>NW_027361684.1:61862500-62595000 GCF_039654945.1 Dendrobates tinctorius
AGTATAGTTCTCCCCAAAAATTGCTGTCCCAACATTGAAAACAATGAAATAAGTCTCCTCGCTAGGGAATCCCTGTACTAGTCTGGACTCCTCGTCGTCCCCATCTTCCATCTCACTGCACAGTCTTTCAACCTTGCAAGTGCTGTGATCCTGAGGAAGCAGGGGGGGCCCACTCGTTGGTGACGGCACTTGCACAGGGCCCCTGATAGTACGGTGGTGTGTCTGATGGCGGGTGGGCCGAACCTGCACTTTCATCTGCAGCTTCCTCTTTGTCACCGTGTAAGATGGAACTGTATATGGGAAGGGTAACCTGAATTTTATCAGGGTCAGATTCAGGCCGTGTAGCGTGCGAGGGGAATGTAGTGGTCTGGGTCAATGTACCAGCAGATTCATCGAGCAGTGGCTGGGCATCAGTGCACTTGTGTCGCCCCCAGGAGTACGGTCGCCACAGTGGCATTACCTTCCTCCTAGGGAGTGTGATGTCATGCTTGGGAGCAACGAAGGATCTCTCTAGCAGGTTAACTGATTGGGCGGCGTTATTCCCACGAGTCATGACCCTCCAAACAGCGTTCATGAAGGCAAAGTGTTTGTTTTACGTGGGCAGTATGGTTGCAAAGCTGAACCTTAAAGGAATGTCCAGAAGGGCACCACCAGGAGTGGAGCCTATGGTTTAATTCGACTCCACCTGGGAAACCTCAACCATGCCAGCTACAGAAAAGATGCACACATTGCAAGCTTAATTCCGTTAAGGAACGAGACTCCATCATGCCCCGCGGTCCGAGTCTGGCTTACTAGAGGGACACGTGAGGCTCTGGCACATGAGATTGGCCAATAACTGGTGTGTCATGCCCTTACATGTCCGTGGCTGCATGTGCGCTACACTGAAAAGGCCAGCGTTTGTCGCTTACAGGTGCAGATAACCCGCTGAACAACGTTAGTGATGGGGATCTGTGATTACAATTATTACTCGCGAACGATGATTTCCCAGTAAGTGCAGGTCAACCGCAGCTCCGGAATTAGGCCTAACCGTCATTCCTGAAAAAATGAAAAACTTACGTGTGCAAACCACAGGTGCTGTAGCTTGCTTAACAGCTCGCCAGCCGTTCTCAGGCCCAGTATGGATTACACGTGATTGCACAAAGGTGAGAAAGGGTACCGTATCCCCAGATAACATGTATGGATAGCATAGTGTACACACTCAAAATATATGTCTATACATCAGGAGGCAGGCTCAGATGGTGTTAGGCCCAGTATGGATTGCACGTGATTGCACAAAGGTGAGAAAGGGTACCGTATCCCCAGATAACATGTATGGATAGCATAGTGTACACATTCAAAATATATGTCTATACATCAGGAGGCAGGCTCAAACGGTGTCAGGCACAGTATGGATTTGACGGCCCAGACTACACAGCGGAGGAGCAGGGAGAGGTAAAGATTGCAAATGCTGGGGCCCTGCCCAAGCAAGGGGGGCCCACTCGTGGGCGTCGGTACTGGCACTGGGCCCCTCATAGTACGGCAGTGTGTCAGACGGCGGGTGTGCACCACAACCGTCAGAGACACTTGATTGCACTATGAGGGACCCTGTGCCAGTGCCCGCGCCCAAGAGTCTGCCTACCCACCTGTCCAGGGCAACGGCACTCGCACGGTGTCGTGCACTAGGTGGTGACCACGGCCATGGGGGGGGAAAGGCAGCACAGTTAGGGAGTTTTAGAAAGTGGCATATGTTGATGTTGGACATTCAGCTGATGCAAAAGGCGAAATAGGTCAAGTCCCAGTAAGAGGTGGACCAAAGCAAGCCATTTTTCTGTCACCCTATGTGTCATCAGGGGAAGGTGGGACAAAATCCTTGGAAACCCATGCGTGGTTCATTTTAATGAAGGTTAGATCATCCACATTTTGGGTTGACAGACGGGTCCTTTTTTCTGTCAGGATTGATCCAGCTGCACTGAAGACTCTTTCCGATAGCACACTTGTAGCTGGGCAAGCGAGCTCCTGTAAGGCATATTGTGCCAATTCAGGCCAGGTGTCCAGTTTAGCGGCCCAATAGTCAAAGGGGAATGACCTGTGTGGGAGAACATCGATATGGGAGGAAAAGTACTTTGTAACCATAGTTGACAACTGCTGTCTCCTGTCACTTTCCATCGATGCAGTATTACCAGTTGTATGAGCGGTACTTGAAAAATCAGTCCACAACATTGTCATGAAACCCCTGTCTCCAACGCCACTTCTGCTGTGTGCACCACGAACACCTCTGCCAAGCTGCCCCCGGCCCGTACGGCTCGTGTGAGAACCATCACCGCTGCTGTGTGCTGGGAATGCCTCAAGCAACCGATTTACCAGAGTTGCTTGTTTATTAGCCAATATTAGGTCAAGGTTCTCCTGTGGCATGATGTTTTGTAATTTGCCTTTATAGCGTGGATCCAGGATGCTGGCCAACCAGTAGTCGTCATCGTTCATCATTTTGGCAATGCGGGGTCCCTTTTTAGGATCTGCAAGGCATAATCTGACATGTGGGCCAATGTCCCCGGTGTCAATGATGCACTGCGAGTGCTGGGTGGAGGAGCACTTTCTGGCAAATCCACATCCCTCCAGTCACGTACAAACCCTGTACCAGACCTTGCCACGCCAACATTTTCACTTGCCCCACGAGATGCATCCTCCTCCCCTAAGTAATCATCCCCATCATCCTCCTCCTCCTCCTCTTCTTCCTCCACCTCGTCCAGGAGAGGTCCCTGAGCAGACAATGGCTGAATGTCATCAAGGTTTCCCTCCTCGTCAACATTGGCTGCAGACGCCTGCTCTTTAAGGTGCGTCAAAGTTTGCATGAGCAGACGCATAAGTGGGATGCTCATGCTTAGGATGGCGTCGTCTGCGCTTACCAGCCGTGTGCATTCCTCAAAACACTGAAGGACTTTACAGAGGTCTTTCAGCTTCGACCACTGCACACCTGTCAACTCCATGTCTGCTCTCAAAGTGACGGTCCGTGTATCCTCCCACAAATGCATTATGGCCTGCCTCTGCTCGCACAGCCACTCAACCATGTGCAGGGTGGAGTTCCACCTTGTTGCAATGTCGATAATGAGGCGGTGGTTGGGAAGGTGGAGCAATCGCTGCAGCTTCTGCATACGAATGGAGTGTACAGGTGACCGGCGGATGTGCGCGCACAGTCTTCGCACTTCTGGAGCAGGGCTGTTAACTCCGGATAATTATTGAGGAAGCACTGCACCACCAGGTTCAAGGTGTGAGCCAAGCAAGGTATGTGGCTGAGTTTTGAAAGGGCTATGGCTGCCACAAAATTACGGCCGTTATCACTAACCACCTTGCCTGCCTCAAGATGTACACTGCCCAGCCATGACTCAGTTTGTCGCTTCAAGTACTCGGCCAGCACCTCGGCGGTGTGTCTGTCGCCCAGACACATCATCTGCAACACAGCCTGCTGATGCTTTCCTCTAGCTGCTCGATAGGGGGACACCTCGTGTGCAACAGTGGCAGCTGCAGATGGAGTGCTCGTATGACTGCGCTCTGTGGACGAGCTTTCGCTTCTGGAGGAGGAGGAGGAGGGTCGAACGCCTACAGCCAACAGCCAACTGTTTCCTATACTGTGGGCTAGGCAGCACAGTCCCACCACCGCTGTCCCCTCTGGACCCTGCATCCACCACATTAACCCAGTGCGCAGTGATGAACACGTAATGGCCTGGCCATGCCGACTGGACCATGCATCAGTTGTGAGGTGCACCTTTCCGCTCACTGACTGCTTGAGTGCATGGACAATGCGGTCTTTCACATGATGGTAGAGGGCTGGGATGGCTTTGCGAGAGAAGAAGTGGCGACTGAGTAGGTCATAGCATGGTACTGCATAGGCCATGAGTTCGCGGAAAGCTGCGCTTTCCACCAACCGATAGGGCATCATCTCAAACGAGATTAGTTTGGCAATGTGGGCGTTCAAACCCAGTGTACACGGATGAGAGACTGAGTACTTTCTTGACCTACTCATAGTGTCTGGGAGGGTGAGCTGGACTTGAGAGCTGCATATGGTGGAAGTAGCGGTGGACAAGGCGGACTGAGAGAGGGTTGATGATGGTGATGAAGTTGGTGCTCTTTCTGATGGCCTAGAATCAGTCTTTCGTTGATATATCAGTGGGATTCCCTGACTGCTGTGGCCTTGCAACGACACCTCAACATTTGCTGCTGTGCTAACCGGTGGGCTTACAGTGGGGGAAACAATGTAGCGTTGCTGACTACCTTCTTTGTAATCAGTTGCACATGTGGCACTTGAGGTTTGGTGTTGTGTCCACGCTTGCAAGTGCATGGTGGTTAAATGTCTAAGCATGCAACTGGTATTCAAATTTTTCAGATTTTTCCCTCGGCTAAAGGTCTTTGCGCACTTCTTACAGATAACCTTGGCCTGATCATGAGGATTTTGTTCAAAAAAGTGCCACACTGCACTCTTCCTACTTTGGCAGACATTTTGCGGCCTAGCACGCTGTGATCTTTTGACCCTCTGGACAAGCTGTCCAGCAACTCTTTTGATTTTTGGAACCTGTCTTTGGAGTACTCCGGGCCTGCCAGATAACAGCTGTTGCGATGTCGATGTCTGCTGTGGATGCTCCACATCTGAGCTATTGGAAGCAGCACCCTCTTCCCCCAATGGATGCCAATCTGGGTCAACAACTGGGTCATCCATCACCTCCTCTTCAATGTCATGTGCACCTTCCTCTGTGTTACCGTGTATGGTGGTATAGTGTGCGGGAAGGGGCACCTGAGTCTCATCAGGGTCAGAATCTGGCTCTGTACACTGCGAGGACAATGAAGTGCTCTGAGTGAATGTACCAGCAGAATCATCTATCAGCGGCTGTGCATCAGTGCACTCCATGTCAGATTCATCTTGGCCTGGGTAATTCACCATTTCACTTGATAATCCAGGCATGGTATGTGAAAACAGCTCCATGGAGTAATCAGTAGTATGGCCTGCGTCATCCTTCAATCTTGGTTGGGGTGAAGGACACAAGGAAAGGTGTGGTTCATGAACATGAGCCTCCAATGACGACTCAGTGCTTTTACTTTTTACAACGTCAGAAGAGGAGGCGATAGAGCTGGAGGCTGAGTCAGCAATGTAAGACAAAACTTTTTCCTGATGCTC
Organism: Dendrobates tinctorius; assembly: GCF_039654945.1. Lineage (NCBI taxonomy): Eukaryota > Metazoa > Chordata > Amphibia > Anura > Dendrobatidae > Dendrobates > Dendrobates tinctorius. Next base: position 61,867,644 of record NW_027361684.1, read on the forward strand.
TGCCTTTAAAAGCGATTTGCCAACTCCTAGAAAACTAAGCCTTCGAGGCCTTGTGTAGCCAGACGATGACGCAGGCTCAACACCTCCTGCATTCGGTCCTATTTTGCTCTTGCCACTACCATCAGATCCACCACCAACTCCATCATTACCAGCTGCCAACCCCCGCCCAATTCCACGGCCTCTTCCACCAGCCTTCCTCATTTTTTGTAGAAATGTAGACAAAATCCAACAAACTATATAGTTATGTAAAACAAGGTACAAGGTGTCTATAGGACAGGGGAGATTTTGAATTTCTGCACACACTTGTGGACACTGGACACTTATGGATTGTGTGAGGCCCACTGAATATCAGAGCGCTATGTCACAGGCTCGATGGCACAGGTGTGAAAAAAGTGACTACAGGATCACAGAGATTTTGAATTTCTGCACACACTAGTGGACACTGGGCACTTATGGATTGTGTGAGGCCCACTGAATATCAAAGCGCTATGTCACAGGCTCGATGGCACAGGTGTGAAAAAAGTGACTAACAGGATAAGGGAGATTTTGAATTTCTGCACACACTAGTGGGCACTGGACACTTTTGGATTGTGTGAGGCCCACTGAATATCAGAGCGCTATGTCACAGGCAGAAATTGGCTAGTGTATCACAAACTACAAGGTGTATGTAGAATTGGGCAGAATAGGAATCTCCCTAGAGTGTAGGTCTGTAAGAACGGAACAAGTCCTCCACTTATCCTTCCACAGTGACACACAGATAGCTTCACTGTGGCCGTGATAACAGCCGTTACACGGTACTGAGAGGAGCGTGCACGTACACGGCTGTCCGGTGTACGTAAAATTGTCAAGCTCCGTGTTTTTTAAGTATACAGACTGACACACGCTGTCTCTCTATAGTTTTGAATGTGCTCAAACAGCAAATATATTTAACTGTTTGAAAGCTAGACAAAACTAGAAGGTGCAGGTCTGTAAGAACGGAACATGTCCTCGACTTATTCTCACAGAGTGACACACAGATAGCTTCACTGTGGCTGTGATAACAGCCGTTACCCGGTACTGAGAGGAGCGTACACCGCTGTATGGTGTGAAAAAATGCACGCACAGTACCTCAGCAGGACAAAAAAAAAAATTGGGATTGCTTTTAAAAAAGCAGTTTGCAGAGCAGTGGGTAAACAGCAATGCAGCTGTCAGGAAGCCTTAGAAGCCAGCCTAACAACCAACACCGCTGATCCACCACGATATAGCCTCCCCTTGCACGGCACACACAGTGACTGGTGTGTTGTACAGGCAAAATCGCTAGCAGCAGAAGCAGTTTTTTTTCTTCTTCCCTGTCTAATGCTCTCCCTACAGAATCAGCAGCAGCAACCTCTCCCTATGCTAAGATCGGCAGAAGAAAGATGGCGGTCGGCGTGCACGCCCTTTTATACCCCCTGTGACGCCCACCAAAGCAAGCCAATCACTTGCATGCCCTTCTGAAAGATGGTGGTAACCCCTGCCTATGTCATCACGTTGCCCACAGTGTCCGTGGATCCTGATTGGCTGAAAAAGAGCGCAAAACAAACTTTTGAAACCCGACTTTGGCGCGTAAGTCGCCGACCTCGTGGCCGACCTCATACTAGGGTCGGGTTTCGTTTCATGAAACCCGACTTTGCCAAAAGTCGGCGACTTTTGAAATTTTTCTACCCGTTTCGCTCAACTCTACTCACCACACATCTAGATAAGTTCCTTAGGGGGTCTAGTTTCCAAAATGGGGTCACTTGTGGGGGGTTTCCACTGTTTAGGCACATCAGACGCTCGTCAAACGTGACATGGCGTCCGATCTCAATTCCAGCCAATTTTAGGTTGAAAAAGTCAAACAGGGCTCCTTCCCTTCTGAGCCCTGCCATGTGCCCAAACAGTGGTTCCCCCCCACATATTGGGTATCAGCGTACTCAGGACAAATTTGACAACAACTTTTGGGGTCCAATTTCTCCTGTTACCCTTGGGAAAATAAAAAAATTGTTGCTAAAATATTATTTTTGTGACTAAAAAGTTAAATGTTCATTTTTTCCTTCCATGTTGCTTCTGCTCCTGTGAAGCACCTGAAGGGTTAATAATCTTCTTGAATGTAGTTTTGAGTAGCTTGAGGGGTGCAGTTTTTAGAATGGTGTCACTTTTGGGTATTTTCTGCCATATAGACCCCTCAAAGTGACTTCAAATGTGAGGTGGTCCCTAAAAAAAATGGTTTTGTAAGTTTTGCTGTAAAAATTAGAAATCGCTGGTCAAATTTTAACCCTTATAACTTCCTATCAAAAAAAATGTTGTTTCCCAAATTGTGCTGATGTAAAGTAGACATGTGGGAAATTTTATTTAGTAACTATTTTGTGTCACATATTTCTCTGCTTTAAGGGCATACAAATTCAAAGTTTGAAAATTGCAAAATTTTCAAAATTTTCGCCATATTTCTGTTTTTTTCATAAATAAACGCAAGTTATAGTGAAAAATTTTTACCACTAAAGTGAAGTACAATATGTCACGAGAAAACAATCTCAGAATCGCCTAGATCCGTTGAAGCGTTCCAGAGTTATAACCTCATAAAGGGACAGTGGTCAGAATTGTAAAAATTGGCTCGGTCATGAACGTGCAAACCACCCTTGGGGGTGAAGGGGTTAATCTTCAGGTCAGTGCGATTACAACGATAACTCATTTATGTTTTTTTATGTTTTGGCGCTTTTACACAATAAAAACAAATTTATAGGAAAAAAAAATATTTTTGCCTCACTATTCTGAAAGCTATAACTTTAATATTTTTCTGCTGATCGAGCTGTATGGCGGCTTGACTTTTGCAGGACAAGATAATGTTTTCAGCGGTACCATTTTTTTTTTTACATCTGTCCTTTTAATCGCTTTTTATTGCACTTTTTTTTTTTTGCTTTTTTACATTGTCCCAGTATGGGACATCACTATGTAATGTCAGATCACTGACAGGCTATAAAAAACAGCCCTCAGTCATCAGCTTTCCTTCTGCTGGTTGCAAAAATTGCACGGGAGCTCACGCCACTTTTGCTAGAAAAATAATCTTTTATTAATTAAAAACAAGTACAGTAAGCTGCACACACGCTGTACTAATTGTATATGTCACATACATCCATACATCTGCCTATTCTGTGTGTATTTACTGTATGTAATCCATCTCTTCTATCCTGGCGGCTCCTGCTGTGATGTCACACTGCCGTGACTGCTGCATTACCGGCTTTTCTTCTATCTATCTATCTATCTATCTATCTAATATATATATATATATACGTATATATATATATATATATGTGTGTCACTGACAATTTTATATATCTATTCCATCTTTTCTATTGTAACCCGTCAGTGTGATTTTACTGTATGCAGCACATGAATTGCTGTTTTTTCAAAGGACACTGGTGCATAGAAATCGGACAGGACTTGCACGGTGCGAGTGCTGTGCGATTTTTGAAACAATTAAGTCAAGCATCAGACTCATCCTGAACAATTTTGCAGTTGCCACTATGGTGTAGTGGTAATGTACTGTGTATAGGATTATAAACAAGGGGCTGTGAGTTCAAATTCTAGCAGTGGAACTTAATTTTTTATTTTTATAATTTTTCTTATTATTTTACACCAAAACTATTTTTCATCCAGATACTTCACCCTTAGGCTATAGAAGATTATTTAACTAGAAATCAGGAGGATAACAAGAATGTCAGATATTAAAAGTGGAATGCAGATGGTTAGACTATAGATTATTTTATTACAAGAGAGGAAGATAGTAAGAATGTCAGATATTAAAAGTGAAGCACGATAGGATTTTGTGTGGTAATCTGCTAGTTAAAAAAAAAAATATATATATATGTAAATAATTAAAAATCTGATGTGGGATTAGAACCCACAAATTTCATATTCCATGAACGAGTTGCGTAACCAGTCAGCTAACAGCTCACCAGCCTGCTTAAGAATCCTTTTTCTTCCCTTATGAAATGATCCACTCAAGTACTGTATCTGAAAAGCATTTTAATGCTTGATTTTTGATAGCAATCAAGTCTCAGACATCAGCTATCAGACATCAGTTATCAGTTATCAGGTATCAGGTATCAGTTATCAGGTATCAGGTATCAGGTATCAGTTATCAGTTATCAGGTATCAGTTATAAGGTATCAGGTATCAGTTATCAGTTATCAGGTATCAGTTATCAGTTATCAGGTATCAGTTATCAGGTATCAGTTATCAGGTATCAGTTATCAGGTATCAGGTATCAGTTATCAGGTATCAGTTATCAGGTATCAGGTATCAGACATCAGGTATCAGTTATCAGTTATCAGGTATCAGGTATCAGACATCAGGTATCAGTCATCAGGTATCAGTTATCAGTTATCAGTTATCAGGTATCAGACATCAGGTATCAATTATCAGGTATCAGACATCAGGTATCAGGTATGAGAATCAGGTATCAGACAGAGTATTTCTGATGTTTGATTTTGATATATGATCATGATGTTTGATTTTGATATATGATCATGATGTTTGATTTTGATATATGATCATGTCCTAAAATGGACACTGTACTACTGTACAATATGCACATTCCAATAAAAACAAGGAAAACCATTGCATGAACTGGTGTATCCAAACATTTGACCCAAGGTTTACACCTGTATGGCTTGCTACTCCAATCAACGCTGCTTTTTTACTTTTTTCTGTTTAGATAGATGACTAGATAGAGCTAGATATATATAGCTGAAGATAAAGTGAAAATGATATATCCTAACAACTAGAAATTATGCAATAAGCCTAGTCTCATGTCGCAAGTGCTTAAGCTTCTTTATGTAAAGATACAATGATGCTCATTGTGTAGGAAATGTTATCATATAATGTCAATGGTATTAAAGCTTTTTTTATAATATTAAGGCAAAAAAAAAGAAAAACAAGTAACTTCATGTTATAGTAATTTAAGTCGACTCTGTGTTCTCTTTGTGCACAACAGTAACAAACACAGCTGGAAATCCCTGTAGTTCAGACACAGTATCTAACAGACATGGAAAAGAAATAAAAGGCAGCAGCTAAAAGTGTGTTCAGAAACAAGAAGAGGTTGATCTTACAAGTAACCGATCGTCACAAAGTAATTAGCAATTAATAGCTGTAAAGAAATTAACGTTTTTAAAAACAATGCAACTTTTCTTTTATTGTCTGGATAATGATGTTTGCAATGATAATGTGGCTTATTATATTTTTCTATTGCTTTAAATGAGTTGTCCAGACTAAAATGAAAAGTCTGTGATGATCTGCAGACTAGAACGGACAATTACCTTAACGCCTACTGACTTCTCTCCTTAATAGTAGTTTCATACATACCTGTAGATCAAGGGTGCACACAACGTAGAAGAAAACCATACAGGTGCTATGGTATGGAGTGCTTGGGGTCAAGCCAGAGAAGTTCCAATAGCATCTTCTACTGAGAGAAAAAAAATGTGCAAGATTACTCTCTTAAGAGAAATACTATTATAGGGAAACTTGAGGGTAAGCAATGGGCCTAAGTTTTATTGAAAGAGTATAAAGGGCAACCTTTGGCATTTTCTTGACTTTTCCTGAGTCCTTAGCTCTTTTATGTACCATACATCCTTGAGTTAAGGGCATGTCACACTAAGAGATATCGCTAGTAATATCGCTATAACTAGTGACATTATAGCGATATTGCTAGCAATATCTCTGTGTCTGATACTTACCTACGACCCGCTCCCCTGCTGGTTATCGCTGATCGCGCGAGAACGTTCAGGACCGCTTCTTGTCGTCAGCTTCCTGCGGCGCTTCCTGTGGAGAGACGAGCGGCGAGCGTGGACGCGGGCGGGAGGACGCAGGATCGCCTGGTGTGACAGGTAAGTAGCGACCCCCGTCCCCAGTGATGTTGCTGGTGAGATCTGCCTGTGTGGCAGCTCACTAGCGACCACTTAGCGATGTACCAGCGATCCTGACCGCGTCATATCGCTGGTCGGGATCGCTGGTACATCGCTAAGTGTGACAGTACCTTTAGGTGAGACATTTAAGACCCCGTTACACATAACGATGTCCCAGCGATCCCACCAACAATCCAACATGTATGGGATCGCTGGGACATCGTTAGGCTGATCACTGGTGAGCTGTCACATAGACAGCCCCTTCAGCGATCAGGACCAGCGAGCAAGCTGGTTTCTAATGTAAACATTGAGTATCCAGCAGCGGTGGCTCTTGGATGCCCGCTGTTTACCTTGGAAACCAGCGTACGCGCTGGTTTCCAAGGTAAACATTGGGTATCTAAGAACCGCGCGGCTCCTGGATACTCACTGTTTACCTTGGAAACCAGCGTCCAGCGGTGCTGATCGCTGGTCTCTCGCTGCCACACACAGCAATGCGTGCTGGCCAGCGGGAGACCAGCGGTTAAGAAATGGCCCAGGCCGATTGAGCACGATCAGCGATACCCAGCAGGGGAGCCGGCCGCTGATCCCCGTCACACACAGAGATCTCGCTGGTGAGATCACTGTGGCGTCACAAAAACAGCGATCTCGCTAGCAAGATTGCTGTGTGTGACGAGGCGTTTAGTAGTTTAAGGAAAACAAATAGGTAACTTGCAGTGCACTAACAGTCCAACTTCTATTAAGTCCATTGATCGCGGGAACGGTGCTCAGAAGTGCCCACTTTGTACTGTCTGGTATATCTACTAGTCACAAAGAAGACAATGAATGGCAAAGTGGTACATATCCATGGTCATTGGCTCAATTCTCGGAAGTGGTTGAGTCCTGGCCTCGGGAAACCTATTGAACTTTTTAAAGAGAATATATCAGAAATCCATTTTTTAATACCTCTTTCATCAGCATTTAAAGTTTTCTGCTAATTATACTTTCGTGCATAGAGGCTGTATTGTGCACTGGGTCTTTTCCTTCATGTCTAGGTTTTCCTTGCCCCTGTGCTTGCTTCCAGTCATTGTATGACCTGCTTCCTTGGCTTTGAGACCAAGTGTACAGTTCAGTCGCTGTGCACCGAAATCTAATTAGCAGAAACCTTCAAATGGTGATTAAAGAAGAACCACAAAGTAAATTTCTTCACCAAAAGAACAATTGTACTTAGTATTTCAGTGCAATTACATCCTTGTCATTACTTTATATTACAAAATTGTGCTGACACAATTTTGCCATTAAAGCCTACTTTTTGAAAATAATTTTCTGGGAGATTTCTGTAGTCTAACAGTTATAAATTCAGTACTTATGTATTTGCTTTTTATTTTAGAAAATTAAAAAGACTCTCACTGCACCTGTGCAGTCTTCATTTCAATGGCTGCCATCCTTGGCCCAGAAGTGCCATGGCTGCTACAGAGCACTGTCATGGATAATGGACCAAATCATTTTTCCTAAATTCTACCAAATATGTGGGATTTTTTTAAAAACTTTTTTTTTTATATTTTTTCTTATTGGAAAAACTTTGTTTTTACATTTAAACACTTAAAAAGATTTTTTACTATCAATTATTCTCAGAAGAGGACTTGAATGCTCAATCACACAAATAATTTACCACACTACCTATTTTTCTATCAGTTGCAACTTCATCTGTTTGCCATAAAACCTCATTGATAGCCTACTGTTATGCTGTGTAAGAAAGAGAATGGATAAGGTGGGGGGCTATGTGTACCACCTGAATGTATATTAAAAGAGTTTTCCCAAAAGCAAAAGTTCATTTTAATCAATAGATCCTGGAATAATAATTTTTACAATTGGATGTGTTTAATGTAAATGTTCCTGTGCTGAGATAATCTTATAAATGTGCCCTGCTGTGTACTGTGTAATGACTGTGTCTGACCATACAGGAACATGGCCAGATCATATCACAGCTCCTAGGCTGGGGAGGAAGCAAAAGAGTATACAGACATTACATCAGGGGATCACAGCTGATTCTTTTTGTGAGGTAAAACATTTCCCTGCCTGTTTTTAAACAATATTTTACTTCAAAGAAATAATAATTTGTGATCCTGTGCTGTAATGTCTGTACAATTTTTTCTCCCCACCTCCTGCCCAGGATATGTGGTATGCATGGTCAGACACAGCCATTACACAGTACACAGCAGTGACACATTTATAAGATTATCTCAGCACAGGAACATTTTTTTTAACGCATCCACAATTGTGGAAATTTTTATTACTCCAAGATGTTTTGATTAAAATTAACTTTTGTTCAGAGGAAAATCCCTTTAATCATTAAACAGTGCCAATGGAAATCAATAGCTTATGTACTGAAGCACAGGATAAGCCCTTTGGAACAGTAGTTTTCAAACTAAGGGCCCCGTCACACAACAGCGATCTCACCAGCGAGATCGCTGTGTGTGGCAGCGATCAGCGACCGGCCCCCCTGCCTGTATCGCTGATCACTCTTGGAAAGCCCTGGACATTTCTTTGATCGCTGGTCTCCCGCTGGCCCTCACGCATCGCTGCGTGTGACAGGTGGGAGACCAGCGATCAGCTGGTAACAAAGGTAAATGCAGGGTTTCTAAGAACCGTGCGTTGCCTAGAAACTCTCTGTGTACCTTAGTTACCAGCGCGCTGATGCAGGGAGCTGGTAACTATGGTATACATCGGGTTTCTAAGTGATGCACGTCCCTTAGAAACCCGATGTGTACCTTAGCTACCAGCTCCCTGCATCAGCGCGCTGGTATCTAAAGTACACAGCGACGCCAGGCGCTCGGCATCGCTGGTGCTGATTGCTGGTGAAGCTGTCTGTTTGACAGCTCACCAGTGATCACATAGCGACTCACCAGTGATCCTGACACGTTGATATCATTGTTGGGATCACTGGTGAGTCGCTATGTGTGATGGTACCCTAAGGCTGGCCACATGAGTGAGGAACTAATTTATTGTCGATGAGGCACAACTGTGGAAGTAGTTTTCATAGCAGTGATCATGTGCTGCATCTTGAGCAATATAATTAACTCATCCTATACTAAATTCAATGTTATATTGGGTTCAGCAAAAATTTGCCCTACCTTAAATTAAAAGGTACAATTGGCAATCACTCTACTGCTCTGCCAACTTTCATCCTCTATTAAAGTATATGAAAATGGGTTTACTGAACTGGACATCTTCATGTAAAACTGAAATCATCCTGAAGTGTGGACACTGGACACAAACTAGTATCAAACCTGATTTGGCTTTGCTTATGGTTGAGATATAGAGTTAAGTTATTCTCCCAAAATTCAATTTTAGGTAGATTCATTCAGAGCAAGATTCAATTTGCTTCTAATGAATTCTGTTATGATTGAGTCACCGTAGGAGGCAAAAATAGAAATGCTAGCTAAGTCCAGAAAACCAGAGAAGTTGGCAGCTATCGGATTGCAGACCCCTGAACCTATCAACACAACTAGCAGTAGCCGTGGGGGGCTCCTACGATGCCCTAGGCCCCTCGATCACAGCCGGAGGACTACATAGCCCAAAGACAGAAAGGGAAATCTAAACTGCCCCAGAGCAGACCCCAAAGCAAAAGGCAGCCCCCCACATATAATGACGGTGAAGCAAGAAGAAAGAACAAAACACAGACAGAAAGATAGACTGAGCAAAGATGGTGCCCAAGCTAGCTTAGATAGGAAAGGACAGGAAGGCTGCTGTCTGCAATCCATGAAAAAACCCTATGAAAATAAGAGCCAACAAACTGACAGTAAAAAAGGCCCTGAAGACGCTAGGCTTCAAAAAAGGCTATGTCAGTACTCAGGAATATTCTGAAGACAGAGCAACAGGCAAAAGGAGATTCAGCTCACCCCAGCAGGGAATGGCAGAATCCAGAAAAGCAAGGAAAACAAAACACAATGCAAAAAGGCAAAGCAGAAATCTTAGCTTTAGATGAGCAGGAATCAGACTGGTTTCCTAGAAGTCCACAGAGAAATCACCCGCAGGCCAGAAGGGCGTCGGCAGCCTTATATCCAGTCACTAACTCCACTCAGCCAGTCATCATCAGCCCCAGGTGTTTGACAATCAGGCTCACTACCTTTCTTCACCAGAAGAGGGAGTTCCTCGGGCCTCAGTAGTGAAGGGGAAAATGAACTCATAACAGAATTCATTGCTAATCTAATCTGCTCTCAAGGGCTTAATAAATAAACAGTAATACTCACCTCCCCTTGTCCAAATGCCAACATTTTGCAGTCAGCACCACAATAAGCTCCTATTCTCTTTGGTCTTCTCCTTCCAGGTTTCCTAGTGGTTACCACCTCTGACTGAACCCCAAATGGGGTGTGATGCATGTCATTGTGTATACTAACATAAGAACATGCAACACAGGACACAAGGTACATCATTGTTCTTCATCAAACCCCATAAGAATGCACTGGACCCAGTCAGGAGTGGCATCCATTGGAAGACTTAGAAGGAGTAGAAAGTAGAAGACCAGAGTAGAGATGATTGGAGTATCAAGGAGGGACAAATATGGGGAGAAGAGAGGAGAAGTGTATTTTTCAATCATTCCTGTCACTATGAATCCTGCAAAATGCTGGCCGACTAGCAGCCATTTAGATGCATTCGTGCAAATCAAATCCTCAAAAATGATTAATGAATTTGATTTGTTTAGAATTAGCTAAATTGAGAAGCTATTAAAAACAATACATTTTGAAACCATCTAAACAGCCCTTTGGGAACATCTTTAGTAAATAGTATTGTCTCCTAGTATAGATCTGTCTTTTACTTGTCTGTGACCAGTTCATTTTTAGATTCAAATAAAAAAAAATATGAAGCAATTTACTAAAAATGCATTAAGTGCTAAATGCTGAACATAATGAGAAATCATTAATGACCAATTAGCAATTTTCTTATATAATGTACATTATTAAATACTACGATTTTGAGAATTTTATAGCCAAGTGGTGGTAAAACGTGGACACATTTGGTGAATTGCATTTCAGAGAGTAGATTTATTGGCAATTTTATAACAATCTTGGAATATAGTAATTTAAAATATTTCATAGCAATTATTCTTAGATCATTAAAGGGAAATAAATCACAGTTTAATGCTTAATAGAACAATTGTTGCCCATGAAATACATCTGATGCTTGCAAAGTATGTCCATACCTACGTCAGCAAAAAGGGCATCACATCAAAATTCAGAGTACTGAAAATGACCTACAAATGACGTAACCCCATCGCCTTCATTATTTAGCACATTTGAAAGGTGAAATTAAGAAAACCAATCTGAACAACACATCATCATTCTTAGTCCGTAACCTTCAGAAGAGCAACACTGACAGAAACAAATACTTTTAAGATGCAAATATCAAGAATGTTGACATTTGTGTAATCAAGTTTTGCAGATGTTAATGAATCTCTTGGGGGGGATTGGATGAGACGGCCCCCACATCTCCTATTCAAGTGATTAATAAAGAAAAAAAACTGTAAACTTATTTCTGGCCTACAATTACTTTAATAACTAAAAGCATTGACATGAAAGTGGCGATATGGAGAATGTTCCCTTTCCCAACCACAAAACAAATGAAGTCTTTGTCACAAATACAGGTCACGTTCATTAACCCTATGGTCATGTATGGCCATGTCATGCATTAAACTCTGATTAGTAAAGATAGAAATAATAACTGGTAAACCTATTAATTGAATGCATTAAGCAATCGTGATTAACAATGACCTTTAAATTTGATGTTGCAATTACTGTGATCTTTCAAGCTTCCAACTAGAAGAATCATTTTTTATACATAGTGGCATGTACAGCATCAATCACTTGGCAGAGCACACACACTAAAAGCTGCAAGTATAAAAGTCCCAGCAAAGTATTGCACGTAAAATACTAGTTTTGCTTACCAGGATTCTGGTGTTTCTGACAATGTTTTCTTGTGATGTATTGTACTTCATGACAGTGGTAAAATTCCTTTGTTATGACTTACATGTATTTGTGAAAAAAATGGAAATTTGGCAAAAATGTTTAAAATTTCACAATTTTCCAACTTTGAATTTTTCATGCCCTTAAATCACAGAGATATGGCACACACAAAATACTTAATAACTAATACTTCCCACATTTCTACTTTAAATCAGCACATTTTTGGAACCCAATTTTTTTTGTTAGGAATTTATAAGGGCTAAGAGATGACCAGCAATGTCTCATTTTTACAACAAAATTTACAAAACCATTTTTTTAGGGACCATATCACATTTAAGTCACTTTGAGAGGTCTATATGATAAAAATACTCAAAAGTGACACCATTCTAAAAACTGCACCAATCAAGATGCTCAAAAACACACTCAAGAAGTTTATTAACCCTTCAGGTGCTTCACAGGAATTTTTGGAATGTTTAAAAAAATGAACATTTAACTTTTTCTCACAAAATTTTTTACTTCAAATCCAATTTGATTTACTTTACCAAGGGTAACAGGAGAAACTAGACCCCAAAAATTGCTGTAAAATTTGTCCTGAGTACACTGATACCCCATAAATGCAGGTAAACCACTGTTTGGGTGCATGGCAGAACTCGGAAGGGAAGGAGCGCAGTTTGACTTTTCAATGCAAAATTGGCTGGAATTGAGATTGGACGTCATGTCACATTTGGAGAGCCCTTGATATGCCGAAATAGTGGAAATTCCCCACAGTGACACCATTTTGGAAAATAAACCCCCTAAGAAACCTATCTTGAAGTATGGTGAACACTTTAAACCCCCAAGTGCTTCACAGAAGTTTATAATGTAGAGCTGTAAAAATAAAAAAAATCATTTTTTTCACAAAAATGATCTTTTCACCCCCAATTTTTTATTTACCAAAGGGTAATAGGAGAAATTGGACCCCAAAAGTTGTTGAGCAATTTATCCTGAGTATGCTGATACCCTATATGTGGGGGTAAACCACTATTTGAGCGCATGGCAATGCTCAGAAGAGAAGGAGCGCCGTTTGACTTTTCAATGCAAAATTGGCTGGAATTGAGATCAGACGCATTTGGAGAGCCCCTGATGTGCCTAAACAGCAGAAACCCCCAATTCTAACTCCAACCCTAATCCCAACACACCCCTAACCTTAATCCCAACCCTAACCATAACCCTAACCACAAACCTAACCCTAGCACACCCCTAACCCTAATCCCAACCCTAACCCTAATCCAACCTTAAACCTAATCCCAACCATAGCCCTAATCCTAGCTTTAGCCCAAACCTTAACCCTAACTTTAGCCTCAACCCTAACCCTACCTTTAGCCCCAACCCTAACCCAAACTTTAGCCCCAACCCTAACCCTAACTGTAGCCCCAACCCTAACTTTAACTTGAGCCCCAACCTTAAACCTAATGAGAAAATGGAAATAAATAAATTTTCTACTTTATTTTTTTCCCAAACTAAGGGGGTGCTAAAGAGGGGTTTAATTTGCTACTTATAGCAAGTTTTTATAGCGTGTTTTTATGTTTGGCAGCTGTCACACACTAAAAGATGCTATTTATTGCAAAAAATAGTTTTAGTGGTTAACTAGTGGGACAGTTGTATAATTTGCATAATTAAGAACGCAGCAATACTAAATATGTGTACTTTTAATGTTTAGATTTTTTTAATTTAACTATCTATTTATTGATAGAATAAATTTTGTTTTTTATTTTTTTATTATTTTTTAAAATATTTTACAATTATTTAAAAAAATGTTTTTTTTAATTTAATTCTTACTTTTACACCTTGTCCTACTATGGGACACTCATTTTGTGCAGGTTGATCGCTTAAATAGAATGCAGATCTGCATGCTATAGAAGCTGCCAGCCCTGCAGCTTCTATGCACTAACCTGAGAGACTTCCTGACATGCACTGCGCATGACAGAAAGTCTCTCAGCTTTGGAGACCCGGATGTCATCAGGGTGACATCGGATCTCCATGGCAGCAATTGGAACCCCGTGTCATGCCACGGGGTCACTGATCCAAAGGCAGAGTGGCTGTCAAAGCTGACAGGCCATCTGTCTGCTCCAGATCATGACAGATCGCAGTATTCCAGGGGTTATAGTGCTGTGAGCGGTCCATAACCGCTCCTGGCATTTAGTGCCTGGTGTCAGCTGAGGACGGGATAGTACTTCAAATGTCAGAAAGTGGTTAATATTTGTAGAGAGGCCCTTTAACACAATTTTATTGTGCATGGTCTAAAAAGTACAGCTTTTATAAAACCACACTGAATAATTTCCTATAGCTTTTTTTTCCTTTGTGTGTTCATACATGGCTGTGAATTAGTATTGTTTCAAAGGAGCTATCAACATAGTAAATATTACATCCATTGTATGGATTCTAAAAATGTTTATTATTATTATTATATTGGAATTAGTATAATTTACACATCATTTTCAATTGTATCAATCTCAATTTTACAAAAGATGCAGCAAAAAAGTTTTGACACTTACAGCGTGGTAGTATGAGACACAGTTGTGACCTGTCATAAAATGTAAAAATCACTGATTTGTGCACAGGACCAGTGAAACTAACATTATAGTAGGAAGAAGCCAGGACTTTTAATTGGTTATAATTAGCTAAGACTTATTAAATTATAGTGTGTACTGTACAATATTGTCATGGATATCATATTATCAGGTAGAATGAAGGGTTCGTCATGCTTTCTTTTATATATTTTTGTCTGATTTAACTAAATGTGAAAAGAAGAACGACATAAACAAGTAAAAACTAATTAACGCCTGAAGTTTCCAGGTCACTGCAGCAACACAATCCAATAACAAGACAAATGCCCGTCTCGCATCCTAACTATACTTAATTGGTGTTGGGGCACAAACCTACAATCTTCACAATTTGCAAAGCAATGAAGATGAAACAGTATCATTCATAGTCTGCTAGAAAAATAAAACTTGCTCATTTATAAGATATAATAAAACATGGGAACAATATTGGCGAGTCAGACTTGTTATGGCAGGAACAAATAAACATAATTACATAGTCCCTTAATTCAGAATGCTAAATAATATGGGGTAAAGACAAAACAGCTTAACAGGAAATTGTCACAATATTGAATGTCACCTATACAAACAGTTTATTTCATGGCGAGTGGACATGGATTGTGTACCCACAACGGGGCGTAAATGCCACACAGGAAGCTATGAAAGCCATAATGGAATTGCTGAAAAGATGGCCCAGGTCCCTTTTTCCACCCCTTTCACCATAGACAACATGACCCTGACAAGGTTTCCTTTGTTTACTGGCACATTCAATATGCCAGTCAGCATGCAAAACCTCACTCCTAAAAAAAATTGGAAAAAGAGAGGCAAGAAACTGCAAAGTTCTTTTGTACCAATATTACTAGTAATGGTGTAACTAAAACAATCAGTGGCTTCTATTTTCTCCTCCTACATATAGCATTCTATTTTTAAAGAGGTTTTACAATTTTTTTTAATATTTTACAAAAAATTAACTTTTATTTAGAAGAAAAATATTGCGTAGACTTTAAATCCCTCAAAGAAGCACTCCCGTCACAAGTTTTAGCCTCTTAATATATTGTAATTATCATATTATACAGCATGGTGTATTTACATTTGCTCATTTTGACCTTTTAAACAGTTTGGTTTTCTTTTTCCCAATGGACTTATGACATCACATGATTAAAACTGTCTAGTTGAGTCCTAAGCTCTTTTAAGAAACAGAAAGTCTCTTTTCCCTGCATGAGTCATAATTAGAACTACAATTCTACCTCACTACAAAGTCCCTGGCAGGGGGGAGGGAGCAGCTGAGTGAGTAGTTGAAGAGGGGGGCAGCTTATGCAGGAAAAAGATACTTCCAGTTTTAACAGAGCAGAGAAAATGGAAAAGAGACGAATTAACTGGATAGAAAGGTAAAATGAGCAAATGTAAGTACACGGTGCTATGTAATGTGATGATTGCAATGTATTAAAATGATCCAAACTTTGATGAAAGTGCTTCTTTAAAGCTCTTGTCTCCTCCATTACCAAACGTGATGAAATTGGATATGTGAGTCATAAGACTGCTGCAGCCTTGCAAATGTTTTTATTTTGCTGCTTAGCTTGAAAAATCCTAAAATATGTGTTGTAAACATGACAAGTAAGGATGAGCACACCCATGGAAGTTCGGATTTTTACCTGACCCGAATG
This sequence comes from Dendrobates tinctorius, assembly GCF_039654945.1. Classification (NCBI taxonomy): domain Eukaryota; kingdom Metazoa; phylum Chordata; class Amphibia; order Anura; family Dendrobatidae; genus Dendrobates; species Dendrobates tinctorius. Next base: position 61,883,723 of record NW_027361684.1, read on the forward strand.
TTAATCCAAAGATCGGTTCGAGGACCAGAACTGTACCCAAACTTGAACCAGAATCCGAACCCCCCGCACAAAACAATGGAGACCCGAACTTTTGATTTGGAAAATTCTCATTCTCTCTCTTCTTCTGTGTCTCTGCAATGGACTTCCTCAGGAGCTCCAAACAATGCAAGAGACTTCTGGGAGAAGCCCATGTTTGACATTTAGCCCTGTACGCTAACTGTATGAACCCCGAATTTCTAAGTTTGAGTTCACTCATCTCTAATGACCAACTTTGAAAAAAAAAGTGTTATTCCAGATTTAGACATGTAAGGAAATGTATTACTTTTCCATATGTGATACATTTTATCCAATTATTATATAATTAAATCCTTTAAATTCTCACAAATCTTTTCACCATTTACAAATAGTTAAGAGCTGTCGAATTTTCTACTAAAGGACAAGTCCTGAAAAATCAAACTTATGTCTCAGCGAAGCAATCTCTATTCAATTACTGAAGCCAAGGAGGGAAAGGGCTCCAGCTTTATGACAGAGCTGTCCTTGTCCTCAGAGGAATTGAATGTCTCACATAGGATCCAGGTGGTGCCCCTGTCTCCTTAATGCCATTTTCTGAACAACTTGTTATGAGTCAACAGATTGAGACAGGGGCAGTGTGGCACGCTGTTCCATTTACAGATTGTCAAGTCGAATGGAAAAGCTGCAGAACACGCAAAGAAATAGTGTTGCGTATGATATTGTAGGACAGTGCAATTGTTGTGCTGAGATAAGCAGTGTCATTACATTGTTTGTCATATCATTTAACTTGATTTTACAAATGTGATGATGCTCTTTAACACACAGATTTCAGCAAACTTTCCATTCATACAGAAAAAAAATATCAGTGAAAGACAGAATGAATCAACATTATTGAGGTTGCCCCTAACAAGGAATTTTATTGATGGTTTTATTGTAGTAGTAGTAAAAATAGCACAGTAGTAAATTACTGACAAATTCAAGCCTACATCCTCTTTATTAAACCCACTCTATGAATCCGATACCCTAATTTCTAAACTATTCTACGATTGCATAAACGGAATGTGTCACCTTGATTTTATTTTTAATAATGAAACCAAATTTTTTTTAATCTGTTTTGACTGTATATAGGTTTTTTGTGCATGAATGTGGGGACAACCATGAATTTACAGTGGATACAGTATATGGACCATAGGAAATAATGACCTAGAGACATACAACACAATGATTTTCTAGGGGACTGTTCGAGCCAAGCTCTGCGACCTATACTGAGCTCATTGTCAGGAGGAGCGGAGGGTTGGGGATACTTTAAGGCAGGGATGGAAAACTCAAATATATAAAATTAAAAACTTGGACAAAGGCACAGGCCAACCTTGATATTTATTTAAAAAATGTATACAATTGAGGAAGTTTTACCTTATCATCAAACATGGAAAAAAACTTAAAGGGGTTATTTCATAGACATAGTATATTTTAATGAATAAATCTTAAGAGGTAGACAACATTGGTATTTCCTCACAGGCATATAAATAATTGGGTAACATATCAGAAGTTCTAATTGGGCCCATCCTAAAAATGACATAATATTCAGTGGGGTGACAGAACCTTTTCAGCCCTTACAAAGTAATTTTCCTGCTATTGAAGCCACTAGATTGCCCTTTCATTGGCCTCATCAAGTATGAAGTCAACAAAAGTGCCCCTAAACAAAGTAAGATACCCACACATTGAATTTCTCCTGAGTACACTCTACATGCATGCTATGATGACCCTAGTGTACTCCCTTCAGCTTCCCTGTCAAAGTATGATGACATCAACACAGTATGATGCCCTAACTGTTATCCAAATACAGCTCTCAACACAGTAAAATGGGCTTCATAAAGTTCTCCATTCAAAATAATGTCTACTCATAGTCCCCGATATGCGGTTGTGAGCTAAATATAATCATCCTGTGGGCCAGATTTGGCCTGCGGGACAGTTTGACATGTATGCTATAAGGGGTTGTCGACTACTAGGACAACCCCTTCTCAATCTGAATGCTTGCCTCTGTTAAAATAAAAACATCTTCATTCACCTCCAGTTCCAGTGCCATTCCAGCGATGTCAGCATTCGCATTACTGGGGCTCATGAGAGAACCCTGTGTCCAATTAGTGATGCTTCACTGTTCCCCCTGTGGACAAATCAACCAAAGCAAGAAGTCACAGAGAAACCGCATTCCTGGCTTTTTGTTTAGGTGGGAACAGGGAAGTTGGCTCTGATTGGGAGCAGGGCTTGTGTGACTTAACAATCTCATCTGAGCCCCTGAACCACGAGTATCAACACTGCTAAAACAGTGAATGCACGGGAGATGAGTATTACGCCGGGGTCAGATTTGCATGTGCAATGCGAGAAACTCACATGAGTCTCTCGCACCAACTCACTGCGAGTCTCTCGCATCAACATACACTGGAGTGTGTGGCTGCATGTACTTCTATGCAGCCGCACACTCCGGTCCCGAGTGCCAGCAGCAGTGCAGGGTATTGATGTGAGAGAGACTCATGCAAGTTTCTCGCATTGCACATGCAAGTCTGACCCCCGCATTAGTGTTTTATTTTAAAGGGGGCAAACATTCCGATTGAGAAGGGGTTGTCCTAGTTCTGCTGAACTGATTTTCTGTCAAAAGCCATATTCATTGAATACAGACTTTCCCATTACTGAGATAGGAGACAGCTGTTCATACAGTTTTATAGAAATGGGAAGGGGGAGAAAGAGTTACAGGTTCACACAGACATTCTGCTGCAAGTTCTCATAAAATGACAGTTATACATTATCTATGGTTTGGATAAGTCAAGGAGACCTTAGTGTCATAGGGTCTTTTTTACATTTTTATGAATGTTTTTGCAGTGATTTACATATATCATTACTGCAGTTATGTTTCTTTTAAATATCTCTATTTCTTGAAATGATCATATTACTTAAAGATTATATAGATAACTGATCTTTAATAAATGCATAATATGATGATAAAAGGAAGCTAGGTTTCATAAAAATGTGTCTCATTTGTGGTAGCGCCAATCCACAGATCAGGTTTTATTCTGACATCTTGTGATATTATTTGAAAAGTCAAATATAGTCTTAAAGTGTAAACTATTATAGAAGGTTGCTAGACGTTCAATATGTTTTCTTGCCCCTAAAATACAGTGGGTCTCTCATAAGTCTCTGAGAGATCCATTTTCCTGTTGGTAGAGTTCAGCAAAATGATTTGCAGGATGTTGGTTCTGAGGTAGTTTGTGGCCACAAACCTCTTTCTTTCATTCGCATCCTCATTGCCTCTTATGATTTGTAGGCCGTTGCGATGCTGTGAGTGTAATGTAATAATATCACAGGGCCAACTAATAGTAAAACATCAGGGAGATTGCAGTTAGTTTGAGGATTTAAGTACACAGATTTAACAGGCTTGGGCTGACAATGTGGCTGCTTGGCCATAGTTCTGTGAATCTTTTTGTTCAACCCCATTAGCAAAGCTAAAACAAAAATGTTATAAACGACACACTAGATACACAGTTATATACTGCATGTGCATTAATAAAGGCAATGATCACAGTAATTAACAGGTTACTGTGCATGCAGATAATTAACCATGAGAAGGGCAAAAGGATGTGGGTGAGTAGTTCCCTCATGGATACACTAAACTCACAATTATACACTAGGGGTGGGCAAATTAGTTTCATTATGGGCCACATAATCTGTGACTTTTGTGGAGGGCTGAACAGACAGGTTGAACTTAATTTTGCTTATTATTGTTTTATCAATTAATATTTACCAGTATCCGGTCTGTTGACTAGCTGCTACTGTTAACACATGTTATGATATAGCTTATTGTCTGTAGCAGCTAATCAAAACAATAGAATTTACTCTTTTCTATTATGTTTCTAACAAGTCATTAAAGCATACAACTTCTGTTATTCAGCCATTGTACTTTGATCAGCCTCTCCAAACACAATGTGCTGCCCCCACAGTCCCCGGACACAGTATGATGTCTCCATACATCCCCTTACACAGTAAGATGTTCCCTTAGTCAATATGTTGCTACAGAGCCCACATGCAGTATGGTGTCACTACACCACACCATTACACAATATAACATCTGCACTCAGCCCACTACACAGTGTAATGTCACTACAAAGCCTTGCTACACTGAATATCCCAACAAATCCCCAGTGCATAATATGATTTCCCCACAAAGCCCTTCGTACAGTGTTCCTCCAATGCTTCGGTCTGCACTGTGCACTGAGGTACATCTGGTGTGATGAAGTAACATTATCATGCCTACTGAAATCTCAAATGCACAGGCTCAGTGAGTGAAGAGAGAGCTGAAGGCTCCCTGTTCCATCATATTGTTCACAGATATCTGCATCCTGGGCATGTAGGGACTGATGAAAGTGAGATGCCGGACAGAGGGCGGCATCATGTTTTGGGTCACCACTCTTTCCAGTCTTTTAGCTGTCCACGTCCATAATCCCCAATGGAAAAGTCAAAATACTGCATTTGGCCCACTGGCAGCACTTGACCGAGGTTTATACTAGACTGAATTCTGTGTTTTCTTTGATTCCTCTTATTCCTTCAATAGGCAAAATGCTTTTGGCTGCTGATTTGGCTAATGAAGTGCAGACCTGTCCCTATACTATGCTACCCTTATACAATTCAGGATAGTTTCATGAAAAATGAACTTTTTTGCAGGTATGTATGAAAGATCTTTAGAAAGTTTCTAGCAAAACTAATGTCCACTGTACTGATTGCCATTATTGATTTATGCACAGTTGAAAAAACAAATTGTGATATCAAGAAAACTCAGAAAAGAGGTAAATACTATTACAATTTTTTTTTTTTAAAAAGGAAAAAAACAACAGTTTTCACTTCTTTAGGACCTTTTTTTAGTCATGTTCAAAGACTTCAGTTCCTGTAATGCAAATGAGTTTCTTCTAATCTACAGTCACTTACAGGACAGAATACTATTCATATCTTCATCTCAATTTGGGTGACATAAAAAAGAACTAAAGCTGAATTTGATTTTTTTTTCCTATTTTTACTGTTGCCCAGAGGAAAAACATCACAGCTTGTGACCGATTCCTCTATTTTAGAGTCAATTGTTTAAATTGAATGATAACGGTATCTGTGTAGTTCTATTCCAACAGCTTTACAAATGTGGAGGTTAATGTCCACTTTACAAACTGCCAACATACAGTAGATGGAACCGGTATTGTGTTCTGTGGCAAGAGCACAAAGATCTAGATGAGATATTACATACAGACTGAGAGTAGCATTTTTGTTTGGATTGTTCCAGTAACTTTCCTATGCTTTCATACATATACTGTGTGTATGAATGAACAGTCAGTATGAGAGAGCAGTAGGATAGACAATTACTATTAAGATTATTGGGATAATTATGAGCTGGTACACTTATCAGTTTAATCAGTCATATTACCTAAAGTTAACATTATCAATACCCCCGCTGCCAGTTGGCTCATTGACAAAACAATCAGATAAAGGGCTTTAATTTAATCTAACACCATTTTGAAACTAAAGGATTGGTGCTGGGGCTTATAAGTCTTTACTAACTATGTGAGCTGTTGATTATTGCTAAATCCCCAGAACACTTAAGCGGGAGTCACACACAGCAATCTCGCTAGCGCTATCGCTGCTGAGTCACAACTTTTGTAACGTAACAGCGATCTCACCAGCGAGATCGCTGTGTGTGACAGCGATCAGCGAGCGGCCCCCTTGCCGGTATCGCTGATCGCTGTAAGAAACCTCTGGACATTTTTTTGGTCGCTGGTCTCCCGCTGGCCAGCACGCATCGCTGCATGTGACAGGCGGGAGACCAGCGATCAGCTGTAAAAAATAGAATTAAAATAAAAAATATTGTTATTCTCACCTTCCGACGTCCCGCGCAGCATTCCCACCTCTCTCCACGCTTCGGTCCCAGTAATCCTTTGCACGAATGACCGCGAGACGTCACGCTCCCATGAGACCGTGACGTCTCGCGGTCATTCTCGCAAAGGATTACTGGGACCGGAGCGTGGAGAGAGGCGGGAATGCTGCGCGGGATGTCGGAAGGTGAGAATAACAATATTTTTTATTTTAATTCTATTTTTTACAGGGATGGCAAGCGATGCCGGGCGCTCGGCATCGCTGTGCTGATCGCTGGTGAAGCTGTCTGTGTGACAGCTCACCAGCGATCACATAGCGACTTACCAGCGATCCTGACACGTTTATATCGGTGTTGGTATCGCTGGTAAGTCGCTATGTGTGACTCCAGCTTTAGGCTTCCTTATCAGAATGAAAATATACTGTTATCAAGCAGCTTATACTGTAATTTAAGCAGCACAGTGACTCAGTGGTTAGCACTGCAGCCTTGCAGTGTGGGGTCTTGGTTTCAAATCCCACCAAGGACAACATCTGCAAGGAGTTTATATATTCTTTGCCATAAGAATGTTCCTACCACACCCCAAGCATATACTGATGGTGAATTTAGAGCCCAAATGGAAACAGTTACACTAATCACTCCAAAGTGCTGTTGAGTATGATTTCATGTGTAGTATTGAATGGATCAATTTTGAAATTATACGGCTATTTCTTCAAAAAGTTTTTCAACACAACAACACAATCCTGGACTTTGCTGATGCTAATTTGAGGATCCTGCAGGACCTAAATAAGTTACCATGGCATTCCATGTCTCTGGATTTGTCTCATATCAAGAACAGAACATCTTGGACATTATTTATCGATAATTGCAAAGGAGCTCCTAGCAGTGAATCTTGGTGATTTATGTGCCCAAGTGCATTTATCTTGGCAGAACATTCCTCATGAGACCATTAATAACCTTATTGATAGCACCCAAGGTCTGTTAGCACATGTATTTCTGCACGTGGCACTCAGATTTGATGAATAGATCAAGATGTTTTGAAAAGGTTGATTCCATTTTTTTAATAATTTGCACATCATGAAAATGTCTATCAATCTTATGATTTCCTTAATTCCATTACTTTTCCTTATAGGAGTTGTAATTTTAATGTTGCAGAGGTTAGAATGTTTAATTTTCTGTATAGAGTAATGACAAAAAGAGAGTAAATTGCTAATTAGACTTAGCTATATTTGTTCTAAGTTCACTATTTAAGAGAAGACCCACAAAAATATTGAGACAGGAAATTATACCACAACGGTTACAACTTCACTGGATGTCATTCAGCATCTCAAATATTTTTTTCAGTGTATACAATCAGGCTCTACAGTATAAAAATTGAGGTTCCTGTAGATCCTAGACCATTAGAAAAGGCTTTGGGCAATAGTAAGGCTACAAGAAACATGAACAGCAATGTCTAGCCTTCTTCCTTTCAAGATATTTCTAAGAAATGTAAAAGTTTTAGCTTCTGTGAAATTATTTTTAACTAAACTTCATAATCTTTATGACTTTGACTATCAATTTTAACTTTTATATTTTGAATATTCAATAACATATAAGAAATAACCTTTAAAACAGCTGAACTTATGTTTTTGTGAAGCTTTTTCAAGAAATGCTCCATTTAGCCAGGAAAGATTTTCTGCTACAAAGAATGTGATAAAAAAGTAGATATTAAGAGCTCTTTTGTTTTTTATGACATAGCCTCATTTGTAAGCACTTTCTTACTTCACATTGAAAACTACAGTAACAAAAAATAATTAGATGACTCACAATAAATGAATCACAGGAAATAGTTCTGAAAGGCAAACAAACAAAAAAACATGAATATGAATGTGCTCTGACTATGACCTATTTTTTTTAAGTATTCAAGCTGGTCAAATTAAATTTCTATTAAGTGGGCCTGAATTGCAAAAAATCCCCCAAACAAACCTAAATTAAAAGCCTAATTAGAAGGTCAGAAATTGAAGGAAATTTTGTCAATGAACATTAAACAAATAACAAACTCTGATTGTTTCGGACTATAGTAGGAGAGTTTGGAGGTATTAAAGTAAAGAAGGGCAGCACGGTGGCTCAGTGGTTAGCGTTGCAGCGCTGGGGTCCTGGGTTCGAATCCCACCAAGGACAACATCTGCGAGGAGTTTGTATGTTCTCCCTGTGTTTGCGTGGATTTCCTCCGGGCACTCCGGTTTCCTCCCACACTCCAAAGACATACTGATAGGGAATTTAGATTGTGAGCCCCATCGGGGACAGTGATGATGATGTGTGCAAACTGTAAAGCGCTGCAGAATATATTAGCGCTATATAAAAATAAAGATTATTATTATAAAGAAAATAGCTTGCTAGAAGCTCGACAATCAAACCAAACAATATATGACATTACACAGAAAATATAAAGGTAAGAGATAAAGAAATTAGTGAAAATCCACAAGATCTGATTTGCCAATATTCTTGTTCTCTATCAAAGAACTAAGTTTCCCTAATTTAAAATAGTAGAGGATTACAGGTATAACTAACATTTGAATTCTCCCTTGTCTTACATAATTCTAAAGTGAATAAGCAAATTTTAAGAGTTTCTCAAAATCAGCTTAACTCAAGCAATGACATAAGAATTTTTCTAAATTTATCATAAATTCAAATAGATTTCCCAGCCTTATTTGGAAGGTATAATGTCTGTAAATTGCTGTTTTGTGAAATCCAGTTGGTCCCTTTTCTTTTTATAGAGAAAATTATACTTTTTCCTGTACCATGAAAGTGTAAAATATAGGGAGATATAGTGTGAGTGATTAGGATAAAAGTCTGAAGGTGGAGTATCTGAGAAACATGACTTGCTGCATAAGGATAAAAGGTTGACTGTAAGGGACATAAATCATTTTTCATCTTAAAATCTATTTTACTATCTATGTCAACAGGTTCAATAATAATATAGTGAAGAAAAGGTGAGAAAGTTTGAAGTCAAAAGCTTTAACAAGAGAGAAAAATAGCCTGCTTAAAATAACTCATAAAAAGAGTAAATCAACCAAACCATAGTTAGAAAAGTTAACTTAAAACATGATATATGAAAAAAATATAAATAATTAAATAAAACTGCATTTTACTAATAAAGGAAATAAATGAGGCACCTTTTATTAAAGCAAAGCTTACAATTAAATTACTGTCTGTTTGGTATATAATATTAAGGCTGTGTGCCCACGTAGCGATTTTTTAAGATTTTTTGATGCGTTTTTCTGTGTCAAACCACATAAAAAACGCTTAAAAGAAGCGTCCCATTCATTTAAATGCATTTTGGCCTTTTTGTGCCAATGAATGCGTTTTTTACCGCTAAGGAAACGCTTAGCGGTAAAAAACGCAGCATGAACATTAATTTCCGCTTAGGTCTGCGTTTTTGGCTATTTCCTATAGTCCAAAAGACGCGTGGAAAAAACGCATCAAAAACGCGCGTTTTTTGCTCAAAAATTGCGGCAAAAACGTGCATTTTCTGGGAAGGAGAATGCGTTTCCTGAGCGTCTAAAAAACGCTACGTGGGCACAATAGCCTAAATTAAACATTTGATGGACAGAAATTAAACATTGATAGGCTATCCTTATAATAAGCAACAAAGTTTAATCTTTGTGAACTTGATATCTGGGATCAAGCTGATCTTTAAATTAAAAACATAATGGAGAGTGGCGTTCCCTTCAGTCCTACACTCAAGTGACTGGTAGTTAAGCTCAATCCCATTCAAGAACACTAAAGATCTATCAATAAAATATTAAAATACATAAAATAATTATTTTGTAAACCTTCAGCAGCCCAGACTGGAAATCATCTTTGAAAATGATATCTCCCCAGTTTTTGACAGCAGTGTGAGACGAAAGCTCCAGCTGAACAGGTGTTAGTAATGAGACAAAGTTTAGCTCTGCATTAATGCATTTCCCTCCTACATTGACTGCTGTGAGAAGAAAGCTCAACAGTATTAGTAATCTTTACTCTACTCCAGGTACTTCATGATCACGTGCAACTCTTCAATGAGAGCAGTAAAGAGAGCATACTCTGTTAGAGTTGAGCGAAACGGGTCGAAAAAATTCAAAAGTCGCTGACTTTTGGCAAAGTCGGGTTTCATGAAACGAAACCCAACCCTAGGATGAGGTCGGCCACGAGGTCGGCGACTTACGTGCCAAAGTCGCGTTTCAAAAGTTTTTTTTGCGCTCTTTTTCAGCCAATCAGGATCCACGGACACTGTGGGCAACGTGATGACATAGGCACGGGTCACCACCATCTTTCAGAAGGGCATGCAAGTGATTGGCTTGCGTTGGTGGGCGTCACAGGGGGTATAAAAGGGCGTGCACGCCGACCACCATCTTACTTCTGCCGATCTTAGTATAGGGAGAGGTTGCTGCTGATTCTGTAGGGAGAGCGTTAGGCAGGGAAGAAGACAAAAAAACTGCTTCTGCTGCTAGCGATTTGGCCTGCACAACACACCAGTCACTGTGTGTGCAGTGCAAGGGGAGGCTATATAGTGGTGTATCAGTGGTGTTGGTTGTTGGGCTGCCTTCTAAGGCTTCCTGACATTCCTGCATTGCTGTTTACCCACTGCTCCGCAAACTGCTTTTTTAAAAGTAATCCCAATTTTTTTTTTGTCCTGCTGAGAAGAAAAAAAAACTGCTTCTGCTGCTAGCAATTTGGCCTGCACAACACACCAGTCACTGTGTGTGCAGTGCAAGGGGAGGCTATATAGTGGTGTATCAGTGGTGTTGGTTGTTGGGCTGCCTTCTAAGGCTTCCTGACATTCCTGCATTGCTGTTTACCCACTGCTCCGCAAACTGCTTTTTTAAAAGCAATCCCATTTTTTTTTTTGTCCTGCTGAAAAGAAAAAAAAACTGCTTCTGCTGCTAGCAATTTGGCCTGCACAACACACCAGTCACTATGTGTGCAGTGCAAGGGGAGGCTATATAGTGGTGTATCAGTGGTGTTGGTTGTTGGGCCGCCTTCTAAGGCTTCCTGACATTCCTGCATTGCTGTTTACCCACTGCTCCGCAAACTGCTTTTTTAAAAGCAATCCCAATTTTTTTTTTTTGTCCTGCTGAGAAGAAAAAAAAAATGCTTCTGCTGCTAGCAATTTGGCCTGCACAACACACCAGTCACTGTGTGTGCAGTGCAAGGGGAGGCTATATAGTGGTGTATCAGTGGTGTTGGTTGTTGGGCTGCCTTCTAAGGCTTCCTGACATTCCTGCATTGCTGTTTACCCACTGCTCCGCAAACTGCTTTTTTAAAAGCAATCCAATCTCCCTTATCCTCTAGTCACTTTTGTCACAGCTGTGCCATCGAGCCTGTCACATAGCGCTCAGATATTCATTGGGCCTCACACAATCCAAAAGTGTCCAGTGTCCAAAAGTGTGTGCAGAGATTCAAAATCTCCCTTATCCTCTAGTCACTTTGGTCACAGCTGTGCCATCGAGCCTGTCACATAGCGCTCAGATATCAGTGGGCCTCACACAATCCAAAAGTGTCCAGTGTCCAAAAGTGTGTGCAGAGATTCAAAATCTCCCTTATCCTCTAGTCACTTTGGTCACAGCTGTGCCATCGAGCCTGTCACATAGCGCTCAGATATCAGTGGGCCTCACACAATCCAAAAGTGTCCATCCAGTGTCCAAAAGTGTGTGCAGAGATTCAAAATCTCCCTTATCCTCTAGTAACTTTGGTCACAGCTGTGCCATCGAGCCTGTCACATAGCGCTCAGATATCAGTGGGCCTCACACAATCCAAAAGTGTCCATCCAGTGTCCAAAAGTGTGTGCAGAGATTCAAAATCTCCCTTATCCTCTAGTCACTTTGGTCACCGCTGTGCCATCGAGCCTGTCACATAGCGCTCAGATATCAGTGGGCCTCACACAATCCAAAAGTGTCCATCCAGTGTCCAAAAGTATGTGCAGAGATTCAAAATCTCCCTTATCCTCTAATCACTTTGGTCACAGCTGTGCCATCGAGCCTGTCACATAGCGCTCAGATATCAGTGGGCCTCACACAATCCAAAAGTGTCCAGTGTCCAAAAGTGTGTGCAGAGATTCAAAATCTCCCTTATCCTCTAGTCACTTTGGTCACAGCTGTGCCATCGAGCCTGTCACATAGCGCTCAGATATCAGTGGGCCTCACACAATCCAAAAGTGTCCATCCAGTGTCCAAAAGTGTGTGCAGAGATTCAAAATCTCCCTTATCCTCTAGTCACTTTGGTCACAGCTGTGCCATCGAGCCTGTCACATAGCGCTCAGATATCAGTGGGCCTCACACAATCCAAAAGTGTCCAGTGTCCAAAAGTGTGTGCAGAGATTCAAAATCTCCCTTATCCTCTAGTCACTTTGGTCACAGCTGTGCCATCGAGCCTGTCACATAGCGCTCAGATATCAGTGGGCCTCACACAATCCAAAAGTGTCCATCCAGTGTCCAAAAGTGTGTGCAGAGATTCAAAATCTCCCTTATCCTCTAGTCACTTTGGTCACAGCTGTGCCATCGAGCCTGTCACATAGCGCTCAGATATCAGTGGGCCTCACACAATCCAAAAGTGTCCATCCAGTGTCCAAAAGTGTGTGCAGAGATTCAAAATCTCCCTTATCCTCTAGTCACTTTGGTCACAGCTGTGCCATCGAGCCTGTCACATAGCGCTCAGATATCAGTGGGCCTCACACAATCCAAAAGTGTCCATCCAGTGTCCAAAAGTGTGTGCAGAGATTCAAAATCTCCCTTATCCTCTAGTCACTTTGGTCACAGCTGTGCCATCGAGCCTGTCACATAGCGCTCAGATATCAGTGGGCCTCACACAATCCAAAAGTGTCCAGTGTCCACAAGTGTCTGCAGAAATTCAAAATCTCCCCTGTCCTATAGACACCTTGTACCTTGTTTTACATTACTATATAGTTTGTTGGATTTTGTCTACATTTCTACCAAAAAGGAGGAAGGCTGGTGGAAGAGGCCGTGGAATTGGGCGGGGGTTGGCAGCTGGTAATGATGGTGTTGGTGGTGGATCTGATGGTAGTGGCAAGAGCAAAATAGGACCGAATGCAGGAGGTGCTGACCCTGCGTCATCGTCTGGCTACATAAGGCCTGGAACGCTTAGTTTTCTAGGAGTTGGCAAACCGCTTTTAAAGCCAGAGCATCAGGAAAAAGTTTTGTCTTACATTGCTGACTCAGCCTCCAGCTCTATCGCCTCCTCTTCTTCAGTTGTAAAAAGTAAAAGCACTGAGTCATCATTGGAGGCTCATGTTCATGAACCACACCTTTCCTTGTGTCCTTCACCCCAACCAAGATTGAAGGATGACGCAGGCCATACAACTGATTACTCCATGGAGCTGTTTTCACATACCATGCCTGGATTATCAAGTGAAATGGTGAATTACCCAGGCCAAGATGAATCTGACATGGAGTGCACTGATGCACAGCCGCTGATGGATGATTCTGCTGGTACATTCACTCAGAGCACTACATTGTCCTCGCAGTGTACAGAGCCAGATTCTGACCCTGATGAGACTCAGGTGCCCCTTCCCGCACACTATACCACCATACACGGTGACACAGAGGAAGGTGCACATGACATAGAAGAGGAGGTGATGGATGACCCAGTTGTTGACCCAGATTGGCATCCATTGGGGGAAGAGGGTGCAGCTTCCAATAGCTCAGATGAGGAGCATCCACAGCAGACATCGACATCGCAACAGCTGTTATATGGTAGGCCCGGAGCACTCCAAAGAGAGGTTCCAAACATCAAAAGAGTTGCTGGACAGCTTGTCCAGAGGGTCAAAAGATCACAGCGTGCTAGGCCGCAAAATGTCTGCCAAAGTAGGAAGAGTGCCGTGTGGCACTTTTTTGACCAAAATCCTCATGATCAGGCCAAGGTTATCTGTAAGAAGTGCGCAAAGACCTTTAGCCGAGGGAAAAATCTGAAAAATTTGAATACCAGTTGCATGCTTAGACATTTAACCAGCATGCACTTGCAAGCGTGGACACAACACCAAACCTCAAGTGCCACATGTGCAACTGATCACAACGAAGGTAGTCAGCAACGCTACATTGTTTCCCCCACTGTAAGCCCACCGGTTAGCACAGCAGCAAATGTTGAGGTGTCGTTGCAAGACCACAGCAGTCAGGGAATCCCACTGTTATATCAACGAAAGACTGATTCTAGGCCATCAGAAAGAACACCAAATCCATCACCATCATCAACCCTCTCTCAGTCCGCCCTGTCCACCGCTACTTCCACCATATGCAGCTCTCAAGTCCAGCTCACCCTCCCAGACACTATGAGTAGGTCAAGAAAGTACTCAGTCTCTCATCCGCGTACACTGGGTTTGAACGCCCACATTGCCAAACTAATCTCGTTTGAGATGATGCCCTTTCGGTTGGTGGAAACCACAGCTTTCCGCGAACTCATGGCCTATGCAGTACCACGCTATGACCTACCCAGTCACCACTTCTTCTCTCGCAAAGCCATCCCAGCCCTCCACCATCATGTGAAAGACCGCATTGTCCATGCACTCAAGGAGTCAGTGAGCGGAAAGGTGCACCTCACAACTGATGCATGGTCCAGTCGGCATGGCCAGGGCCGTTAGGTGTCCATCACTGCGCACTGGGTTAATGTGGTGGATGCAGGGTCCACAGGGGACAGCGGTGGTGGGACAGTGCTGCCTAGCCCACGGTATAGGAAACAGTTGGCTGTAGGCGTTCGACCCTCCTCCTCCTCCTCCAGAAGCGAAAGCTCGTCCACAGAGCGCAGTCGTACGAGCACTCCATCTGCAGCTGCCACTGTTGCACACGATGTGTCCCCCTATCGAGCAGCTAGTGGAAAGCGTCAGCAGGCTGTGTTGCAGATGATGTGTTTGGGCGACAGACACACCGCCGAGGTGCTGGCCGAGTACTTGAAGCGACAAACTGAGTCATGGCTGGGCAGTGTACATCTTGAGGCAGGCAAGGAAGTTAGTGATAATGGCCGTAATTTTGTGGCAGCCATAGCCCTTTCAAAACTCAGCCACATACCTTGCTTGGCTCACACCTTGAACCTGGTGGTGCAGTGCTTCCTCAAAAATTATCTGGAGTTAACAGCCCTGCTCCAGAAGGTGCGAAGACTGTGCGCGCACATCCGCTGGTCGCCTGTACACTCCGTTCGTATGCAGAAGCTGCAGCGATTGCTCCACCTTCCCAACCACCACCTCATTATCGACATTGCAACAAGGTGGAACTCCACCCTGCACATGGTGGAGCGGCTGTGCGAGCAAAGGCAGGCCATAATGCATTTGTGGGAGGATACACGGCCAGGCACTTTGAGAGCAGACATGGAGTTGACAGGTGTGCAGTGGTCGAAGCTGAAAGACCTTTGTAAAGTCCTTCAGTGTTTTGAGGAATGCACACGGCTGGTAAGCGCAGACGACGCCATCCTAAGCATGAGCATCCCACTTATGCGTCTGCTCATGCAAACTTTGACGCACCTTAAGGAGCAGGCGTCTGCAGCCAATGTTGATGAGGAGGAAGAGGAGGAGGGAATCCTTGATGACATTCAGCCATTGTCTGCTCAGGGACCTCTCCTGGACAAGGTGGAGGAAGAAGAGGAGGAGGAGGATGATGATGGGGATGATTACTTAGGGGAGGAGGATGCATCTCGTGGGGAAAGTGAAAATGTTGGCGTGGCAAGGTCTGGTACAGGGTTTGTGCGTGACTGGAGGGATGTGGATTTGCCAGAAAGTGCTCCTCCACCCAGCACTCGCAGTGCATCATTGACACCGGGAACATTGGCCCACATGTCAGATTATGCCTTGCGGATCCTAAAAAGGGACCCCCGCATTGCCAAAATGATGAACGATGACGACTACTGGTTGGCCAGCATCCTGGATCCACGCTATAAAGGCAAATTACAAAACATCATGCCACAGGAGAACCTTGACCTAATATTGGCTAATAAACAAGCAACTCTGGTAAATCGGTTGCTTGAGGCATTCCCAGCACACAGCAGCGGTAATGGTTCTCACACGAGCCGTACGGGCCGGGGGCAGCTTGGCAGAGGTGTTCGTGGTGCACACAGCAGAAGTGGCGTTGGAGACAGGGGTTTCATGACAATGTTGTGGACTGATTTTTCAAATACCGCTCACACAACTGGTAATACTGCATAGATGGAAAGTGACAGGAGACAGCAGTTGTCAACTATGGTTACAAACTACTTTTCCTCCCATATCGATGTTCTCCCACACAGGTCATTCCCCTTTGACTATTGGGCCGCTAAACTGGACACCTGGCCTGAATTGGCCCAATATGCCTTACAGGAGCTCGCTTGCCCAGCTGCAAGTGTGCTATCGGAAAAAGTCTTCAGTGCAGCTGGATCAGTCCTGACAGAAAAAAGGACCCGTCTGTCAACCCAAAATGTGGATGATCTAACCTTCATTAAAATGAACCACGCATGGGTTTCCAAGGATTTTGTCCCACCTTCCCCTGATGACACATAGGGTGACAGAAAAATGGCTTGCTTTGGTCCACCTCTTCCTGGTACTTCACCTATTTCGCCTTTTGCATCAGCTGAATGTCCAACATCAACATATGCCACTTTCTAAAACTTCCTAACTGTGCTGCCTCCCCCCCATGGCCGGGGTCACCACCTAGCGCACGACACCGCGCGAGTGCCGTTGCCCTGGACAGGTGGTTAGGCCGACTCTTGGGCGCGGGCACTGGCATAGGGTACCTCATAGTGCAATCAAGTGTCTCTGACGGTGGTGGTGCACACCCACCGTCAGACACACCGCTGTACTATGAGGGGCCCAGTGCCAGTACCGACGCCCACGAGTGGGCCCCCCTTGCTTGGGCAGGGCCCCAGCATTTGCAATCTTTACCTCTCCCTGCTCCTCCGCTGTGTAATCTGGGCCGTCAAATCCATATTGTGCCTGACACCGTCTGAGCCTGCCTCCTGATGTATAGACATATATTTTGAATGTGTACGCTATCCATACATGTTATCCGGGGATACGGTACCCTTTCTAACCTTTGTGCAATCACATGCAATCCATACTGGGCCTAACACCGTCTGAGCCTGCCTCCTGAGACATATATTTTGAATGTGTACGCTATCCATACATGTTATCTGGGGATATGGTACCCTTTCTAACCTTTGTGCAATCACGTGCAATCCATACTGGGCCTAACACCGTCTGAGCCTCCCTCCTGAGACATATATTTTGAATGTGTACGCTATCCATACATGTTATCTGGGGATACGGTACCCTTTCTAACCTTTGTGCAATCACGTGCAATCCATACTGGGCCTAACACCGTCTGAGCCTGCCTCCTGAGACATATATTTTGAATGTGTACGCTATCCATACATGTTATCCGGGGATACGGTACCCTTTCTAACCTTTGTGCAATCACGTGCAATCCATACTGGGCCTAACACCGTCTGAGCCTGCCTCCTGAGACATATATTTTGAATGTGTACGCTATCCATACATGTTATCTGGGGATACGGTACCCTTTCTAACCTTTGTGCAATCACGTGCAATCCATACTGGGCCTAACACCGTCTGAGCCTGCCTCCTGAGACATATATTTTGAATGTGTACGCTATCCATACATGATATCCGGGGATACGGTACCCTTTCTAACCTTTGTGCAATCACGTGCAATCCATACTGGGCCTAACACCGTCTGAGCCTGCCTCCTGAGACATATATTTTGAATGTGTACGCTATCCATACATGTTATCCGGGGATACGGTACCCTTTCTAACCTTTGTGCAATCACGTGCAATCCATACTGGGCCTAACACCATCTGAGCCTGCCTCCTGAGACATATATTTTGAATGTGTACGCTATCCATACATGTTATCTGGGGATACGGTACCCTTTCTAACCTTTGTGCAATCACGTGCAATCCATACTGGGCCTAACACCGTCTGAGCCTGCCTCCTGAGACATATATTTTGAATGTGTACGCTATCCATACATGTTATCCGGGGATACGGTACCCTTTCTAACCTTTGTGCAATCACGTGCAATCCATACTGGGCCTAACACCGTCTGAGCCTGCCTCCTGAGACATATATTTTGAATGTGTACGCTATCCATACATGTTATCTGGGGATACAGTACCCTTTCTAACCTTTGTGCAATCACGTGTAATCCATACTGGGCGTGAGAACGGCTGGCGAGCTGTTAAGCAAGCTACAGCACCCGTGGTTTGCACACGTAAGTTTTTCATTTTTTCAGGAATGACGGTTAGGCCTAATTCCGGAACTGCGGTTGACCTGCACTTACTGGGAAATCATTGTTCGCGGGTAATAAATGTAATCAGTGATCCCCATCACTAACGTTGTTCAGCGGGTTATCTGCACCTGTAAGCGACAAACGCTGGCCTTTTCAGTGGATGTGCAGCCACGGACATGTAAGGGCATGACACACCAGTTATTGGCCAATCTCATGTGCCAGAGCCTCACGTGTCCCTCTAGTAAGCCGGACTCGGACCGCGGGGCATGACGGAGTCTCGTTCGTTAACGGAATTAAGCTTGCAATGTGTGCATCTGTTCTGTAGCTGGCATGGTTGATGTTTCCCAGGTGGAGTCGAATTTAACCGTAGGCTCCACTCCTGGTGGTGCCCTTCTGGACATTCCTTTAAGGTTCAGCTTTGCAACCATACTGCCCACGTAAAACAAACACTTTGCCTTCATGAACGCTGTTTGGAGGGTCATGACTCGTGGGAATAACGCCGCCCAATCAGTTAACCTGCTAGAGAGATCGTTCGTTGCTCCCAAGCATGACATCACACTCCCTAGGAAGAAGGTAATGCCACTGTGGCGACCGTACTCCTGGGGGCGACACAAGTGCACTGATGCCCAGCCACTGCTCGATGAATCTGCTGGTACATTGACCCAGACCACTACATTCCCCTCGCACGCTACCCGACCTGAATCTGACCCTGATGAAACTCAGGTTACCCTTCCCATATACAGTTCCATCTTACACGGTGACAAAGAGGAAGCTGCAGATGAAAGTGCAGGTTCGGCCCACCCGCCATCAGACACACCACCGTACTATCAGGGGCCCTGTGCCAGTGCCGTCGCCAACGAGTGGGCCACCCCTGCTTGCCCAGGATCACAGCACTTGCAAAGTTGAAATACTGTGCAGTGAGATGGAAGATGGGGACGACGAGGAGTCCAGACAAGTACAGGGATTCCCTAGCGAGGAGACTTATTTGATTGTTTTCAATGTTGGGACAGCAATTTTTGGGGAGCACTATACTCTGGAGAATGATAGTTGGGGCCCACCATACACTGTAACATTCCAAAGGTGGACATCAGACACTGGAGCAGCATTTACAGGGCCCATTATACACTAGAGCATTAGAAATGGGGCCCATTATGTTTGGAGCATTATTTGGGCCCATAAGACAGTGGAGCTTCATCCATGGGGACCAACATATACTGTAGCATTATGTGGAGCTCATCATATACTGTTTCAAACATTATATGGGACCAATGATTCTGTATGGAGAAATAGATGGGCCTCGTCATGAGATGTAAAAAGTGAGGTATTTTTCATTGTACTATACCGCTATTTCTCTGCCGTATCGGAGCATGATGAGTTGTGGTATGTGTTAAAGGGGCGCTCTTTCGCCCAGGGCACATGAAAACCTGGAGCCAGCCCTCCCCCCACAGTCTGTAGCCAAATAACCCCCATTTTTCAGTGCGTAACTTGTATTATGAAGTTAATTAAGGTTGACAAGCTTAAGTAAGAAGAATTGATGCTTTTGGCATTCAAATGGGCACTGTTGGTGTGTTTCCTGTCCTCCTCTCACTGCCGACTTTTATTCCCCATTGACTTACATTGGGTTTCGTGTTTCGGGACGACCCCGACTTTTCCCTATAATCGGACGATCTTGCTCGACCCGATTTTTGGAAAAGTCGGGTTTCACGAAACAAAACGCGACCCTAAAAAACCTAAAGTCGCTCAACTCTATACTCTGTCAAAACATCTGAAAAATGGAAATGTGGAAGGGCAACCATGCCAAAATATTGATCAATGACTTCTTAGTATAGGCTATGCAGCCATTTTGTATCTATAGAAAAAAACGGCTTCCTGAAATGCCCTCCTTCTATTGTCTCTGTCTTGGACACATAAAACACTTTGCTTTGCTCAAGTGCATATTATAACTTGTGTACTACTATTATGCCTTTTAAAAATTAAAAGAATAATCTTAGATTTATTTTGCTTTTTCTCTTTTGATTCTATACATTCCACTGGTTTAATGAGTCACTTGTATATTTTTGCGTTCAGGTTCAAAGATTAAACCATGAAATTAATTGGATACTTTTAATAAGTTTAATCCTCAGGAAAATAGTTTGTATGAACAACACTCTTAGTCACTGAATCAATTAATTACATTTTTCACACCATTTTTAAGCTGTTACTATGGATTGTATGTTGTTTTAGCCACAACCTTGCAAGATTTTTAAAGTGCTTTAGAAACTAATTATCTGGGCAATTAAATGGAGAATTTTATATTAATGCAAGGGAAACATAGAACATATTAAAGATACAATATTTCTTAACTACCCAGCTATGTTTTTTTTCAATGAATTCTACAAATTATTCATGTAAAATAACACACAGATTTTACCAGATGGCTGTTTTCACTAGTGTGTTCAACAACAGATATACTTCATCCATCATGCATATGTATAGTGCCTATTAATGTTTCTCCTATTACTTCCTTTGCTTAATGTACTTAGCTATAAGACTTAGAATCATAGAATCATAGAATCGTAGCGTTGGAAGGGACCTCCTGGGCCATCTGGTCCAACCCCCTGCTCAAAGCAGGATTCGCTAAATCATCCCAGTCAGATGTCTGTCCAGCCTCTGTTTAAAGACTTCCATTGAAGGAGAACTCACCACTTCTCGTGGCAGCCTGTTCCACTCATTGATCACTCTAACTGTCAAAAAGTTTTTTCTAATATCTAATCTGTGTCTCCTCCCATTCAGTTTCATCCCATTGCTTCTAATCTATCCTTGTGCAAATGAGAATAAAGTTGATCCTTCTACAATGTGACAGCCCTTGAGATATTTGTAGACAGCAATTAAGTCTCCTCTCAGTCTTCTCTTTTGCAAACTAAACATTCCCAAATCCTGCAACCTTTCCTCATAAGACAGGGTTTGCAGACCGGTCACCATTCTGGTGGCTCTTTTCTGAACTTGCTCCAGTTTGTTGATGTCTTTTTTAAAATGTGGTGCCCAAAACTGGACACAATATTCCAGATGAGGTCTGACCAAAGAGGAGTAGAGGGAAATAATGACTTCACGTGATCTAGACTGTATGCTTCTGTTAATACATCATAGAATTGCATTTGCCTTTTTTGCTGCTGCATCACACTGTTGACTCATATTAGGGCCCCATCACACATAGCGACTCACCAGCAATCCCGACAACGAAATGAACTTGTCAGGATCACAGGTGTGTCGCTACATGATCGCTGCTGAGCTGTCAAACAGGCAGCTTCACCAGCGATCAGCACCAGCGACACCGAGCAGGCGTGTCGCTGTGTACGGTAGTTACCAGCATGCTGATGCAGGGAACTGGTAACCAAGGATCACATCGGGTTTCTAAGTGGTGCATGGCACTTAGAAACCCGATGTGTACCTTGTTTACCAGCTCCC
Source organism: Dendrobates tinctorius (assembly GCF_039654945.1). Lineage (NCBI taxonomy): Eukaryota > Metazoa > Chordata > Amphibia > Anura > Dendrobatidae > Dendrobates > Dendrobates tinctorius. The sequence goes on from NW_027361684.1 coordinate 61,905,320, forward strand.
TGCATCAGCACGCTGGTAACTAAGGTACACATTGGGTTTCTAAGCACCTCGGGCCACATAGAAACCCGACGTTTACCTTGGTTACCAGCTAGCTGATCACTGGTCATGGTCTCTAGCCTGCCACATGCAGCGATGCATGCTGGCCAGCGGGAGACCAACGACCCCAAAAAAGTCCTGACCTTTCATGAACGATCAGCGATACCCAGCAGAGCAGGGGGGCCGGTTGCTGAAAGCTGTCACACACAGCAATATCGCTGGTGAGATCGCTGTTGCGTCACAAAACTTGTGACTCAGCAGCGATCTCGCTAGCGAGATCACTGTGTGTGACGGGGGTTTTACAAAATGTTCCTAAAGGTCATCCCGTGATCAATTTCCTTGATGAAATCCAGCGGAAGTGGAGCTAAATATAATAGAAATAATTCATATTTGCAAACCAATGATTGATGTTACAATTGTATATGCATTAGTCATGTCATGAGTAGAGATGAGGGAACTTATTCGGAAAACATTTGCCAATCTCACATTTAGCACAAACATAGCACATTCGTATTCATGTTCGGTTTCACTAGCACTTTTACTCAAAGTCATCAAAATTTGGTCACAGTTTTGTAAAACATCGCGTTTCCACTAATTCTTTTGGCATTGTGCATGGGGAGACAAGAGGACATGTTTCATAAGGGGGGGGGACAGACAAGCTGTGGAGTGTAATTTTTTTTTTCTTTCATAACTTAATGTGTATACATTCTGGCAGCTAATCGTGCCACAGAAACCATTCATAACAAAATGACGCAAGATTTTCTGTGATTGGCTGCCGAAGTCATATGTCCATGGTAATATAAAAAGTGGACATCTTGTTTTGCAGGCACAATTTTCTATGTGTCACTTCACAGAGAGGCAGCTCCTGCTAGTGCTGCAAGTGAACTTGTCAGTTAGCTAGATAGGATCCTGTCATGTGTGAAATCGATCTTCCAGCATCTAACTAGATTGTGCAAAAACTGTGTTGCAGTCTAATGAAGCCCCATTTGCTAATCCAAATAATTTGTGATAAAACTGTGTTTCAGTAAGAAATCAGAAGGTCAGATTTCCACTTAGAAATCGTTAGACCTAATATTGGGGTGCAGTCAAGAGGCCCAATTTGATAATACAAATAGTTTGTGATAAAAATGTGTTTCAGTGAGAAATCAGAAAGCCATATTTCCACTTAAAAATCGTTAGGTCTAATATTTGGATGTGGACAGGGGGCCCAAATTTTGGAACAAATCATTTGTGATTAAACTGTGTTTCAGTGATAAATCAGAAGGTCATATTTCCACTTAAAAATCATTATGCCTAATACTGGGGTGTGGTCAGGGGGCCCTATTTGCTAATCCAAATTGTTTGGGATAAAACTCTGTTTCAATGAGGAATCAGGAAGCCACATTTGCTCATAAAAATCGTTTGGTATAAGGGTGTTGTTCAAGCACACTATCTAAGAAAATAAACAGTAATTGTTCATTTAGTGACAGGTGACTGACAGGTGTGGGCCTAAGGTTGTGAAACAGGAGGTTAAAAGAGGGGAAGGGTACATAGAATATGAGTAGGAAAAAGCGAGACCGTGGTGAAAGGGGGAGTAGGATTGGTGTTCTACGTGTATGTGGGTTAGGTGTTAATGTTAATGAAAGCTCAACAGAACAAACACTGTCTCGTCCTATCCAAAGACAACTGACAACATATGTTACTGGATGGGCTACTCAACTCCATTTCTTTGTCAGCAGTACACCTTGTAGATGAGACTCAGAAACAGCATGTGCTCCAGTGGATGGCAAGATGCCTCTCCTCCTCTTCCTCCACCTTATAATCACGCACAATACAATTCTCAGAGGTGGTACCCAATCACCCTCGTTTCCCCATGTGTCACAAATTTCCAAATGCCCAACTGACTGTGGGGAACCACAGATGAGCCATTCTGCAGAGCTGTTTACACATTCTATTCCATGTGCATCAGAGGTCTGCTCCAAAAATTCACAGAATCCAGAAGGGGAAAGCATCTGCACCGATTGCCAATTTTTTTCACGTTAGATACGGGGTCCATCCTCAGCCCCATCTTTGGCTATAGCCAGCACCGATCACAAGTGTGAAGTTCTCAGGGGCGGCAAGGGTTACCTAGCCTAGACCTTTTTTGATAATGTAAAGGATGACCCAACTCAAATTATCTGCCAAATTTGAAAAAAAACCTTATTAGAGGCAAAAATTGCAATAATTTTACAACCATATGTATAAACTCGCACATGCATGATCAACATGCCTTAGTGTGAGGATCTCACTGAACTAAAATACTGACTAGCGGGCTTCACCAATCATCAGCCATCCTATCAACCATATCTTCTGCTTCTTCCTCCTCTGTCACCATGTCAAATCTTCTCACATAGGTCTCCGGCCACAGAAATTGCACTTGTTTACCCCCTACAGTTGGGGTGAGTGAGAACCCATCAGCTGTTATGGAAGTTTTTGTGTCACTTAGCACAACACATCTTTCTCAATGCACCATAACATCTCTGCCTGCACCTCACTCATAGTACAGAAGTTTATACTGTTCTCCATACACCAACAACTCTCAGCACAGCAGCTAGCTCTCTGTCCCGCAGTTGTGGTCACATAAAAGAATGTTTCCTTATGCACATTGGAAAGCTAAGAGCTTGAACTCCACCATCTCCAATCTGTTGGCCACAGAAATACTGCCATTCCAACTGGTGGATAAAAATGGTTTCAGGAAGTTTATGGCTGTCACAGTCCCCCAGTGCCAGTTGCCCAGTCACCATTACATCTATAGCTGTGCCTGTGCTACACCAGCATGTTGCAAGCAACATCACCCATTCCCTGAAAAAATCTATGCTTGGCAAGGTGAATTTCACCAGTGACACCCAGACAAGCAAACATGGGCAAGGGCGTTACATCTTGACTGGACACTGGGTGACTCTGGTTGCTGTGGGGCAGGTGGTAAAGGGGCTGCTCCACAAGTCTTTAAATCCCCAAAGCTTGCGGGACAAACCTCTGTATCTAACACTTCCTCCACTGTTTCTGCCTCCTCCACCTCTTTTAGGGCCTCCATCTGTTCCAACAGTGCAGAAAGAATCCCCTCATCTGCCTTGGCACAGCGCAGTCAAGCAGTGATCAAATTGCTTTGCAGATCGTAGTTACACAGCTCAAGAGTTGTGGACAGGCCGAGTTAGGGCAATGGTTGTCTTAGCTGAACCTGAAGCCAGGGAAGTCCATGTGCAAAAACAGTGCAAAACCTAGTTGCAGTCCTACACTGGGGCAATCTCACAACTGTACCTTGCATGGCTCACATCCTCAACCTGGTTGTACAGCAATTTCTCCACCAATAACCCAGCCTGGATGTGCTGCTGCAGAAAGCACGGTCGCTGTGTGCTCACTTCCGAAGATCGTACCCCGCAGGTCATCAACTTGCATTGCTACAGTGTGGTCTTTCAGCCTAAAGGTTGACTGTTTGATTTGCGATGTTCTGACATGGTGGAATTCCACTCTGCACATGTTTCAGCAACTGTGGCAGTAGCAACATGTACGAGTGCAGTATATCCTTTTGCATAGCCTGGGTCAATGCAGTATGGGTGTGGTGAAAATCACACTTGCTGAGTTGGCAAAGATCAAGGACCTCTACACCTTTCTGCACAGTTTTGAAATGGCTACTAAGATGGTTAGCACTGACGATACCACCTTCAGCATCACTATTCCAGTCATCTACATTTTGGATCAAACTTTGAATAGTCTGGGTGAGGAAGTAGTGGTCCCAGAGGAAGAGGTGTATGCAGAGGAGGATGCAGAAGGGATAACAATATCTCAATTTTTCACACTGTCGTCACACAGGCGGGTTTCATAGGCTGGTGGCTTAGAGCAATTGAGGAGGGCTCATGGTACTAGATTAACTGTTAGTGAAGGTGCATTAGCCGAGGAACAAATGGAGGAGGATGTGGAGGAAGAGGTGATGGACGCAAAAGCCCAACATCATGCCCGTATTCTTAGGGTTAGAAATAGTGCTGACTACAGGATTGTCACTCTGTTAGATTCATGGTACAAGAGTAAATTTAGTCAAATGTTTCCCCTGTGGAAAGGAATGCATGCATTCCGGAGTATTGAAACACGCTTGTAGACAATCTTAAGACTGTTTTTCCCCAAGACAGCAGTGAGGCACACAGTATGCATCACAGTTCTAGACGTCCAATCCCCGGAATGTCAAGGAGTCGTCACAGAAACATTAGCAGCAGCGATATAAGTGGCATAACCAATTTCTGTGAGACATTTCACACATTTTTTAGACCAGTCAGTGCATCAGCAGAACAGAGTACAAGTCTGACATGCTTTGAATGACTGGAGAGGATGGTGTAGGAGTATCTGGAGCTCAATATCAATGCTATCAGAGGGGTTTTGACCCTTTTTCATTTTGGTCTTCAAAAATGGAAGAGTGGCTGTCTTGCCCGTCAGCCAGCATTTTCTCAGGATGCATCTACAGCACTGCTGGTGGTGTTCTGACAGATAAGAGCATCCGGCTGTCCCCTGAAAGTGTAGACCACCTAACTTTCATCAAAATGAAAAAGGTCTTGGATCTCCAATGGCTTTTGCACCCCAAATCACAGATTGAGCTGATTAGGCAATGATGTTGTTTTTAGCGTCATGCATTGATTTTGCATTATTGCAGTCTGTGAAACTTTTGTCATGGCTTCTGAGCCTGCTGCTGATTCTGCTGCTGATGTTGCAAACTATTTTTTGAAATGTGGAGACTCGAAGTTGGGTCTCCATTTGGTGGGTTGCCCGTATTAGAAGGTGTGTCAGAGGCCTTTAATACTATTTTTACTCTGTGGAAATTTATGCAAATTTAGTGGTGTGTGACAATAATTTTTGAAATGTGGAGATTCAAAGTTGGGTCTCCATCTGTTGTGTTGCCTGTAGTAGAAGGTGTGTCAGAGGCCTATTATGCTGAATTTACTCTGTGGAGATTGATGCCATTTCAGTGGTGTGTGACATTAATTTTTTGAAATGTGGAGAATCCAGGTTTGGTCTCCATCTGGTGGGTTGCCTGTAGTAGAAGATGTGTCGGAGGCCTATTATACTGTTTCTAATCTGTGAAATTGATGCCACTTTAGTGGTGTGTGACAATAATTTAATGAAAAGCGGAGACTCCAAATTGGATCTCCATCTGGTAGGTTGCCTGTGTTAGTAGGGCTCCCAGACAGGCAGGCCTGCACTTTCATTCAGTCAACTACCTGTGTTACATTCCTTACATTTTTTTAGAAATATTACTGTATGAAACTGATGTTTTTGCCATCTGAGTGTGCCTGTAAAAAAAATTGGAGGTGTTGCTTGAGGTACTGTATCAGTGCTTTCAGCAAAGAAGGTTTAAACTGGTCCCTTAACCACCAGGTCCTTATTCAAACTTCAATTCAAAGCTATAAATGCTGGTTGAGATCATGATACCTTAGGCTTGGCCCATGGATGACTGCTACTGTGCCACTTGCAAATTTCAATTCAATTGATGCCACTTTTCATGGTGTCTGCCCCATATTTCAGTTGTTTGGGAAGCTTTTTGTCACCCCTTAAGGTATTGTGTAAACATTTGGTTTGGCCTTCCATTGAATTTAATTGGGTTCGGGTACGTTCATTGAACTGTTCAGCGAACATGTTTGGCGAACGTCTAAACGCTCGGCGAATCGAACTTAACCGACCCGTGAAAGGTTAGCTCATCTCTAGCTGTGAGTAGGCACGAGAATAAGGTATTGATCTAAGGATCAAGTGACATGTACTCCAGCAGCACGGCAGAAGCAGGATATTATATAATTAAAATTATGTATACATAGCTAAGGCAAGCAGAGTGGAAACTCCATTAGACTATATAGAGAGTTGAGGTCACAATAGTAGATGTTTGAGTATATCACTGTAGAATAGTAAGGAAGAGTAGACAAGCCAAATAAGGATGCAAACACAACACTTTTAACTGCCATTGACCCTAGTATGAAGCCACAAAAAGACTGACTCAAACTGTCCTGCATCTCTGTCCTTTGTTCCCAAGCATAAATAGGTAGGGGTATAATTAATTATGAGCAAATTCACTAAAATTTTAAATAGGTAGTTCACTCAAATTTGGTGAGAAATTTTGATTTTTATTTTCATTACATTTATTTAAAGCTAATCATGTGGCCCTCATTATGGTTTAGTGACCACATAGACCCCAAAGAAAAATAATCCTATGGTGAAAATAAAACCATAATGTCCATTTTGATGTTCACCTATTTTGCTATCGCAGCTGCCTATCAGCTCCTCTGCACACCAATCACATATTTACTTCTCCACAGCACCTGACATCCTCTTGCTCCAGTAGGCCTCTATTATATTGACTTACATTGTTACGACACATGTCACCTTGCCGTCATGACATCACGAGTTATGTTTTGACATTGGAGGCCAGAGGCTATAGTGGAGAGTCATAATGTAGGAAGAAGACATCTCATGCCATTAACAGATAAAGAAGAGGTTAGCTGTAACTACATAGGGGTTGAGATAGGGGCGAGTGTTCTGTGGTTGGTAAAAGTGAACATCAAGGTGAGTATAATTTTTTTAGCACTTTCCTAGCCTTTTCAAATAAAAAAATAGCAGCTAGACAGCAGCCCATTTGCTGCATTCACATTAAGCAAGCCACAAAAAATGAAATTTAGGGCAAGACAACATTTTTATTGATCATTTTGAGATAGATACAAAATTTTATTGTTTCTTCAAGAATTTCTTGTGGTATTACAGCGAGCCAAAAAAAAAATTTTGGGAGTTTTAATTTTTTTCAACTTATGCTGTTTACTTATTGGGTTAATTCCTTTCATATTTTGATGGATTTTTATTTTTTTAAATGATTTTTAAGGGGAGAGAAAGGGAGTGATTTGAATTTATTTGTTTTTTTAATTATTTTCATATTTTTGTAAACTTTTTATACATTTCACTATATTTATTAGTCCCCTTAGGGGACTTGAACCTGTGATTGTCTGATTGCTTGTACTGTACACAGTAATACCATAGTATTGCTGCATATAGTAAAAATCATGGTCTCCTCTGAAGCCCAGCCACAGGCTGGGTTTAAGAATTCCTAAATTACAGGCACAGAGGTCTTCAACAGATACCTGGCTGTCACATGATCCAATTGGCACCCCCGTAATCGCATTTTCCGTTGAAGCACTGAAGCGTGAAACAGCTGTAGTCCGTACCTTGCACATTTCTCCCATGCCTGAGCCACACAGTGTTCAATAAAGGAAGTTAAAACCGCATTGGTGAGTGCCAGCCATCATTTTCTTTGGTTATTGTGGACATCCTAAAGTCAGATATCCTGCCATTTCCATCCTGTGTGGCTAGGTCTTTTCACATGTGGATAACTGTCCACTATTTCCCCAGTGACTTGTAGAGTAGGCAAATTTATATTCTGTTTACACGAAAACACTTAACTCTTTGTAGAATCTGTACATATAAACCAATGCTCGATAGCAAATACTTTAAATGAGCAACAGAATTCATAGGTCTGTCCAGACCCTTAATTGAGTACAGTTCTTTGTCATCAATCCTTTAGCCATATTTCTGAAGTCATTGCTTTCTTGAGAAGCAAGCCTCCAAAATTGTAGGTCTCTTTCAGACCTCTGTCATAAAAAAAATCTTCAATACACTTTGTACTAAACAGTATGCTATGGTGTTTAGCACTGTTGGAGTTGTAAGAATTGCTCTTAATGGATGCTTTTCTGAAGCAAATATCTGGAATCCTACTATTAATTTTCAGACTGAGTATATCTTACTGTTTCCTCATACTCCCTGACCCGGGGACATCTTGTAAGTTCCAGTATTTCAATTACATGGGCAAATGTACAGCTCTATTTCTGGTATGTGGAAGAGTTCTGATACAGCATTTCTAGATATTCTGTTGCTATGGCAACATATACTACATTGTGTTTTCCATTTGTCTATTGCCAAATGATAGTGTGAGGATTAAAAAAAAGTAGTAAAGTTCTGCAACTAAAGCCATATTGCTGTAAACGTATTTATCCCCTGCAGAGAAATCTAATTTGATACAAAACAAAAGAACTGGTTTATGTACAAGCATTGCATGGCTTATAATGAGTGTGCGAGATGTGGGGAGGTAAAACATATTTAATTAATTAGAAAAAAAAAGCTTGTTTACTTTGTTTTTACCAACTACCGGTAATGAATAGATTGACCAAATTGACATTAGCTAAATGGCTGAGGAACAATACTTAGACACAATTTCAGACAGATGTTAAAATTAAATTAGTAGTTCAATTTTAGGAAATAAAGCTTCTCATAGCATACCAAAAAAGGTCAGATTTCTATTTTCCTTTATGAATTCTAGAAGAGAACTTTTTACTGTGTAGTAATGAATGCTGTGTCTTAGGGCAGGTGCAGAACAGGGTATTTTAGGTCAGAGTGTGATCTGACAGAAACATCGGATCACTCTGCCATGCAAGTCAATAAGTTCGTGGAAAATATTTGAGTGCAGTCCGATTTCCGTGTTCTGAAGCGATGGAGACATTTTTTTCTCCATCTTCTCCCTCATTTATGAGAATCAGATCACACTATGTTCATATAGATTTAACCCCTTCACCCCAAAGTCTATTTTTCACCTTCCTGACCAGGCCCATTTTTACAATTCTGACCACGGTCACTTTATGGGGTCATAACTCTGAAACGCTTTGATAGATCCCGGTGATTCAGAGAATGTTTTCTTGTGAAATATTGTACTTTATGGTAGTGGTAAAATTTCTTTGATATGACTTGTATTTATTGTGAAAAAATGGAAATTTGGCCAAAATGTTGAAAATTTTGCAATTTTCAAACTTTTAATTCTTATGCCCTTAAATCAGAGAGTCATATTGCACAAAACAGTTAATAAATAACATTACCCACATGTCTACTTTACATCAGCAACATTTTGGAAACAGAATTTTTTTCTTATGAAGTTATAAGTGTTAAAAGATGTCCAGCAATTTTTCATTTCTATAACAAAATTTGCAAAACCATTTTTTAAGGACCATCTCACATTTGAAGTGACTTTGAGGGGCCTATATGACAGAATGTACCCCTAAGTGACACCTTTCTAAAAACTTCACCCCCTCAAAGTACTCAAAACTAGAGTTGAGCGAAACGGGTTGAAAAAATTCAAAAGTCGCCGACTTTTGGCAAAGTCGGGTTTCATGAAACGAAACCCGACCCTAGGATTAGGTCGGCCACGAGGTCGGCGACTTACGCGCCAAAGTCGCGTTTCAAAAGTTTGTTTTGCGCTCTTTTTCAGCCAATCAGGATCCACGGACACTGTGGGCAACGTGATGACATAGGCACGGGTCACCACCATCTTTCAGAAGGGCATGCAAGTGATTGGCTTGCTTTGGTGGGCGTCACAGGGGGTATAAAAGGGCGTGCACGCCGACCGCCATCTTACTTCTGCCGATCTTAGTATAGGGAGAGGTTGCTGCTGATTCTGTAGGGAGAGCGTTAGGCAGGGAAGAAGACAAAAAAACTCCTTCTGCTGCTAGCGATTTGGCCTGCACAACACACCAGTCACTGTGTGTGCAGTGCAAGGGGAGGCTATATAGTGGTGTATCAGTGGTGTTGGTTGTTGGGCTGCCTTCTAAGGCTTCCTGACATTCCTGCATTGCTGTTTACCCACTGCTCCGCAAACTGCTTTTTTAAAAGCAATCCCAATTTTTTTTTTTTTGTCCTGCTGAGAAGAAAAAAAAACTGCTTCTGCTGCTAGCAATTTGGCCTGCACAACACACCAGTCACTGTGTGTGCAGTGCAAGGGGAGGCTATATAGTGGTGTATCAGTGGTGTTGGTTGTTGGGCTGCCTTCTAAGGCTTCCTGACATTCCTGCATTGCTGTTTACCCACTGCTCCACAAACTGCTTTTTTAAAAGCAATCCAATCTCCCTTACCCTCTAGTCACTTTTGTCACAGCTGTGCCATCGAGCCTGTCACATAGCGCTCAGATATTCATTGGGCCTCACACAATCCAAAAGTGTCCAGTGTCCAAAAGTGTGTGCAGAGATTCAAAATCTCCCTTATCCTCTAGTCACTTTGGTCACAGCTGTGCCATCGAGCCTGTCACATAGCGCTCAGATATCAGTGGGCCTCACACAATCCAAAAGTGTCCATCCAGTGTCCAAAAGTGTGTGCAGAGATTCAAAATCTCCCTTATCCTCTAGTCACTTTGGTCACAGCTGTGCCATCGAGCCTGTCACATAGCACTCAGATATCAGTGGGCCTCACACAATCCAAAAGTGTCCAGTGTCCAAAAGTGTGTGCAGAGATTCAAAATCTCCCTTATCCTCTAGTCACTTTGGTCACAGCTGTGCCATCGAGCCTGTGACATAGCGCTCAGATATCAGTGGGCCTCACACAATCCAAAAGTGTCCAGTGTCCAAAAGTGTGTGCAGAGATTCAAAATCTCCCTTATCCTCTAGTCACTTTGGTCACAGCTGTGCCATCGAGCCTGTCACATAGCGCTCAGATATCAGTGGGCCTCACACAATCCAAAAGTGTCCAGTGTCCAAAAGTGTGTGCAGAGATTCAAAATCTCCCTTATCCTCTAGTCACTTTGGTCACAGCTGTGCCATCGAGCCTGTGACATAGCGCTCAGATATCAGTGGGCCTCACACAATCCAAAAGTGTCCAGTGTCCAAAAGTGTGTGCAGAGATTCAAAATCTCCCTTATCCTCTAGTCACTTTGGTCACAGCTGTGCCATCGAGCCTGTCACATAGCGCTCAGATATCAGTGGGCCTCACACAATCCAAAAGTGTCCATCCAGTGTCCAAAAGTGTGTGCAGAGATTCAAAATCTCCCTTATCCTCTAGTCACTTTGGTCACAGCTGTGCCATCGAGCCTGTCACATAGCGCTCAGATATCAGTGGGCCTCACACAATCCAAAAGTGTCCATCCAGTGTCCAAAAGTGTGTGCAGAGATTCAAAATCTCCCTTATCCTCTAGTCACTTTGGTCACAGCTGTGCCATCGAGCCTGTCACATAGCGCTCAGATATCAGTGGGCCTCACACAATCCAAAAGTGTCCATCCAGTGTCCAAAAGTGTGTGCAGAGATTCAAAATCTCCCTTATCCTCTAGTCACTTTGGTCACAGCTGTGCTATCGAGCCTGTCACATAGCGCTCAGATATCAGTGGGCCTCACACAATCCAAAAGTGTCCAGTGTCCAAAAGTGTGTGCAGAGATTCAAAATCTCCCTTATCCTCTAGTCACTTTGGTCACAGCTGTGCCATCGAGCCTGTCACATAGCGCTCAGATATCAGTGGGCCTCACACAATCCAAAAGTGTCCAGTGTCCACAAGTGTCTGCAGAAATTCAAAATCTCCCCTGTCCTATAGACACCTTGTACCTTGTTTTACATTACTATATAGTTTGTTGGATTTTGTCTACATTTCTACCAAAAATGAGGAAGGCTGGTGGAAGAGGCCGTGGAATTGGGCGGGGGTTGGCAGCTGGTAATGATGGTGTTGGTGGTGGATCTGATGGTAGTGGCAAGAGCAAAATAGGACCAAATGCAGGAGGTGCTGACCCTGCGTCATCGTCTGGCTACATAAGGCCTCGAACGCTTAGTTTTCTAGGAGTTGGCAAACCGCTTTTAAAGCCAGAGAATCAGGAAAAAGTTTTGTCTTACATTGCTGACTCAGCCTCCAGCTCTATCGCCTCCTCTTCTTCAGTTGTAAAAAGTAAAAGCACTGAGTCGTCATTGGAGGCTCATGTTCATGAACCACACCTTTCCTTGTGTCCTTCACCCCAACCAAGATTGAAGGATGACGCAGGCCATACTACTGATTACTCCATGGAGCTGTTTTCACATACCATGCCTGGATTATCAAGTGAAATGGTGAATTACCCACGCCAAGATGAATCTGACATGGAGTGCACTGATGCACAGCCGCTGATGGATGATTCTGCTGGTACATTCACTCAGAGCACTACATTGTCCTCGCAGTGTACAGAGCCAGATTCTGACCCTGATGAGACTCAGGTGCCCCTTCCCGCACACTATACCACCATACACGGTGACACAGAGGAAGGTGCACATGACATAGAAGAGGAGGTGATGGATGACCCAGTTGTTGACCCTGATTGGCATCCATTGGGGGAAGAGGGTGCTGCTTCCAATAGCTCAGATGAGGAGCATCCACAGCAGACATCAACATCGCAACAGCTGTTATCTGGCAGGCCCGTAGCACTCCAAAGACAGGTTCCAAACATCAAAAGAGTTGCTGGACAGCTTGTCCAGAGGGTCAAAAGATCACAGCGTGCTAGGCCGCAAAATGTCTGCCAAAGTAGCAAGAGTGCAGTGTGGCACTTTTTTGACCAAAATCCTCATGATCAGGCCAAGGTTATCTGTAAGAAGTGCGCAAAGACCTTTAGCCGAGGGAAAAATCTGAAAAATTTGAATACCAGTTGCATGCTTAGACATTTAACCAGCATGCACTTGCAAGCATGGACACAACACCAAACCTCAAGTGCCACATGTGCAACTGATCACAACGAAGGTAGTCAGCAACGCTACATTGTTTCCCCCACTGTAAGCCCACCGGTTAGCACAGCAGCAAATGTTGAGGTGTCGTTGAAAGACCACAGCAGTCAGGGAATCCCACTGTTATATCAACGAAAGACTGATTCTAGGCCATCAGAAAGAACACCAACTCCATCACCATCATCAACCCTCTCTCAGTCCGCCCTGTCCACCGCTACTTCCACCATATGCAGCTCTCAAGTCCAGCTCACCCTCCCAGACACTATGAGTAGGTCAAGAAAGTACTCAGTCTCTCATCCGCGTACACTGGGTTTGAACGCCCACATTGCCAAACTAATCTCGTTTGAGATGATGCCCTTTCGGTTGGTGGAAAGCACAGCTTTCCGCGAACTCATGGCCTATGCAGTACCACGCTATGACCTACCCAGTCGCCACTTCTTCTCTCGCAAAGCCATCTCAGCCCTCCACCATCATGTGAAAGACCGCATTGTCCATGCACTCAAGCAGTCAGTGAGCGGAAAGGTGCACCTCACAACTGATGCATGGTCCAGTCGGCATGGCCAGGGCCGTTACGTGTCCATCACTGCGCACTGGGTTAATGTGGTGGATGCAGGGTCCACAGGGGACAGCGGTGGTGGGACAGTGCTGCCTAGCCCACGGTATAGGAAACAGTTGGCTGTAGGCGTTCGACCCTCCTCCTCCTCCTCCTCCTCCTCCAGAAGCGAAAGCTCGTCCACAGAGCGCAGTCGTACGAGCACTCCATCTGCAGCTGCCACTGTTGCACACGATGTGTCCCCATATCGAGCAGCTAGTGGAAAGCATCAGCAGGCTGTGTTGCAGATGATGTGTTTGGGCGACAGACACACTGCCGAGGTGCTGGCCGAGTACTTGAAGCGACAAACTGAGTCATGCCTGGGCAGTGTACATCTTGAGGCAGGCAAGGAAGTTAGTGATAATGGCCGTAATTTTGTGGCAGCCATAGCCCTTTCAAAACTCAGCCACATACCTTGCTTGGCTCACACCTTGAACCTGGTGGTGCAGTGCTTCCTCAAAAATTATCCGGAGTTAAAAGCCCTGCTCCAGAAGGTGCGAAGACTGTGCGTGCACATCCGCCGGTCGCCTGTACACTCCGTTCATATGCAGAAGCTGCAGCGATTGCTCCACCTTCCCAACCACCGCCTCATTATCGACATTGCAACAAGGTGGAACTCCACCCTACACATGGTGGAGCGGCTGTGCGAGCAGAGGCAGGCCATAATGCATTTGTGGGAGGATACACGGCCAGGCACTTTGAGAGCAGACATGGAGTTGACAGGTGTGCAGTGGTCGAAGCTGAAAGACCTTTGTAAAGTCCTTCAGTGTTTTGAGGAATGCACACGGCTGGTAAGCGCAGACGACGCCATCCTAAGCATGAGCATCCCACTTATGCGTCTGCTCATGCAAACTTTGACGCACCTTAAGGAGCAGGCGTCTGCAGCCAATGTTGATGAGGAGGAAGAGGAGGAGGGAATCCTTGATGACATTCAGCCATTGTCTGCTCAGGGACCTCTCCTGGACGAGGTGGAGGAAGAAGAGGAGGAGGAGGATGATGATGGGGATGATTACTTAGGGGAGGAGGATGCATCTCGTGGGGCAAGTGAAAATGTTGGCGTGGCAAGGTCTGGTACAGGGTTTGTGCGTGACTGGAGGGATGTGGATTTGCCAGAAAGTGCTCCTCCACCCAGCACTCGCAGTGCATCATTGACACCGGGAACATTGGCCCACATGTCAGATTATGCCTTGCGGATCCTAAAAAGGGACCCCCACATTGCCAAAATGATGAACGATGACGACTACTGGTTGGCCAGCATCCTGGATCCACGCTATAAAGGCAAATTACAAAACATCATGCCACAGGAGAAACTTGACCGAATATTGGGTAATAAACAAGCAACCCTGGTAAATCGGTTGCTTGAGGCATTCCCAGCACAAAGCAGTGGTGATGGTTCTCACACGAGCCATACGGGCCGGGGGCAGCTTGGCAGAGGTGTTCGTGGTGCACACAGCAGAAGTGTCGTTGGAGACAGGGGTTTCATGACAATGTTGTGGACTGATTTTTCAAATACCGCTCACACAACTGGTAATACTGCATCGATGGAAAGTGACAGGAGACAGCAGTTGTCAACTATGGTTACAAACTACTTTTCCTCCCATATCGATGTTCTCCCACACAGGTCATTCCCCTTTGACTATTGGGCCGCTAAACTGGACACCTGGCCTGAATTGGCCCAATATGCCTTACAGGAGCTCGCTTGCCCAGCTGCAAGTGTGCTATCGGAAAGAGTCTTCAGTGCAGCTGGATCAGTCCTGACAGAAAAAAGGACCCGTCTGTCAACCCAAAATGTGGATGATCTAACCTTCATTAAAATGAACCACGCATGGGTTTCCAAGGATTTTGTCCCACCTTCCCCTGATGACACATAGGGTGACAGAAAAATGGCTTGCTTTGGTCCACCTCTTCCTGGTACTTCACCTATTTCGCCTTTTGCATCAGCTGAATGTCCAACATCAACATATGCCACTTTCTAAAACTCCCTAACTGTGCTGCCTCCCCCCCCATGGCCGGGGTCACCACCTAGCGCATGACACCGTGCGAGTGCCGTTGCCCTGGACAGGTGGGTAGGCCGACTCTTGGGCGCGGGCACTGGCACAGGGTCCCTCATAGTGCAATCAAGTGTCTCTGACGGTGGTGGTGCACACCCGCCGTCAGACACACCGCTGTACTATGAGGGGCCCAGTGCCAGTACCGACGCCCACGAGTGGGCCCCCCTTGCTTGGGCAGGGCCCCAGCATTTGCAATCTTTACCTCTCCCTGCTCCTCCGCTGTGTAATCTGGGCTGTCAAATCCATACTGTGCCTGACACCGTCTGAGCCTGCCTCCTGATGTATAGACATATATTTTGAATGTGTACGCTATCCATACATGTTATCCGGGGATACGGTACCCTTTCTAACCTTTGTGCAATCACGTGCAATCCATACTGGGCCTAACACCGTCTGAACCTGCCTCCTGAGACATATATTATGAATGTGTACACTATCCATACATGTTATCTGGGGATACGGTACCCTTTCTAACCTTTGTGCAATCACGTGCAATCCATACTGGGCCTAAAACCGTCTGAGCCTGCCTCCTGAGACATATATTTTGAATGTGTACGCTATCCATACATGTTATCTGGGGATACGGTACCCTTTCTAACCTTTGTGCAATCACGTGCAATCCATACTGGGCCTAACACCGTCTGAGCCTGCCTCCTGAGACATATATTTTGAATGTGTACGCTATCCATACATGTTATCTGGGGATACGGTACCCTTTCTAACCTTTGTGCAATCACGTGCAATCCATACTGGGCCTAACACCGTCTGAGCCTGCCTCCTGAGACATATATTTTGAATGTGTACGCTATCCATACATGTTATCTGGGGATACGGTACCCTTTCTAACCTTTGTGCAATCACGTGCAATCCATACTGGGCCTAACACCGTCTGAGCCTGCCTCCTGAGACATATATTTTGAATGTGTACGCTATCCATACATGTTATCTGGGGATACGGTACCCTTTCTAACCTTTATGCAATCACGTGCAATCCATACTGGGCCTAACACCGTCTGAGCCTGCCTCCTGAGACATATATTTTGAATGTGTACGCTATCCATACATGTTATCCGGGGATACGGTACCCTTTCTAACCTTTGTGCAATCATGTGCAATCCATACTGGGCCTAACACCGTCTGAGCCTGCCTCCTGAGACATATATTTTGAATGTGTACGCTATCCATACATGTTATCCGGGGATACGGTACCCTTTCTAACCTTTGTGCAATCACGTGCAATCCATACTGGGCCTAACACCGTCTGAGCCTGCCTCCTGAGACATATATTTTGAATGTGTACGCTATCCATACATGTTATCTGGGGATACGGTACCCTTTCTAACCTTTGTGCAATCACGTGCAATCCATACTGGGCCTAACACCGTCTGAGCCTGCCTCCTGAGACATATATTTTGAATGTGTACGCTATCCATACATGTTATCCGGGGATACGGTACCCTTTCTAACCTTTGTGCAATCACGTGCAATCCATACTGGGCCTAACACCGTCTGAGCCTGCCTCCTGAGACATATATTTTGAATGTGTACGCTATCCATACATGTTATCCGGGGATACGGTACCCTTTCTAACCTTTGTGCAATCACGTGCAATCCATACTGGGCCTAACACCGTCTGAGCCTGCCTCCTGAGACATATATTTTGAATGTGTACGCTATCCATACATGTTATCTGGGGATACGGTACCCTTTCTAACCTTTGTGCAATCACGTGCAATCCATACTGGGCCTAACACCGTCTGAGCCTGCCTCCTGAGACATATATTTTGAATGTGTACGCTATCCATACATGTTATCTGGGGATACGGTACCCTTTCTAACCTTTGTGCAATCACGTGCAATCCATACTGGGCCTAACACCGTCTGAGCCTGCCTCCTGAGACATATATTTTGAATGTGTACGCTATCCATACATGTTATCTGGGGATACGGTACCCTTTCTAACCTTTGTGCAATCACGTGCAATCCATACTGGGCCTAACACCGTCTGAGCCTGCCTCCTGAGACATATATTTTGAATGTGTACGCTATCCATACATGTTATCTGGGGATACTGTACCCTTTCTAACCTTTGTGCAATCACGTGCAATCCATACTGGGCCTAACACCGTCTGAGCCTGCCTCCTGAGACATATATTTTGAATGTGTACGCTATCCATACATGTTATCTGGGGATACGGTACCCTTTCTAACCTTTGTGCAATTACGTGCAATCCATACTGGGCCTAACACCGTCTGAGCCTGCCTCCTGATGTATAGACATATATTTTGAATGTGTACACTATCCATACATGTTATCTGGGGATACGGTACCCTTTCTCACCTTTGTGCAATCACGTGCAATCCATACTGGGCCTAACACCGTCTGAGAATGATAGATGGGGCCCACCATACACTGGAACATTCCAAAGGTGGACATCAGACACTGGAGCAGCATTTACAGGGCCCATTATTCACTAGAGCATTAGAAATGGGGCCCATTATGTTTGGAGCATTATTTGGGCCCATAAGACAGTAGAGCTTCATCCATGGGGACCAACATATACTGTAGCATTATGTGGAGCTCATCATATACTGTTTCAAACATTATATGGGACCAATGATTCTGTATGGAGAAATAGATGGGCCTCGTCATGAGATGTAAAAAGTGAGGTATTTTTCATTGTACTATACCGCTATTTCTCTGCCGTATCGGAGCATGATGAGTTGTGGTATGTGTTAAAGGGGCGCTCTTTCGCCCAGGGCACATGAAAACCTGGAGCCAGCCCTCCCCCCCACAGTCTGTAGCCAAATAACCCCCATTTTTCTGTGCGTAACTTGTATTATGAAGTTAATTAAGGTTGACAAGCTTAAGTAAGAAGAATTGATACTTTTGGCATTCAAATGGGCACTGTTGGTGTGTTTCCTGTCCTCCTCTCACTGCCGACTTTTATTCCCCATTGACTTACATTGGGTTTCGTGTTTCGGGACGACCCCGACTTTTCCCTATAATCGGACGATCTTGCTCGACCCGACTTTTGGAAAAGTCGGGTTTCACGAAACGAAACGCGACCCTAAAAAACCAAAAGTCGCTCAACTCTACTCAAAACCACATTCAAGAAGTTTATTAACCCTTCAGGTGCTTCACAGGAATTTTTGAAATGTGGAAGAAAAAAATAAACATTTACTTTTCTTTCCCAAAATTTTCCTTTAGACATATGTTTTTTACTTTTGCAAAGGTAACAGTAGAAAATGGACCATACATTTTGTTGTGCAATTTCTCCTGAGCATGCCGATACCCCATATTTGGAGAAAATCTACTGTTTGGGTACACGGCAGGGCTCAAAAGGGAAGGAGTGCCATTTCACTTTTTGAATGCAAAGTTTGCTGGCATAATTAGCAGATGCCATGTCATGTTTGGAGAGCTCCTGATATGCCTAAACAGTTTACACCCCCAATAAGTGACACCATTTTGGAAACCAGACACCTTAGGGAACTTATCTAGATGTGTTGAGCACCTTGAACCCCAAGGTGCTTCACAGAAGTTTATAACGTTAAGCTGTGAAAATAAAAAAAATCAAATTTTTCCCAAATAAATCTTTTTTAGTTCCAAATTTTGCATTTTCATAAGGATAACAAAATAAATTGCTCCATACAATTTGTTGTGCAATTTCTCCTGAGTGTGCTTATACCTAATATGTGGAGGAAAACAACTGTTTGGGCACATGGCAGGGCTCGGAAGAGAAGGAGCACCATTTGACTTTTTGAATGCAAAATTTGATGGAATAATTAGCAGATGCCATGTCGCATTTGGAGAGCCCCTTATGTGCCTAAACAGTGGAAACCCTCTACAAATGACAATATTTTGGAAACTAGACCCCCCTTTGCGACCTCACCTAGATATGTTTTGAGCACCTTGAACCTCCAGGCGCTTCACAGAAGTCTATAAGGTTAAGCCGTGAAAATAAGAAAAACCACATTTTTCCCACAAAAATATTTTTAGCTACAAATTTTGTATTTTCACAAGGGCAAAAGGAGAAACTGGATCTCAAAGTTTGTTGTGCAATTTCTCCTGAGTTCACCGATACCCCATATGTGGTCAAAAACTACTTTTGAAGCACATTGCAAAGCTCAGAAAGGAAGAAGCACCATATTACAGTGCTGATTTTACATTGGCAGCGTCTGTGAGGTGCTAGAACAGTAGAATCCCTCATAAGTGACCCCATTTTACCAATTAAACCACTGAATGAATTCATATAGGGGTGCAGTGATTATATTGACACCACAGGTGTGTCACAAACTTTTATAACATTGGGCAGTGAAGACAAAATAATTTGCAGTTTTAACACCAAGATTGTGTGTTAGCCCCAAGTTTTACACTTTCACACTGGGAAATGGGTAAAAATGACACCAGAATTTGTCCCACAATTTTTGCTTAATGTAGAAATACCCCATATGTGGCTGTACAGTGCTACTTTGACATATGGAGAGACTCAGGGGGGACAGAGCACTATTTGCTTCCTGGAGTGCAGATTTTCCTAGACTAGTTTGCGGATTCCATATAAAGAGCCCCTAAGTGCCAGAAAAGCAGAACCCCCCCTCAAGTGACCTCATTTTGAAAATGATAACCCTTTGGGAAATTACAGATGTAGTGACGATTTTGACTCCATGGGTGTTTTCCAGAACTAGGCAGAAGTGGATATTGCTGAGTGAAAATTGCAAACTGCTGTTGTAGTGATCAGTATGTTGCAGTCACCAGTACATTATGCCTATCCTGTGCTTCTGGAGACAAGCACCTGTAAATTAGGTGGGCTCTCATCACTACAGAAATGCCAAACATGTTAGTGCTAAAAGTTGTTTAGGCACACTGGAACTCAGAAGGGAGTGGGGCATTTGGATTTGGGAGCGGAGAATTTACTAAATTTCTTTTAGGGAGCGAGGAGACGTTTCACTTTTCCAAAGCCTTTATGATACCAGCGACGTGGATGCCCCTATATTTCTGTTAACAGATGACAGATCTGAGTGGAGACTTGCTTTTTTTGTGGATTGAGTTGAAGCTTTTATTGAGAACATTTTACAAAATGTTTGGGATCACATTTATCTGGCGCCCTACGCTGAGCACTTACTTTGGAGTTTCCATCTAAATCTCTGAGTGACGTGACAGATGAAACCCTGAGGTATCCATTCACTATAATGAGGCAGCAGATTTACTCTGGACTCCATTTTCCCTCTGTTCAGCGGTGTCCTTTTCAGAAGTTCACAAAACTGTGCAATCCTAAAACGACAGACACCGCTGGATCACTGGTTCTATGGCATCCACAGTGACTACATCTGCTTCATTATAGGGAGGCAGAATTAAAAAAATTAACAATAAGTGAAGAATTGGTTTTACTTATTTTTTACACCATTCCTCATGTGGGATAAGTGACTAGGTGACTTTATTCTTCAGGTAGGTGCGCTTACAGTGGTACCAGATTTATATTGGGTTTTCATGTTTGGCTGCTGTCACACACTAAAAGATGCTTTTTATTGCGAAAACTAGTTTTTGCATCACCATATTTTGAGAGCTATAATTTTTCCATATTTTGGCCCACAGAGTCAAATGAGAGCTTGTTTTTTGCAGGACGAGTTGATGTTTTTATTAGTACCATATTCAGGCACATGACATTTTTTGATCACTTTCTATTCTGATTTTTAGGAGACAGAATGAACAAAAAAGAGCAACTCAGGAATTGCTTTTTGTTTTATTTTTTTTAAAACCATATGGCATGTAATAAAATTGGTAAGACAGCTTTATTCTTCTGGTCAGTACGATTACAGCGATACCTAATTTCTATTGTATTTTTATGTTTTGGCGCTTTTACACAATAATAACTATTTTATAGAAAAAATAATTATTTTGGCATCGCTTTATTCTGAGAGCTATAACTTTTTGTTTTTCTATTGATGGAGCTGTATGGTGGCTTTTTTTTGCGGGACAAGATGACATTTTCAGTGGTATCATTTCTATTTATATCAATCTTTTTGATCTCATTTTATTACACTTTTTGTTCGGCGGTATGATGATAAAGCATTGTTATTTGCCTCTTTTTTTGCAGTGTGCATGGAAGGGGTTAACTAGTGAAACAGTTTTATAGAGAGGGTCATTATGGATGCAGCAATACCAAACATGTAAAAAAAGCACAAAAATTGAGCTTGGTTTAAGTTGGTATACATACAGCATATAAACGCATGCTCACATTGGCCATGAAACATACAAAACCTACAAAAAACAAAATGAGAAAAACCCTGTTGTAATTAAATAAATTAAAGCAAAAGTGCAATTAAGTAATACAGAGTTATTAGTAATACTGTATTTGCTCAAATATAGCATAAAAGCAGTCCCACAATCAACAAGGTGACTCTGTGGTTGGGGAGGTCCTATACTATCTAACACTCAGCGTGAGTCTGTGCAATCATGCCACCATAAATATACTGCTTTATGCGGGAATGCACCTCCTGCACAGCAGTATATGTCTAAAGCATGTCGGGTAGGGGCTAAAATCTGATCAGCATGTCATCAGAGAGTCATTTGCATAGTTGATACAATTTTCTTGGATGTAAAAACATGCATTCACCTGCGCTTACACAGTTCAAGATAAAATGGACTGAGATCTAAGGGGTAAGGTTTCTCCTTGTGGAGAGTGACATACCAGCTCTGGCTTGTCAAGGTAAGTAGGCTTATTCGCCGTGCAATGCTCCTCTGGGAAATGTAATATGCAAATTGCCTCTTCAAAGAGAAAGAGGACTTTTACTCTACAGCGCCACCTATTGGTAGTAGCGATCCTATAAGTCACAATCAACCCTTTAACGAGTCTTGTAATATGACTTAGGATAAAAGCCAAATCAGAATCTCAATTTGCAGACACTATGTTTCGGGCTATTGGCCTTCGTCAGTGCAAAGTATGAGATCTGATTTGACTAGGTGAGAGACTCTGGACTGAGGTCAAAGGGGTAAGGTTTCTCCTTGCGGAGAGTGACATACCAGCTCTGGCTCTGCCTCTGAAGAGGCAATTTGCATATTAAATTTCCCAGAGGAGCATTGCACGGCGAATAAGCCTCCTTACCTTGACAAGCCAGAGCTGGTATCTCACTCTCCGCAAGGGGAAACCTTACCCCTTAGACCTCAGTCCAGAGCCTCTCACCTAGCCAAATCAAATCTCATACTTTGCACTGATGAAGGCCTATAGCCCGAAACACCGTGTCTGCAAATTGAGATTCTGATATGGTTTTTATCCTAAGTCATATTACAAGACTCATTAAAGGGTTGATTGTGACTTGTAGGATTGCTACTACCAATAGGTGGCACTGTAGAGTAAAAGACCTCTTTCTCTCTGAAGAGGCAATTTGCATATTAATTTTCCCAGAGGAGCATTGTATGGCAAATAAGCCTCCTTACCTTGACCACACAGAGCTGGTATGTCACTCTCCGCAAGGAGAAACCTTACCCCTTAGACCTCAGTCCAGAGCCTCTCACCTAGCCAAATCAGATCTCATACTTTGCACTAACGAGGGCCAATAGCCCGAAACACTGTGTCTGCAAAGTGAGATTCTGATTTGGCTTTTATCCTAAGTCATATTACAAGACTCGTTAAAGGGTTGATTGTGACTTGTAGGATCGCTACTACCAATAGGTGGCGCTGTAGACTAAAAGTCCTCTTTCTCTCTGAAGAGGCAATTTGCACATTAAATTTCCCAGAGGAGCATTGCACGGTGAATAAGCCTCCTTACCTTGACAAGCCAGAGCTGGTATATCACTCTCCGCAAGGAAAAACCTTACCCCTTAGACCTCAGTCCAGAGCCTCTCACCTAGCCAAATCAGATCTCATACTTTGCACTGACGAGGGCCAATAGCCCGAAACACCATGTCTGCAAATTGAGATTCTGATTTGGCTTTTATCCTAAGTCATATTACAAGACTCGTTAAAGGGTTGATTGTGACTTGTAGGATCACTACTACCGATAGGTGACGCTGTAGAGTAAAAGTCCTCTTTCTCTCTGAAGAGGCAATTTGCATATAAGATAAAATGGACAAATTTGAAGATTTGCAACAGATGAATACAGAGACGTTAAGAGGTTTGTCTGAAGGCGACACGTTAGTACATATCTGTAGGATATATGATAACTTGTGGATTGGTGGCAGTATGATTGCTGGGATTCGAATCGAGTGGTAGAACGTGGAATTTTTATTCCAATGAGAATGATGCAGCAGCCAAATACTCCACTTTTTCCCTTCTCATTTTCTATGGAGCTGCTGACCTCTGCACTTGGCTTTCTTCCATTCACGCTATAGAGAATGAATGGCACAGCAGTTGGGCCTCCGACTTGCTACATCATTTTGTAATGGGATAAAAGTTCCTGTCAGGATAAAAGCTTTCCAATCTGCTGGTTCGAGCAGTAGGACCCCAACCAATCACCAAGTTATCAACTATCCTGTAGATAAGTGGACAGGTGATAACTTGTTCTAACTGAACAACCCCTTTAAAACAAAGAACATTTTTATAAAGAATAAAATAGTTTACTGCCTGAAACAATTATCCTTTTTAATATTTCCTTAGAGGTAAGAACTGTTGTATTGACCATTCCTGTTTTAACATAAGCATAGTATTGTGAAAAGCTGAAATGTATACTCAATAGTTTTGTCCATGTCAACAAGATTGGAGCTGGAAAACATGCTCTGGTTAAATTAGAAACCAAGTGTTACTGGGAAGTATAGTATAATTAAATATGTTATCCCATAGTGAACATAAATTACCTACAGAATGCACAATGCTTGGGATCCAACCAATAAGACATGCATCAATTACAAGAACAACTGTGCAACAATGCTCTATTAACTGTTCATTAGGAGTAAAGGCCCCATTACACGCTTCAATGTCCCAGCGATCACACCAACGATCCGACGTGGATGGGATCGCTGGGACATTGTAAGCTGATCGCTGGTGAGCTGTCACATAGACAGACCCACCAGCGATCAGGACCAGCGAGCACGCTGGTTTCCAAGGTAAAGAGCGGGTAACTAAGAGCAGTGCGGCTCTTAGATACCCGCATTTTACATTGGAAACCAGCTCCCAGCATCGCTGATCGTTGGTCTCTCGCTGTCTCACACAGCGATGCGTGCTGGTCAGTGGGAGACCAATGATCAAAAAATGGCCCAGGACGAACGAGCACGATCAGCGGTACCCAGCGGGGGGGTGGTCGCTGATACATGTCACACACAGCGATAGCGATGTTGCTGGCGACATCGCTGTAGCGCCACAAAATCAGCGATCTCACTGGCGATCTCGCTGTGTGTGACGGGGCCTTAAGTCTACAGGCGTTCTAGGCAGTGATTACACAGTGAACAAGAGGCCCCCAGTTTTTGGAAACAATGGAGGTCTCAGCAGCTAAATTCCTATAAGTTACCTATTAATCAGTTTTCCTGTAGAAATTGTGTAAATGATTTAGCGGCAAGCTCTTTATTACAAAATCATTCAGTGTTTGCAATCCATGATTGCAAAGTCTACATGATAAGCTAAATAGACCATAACTTCATCTGTCCTATAAACACTGACAGCTCTATAAATGTAATATGATATATTATTACCCCTATTTATCACTTAGAATAGGTGGCATGTTCACAATGTTCTCAGTATGAACAGAATGGAATTGGGAAGTTCTAGTCAAAGGTATTATCATGCCTCTAAACAAAAATAAAAGTGGAATGGATGGCTTAAAAATAATAAAATCATACTTACTTGCAGTTACCCTTGTTGATCTAGTGCTTACCTTTCAAGTAGTCTGTGCCTGGGACAGAACCAATGATGTCTCATTCATTGTGATCATCTGCAGTGGTCAGATGACTGGATTGGTGCATTATCAAAGGCACATCCATACATTAGTATTACTGATTTTATTATTTGTAATATATTGCTTCCCATTGTAATTTTGTTACGAAATGGGACAACTCTTTTAAGAAGTCATTAATTTGGCTATATGGTGGCATAACAGTGATTCGATGGTTTGCACTATTGTCATTCAGCATTTGTGTCCTGGTATATTATACCATATTATAAAGAATTATTAAAGAAGTATTCCCCCCAGTATTGCCATGTTAGAGAAAGTTGCCCCACACTCATACATGAGGTAATTAAAACTCTGAAAAATGGACACTTATAGGAACTACACGTTTTGCTATACAAGTTTTGTATATATAGCTTTTCAGCATGCATTTACCATTATTAAAACATTTACCAAAATGTAAAGAATGTAAAGAGTTGAGGGGATTGACGCACTGCAAATTCACTTCAAGTCAAATTTTCTTGCAGTGCCTTGTGAATTTGAATAATTTGCAAATCAATTCATAAGATGAGGTCAGCAAAAGCAGCAGCTGCTTTAGGATTTTTACACCAAGGGCCCGTCACACATAGCGACTCACCAGCGATCCCGACAACTATATCAACTTGTCAGGATCGCTGGTGAGTCGCTACATGATCGCTGGTGAGCTGTCAAACAGGCAGCTTCACCAGCGATCAGCACCAGCAACTCCGAGCGCACGGCGTCGCTGTGTACGTTAGTTACCATCGCGCTGATGCAGGGAGCTGGTAACTAAGGTACACATCGGGTTTCTAAGCAGCGTGCGTCACTTAGAAACCCGATGTGTACCTTGGTTACCAGCTCCGTGCATCAGCGTGCTGGTAACTAAGGTACACAGAGGGTTTCTAAGCACAGCGCGCTGCTTAGAAACCCTGCGTTTACCTTTATTACCAGCACGCTGATCGCTGGTCTCGAGCCTGTCACATGCAGCGATGCGTGCTGGCCAGCGGGAGACCAGCAATCAAAAAAATGTCCAGGGCTTTCCAACAACGATCAGTGATACCGGCAGGGGGGCCGGTCACTGGTCAGTGTGATACACAGCGATCTCGCTGGTGAGATCGCTGTTGCGTCACAAAACTTTTGACTCAGCGGCGATCTCGCTAGCGAGATCGCTATGTGTGACGGGGGCTCTAGGAATAGGAGGTCTGAGGTAACAGCCCATTATAATGGAGAGGAGACAAGAAGGCCTAAATCTGATTGTGGTATATTACTGCAGTGCTGAAAACAGAAAATGGGAGTGACAGTCTCAGCCTATGAAAAATAATATTAAGACTCAATGAGAGGGAAGTGCTGGACCTGCAGAGTCAGTGTAACAGTGAATTAAGTGATATACTCTATACTCCATTAACAGCACGTTAAAAAGCAATTTGTCAGCGGGTCTATGTCACCTCACCTGAGAGTATCCACATGTAGGCATAGAGAAGCAGAATTCAATGAGGTATCACTTAGATTACTGGGTGCAGCCTCTCTGACACATGTTTTAGATTTAGCATGAAGCTGAGATTCCCCCACCCACACCAGGCTCTCTATATACAAAATCCATAGACAGTAAGGTGCTTATCACAGGAATGGTTGTGTCAGACCAGGGCTCACATGACTAGATAGTCACAGCAATGATAAGCTCCTGGTGCTAAGCAATCATTGAAAGCAAACAAAACCTTGCTAAAGGCCCTGTCACACATAGCGACTCACCAGCGATCCCGACAACGATATGACCTTGTCAGGATCACTGGTGTGTTGCTACATGATCGCTGGTGAGCTGCCAAACAGGCAGCTTCACCAGCGATCAGCACCAGCGACACAGGGGTAACAAGCGACGCACGTCGCTTAGTTACCCACTGTGTACCTTAGTTACCAGCGCCCTGGTGCAGGGAGCTGGTAACCAAGGTACACATCGGGTTTCGAAGCGGCGCGCGGCACTTAGAAACCCGATGTGTACCTTGGTTACCAGTTCCCTGCACTAGCACGCTCGTAACTAAGGTACACATTGGATTTCTAAGCACTACATGCCGCTTAGAAACCCTGTGTTTACCTTAGTTACCAGTGCCAGATCACTGATCGCTGGTCTCCCGCCTGTCACACGCAGTGATGCGTGCTGGCCAGCGGGAGACCAGTGACCAAAAAAATGTCCAGAGCTTTAAAGAACGATCAGCAATACCCGGCAGGGGGCCGGTTGCTGATAGATGTCACACACAGCGATCTCGGTGGTGAGATCGCTGTTGCGTCACAAAACTTGACGCAACAGCGTCAAGATCGCTATGTGTGACGGGGGGTTAAGAGACACATCACTGAAATCTGAGTTTTAATCCCTACAGCATGGTGTCTTCAGCTTAAATAGCAAAAAAATATGCTGAGAGATTCCCTTTAATCACAGCATTGTTTATTTATTCTTCACACATTTAAAAAAGAAGCAGTTTAATATCTCTTTTTAATTTTGCTATTGAAAAAAATCTTGAAACTAAAGCTTGCCTTCATGCCATCTAAATCAACTGCCATTAACTTGCAGAGGCTATTATTGAACTTGCAAGCTGTAGAGTCTGATTCCAAAAATAAAGCTGCTCTTTCCTTTTATGCCACAAATGCTTTTGATAGTGTGAAATGAAATTATATGTGGGCAGTGCTAAGGGAAATGGGATTTGGGCCTAATGTCATCAAATGGGTAATTCTACTGTACAAGACCCCGACAGCTAGAATAACAGCTAATGGGATTATTTTGGAGAGTTTTGATCTTTTTAGTAGAATAAGGCAAGGGTGCCCTCTATTGCCTCTGCTTTTACTATTGCAATAGAACCTTTGGTCTGTATCATTGCACAACACCCGGGTATTAGGGGCTTTAAATATATTGGCAAAGAGGAATGCAATCTATGCGGATGATCACCCTGTGTGTGCATGATTTGCCATTAGTTATTGAAAACTTGAATATCTCTCTCCCATCAATTACAAATACCATTTCTAAATGTGGGTTACTTTTATGGACTAAATATTAATTGGCTGAAGTCAGCTTTGCTCCTCCTGGATAACAATGCACATCTTCGACCGAAAGAATCTTTAGCAATCTCGGTTGTGAAAATGTTCAAATACCTAGGCATTTATGTTGCCCGTGAAGCTAATGACTATATCCCTTTAAACTTGAACCCTCTAATAGTTAAGTCAAGAAATAAAGTTACAACAAGGGAAAAACTACCCCTCTCTGTCTTTGGCAGAATTAAGCTCATTAAATTGTGTATCATGCCCTCTTTACTCTATGCCCTGCATAATTCTCACTTCTGGATTCCAAAGCACTGGTTTAAAAATGCATTTTCCAAGAACTGTTCAGGAAAAAGGGAATCCTTAGAATAAAGTTGGAATAATTACAGTTGACTAAGGATCAGAGCAGTTTAGCACTTTATAATGCATGGAGGCATTTTCTGGCCTCTCTGCTCCAACATTTCTGGGGATTGGCATTGGAGAAGACTATGGATGCAGGAACTGTGGTACTTAAATACCTGGGGTGAGGGGATAATATTTTGGAACTCCTGTGGTTAAATATACTCAAAGCCAAATGTAGTTATGCCCTGACTTGTTCTGATACATAAAGTGTAGTGGACCTGTAAAAAGCTATAGGGTATGAGGGACTTTTCTAAATGTACTCCTATATGAAATAATCCAGGTTTGAGGAAGCTGTCAAGTGGAAGAATTTGAAAAATGGTAGAAACAAGGGCTGAAATACTATTATCAATTATATTTAGATGGACACTTCTGTACAATCGATCACCTAAAACAAATGTTCCAATTATGAAACTTTGACATCTACAGATTAGGCAAACTATATTGACCTAGGAAAGCATATCCAATCTCATGATTTCTTCTAACAGGCTTCTGGACTTTTTTGTACAAGCAAAAGCAACTAGAGGCCTGATTTAATTAATGTACAAATCTTTGTTAGCCATTATTTTGAGTGACCCCATGGTTTTGATCAGGTCTAGATTGGAAAGTGATGTGGTGCACATTTCCCCAGAAGAATCGGAAGTTATTTTGGAATCCCCTGGAAAGGTGTCTATTAATGTGGTGCAGAGATGATCACAATTATTTTCTATCCATAGACCATATAGAACCCCAAAATTATGCTAAAAATGAACCTCAAGTTGAATGATAAGTGTGTCCAAGATGTAGTAAGGAAGGGGCAAATTTGGTCCATATGTTATGGTCATGTTCCAGACTTGGGCAATTGTGGGACAACGTGGGTAGACTGGTTAGAGAGGTATATAACATGCAACTGCCTATGAATGCCAAATCTTGTGTTTTAGGCTTTGGGGGAGATACAGTATTGGAGTCTCTCCTCCATTACAACTGGCCATAAAAAATTATTTACCACACAAGAAAGTCTACTGAAAAACATTGGCTGTCAAACACTCCACCTACAATTGAGAATGTTTTCCAGTGCCTAAATACTACTATTTTAATAGACAAAAAGATTTACATTACGAGGGGTGCCACAGCCAAATTCTGGAAGCAGTGCAGAGACAGGATTAAATGCCCAACATTAGTGTCTGAAGCACTTGCTAGAGATGTGATCTTTAATGTTTATTCTTGGATAATCCTTGCACTGCTAGAGAGATAAATTTTCTATTATTTATCACTGATAAATTGGTCCTTGTTTGTATGTAATTTCATTGGTTTGCATTCCAAACAAGGGTGGGTGGGTGGTTGTTGGGGTGGGAGTAAGCAGGTTTAGGTAAAGGGGGCATCACACATAGCGATATCGCTAGCAATGTCACTAAAGCATCACCGATTTTGTTTCGAAGCAGCGATATTGCTAGCGATAGCGCTACATGTGACACTTACCTCCGACCGGCTCCCCCGCTGACTATCGCTGATCGCATGAGAACATCCTGGGCCGCGTGGACGCGGGCAGAGGACGTCATCATCGCCGCGTCTGACAGGTAAGTAACGACCGCTGCTGCGTCGCTGCATAGCTGGTGATATCTACCTGTTTGGCAGCTCACTAGTGACCATTTTGCGATGCACCAGCGATCCTGACTAGCTCGTATCATTGTCGGGATCGCTGGTGCATCGCTAAATGTAACGGGGCCCTAAGGGATTGATTCCATTTATAACCATGATCTTGATCTTTTCATATGCTGTTTACTAATGTGCCTTTCACTCTTTGTAAATATCACTGTTCTCATGTGATCTGATACTTTCCATATTGCTATACTTACGCCTCAATAAAACTGCTTTTTGATTGGAAAAAACACAAAGGCAGTAAATCTTGATCAATTTCAGAGCACGTTTCTCAAATTGATTTTTCTATCGCTGCTGGTTTCTGTATTTCTTGTTCAGGTAATGACCAACATTATGAAAGTAATGATTATAATTACCAGCAATAATCATTGAGCATGGAGTTCTTTGCTACAATATTTACCTTCTAATGTGATAGTGGTCATTTACAGTGCAGGAAAGGGGTATTGTAACTTCTATCTTTAAACACTTAGAAAAACTCAAGGCATTGAGCACATACAACATTTGTGGCTATAAAACATCAACTAAATAAAATACCATCACCACCATATGTGCGCCCATGGACAATACAAAGGACAAATCGGGAAATTAAAATAATGAACAAAGAAAAAAACGAAGTATGTCTGATAATTCAACATATAGATCAACATTTTATTGAGAACATACAAAATGATAAGGTGGGGAACAGTTACCAGAAATTGGGGGCACAACAAAAGGGACAACAATGACTGCAAAGTGCTATATCAGAGAGGCAAATAAAAGATCATATTAAAATATATTGTAAATACAAATTGATAAAGGTGCCATATATATGTGCTGCTAAGAAAGACAAATGGGATGCAATCAAAGTGGCATGTGCAAAACATGAGGTATAATATATGAAGTAAGTCCGAAATGCGCGTCGGGGCCGGGCGCATCCTAGGGACTCTGTAAGTGTGCCCAAAGGTATTTGTCCAGAGGCTATGGGCCAGCTGTATGCATATATGTATTTATACTACCATCTCTTTTCTATTACCTGATGCTTTAGCTATTGCTCTGGCTTGCCCCCTCTGGATTTAGATGGACATGCACTTTACTTCATATATTATACCACTTTCCTTGATTGCATCCCATTTGTCTTTCTTAGCAGAATATATATGGCACCTTTATCAATTTGTATTTACAATATACGTTAATATGATC
This sequence comes from Dendrobates tinctorius, assembly GCF_039654945.1. Taxonomy (NCBI): domain Eukaryota; kingdom Metazoa; phylum Chordata; class Amphibia; order Anura; family Dendrobatidae; genus Dendrobates; species Dendrobates tinctorius. The sequence goes on from NW_027361684.1 coordinate 61,936,596, forward strand.
TTTTCTTTACCGCTCTTATTTAGTGCTTTGCAGTTATTGCTGTCCTTTGTGTTGAGCCCCCAATTTCTGGTAAATTTTCCCCACCTTATCATTCTGTATATTCTCAATAAAATGTTGATCTTATATATTGAATTAAAGGACATACTTCGTTTTTTTCTCCCTTCATCACTTCTATCATTGAAAACAATCTTATTTTACCATCATTTTGTACACCTTCCAAAAATGTTTGCACAGTGCCATATAATTATGCTCTTGTTGCATTATATATGGCTATTGGCCACCTGAACATAAACTGTTTGGTCATCTATGGTTTAAGCTTAGTCCAGTGACCATAAATACTGCTGAAAACTACAATCATGACAAAATTGAAGAAAATGTGTTTTTTTCTAAAAATGCAAGAAAAATGCAGAAACAATTAATTATAATAAGTTTTTGAACTGAGTACAACCTACTAATAGATTTTCTTTCCAAAAGCAAAACCAGCTTAACAGTAGTCAGAAAGGTAAAGTAGCCAAATATTATTCATCATGAAACAACCACCTAGCGATAAGTATTGTAATTATTTTCATTTCAGGCAAGCTAATCCCTTTTATGGCATCAGGAACAGATTTGTATAAGAAATGCTAAAATAAATTGCTCTCTTTGCAAACCCATCCTAATGGTTGTGTTTCTTTGTTTGCCAAATCCATATCCATAATCCACACTCATCAGATAGATGCAATAAGCAATGAAGAAAGAGCAGCCATTGTTACAAAGCTTATCTTGGTACTTTCATGGAAAAGTTGCCATAATACAAATTGTTACATACGACTTTTGTCAGACATGTACGTGCAGTGACTTCTATGTATACTGCATGGATGGATGTCAATAAGAAATCCTAAATGAATGAATCAAATAAATAAATAAATAAAATTTCTGCTGATATATATTATCGTATCTAAGGATTGATGTCCTCAATAAATTATAGAGACCATAAAAATGCATCAAAGGGATTTTGACCTCAATTAAGTCATCACTTATTGCAAAATGGCTTTCTTTGAATATTTTAATTAGGGAACACAACCTGCAAGACTCTCTACACCAACATAATCTCTGCAAGCAGAAACAGATAGTTTTTTGTAAAGATAACATTACTTATTTTTGACAAAGAGTTATATTATGCAGCAACTACCAGGACCATTATAAGTAATACTTTACAGCACCACTCTTTTTTTAATTGAAGTGCTGGAGTCTCATGCTTTCCAGCCACCTTCTTCATCTGTTATCGGTGCCGTTCCAGTCATTTTCTGCAGGTTGTGGCCAGCCAGATTGCTCCAGTAAGTCTACAGTATGAGAGTCAGAGCGTGGCCCTCATAGACTTACATTGAGAGCTTGTCATTGCCAATACTTCTGACTTTGGGTCAGTCAGAAGTTGGTGTCACAAAATAATGTGCATGAACAAAGCGGTGCCTGGAACAGCTGAAAACAGAGGCTGATAAGTAAAAAACTATATTTTGACCTTTCTCTGTTGATCCACCTGTAATTGGGATAAAAACCAATACAGTATTCTCTCTCTGTGTAACCGAAATCGCGGGCTGCCGACCGGTCGCGGCCGCCAGGCCCCCGCCAGGCTGCAACCAATCAGCGACAGGTGCAGCTGTTTGTAACGGTAAGCTGCACCTGCCGCTGATTGGTCGCAACCAATCAGCGGCAGACGCAGGCCTTAATCTGTAAAAAAGAGAATTAAAATAAAAAAAAGTTATTCTCACCTTCCGACGGCCTCCTGTCTTCTTTCCACGTGCCCGGCCTCGCGTTCCCGGTAATGATTTGTGGCTTAGACCGCTGATGACGTCACTCTTGTGAGAGCGAGAGAGAAGACCGATGTCACTCTCGCGAGAGCGAGAAAGGAGACAGACGTCATCAGCGGTCTAAGCCGCAAAGCATTACTGGGAACGCGAGGCTGGGCGCGTGGAAAGAAGACAGGAGGCCGTCGGAAGGTGAGAATAACTTTTTTATTTTTTAATATTATTTTTGTACAGAGCCGCGGCAGTGATTGGTTGCGGCTACAGGGCCGCGCTGCTGATTGGTTGCGGACAGAGGGCCGCGATGCTGATTGGTCGTGGCTACACGGAAAGGGGGTGAGGGGACCATGCATACCAGGAAAGGGGGGTGAGGGGACCATGCAAACCAGGAAAGGGGGGTGACGGAACCATGCATACCAGGATTGGGGGTGAGGGGACCATGCATACCAGGATTGGGGGTGAGAGGACCATGCATACCAGGATAGGTGGTGAGGGGACCATGCATACCAGGATTCAGGGGTGAGGGGACCACGCATACCAGGATTGGGGGGTGAGGGGACCATGCATACCAGGATTGGGGGGTGAGGGGACAATGCATACCAGGATTGAGGGGTGAGAGGACCATACATACCAGGAAAGGGGGTGATGGTGAGCATACATACCAGGATTGGGGTATGAGAGGACCATGCATACCAAGAAAGGGGGTGAGGGGACCATGCATACCAGGATAGGGGGGTGAGGGGACCATGCATACCACAAAAGGGGGGTGAGGGGACCATGCATACCATGAAAGGAGGGTGAGGGGACCATGCATACCAGGAAAGGGGGGTGAGGGGACCATGCATATCAGGATTGGGGGTAAGGGAACCATGCATACCAGGATTGGGCGGGTGAGAGGACCATGCATACCAGGACTGGGGGTGAGGGGACCATGCATACCCCAAAAGGGGGTAAGAGGACCATGCATACCAGGATTGGGGGGTGAGGGGACCATGCATATCAGGAAAGGGGGGTGAGGGGACCATGCATACCAGGAAAGGGGGGTGAGGATACCATGCATACCAGGATTGGGGGGTGAGGGGACCATACATACCAGGAAAGAGGGTGACAGTGAGCATACATACCAGGATTGGGGTGTGAGAGGACCATGCATACCAAGAAAGGGGGGTGAGGGGACCATGAATGCGAGGATAGGGGGGTGAGGGGACCATGCATACCAGGATTGGGGGGTGAGAGGTCCATGCATACCAGGACTGGGGGGTGAGGGGACCATGCATACCCCGAAAGGGGGGTTAAAGGACCATGCATACCAGGATTGGGGGTGAGGGGACCATGCATACCAGGATAGGGGGGTGAGGGGACGATGCATACCAGGATAGGGGGGTGAGGGGACCATGCATACCAGGAAAGTGGGGTGAGGATACCATGCATACCAGGATTGGGGGGTGAGGGGACGATTCATACCAGGAAAGGGGTGTGACGGTGAGCATACATACCAGGATTGGGGTGTAAGAGGACCATGCATACCAGCAAAGGAGGGTGAGGGGACCATGCATACCAAGAAAGGGGGGTGAGGGGACCATGCATGCCAGGATAGGGGGGTGAGGGGACCATGCGTACCTGGATTGGGGGGTGAGAGGACCATGCATACCAGGATTGGGGGGGTGAGGGGACCATGCATACCTCGAAAGGGGGGTAAGAGGACTATGCATACCAGGAAAGAGGGGTGAGAGGACCATGCATACCAGGATTGGGGGGCGAGAGGACCATGCATTCCAGGATTGGGGGGTGAGGGGACCATGCATACCCCGAAAGGGGATTAAGAGGACCATGCATACCAGGAAAGAGAGGTGATAGGACCATGCATACCAGGATTGGGGGGTGAGAGGACCATGCATTCCAGGATTGGGGGGTCAGGGGACCATGCATACCAGGATAGGGGGTTGACGGGTAGCATGCATATCAGGATTGGGAGTGAGAGAACCATACATATCAGAATTGGGGGTGAGAGAGCCATACATATCAGGATTGGGGTGCATTAGTGCATTATTATTAAATCTTCAAAAATAAACTGCATATATATTCTAGAATACCCGATGCGCTAGAATCGGGCCACAATCTAGTTATATCATATTACTCCTAGAGCTGCCTCTGACCATATATATTTGGTTATATTGGTTCCTAGCTACACTTCCCTTATTGGATACATAATATTAAAAGCAATATAGGGTACAGTAGGGACAGACAACTTGTGAGTCGGGGTGCCAATTGCGTATTGTTGTGAGAGGGCCAATGCCTGCAGTCAGGAAAGGCCAATATAGGGGATACCAGGGAAATACAACTAATCTTTTGACTACATCTCTGGTCTTGTAATTGATTAAAAAATACACATATTTGATATCGCTGTGCTCAGAAACACCCAATCTATCTAAATATAAAGTAAAACAAATTAGTCTGATCGTTAAAAGGCCCAATGAGAAAAAAAGTTAAAAATGCCATTATTGTGCTTTTTGGTGGCCGCAACAATAAAATAAAATGCAATAAAAGGTAGATAAACATTGTTTACACCCCAAAATGGTATCAGTAAAAACATCAGCTTAGGGCACAAAAATAAGCCCTCACACAGCCAAAGATTCCGAATAATGAGAATGTTACATGTCTCTGAAAATGTCAACAAAAACTATTTGTTTTTACACATTTCTGCATTTTTTTCACTGCTAAAATTAAAAAAAATATATACATATTTGGTATCTGTGTACTTGTATTGAACTAGGAAATCATATTGCCAGGTCAGTTTTACCATATATTGAATGTAGCAAATAAAAAAGTCAACAAAAAGTTTTGGAATCACACTTTTGTTCGCAATTTCACCGCACTTGGAATTTTTTTTCCCGTTTTCCAGTACACTATGTGGCAGAATGAATGGTGTCATTCAAAATTACAACTCGTCTTGCAAAAAAACAAGATGTTACATGCATATATGGCTGGAAAAATATTAAAGTATTGACTCTTGGAAGAAGGGGAGGAAGAAGTAAAAACAAAAACTGGAAAATAACCCGGTGGGTGACGAGGTTAAGGAGTAAATGATATCAGCTAAAAATATTACTGTATAAAAATAAGTTTTATAATAATCCTAAAAAATTGTTCTAACAATATGTAGAGTTAGAGTTATGTGCAAATCTATTCAGGCCAAATTGTATCATACAATAGCTTCTGATTTTCAGCATCTCAGAATATCAGTTCATATATCCTTGGCTCTTTTCAATTATTTATCGAAAGTATTACAAGGCTCTGCTCTACTGTAAGGCGGCCTTTTAGCCTACCCAGGCATTATATCCGACTAATTACAAAGAATTCATGCTTGTTTACAATTTGATCTATTTTAATTAGGTAGCAATGATGCTAAGTGCCTGATTTTGGAGGTTATATAGACTGATATGCGGTAAGTGTTTTCTTCAGGTATTCCGAAGGGAAAGCTTTGAAGATTCGAGCTCAGTGCTTGTCTTCATATATTATTGAGCATTAGGAATTTTAAATCACTTTGTTTTGTGTTGCTTGGAAACAAGAAAATCATTTCTAAGTACTGTATAAAATGTTGTATAAAGAGATTGCCAGCATTGTCAAGCTCAGGTACTGTAAATCAAAGATAATGAAATCACACAAACCATAGCGAAGAATTCACACACTGATGGCAAAAATGGCATTATATTAATAATTGATGCGTTTACAATCAAGATGGAGTATTTCTTGATGATTAAATGCTCGCTACATCACTTTTATTCTCCTTTTGCCGTTAAAACAAGGCTACACATTTTTGATGCAAGCACAGAATTAACAATAGGTTTGATTATTGGAGCCTCAAGATGAGCAGATGAGGCAGTGATTTTCTTGTTCTATTCTGCGCCTCTTTGGAACACATTAAGACACAGAAAATGATATATTTCGATATCTAAATACTAAAATGTCCTTTTTCATTTGTGCTAGAATTATAGATAAAGTGAACTAGCTGTTTTAGAAAACCTCTGATTAGTGCATATTAATTAACCAGTTCATGACTGGACCTTACCTCCAACCTTATGATCATGCACATTTTTGGGTTTATGCTTTAAAAGGTCTATCTTGGTCTCATTTGTCCATAAGGTGCTTTCCAAGAAGGATTTTGGCTTATCATGTACATTTTACAAACTTCAGACTAGCTTTTTTATGTTTTTGTGTCAGCAGTGGGGACCTCCAGGGTATCCTGCCTTAGCGTTTCATTCAAATGTCATCAGATAGTTTGGCCTGACACTGATGCACCCTGAGCCTGCAGTACAGCTTATATTTTTGTGAAACTTAATTGGGGCTGTTTATCCACCATCTAGACTATCCTGTGTTGCAACCTATCATCAATTTTTTTTCTGCCATCCATGTCCAGGGAGATTAGCTACAGTGCCATGGGTTGTAAATTTCTTTTTTATGTTGTGCACTGTGTACAAAGAAACATCAAGATCTCTGGAGATGGTCTTGCAACCTTGAGATTCTTAATATTGTTAAGCAATTTGGTTCTCAAGTCCTCAGACAATTATCTTCTCCTCTTTTTGTTCTCCATGCTTAGTATGGCACACCCATACACAATGCAAATACTGAGTCAACTTCTTCCCTTTCTATCTGGTTTCAAGTGTGATTTTCATATTACCTACACATATCACTTGCCACAGTTGAGTTTGAACGAGCATCACATGCTTGAAACAAAGTTGTTTACCCACAATTTTGGAAAGGTTCCAACAATTTTGTCCAGGCCATTTTGGGGGTTTTGTGTGAAATTATGTCCAATTTGCCTGTTTTTCTGTGTTTTTTTGTGTTGTTCCAATATGCATAAAGGAAAAAAGCATGTGTATAACAAAATATGTATGCTTGTAGGGGTAAGGTTTCTCCTTGTGGAGAGTGACATACCAGCTCTGGCTTGTCAAGGAGGCTTATTCGCTGTGCAATGCTCCTCTGGGAAATTTAATATGCAAATTGCTTCTTCAGAGAAAAAGAGGACTTGAACTCTATAGCACCCACCTGTTGGTAGTAGCGATCCTACAAGTCACAATCAACCCTTTAATGAGTCTTGTAATATGACTTAGGATAAAAGCCTAATCAGAATCTCAATTTGCAGACAAGGTGTTTCAGGTTGTTGGCCCTCATCAGTGCAAAGTATGAGAACTGATTTGGCTAGGTGAGAGGCTCTGGACTGAGGTCTAAGGGGTAAGGTTTCTCCTTGTGGAGAGTGACATACCAGCTCTGGCTTGTCAAGGTAAGAAAGCTTATTCGTCGCACAATGCTGATCTTTTAAATTGATGTAGAAGACAAAATGAAATTGGTATAACACATGCACCTGTTGTAAATATTGCTACATAGAATATATGCTAATTAAATGTGTTATATAGGCCTGTTAGGAATACTTCATATCTATTATATCCAAAGAGCATATATATACGTATTGCGCACCACCCAGTGCAGACTAGATACAGCCACAAAAGATATTAATGCAATACCTAATATCTATCCTCCCTTAACAGAAAAAAAAAATAACAATGTCAATGGGATTGTTAACAGTCAGAAAGCAAAATCAAAAGGCACTAAACCAATTACTTAATACCTGTGACTTTGTTATATCAGTCGCATGGACCAGAAACTGTAAACTCAGAAATGTGGCAGCTTTTTCTCATAGAGTAGTAACTGTAAATTAATCTCTTTATTCCTGTAAGTTCTCTCTTGTGAAAATCTGCACACACAAAGAGCTGCATCTAAAGGCCCCCATCACACTAAACGATGTCCCAGCGATCCCACCAACGATCCGACATGATGCTGGTTGGCTGGATGAGCTATCTAAAGGCCCCATCACACTAAGCGATCTCGCCAGCGAGATCGCTGTTTTGTGTGACGAGGATCAGCGAACGGCCCCCCGCCAGTTATCGCTGATCGTGCTCGAGCGGCCTGGGCCATTTTTCGATCACTGGTCTCCTGCTGCCCAGCGTGCATCACTGCGTGTGGCAGCGAGAGACCAGCGATCAGCGATGCTGGACGCTGGTTGCTAATGTAATCGTCGGGTATCCAGGAGCCGCGCGACTCCTGGATACCCGCTGTTTACCTTGGAAACCGGTGTACACGCTGGTTTCCAAGGTAAACAGCGGGTATCTAGGAGCCTCGTGACTCCTGGATACCCAATGTTTACCTTGGAAACCAGCGAGTGCGCCGGTTTCCAAGGTAAACAGCGGGTATCCAGGAGCCGCGGCTCCAGGATACCCGACGATTACATTAGCAACCAGCGTCCAGCATCGCTGATCGCTGGTCTCTCGCTGCTACACGCAGCAATGCACGCTGGGCAGCAGGAGACCAGTGATCGAAAAATGGCCCAGGCCGCTCGAGCACGATCAGCGATAACTGGCGGGGGGCCGTTCGCTGATCCTCGTCACACACAACAGCGATCTCGCTGGCGAGATCGCTTAGTGTGACTGGGCCTTTAGATAGCTCATCCAGCCAACCAGCATCTTGCCAAGTAGCAAGAACCAAGGAAAAGTTCTTTATAGATGAGTCCCTCTTCATGCTGGAGGAGACAGGCCACATTCCTTCCTTCTGGTGGAGAGATATTTTGTATGCTATTTTTGCCTATAAATTTGTCTCCACACGCTTCATCTTTTCAGCAAGAACTAATACACCTTTAAATGCTGATCAGTCACATAATAGTCACTATTCTAAGAGAATTCTCATCCCCCCGAACTGCTATAATGCTTTGTTGGCTATAGAAACATAGATTTTATAGATGTAATTATTATCTCTGAACTCTCATTCATTCCTCCCTATTCAGCTAGAAATTAGTCTGTTCCAGGCTCCTAAACTCTGAGTAATAGTAATGCGAACTCTTAGAAGTCTCATTAGCTTATACACCACAGGTCATTTAGAGGTCTAATATGGTATGTAAAAATTTGAAAATTCAAAGTACAAATGATCAAATTTTTTTTACACAGAATTGAATTCTCTTCAAAATTTACAATAACTTGCATTCATAAGAAAATTTATTTTTTACACTTCGCTCTATGCAAATTCTGCAAAATTGTGGTCACCTGGCTGTCAACCACTACTTTGCACCTCTGCTTTTCTTTTGACTTCCCCCTCTTCCTCATACATCCTCTTTGGCATGCTTTAATTTATGTACGGTTTTCCGGCACTTGAGTAGGCCTATGATTTTATTACACACTTGGCCATCGTGGCGCATGTTGCCGTCATGAGTCACCTAATGACTAGACAGCACCTATGGCGATGCAACTATGGTGATTCTTTTACGAGCAACCAAAAATTACTTTGAACTGATTGACATCAGATTTCACAGTTTGTAGGGAACAAAAAACTAAAAGCAATAGATAACTGCACTCAATTTGCCATCACACTATTTTGCTGCCCTCCTGTATCTTAATCCACACTGTGAACAATGAAGAGCTTTTAATATAGTCCGTGGTTTTCTCTGGGCTCTCTTCCAACTTTATTTTCAATACAAAAGACACTCAGGCTTAGAAAATAAGCATTACAATTTGTAATTTCAAGATGTAACCTCTCATTCATTGTCTAGTCAATGTATGTCTTCCACCAAGCTGGTGCTGTTATTAATAGTGTCCTCACCTGAACCTGACACATTGCATTTTATGTAGAAATACCGATATGAGGCCTGCAAGTAATGTTGTTTTCAGTAAACATTGCTCTTGCAGTGTGTCATTATGATCCATTTTTTCACATATTTTGGCCAAAACTATAAATACATTTTGGAGTAGGAAGCCGTTAACAATTTATCAGTAGGGACAAGATGCACATAGTTGTTTGTCACTTGTTACAGATAAACACTATGAATGAATATGTTCTCTTTTCCAAGAAACTATTTTTTCTCTGTGACATGGGACACCAGTTTATGTTCTGAATTTCCACTGTATATGTTTCCTATAAAATACACATGTCCTTACTTTCATTATATTGTCTTAAGATTCACATATATGACATTGTGATGTGCATAGACCATCTTTGATAGCATGTCAAGTCCCTATGGATCTTCATTATTGACCATATGGTTCCTTCATGAGATACCATATTCATTCCTAAAAGCCATGATTTTGGAGAATAATTCCATAATAAAAGACATCCGTATACCTTTGTAAAAAATCAGAGGCACACACAGGTAAATGTCAGTCCCCAGAGAAGGTTGTGATGTGTTAATGATGATTGTACTATAACACAGATCCACAATATGCATGACAAACTCTGGAACTTGAGAACTGCCTAAGAATTTCACTAAGGCATCTTGGATGGACAAAAAAGGAATTATGTAAAAGCCGCTTTCATTCAGTGACACACAACAGAAAAGCACAGCATATATGTCAAAAGCTAACAGACATGCAGAGTACATACTGGAGACACATGAGACATTGCATCAATGGTAGAGAAATAACACATACAGATAACACAAATTGGACACATACATCAAACAAATATAGAACATATTTCGTGCACTCATATCTGACAAGTATATGACACAACTCACACACTCTTCAAACACACATCTCAAACAAGAATAGCACACACATTGGAACTATGCATAACTGATGTCCATAATGGACACATCTCATGTTCATGACACATTCATAAGACAATTGCATAGCATACATTGAGTCAAAACATCCGACAAGCATGGCAGTTATACATACGTTGAACACACACATCAGACAAGCACAGCACACACATTGGAAGCACAGAAAACACGCTCAGAGTCCATAATGGACACATAACACCTTTAAAGCACTCACACATTGGACAAACACATATCAAACAAGCACAGCACACACATTGGAAACACAAGATATAATTGGGGTCCACCATGGACACATCACGTATTCGCAACAAAAACATAGGACATACATCAGGCAACCACAGAACATTTATTGAGCCGACATTCAGCCAAGCATAGCACACACATCAGAAAAACATATGTCATGCTCTGCATCCAAAATGAACACATAACACATTCAGAGCATTCATACATTGGAAGCACACATATCAGACAAGTACAAAACACACATCGGACACACATAAATCATGCAGGATGTCCGTATTTGACAGTAGACATGTCTACAACAAACACACATTGGACACACACATATCAGACAAGTACAGAACACACATCGGAAACACATAAGATAGGTGCGATGTCCGTAGTGTTCAGTATACATGTCCACAACACACATACATTGGACACACACATATCAGACAAACCCAGTGCACACACTGGACACACACACTGTATATCAGACACCCACAACATACAGGTCAGATACACCCATTATAACTATCAGATGTATACCACACACAGATCAGACTAGAGCAGAACACATATCGGAGACACACAACACACACTTGGACACATTTCATTCACATGGCTAAGATATCACTTATACACTGCACAAATATCACAGCAAAAATCTGTAATAAAAACATCGAACATACTTCTATGCATATAAACCACATCATAGTGATGACCTCTAACAAGCTGAATCCCACAAGTGCTAATCAGCCCCAATGGCTAATCAGTAACCAATACCATTAATTAGCTATACCACATGTACCACATCAAAATGTAGCCTTAGACTGCATAGTGTCATCAGGCAACATATAACTTCTAACAATGATGCAGTTGTAAAGGCTGACCTCACCACTTTCATCCTCTATGCAGCTGCACAGGCAATGTCTTCAAATTCATTGTATTATGCAGATCAGAGTGAGGATAGAGGGAGACATACCATAGGAAACACACATAGACTTGTCTCTTTGGGGCAGCTCTATTTTTACTGTTGAACAGATCATTTTACACTGTCTCAGTGCTTGATTAAGAGACTCTGTTCAGTCGGTTTATAGGAACATCTAATTATCATGCCCTAAGCACTCTTCTGCTGCTGGGTCTGTGAATGTGGAGGGGGTGGTCTACATATAGTCTATCTGTCCTCTAATCTTATGAAGAACATGATTGATCATACTGGGAGGCTGAGAGAACATGAGCTCATTTGGACACACACTGTATATCAGACACCCACAACATACAGGTCAGATACACCCATTATAACTATCAGATGTCTACCACACACAGTTCAGACTAGAGCTCATCTAGAACATTGATCATTATGTTCTGCTGGATCATTAGGAGCTAGAAAAGAATTGTGGACCATGATGTTCAATGTAAGTGCGAGAGAGCATCATAGCAGCTAGTGCCAGCTTCTTTTGGTGGTGAGCTCATGAAACCTGAGAATAAAAGATGGAGTCCACAGATGATGGTTTGCTCAAAAATAACTCATACACACATATATAGAAATTTATTTTGAAAATTAATCTGGAACAATAGTTAAACTTTAACTTTTGATTGTGAAAGGGATTGAAGAAAAAACATTTTGTAGTTGTATCTTGGTAAAAATGAGGGACACTTTGTCTATATACAGATGTAGTCATTCTTAAACTAACGCACTAGAAAAATATTATGTCACAGAAAGTTAACAAAACATGATCTTCCGCTCCAGGCTATCCTTTTGCATTGTGGCTTATTTCAGGAGTAGCTACATCTGTATGCAGGGCCGGTTTTAGACAAAGTGGGACTCTCAGCAAAAGCTTTAAGTGGGGCCCCAAATGCTCACATATTGCAACATTACACAGAAACATTTTGGCTGTATTTACATGCTCTGAGTTCATGCCATTAAACGATCTTGATAATTAAACAATTCATTGAAACATATATTTTTGGTATTGTTCACATCTCACCATTTCTCCTTAACTTTATGAATATATATGTTTCAATGAATTGTTTAATAAAATTATATCTTTTTAACAAATTCTAGTTCTGAAGGTGCAATTTTTTCTTTGTATGGGTTACTGGTTTTCCTTGCATGGAACTCTTTTTACTCAATTCCCTGTATGGGCACAGGTGTTTTAACTATATAGCACTGTGCATTGTTTCTCTAGATTTGTTCCATATAGTATAATGCAGACCCATATAGTATAATGCACACCCTATGGTCCTGCAGTATTATGACTACCATGTACTCACTGATGTAAATGAAAAACAAAAACAAAAGAATGCATACTCACCTCTTCCCATTGTCCCACAGTTCTGGTCTCTGCAGCACGTTTCCTCTGCAGCTACACTGCCTAACACAGTGTGGAGAGATGAAGTGACATCATCACACCCGCTGGTTGAGATGTCAGATGCAGGGGGGAATGATGGGAGAGTAAGTGTCTTTGTTTTCAAATGCATCAGTATCTAGGACATGATGCCAGGGAGGGGGCTGGAGCCGATGCTGGCATGACAGTGGCTGGGGGTCCCTGGGGGAGTGGGGTCCTCAACAAATGCCTAGTTTGCCTGCACCTAACTCTGGCCCTGTATATCAATAACTTTCAGCATACTGTCACTATATTTCCACACATTGAATGTTCCCTATTAGTGAAATCTTCAGACCCCAGAGCATAATAAATGTAGCATGTAAAAACATAAATAAAAAATAATACTTCATGGCTCACTTGTTCTGCAGCCCCAGTTCCCATTGCCTACCCTTCTGGTACTCAAGACCTCTCCTGCAGCCTCACAGCAGTATCTTCATTCTAGAACAGGGCTTGCAGCCACAATCATTCCTCAGAGGTCATGAAGCATCATGATGTCATAATGCTAAGAAACCCTATACCTTCTGAGATGCAGAGGGGGTGTGTTAGGTGCCATGATTCTCCCGCTGCATGGGGTAGATCCCAAGCCTTGTCTGCTTCTGCGATCTCCCATTCTGCGTCGGCCAGAGTGGGTGCTGCTAAGCAAAGACATCGGTCCTAGCATCTTGCTCAGGCTCATGCTGTTCGCTTGGTTACTGCTGGCAGCCAAGTCTATGGTAACCAGTGATAGGCAACGGCAAACAGACACTCTGGAGGCTAAGTCCAGAAATTACCCTAATGAGCATGCTGTTGATGTGGTGACGTATCATTGTGGTCAGCCGTCAGCTGCTCTGGTGATGTGGCAGCTCCGGATTGGTCTACAAGCAAGATCCTGTCTGAATGGACATGATCTGAGCATATAAAAGGTCCTCTGAGGTGCACACCAGCACTCTAGTGTAATTTGTGTGTGAGTGGATATGCTACCACTTTGTGTTCACGTGTGACGCTACTAGCACGGCGATTGAATGTCTAGGCAGGCAGTGTAGGGTGGGAACTCCCACTTGGCTTAGCAACTGACTCCAGTCGTGTGTGCAGTTAGCACAGCTGAGTGCCAGAGCAAGCACAACCACCAGTCTAGACATCCCTGGGGGTAGCTGTAGGGACCCCAACTAGCGTCATTGTTGCTCTACTCATGTGATGTCTGATAGGTATAGCTCTAAGAGTTTTCTTGTACACAACCGCTCTGTGGAGTAACAGAGCTAGGAATGTTACCGCTCTGTGGAGTAACAGAGCTAGGTATTTTGTGCTCTGTTCACATTAAGTGACCTTTAACTCAGTGTGTTTAAATTGCTTGCACGTAGCCTCGCTCCGCCATTGCACATTAGCTGTGGTTTACCATCTCTGCACAGTGGACCCAGGGTTGTGATCGCACTTAATCATAATTTATATTTAGTGCGATCTGCCACCCCTAACAGGGTGTAAAGACAAATAAGTGGTGAAATAAATATTATTTTTTTTCTTCATATTTGAACTTTTTGACAGCCCTCTACAATTCAGCAAATGCAGATATTTGTAAAATTTGAGCAGAATTTAATTCCACTTGAATACATTTTCCTATTTCTATCCTCTACCATTTACATGGGGCCTGTAAGACAGAAATTGGGTTTCCTGCAGTTGCTTTTTATAGAGCAATAGGCTTTGTAAGCCATTTTATGCTTCCAATGGGAGACACTGTATTTTCTATAAAAGACAACGAAATACAAGGATAAATATGAAACTAATAAGCTTCCAAAAATAAGTATGTAAATAGGGTAAGACAAAACATAGGTCTCCACTGTCTGGCCTTGGATAAATATTAGAGAGGAGTGAATCAAATAGCAGTGTCCTGGTCAACTTGCCATGTCTGTATTGCATGGATGTCTGATGGTAGCCCTGAGAACCACCTCTTCCCGCTGGCATTCATACCTATTCAGTACAGTTCGATGTGGGCTCCATTTGTTGCCATACACACATCCAAGCGATAGTGAAGTTCTTGCCACACACGGGTAAGGACGTCTGGGGTAAAAGAATGAATAACATCTGTGATTCTCTGTTTTAAGGGATTAATGTCCTTGATACGTTCAATGTACACATGTTGCTTCACATAACCCTAAAAGTAAAAGTCTAAGGGCGTCAGATCTGGGGATCATGGTATACTTGTATACTTTCCTGTGACTGGTCAAAAGTGCACCATGACTTTACGGACACACTGTACAGAAAACACCCAAGTGAAGCAATGACTGGAACATATCCAATGCCATATAAATTATGCCCTTATAAAAAAGTAATCCAAACAATATTGTGATTATGTAGTTATTATAAAGGTCACCTAATAAAATTAATAGTTTTAATATAAAGACTACCAAAAAAAGCATAATTTTTATGGATTTTGCTGCATAGGTGTTTTCAAAGCTGTAGGCAGAGCTTATAACCGAGTGCATAAATGTTATCATGCACATTTTTAATGGTGCAGTAAAAGTTTTAAGCTCAATTCTAGTAGTTGTTAGGGAACTTTTTACAGCCAATAAAATCTAACATCTGTCTTATTCTAAGTTAGTTTTAAAGTAAACTTTTCCCATACCAGCTGCAAACTCTTTAATTGCAATTAAGTGTGAAAAGCGATAGACCTACCTTTATTATAATTAATCCCATGGATATAAGGTCTTCCAAGCATCAATGTTCCTGAAAACTTTTTAGTTCTCATTTTCCATCCATTCATTTGGTGCAGGTGTACTGTGAGGTAATGTGCGGTACAAAATAAATCTAAGATATCATAAATTATCAGGCACTTGCCTTTGCTGTTTATAAATATTTTAGATGTGATGCTTTTAAAATGTTATGATGTGCATTATGTTTCTTTCTCAGTTATGCCAACTTTTCTCCCTAAGGTGTTGGTTAAACAGAGAGGCAGCCTACTGTATAGCAAATAGCACTCTACAGTATGTGATCATACTGTTTGTAACTACAATATCTATGTGCCCATTGCTTCTGCGGAGGAGGTGGGATTTCATATGAAAGTAACTTAGACCACAACTGACATTGTTTCATTTTCCTGTTTTCCAGAAGCTATAATATGGAAATATCAAATCTTACAGAAATTCTTTATGCAAAATTGCTTCAAAGTATTGCATGCAGAATGAAAGAACCAATTTATGTCTAAAAGATGAAGTGATTTTCAGTACTTTTTAAAGTCACATATTGCTTAATAGTCAGAAAATATACAATAGTGAATGTTCAATACAGAACTTTTATTTTGCTTGGTGGTTTAGTGGTTCTCTGAACATAAGTTTTGAAATCAGGTTGAATGGAAAGTAATCATAAAACATCACTAATGTACACTGAGTTTATGATCCTCCTTTGTGTCATTTTAGCAATTCAGACTGTAGATCTTTTGGAATCCCTTTCGACTGTTTGCTGGTGCTGATGCTTGCTTAGGTTGGAGATAGAGATCAGCAGATTAAGCATGTTTTTGATTTTGCATGTTCTTGCTGATTTTCCAGGAAATTCAATTGGTAGAGAAGTTATTTTCCGTGTATTGAATGTCCAGACACAAGACAGATTTCTCCAGATTCTACAACATAATAATTTTGAGAGGTAAAAAATAATAAAAGTTAACTATACTCACCTTACCAATAACCTTTCCAGTCCTTATGCTAGTCACCATCATCTGTCAGTCCTCGTCACTTCTTCTGATCACTATCACAAGTGCTGAATCCCCAGGCCTCCCCACATTAGATCCTGACATCCAGCTCTAAAGAGACCAAGAAAGTTCGGTACAAGTCCATGGAAGGTCATGATATCACAATGTTTATAACTAATGCTAGCCAAAGCCATGATAAGAAGCAAGTACACTTAGAAACAAATAATATAGCATTAATATCTCCCGGCAGAATATATAAAAATAATAATCTTAGTTCAAGCTGGATATCTCATGCCACTCATCTCTTGATATGTAAAGCCAAAAGGAAATGAGGTGAGAGACATGAGTAGGACGTGTCTATATGTTAATTTCTATATGAAAGACTTTTTAAATCTTGATCCCTAGAGTTCCACTTTCAATATATGCAATCTATTTAAAGGGTTTGTCCAGTGTTAGGCTACAAATCTGCAGTCACTCCATGTGACTGAAGACTTGTGAATCCTAGCATCACATGCTCTGAGCACTGTGAGAATTCTCCGGTGCTAGCGCCGCTAGCGAGCGGTCATGTGACTGCTAATATTCGATTTGATTACCTCCGGTCACATTCCAACTAGACTGTATCAGACTTCTCTCAATACACTTACAATGTGTCAGGTGCACATCTAGCCGACACATGACCGAACGTATGCCAGTCACATACTTGCAGTCACACGTCCGTCACTCCTGGCATCGGAGAATCATCGCGGCACGTCATCTCCCTATTTTTTTGCCTTGGCTCTCCTGGGACTAACGCCAACATCTTGGAAAGGAATATGGATGAATCAAAGAAGAAAGATCTCTGTTTCTGGAATGAATGCAGAGCGTAATACAAGTGGTGCAATGAGATATGTCACTTGATGATAACAACAGAAGAATTCTTTAATTAGTATATTCAATGTGAAACATGCAAGGATAAGTGGGTTACAGCACATTTTAAAACCCTCTATTATTTTATACAAGCAGATAATTTTGATCAGATACTGGATAGATAGCTAATTTTATTTTTAAGGTAATTATCTTTAAATTACAGCCTCCT
Source organism: Dendrobates tinctorius (assembly GCF_039654945.1). NCBI lineage: Eukaryota > Metazoa > Chordata > Amphibia > Anura > Dendrobatidae > Dendrobates > Dendrobates tinctorius. The sequence continues at coordinate 61,954,315 of NW_027361684.1, forward strand.
ATTGTAGGTCACATGCTCAGACGAATTTTTCATAGTGGCCCATGATTATCTATATCTGATGTTGTAAAGTAGAGTTTGTAAAATCTTGCATCAAGGAACCTTAACCTTTCCTGCCACCTACTGAATTTCTGACATCTTTTACTTTTGCACTAACTCAGCTATTCTATATTATTTTATTTTTATCATAAAGAGCACATAAAAGTCAGAATATAAGAGGGAATGTAAAAGAGCATATGTGTGATCTAGGGTATTTCATAGATGCTAGTCGGCTACCTCAGGGTTTTTCCTCTGCTTTGATTTTATCTATACATGGTTCCTTGTTTTTTACATTTCTTATTCATGTCCTTTATTTAAAATATAATTTTAGTGTATATTATTCTAAATTTGACCTAAATTTTCTGTCTTGTTTTTATTGTTCTGTGCATATATCATATAATGTATAAAATAGGGTCAATATTCTGGAATCCTTGAAGGCCGCTGTGCTGTCATTTGGAAATATAATAAAGATGACTTAATGTAGTAGATTAATCTACTAAAAGCTCTTCATCTGTAATGAGTCAAGAGGAATCACAGTTTAGCTCCTCTCTGCAGGATAGTTCTCCAACTAATTGTATTTTAGTCCACACTATCAGAAAAAGTGTTAATCACAAATGTTAAAATGAGCCTAAGAATTATAAAATATAATTTTACAACTATAATTATATTATTATTGGCTTTCTGGTATGTTAGCTTTATTTTTAAGACTTCACTTTTCGTAGGGAACCATAAGAAGCTAGTGAGATCTTTAGGCCTTGCAAATAATATAGATTACGGTAGCTGTAATATCTGGAATATATAACACCATCAGTAGTATTGCACCCAGAGTGCACCATCAGTAATAATGTCTCCAGAGTGCCTTTATCAGTATTAATGTCGGCAAAATGCACTTCAATAATAATGTCCCCGAAGTTCCCTTGTCATTAAAATGGCCCCAGGATGCCCTTTCAACAATAATGTATCCAAAGTGCACCTGTAAACGATAATTATTGCTATTATAATAATTTAATAATATCATAATAATAATGTCCCCAGAGTGCCCCCGTCATCATTAATGTCCTCATAGTGCCCATGTTAAAATGTTGACACCAGAATTCCCCCTCCAGTAACACTGATTCATTATTGTACAGACAATAATGCCTTAAGAGTGTTGCAGTCCTTCACTAAAATGAAGGTTTATACTCACCTAATTCTCTTCCCTATTTTTCCAGAGGAATTTTCAAAATAAATTGTCATATATATGTATGTGTATGAGTAATTTTTGATCAAAGGGTCATTTGTAGGCTCCATTTTTGTATTCTCGTGTGTCTTGAGCTCGGCACCAAAAGAAGCTGGCACTAGCTGCTATGATGCTCTCCTACACTTACATTGATCATCCTGGTCCACAATTCTTTGTTTGTTCCTAATGATCCAACAGAGCATAATGATCAATGTCCTGCATGAGCTCCACATGTTCTCTCAGCCTCCCAGTGTGATCAATCATGTTCTCCATGAGATTAGAGGACAGGTAGAGTATATGTAGACCACCCCCTCCACATTCATAGACACAGCAGCAGAAGAGTGTTTAGGGCATGATAATTAGGTGTTCCCACAAAACGACTGAACAGTGCCTCTTAATCAAACACTGAGACAGTGTAAAATGATCTGCTCAACAGGAAAAATAGAGCTCCTCTAAAGAAAAAAGTCTATGTGTGTGCAGGCAGTTTACTATGGTATATCTCCCTCTATCCTCACTCCATATTACAATGAAGTCGAAGACATATTGCCTGTGCAGCTGCATAGAGGATGAAAGTGGTGAGGTCAGCCTTTACAACTGCATCATTGTTAGAAGCTATATGTTGCCTCAGAACACTAAGTAGTCTAACGCTACATTTTGATGTGGTATGGTTAAATGACGGTATTTGTTACTGATAAGCCATGGGGGGCTGATTAGCACTTGTGGGATTCAGCTTGTTAGAAGTCATCACTATGATGTGTTTCATAGTCATAGAAGTATGTTTGATGTTTGTATTACAGATTTGTGGTTGATATGTGTGCAGTGCAGTGATATCTTAGTCATGTGAATGACATATGTTCAAGTGTGTGTTGTGAGAGTCCGATATGTGTTCTGCCTAAAGCCCCCGTTACACACTGCGATATCGCTAGCAATATCGCTGTAAAGTCACTGATTTTGTGATGTTACAGCGATATTGCTAGCAATATCGCTGCATGTGATACTTACTTCCGACCGGCTCCCCTGCTGATTATCGCTGATCGCGCGAGAAGCTGCTGGACCATTCCTCGTTGCTCACTTCCTGCTGGGCTTCCTGCTGTGGAGACGAGCGACGCGTGGAGCCGGGCGGGAAGACGCAGGATCACCGCGTCTGACAGGTAAGTAGCGATCCCCGTCCCCAGCGATGTCGCTGGTGAGATCTGCCTGAGTGGCAGCTCACTAGCGACCACCTAGCGATGCACCAGCGATCCTGACTGCGTCATATCGCTGGTCGGGATCGCTGGTGCATCGCTAGGTGTAACGGTACCCTTAGTCTCATCTGTGTGTGCTATACATCTGAAAGTGATAATGGGTGTATCTGACCTATGTGTTTTGCATGTCTGATATACAGCTCTGGCAAAAATTAAGAGACCACTTCCAAATGTTCAGTTTGTCTGATTTTTCTCTTCATAGATATATTTTTTGAGTAAAATGTAAATTGTTCTTTTAGTCAACAAACTTCTGACAACATGTCTCGGAATTTTCAAGCAATCATTTTTTTTCCGGAAAAGGAGAAATGGTCAAAATTAAAAAAAAAAACCCCTCAGTGCTTTCAGACCTCAGATAATGCAAAGAAATCAAGTTCATAATCATTTAGAAACAACAATACTAATGTTTTAACTCAGGAAGAGTTCAGAAATCAATAATTTGTGGAATAACCATGATTTTTAAAAACAGCTTTCATGCGTCTTGGCATGCTCGCTACCAGTCTTTCACACTGCTTCTGGCATAAAAAATGTAAGCAGTTCTTCTTGTCTGATGGCTTGCGACTATCCATCATCCTCTTGAATACATTCCAGAGGTTTTCAATGGGGTTCAGGTCTGGAGAATGGGCCGCCCATGACAGGGATTTGATGTGGTGGTATCTTAATTTTTGCCAGAGCTGTATGTGTCCAATGGGCTTGCCTGATATGTGTGTGTCCAATGTGTGAGTGCTGTGGATGTGTATATTGTCCAAATTATACAATAACCTCATGAAACCCACTGTATGTAAATACAATCTATTAGTATTAGTTGGGATCTGTCCTAGCTGTAAAGGTTCAATTATAAACAGAAGCCATGATGCTAGTGTGAGCAAAGTCCCAAATTTAAACATCAGACAGTGTTTTGTTTTCTTTTTTTAATTCAATGTGTTTATTTTTAGATTTTTCTATTATACAAAATACATTACTATTAGATTATAGCATGTTTCGTCCTTGGACTTCTATTCTACATTTTACAGAAAATAGCAACTAGACAAATCCTAAAGATCAAATAAGATGTTATCACTTAGTCAAAAAGCAAGATTTACACTCAAATTCCCATTAGGGTCCAGAATTATAAGAGTGTGTTATATGTATTACTCTCTCGTGACTCCCATTTTAGAGCACAGTCCAATTTTGCTGCTAATTATTTCTCTTCCATTTGAGAGAGTAAAACAATATAAACTGAAGGTATTTAACCCGTTAACCCCTTCAGCCCCAAGGGTGGTTTGCACGTTCATGACCGGGCCAATTTTTACAATTCTGACCACTGTCCCTTTATGAGGTAATAACTCTGAAATTCTTCTATGGATCCCGGTGATTCTGACATTGTTTTTCCAGGACATATTGTACTTCATGTTAGTGGTAAAATTTCATTCAAATAACTTGCGTTTATTTGTGAAAAAAATGGAAATTTGGTGAAAATTTTAAAAATTTTGCAGTTTTCCAACTTTGAATTTTTATGCTCTTAAATCACAGAGATACAGCACACAAAAAACTTGATAGGTAACATTTCCCACATGTTTACTTTACATCAGCACAATTTTGGAACCAAAATGTATTTTTGTTAGGAAGTTATAAGCGTTAAAAATTGACCAGCGATTTCTCATTTTTGCAGCACCATTTTATTTTTACAGACCACATCACATTTGAAGCCACTTTGCGGGGTCTATATGATAGAAAATGCCCAAAAGTGACACCATTCTAAAAACTGCACCCCTTAAGGTGCTCAAAACCACATTCAAGAAGTTTATTAACCCTTTAGGTGTGTCACAGGAATTTTTTGAATATTTAAAAAAAATGAACATTTACCTTTTTTTCACAAAAAAAATTCAGGTTAAACTTTTTTTATTTTACCAAGGGTAACAGGAGAAATTGGACTGCAAAAGTTATTGTGCAATTTGTCCTGAGTACGCTGATACCTGATATGTGGGGGAACCACTGTTTCGGCGCATGGCAGAGCTCAGAAGGGAAGGAGCGCCGTTTGACTTTTTCAATGCAAAATTGGCTGGAATTCAGATCGGACGCCATGTCACATTTGGAGAGCCCCTGATGTACCTAAACAGTGAAAACCCTCCACAAGTGACCCCATTTTGGAAACTAGACCCCCTAAGGAACTTATCTAGATATGTGGTGAGAACTTTGAACCCACAAGGGCTTCACAGAAGTTTATAACGTACAGCGGTACAATTAAAAAATCATATTTTTTTGACAAAAATGATCTTTTCACCCCCAATTTTTATTTTCCCAAGGGTAACAGGCCCTTAAAAGTTATTGTGCAATTTGTCCTGAGTACACTGATACCCCACATGTTAAACCACTATTTGGGTGCATGGCAGAGCTCAGAAGGGAAGCAGCGCCATTTGACGTTTTTGGCTGGAATTGAGATCAGACACCATGTCGCGATTGGAAAACCCCTGATGTACCAAAACAGTGGAAACCCTTCACAAATGACACCATTTTGGAAAACTAGACCCCCCCAAGGAACTTATCTAGATGTGTGGTGAGAACTTTGAACCCCCAGGGCTTCACAGAAGTTTATAACATACAGCCGTACAATTAAAAAATCATATTTTTTCCACAAAAATGATCTATTCACCCTCAATTCTTTTTCTTCCAAGGGTAACAGGACCCTAAAAGTTATTGTGCAATTTGTCCTGAGTACGCTGATACCCCACATGTGGGGGTAAACCACTATTTGGGTGCATGGCAGAGCTCGGAAGGGAAGCAGAGCCATTTAACGTTTTTGGCTGGAATTGAGATCGGACACCATGTCGCGTTTGGAAAACCCCTTATGTACCAAAACAGTGGAAACCCCCCACAAATGACACCATTTTGGAAGCGAGACCCCCCAAGGAACTTATCTAGATGTGTGGTGAGAACTTTGAACCCCCCCAGTGCTTCACAGAAGTTTATAATGCCTGGGCGTGAAAATAAAAAATTGTATTTTTTCCACAAACATGATCTTTTAGTCACCAATTTTTTTCTTTTTTCCCAAGGGTACCAGGAGAAATAGGAACCCAAAAGTTGTTGTCCAATTTGTCCTGAGTACGCTGATACCTTATATGTGGGAGAAAACTACTGTATGGACACACGTCGGGGCTCGGAAGGGAAGTAGTGACATTTTGGAATGCAGACTTTGATGGAATGGTCTGCGGGTGTCATGTTGCTTTTGGAGAGCCCCTGATGTACCTAAACAGTGGAAACCCCCCACAAGTGACCCCATTTTGGAAACTAGATCCCTTAAGGAACTTATCTAGATGTGTGGTGAGCACTTTGAACCCCCACGGGCTTCACAGAAGTTTATAATGCCCGGGCATGAAAATAAAAAATCGTATTTTTTCCACAAATATGATCAATTAGTCCCCAATTTTTTTATTTTCCCAAGGGTAACAGGAGAAATTGGACCCCAAAAGTTGTTTTCCAATTTGTCCTGAGTTCGCTGATACCTCATATGTGGGAGAAAACTACTGTATGGGGACACGTCGGGGCTCGGAAGGGAAGTAGTGACGTTTTGGAATGCAGACTTTGATGGAATGGTCGGCGGGTGTCATGTGCGTTTGGAGAGCCCCTGATGTACCTAAACTATTGAAATTCCCCACAAGTGACCCCATTTTGGAAACTAGACCCCCTATGGAACTTATCTAGATGTGTGGTGAGCACTTTGAACCCCCAAGTGATTCACAGACGTTTATAACGCCCGGGCGTGAAATAAAAAAAGCTTTTTTTTCCACAAAAATGATATTTTTGCCCCCAATTTTTTATTTTCCTAAGGGTAACAGGAGAAATTGGACCCCAAAAGTTGTTTTCCAATTTGTCCTGACAAGGCTGATACCCTATATGTGAGGGTAAAACACTGTTTGGGCGCATGGCAGAGCTTGGAAGGGAAAGAGCACCAATTGACTTTTTCAACGCAGAATTGGCCGGAATTGAGATCCGATGCCATGTTGCATTTGGAGAGAACCTGATGTGCCCAAACAGTGGAAACCCCCAATTCTAACTCCAACCCTAACCCCAACACACCCCTAACCCTAATCTCAGCCCTAACCCTAACCCTAACCCTAGCCCTAACCCTAATGGGAAAATGGAAATAAATACATTTTCTTTTAATTTTATTATTTTTTGCTAACTAAGGGGGTGATAAAGAGGGGTTTGATTTACTATTTATAGTGGGTTTTTATATTTGGCAGCTGTCACACGCTAAAAGACGCTTTTTATTGTAAAAATAGTTTTTGCATCACCACATATTGAGAGCTATTATTTTTCCATATTTTGACCCACCGAGTCATCTGATGTCTTATTTTTTGCGGGACGAGTTGACGTTTTTATCGGTACCATTTTCGGGCACGTGACGTTTTTTGATCGTTTTTTATTCCGATTTTTGCGACGCAGAATGAACGAAAACCAGCGTTTCATGAATTTCTTTTGGGGGGTGCGTTTACACCTTTCCGCGTGCGGTAAAATTGATAAAGCGCTTTTTTTCTTTGGGTCAATACGGTTACAGCGATACCTCATTTATTTTTTTTATGTTTTGGCGGTTTTATGCAATGAAAACTATTTTATATAAAAAATAATTATTTTTGCAAAGCTTTATTCTGCGAGCTATAACTTTTTTATTTTTCCACTGAAGACGCTGTATGGCAGCTCGTTTTTTGCGAGACAAGATGACGTTTTCAGGGGTTTCGCTGGATATTTATATGCGTCTTTTTGATAGCGCTTTATTGCACTTTTTGTTCAGCGGTATGATAATAAATCATTATTTTTGTGTCGCCTTTTTTTAATTTTTAAGGGGTTTGCTAAAGGGATTAACTAATGGGACAATTTTATAGGGCAGGTCATTACGGACGCGGCGATATCAAATATGTGTACTTTTATTGTTTTGTTTTTTTTATTTCCAAATTATGTATTTATTTGGGAATATTTTTTTTCTAATTTATTATAGCGATTTTTTTAAAATTATTTTTACACTTTTTTTTTAACTTTATTAGGTTGTCCCAGGGGGACATCACTGTCCTGTGACAGATCGCTGATCTGTCACATCACAGATCACTGTGACAGATCAGCGATCTGTCACAGGCATAGTCGCAGACTTCCTCATGCCTGCGCTTTGCAGGCACTGAGGAAGTCAGCTCCCTACAGGCCCCCGAAGGTCCCCATCACCATCTTGGATCCAGGGACCTGTAGGGAAAGAGATCCCCGCAGCAGCGCTGCACATTGCGCTGCTGTGGGGGGCTCAGGGAAGCACGGAGGGAGCCCCCTCCCTGCCGATGCTTCCCTTTAACCCCCGGTACACCGTGATCGTGTTTGATCGTGGTGTGCAAGGGGTTAACGTGTCGGGGGCGGTCCATGACCGCCCCTGACACATTGTGCCGGGTATCAGCTGTGATAATCAGGTGACACCCGGCCGCGATCAGCGGCGCTCACCACAAGGGCGCCGCTGATCGCTGTGACGTACTATCCTGTCCCTGGGAATTAAGTCCCAGGGCACATGGACGGGATAGTACGTCACATGGGATTAAGGGGTTAATGATCAGAGGTATTTTTGTTTTTGCATTTTCATTCTTTGCTCCCCTTTTTCATGGAGCCATAAATTAAATCATAGGTATCCATAGAAATGAGACACTATATAATTTAGCCTTTTTATGACAAATTTTTGGCCAAGAAACCAAATAAGTTTTTTTTTTTTGCCTCTCAGCATTGCATCACTCAAACATATCTGTTTGAATTCCATGTAGGCATTGTTAAGCAGGACAGTTTGCATTTTTTGGCATTATTAAATGATAGTATACTTATATGTCTCACTTTTCAGCGTATTTTTTCAACTTTTTCTTAACAATTTTAAATCTACGATATGTTTTTTCATGTTGGTCATCATTATTCTTATATGTAATGGTATATCTGAATATATTTTTTTTCAGACAATATATTAAAAATAATTGCAGAAAAGTCTTTGTAAAGTCTGTGTCTTACATTCTGCAGTCTGGTGGGCTTGGCTGGATCAGAAGAAAAGTCCTCTTTATAAATATGATGAAAGCTTTCCTGCTTCGTTCTCAGGCTATGAGAGCAGTGGATAGAAGTGAAACAACTATTTTTATGATCTGTCAGATTTGTCAGGACAGTTTTTATGCATAATGTGCATACAGTAGAGCTGTGTGTGTATGTGTATAGTGTGTGTGTATAATGTGCATGTTGCACAACTTGAATGTTTGTTTAATAAAGATAGAGTTAATAACTCATACTACTCATAATTTTTAAAGCAGGTAAAGCAGATTACTACAGAATAAAAAGGGAAAGTTAAATGGCAGAAGAAACACTTTCTTGAATAGCTAAATGTAATGAAGTAGCTACAGGCGTCAGTGGCATAGCAACTGTTTGTGGCGCCCGGGGCGGTCGAAAAATTTGCTGCCCCTTTGGTCGTTGATAATTCGGAAGCATCCGAAAAGCCCACACTACACTCAAAGATCTAATTTTTAGTCTGCTACTAACTCTGCTGTTATTATTTCTAGACTTTCATCTTCTTGCAGTTCTCTCTATGTATGTATGATTTGCTTGATGATGCTGGATGAAGACCTAATGGCTTTTTTAATAATAATTTTTAATAATGTGACAGAAAAAAACCCAAAAAGTACAAATTATTTTGGCGCACAGGGGGCGGACACTGACAGCTTGGGGCCCCTGTGCAAGAAATGTATCCGGGCCCCCCTCCTTTTATGGCGTCAAAGCTACGTGTGTGTGTGTTTGTATGTATATATACATATATATATAGATAGATATTGATATTATATAGCCACACATACACACATACAGGTATATATATTACATAGTCTCCTTTATTATGTATATTGCTGTCCCTTACACTGTGCCCTCTCTTATGTACAGTACCGTCCCTTACATATTGAATTATATAGAGCTCTGTTTTTTATTACATACCGTCCTGTCTTGTTAGCTGTATAATGTAATGATGGCTGATGGAGCATGGGAAAGCTTCCTTTCTAATGGAGGAGCTGATGGACTGGTAGATTGGTCACCGGCTCCTCGATCAGCAGTCATTTTATATCTAAAATGAGAGGGGACTACGTAATAAAAGAAGGCACTGTAAATAACAAAATTAACAAGAATACACTATGTAAGAAACAGAACTATACATAACAGCAGAGGAAGCTATATAATAAGGGACGGCATCATATATAAATAGCATCCCATTATTGTCCTCTCCCCACCCCATCATTGCCCTCTTCACCACCTCCATCATTTTCTTCTCCTCCACCACTATCTTTGCTTTCTCCCCCACCACTCCCATCATTGCCCAGTCCACCACCTCCATCATTTCCTCCTCCTCCACCACCCCCATTTATTGCCCTTTCCACCACCACCATCATTGCATTCTCCCCCACCACCCCATCATTGCCCTCTCCATCACCCCCATCATTGCCTTCTCCCCATCACTCCCATCATTGCCTTCTCCTTCACCCCATCACTGCCTTCTCCCCATCACTCCCATCATTGCCTGCTCCATCACCCCATCACTCCCATCATTGTTTGCTCCATAACCCCCATCATTGCCTGCTCCATCACCCCATCACTCCCATCATTGCCTTCTCTGCATCACCCCCTTCATGGCCTTCTCCCATTACCCCCACATGGCCTTCTTCCATTACCCCCTCAAGGCCTTCTCCCATTACCACCTCATGGCCTTCTCCCATTACCCCTATCATGGCCTTCTCTCATTACCTCCATCATAGCCTTCTCCCATTACCCCCACGTGGCCTTCTCCCATTACCCCCTCAAGACCTTCTCCCATTACCCCCTCATGGCCTTCACTCATTACCCCCTTCATGGCCTTCTCCCATTACCCCCACATGGCCTTCTCCCATTACCCCCACATGGCCTTCTCCCATTACCCCAACATGCCCTTCTCCCATTACCCCCTCAAGGCCTTCTCCCATTACCCCCTCAAGGCCACCTCCCAATACCCCCATCATAGCCTTCTCCCATTACCCCCTCATGGCCTTCTCCCATTACCCCCTCATGGCCTTCTCCCATCACCCCAGGCATCATGGCCTTCTCTCCCCATCACGGTCTTCTCATGTTCCCATCTCCTCCAGGGCCAGGGTAACCTACAGACACACACACAGACATACACACAGGTATACACACACACATACATACATACACACACAGACAGACATGCGCACACACACACAGACATACATACATACACAGACATACATACACACACAGACATACACACACACAGACAGACATACACACATACATATACATACACACACAAACATACATACACACAGACACCACCTCTCTCCTCTCACCTGTCCGCAGCATTGCCCGCGCTTCCTCGCTCACACAGCAATGGCCGCTTAATGATGACACCATTCAGCGGTGCTCCTCTGTGTCAAACAGGAAGCGCGGCCTCTGGGCAGGAAGCAGGATGGACCCTTTCAGCTCCACTCCTGCTATTCCCTCTTGCAGGCAGCGGAGCTGCTGTGATCGCTCCCTGCCCGCCGCTGCGCTGCACTGTGCCTCCGCGCTTCTCCCACAGAGAGGAATTGCTGCTGCTGCCGTGCCGCCCCCACACACGTGCCGCCTGGGACGGACCGCCCCCTCGCCCCCCCATGCTACGCCACTGACAGGCGTTAGTAAAGTTTGTTCGGCTACCAATAAACGTGTGTGTATATATATATAGATATATACACTGCATGAAATAAGTATTGAGCATGTCGCCAATTTTCTAAGTAAATATATTTCTGAAAGTACTATTAAAATGAAATTCACAACTGAACTTGGTAACAACCCATCCAATCCACACAAAGGCAAGAAATCAAATGATAGATGTCCATAAATTATGTTATGTAAAAATGACAACTCACAAATGGAAAAAGTATTAAACACCTGACGAAAGAGAGGTTCTAAAAGCCATGAAGTCATAGCACCAGCTAAAATCTATAATTAATTAGAAAGTAATCATGCCACTTAGTGAAAAATTATATCAAATAGTTCAACTATAAAAGGGTGTCTCACTACCAAGGTTGCACACAAGAAACATCTCATGATGGGTAAAACCAGTGAGCTGTCTCAAGACCTTTGCAACCATATTGTTGCAAAACATTCTGATGATATTGATTACAGAAGAATTTCTAAGACACTAAAGGTTCCAGTGAGCACTGTTGAGGCCACAATCTGAAAGTAGAAAGAACAGCATTTCACCAAAACTTTACTGCTTAACAAAAATCATGTTCAAGAGCATTTAACCTTTGCTCAACAACATTAATGATGCATAATATACAGGGTGGGCCATTTATACGGACACACCTAAATAAGACGGGAATGGTTGGTGAAATCAACATCCTGTTTGTGGCTCATTAGTATATGGGAGGGGGGAAACTTTTCAAGATGGGTGGTGACCATGGTGGCTATTTTGAAGTCGGCCATTTTGGATCCAACTTTATTTTTTCCAATGGGAAAAGGGTCATGTGACACATCAAACTTATTGAAAATTTCACAAGAAAAACAATGGTGTGCTTAGTTTTAATGTAACTTTATTCTTTCATGAGTTATTTGCAAGTTTATGACCACTTATAAAATGTGATCAAAGCGCTACGCATTGTGTTGGATTGTCAATGCAACCCTCTTCTCCCACTCTTGACACATTGATAGCAACACCTATTTAAAATCCTTTTTGCTGGATGGAGAGTAATACACAACTTCTCTCTTCAGAATTCCCCATAGGTGTTCAATTGAGGTCAGATCAGGACACATACACGGCCAATGAACTACTTTCATCCTGTTCTTCTGTAGAAATGAAACAGATGTGTCATTTTGATCATTGTTTTTTCAATTAACAAGATGCAGAGTGAATGTACGAAATAGAAATAGAAATGTAAATCAAATCAATATTTTGGTGTGATCACCCTTTGCCTAGAAAACAGCATCAATTTTTCTAGCTACACTTGCTCACAGTTCTTGAAGGCAATAGACAGAGCAGTTATTCTAAAAATCTTGTTGAACTAACCACAAAACTGTGGATGCAGGATGCTGGATGCCAGAGATCTTTCTGTCTCTTCATTTAATCCTTGACAGACTCCATTATGCTAAGATGAGAGGTCTGTTGGGGGCAATATCATCACTCTGTTATTTGTAATCCTAAAACAGTACCTACTAATATTGACTGTATGTTTGGAGTCATTGTTCTGCTGCATAACAACATGGGAACCAATCAGACACCCCCATCATGTTATTGAATAATGAAGAAGTATCTGCTTGTACTTCTTAATATTGAAGTCACCATTATTCTTGAACAAATCCACAATTCCGTTAGCTGAAATGTAGCCTCAGACTTGCAGGATTCTCCAATAAGTTTCTCTGTTCCCTGCAGATTAGGAATATCATACCACTGCTCAGGAATACGGCAAAAAGACTTTGCTATATATGTATGTATATATATATATATATATATATATATATGCAGATAGGTCTATAAATAATTGGCCAGTGACATGAGTGCTGCCATGTTAGTTGTTTACCAAAGCTACCATCACTCCTTGCCCTTGGTAGACTTGCCCTTTTCCAACATGACAATGATCCAAAACACACATCTGTTGTGATCCTGAAGAAGAGCAGATTGAACGTGACTCAGTGTCCATGTATGTTTCCTGTTCTGAACCCAACCAAACACCTATGAGGAGTTCTGTAGAGACAAGTTGAGCCTCACTCTCCATCCAGCCTCCATGCTCTAAAAGAGGTCATTCTTGAAAAAAATAAAAAGATAGATGCTTCAATATGTCACCAACTCTTTCATTCCATGCACAGAAAATATGGTGCTGTCCATAAAAAATACAAGATGTAGTAGTTTTTGAAGTGGGGTGTATTGAGTTTTGCATCATCTAATTTGAATACAACTGAAGATTTTGCGATAAAAGTCAAATTGTTAACCTACTCCCATGTTATGGTTAAAAAATGTACCATGAAGCTCAGTCTTGTCAACATTTTAGAAATTTTGTTCAGTGGGATATTATTTAAAATATCTTACATTACAATGGGGGGTGTATATATATATATATATATATATATATATATATACAGCTCTAGCAAAAATTAAGAGACCACCAAATCAAAATCCTGTCATAGGCAGCCCATTCTCCAGACCTGATCCCCATTGAAAACCTCTGGAATGTAAATCAAGAGGATGATGGATAGTCACAAGCCGTCAAACAAAGAACTGCTTACATTTTTGTGCCAGATGCAGTGTGAAAGGCTGGTGCAAGCATGAAAGCCATTTTTAAAAATCAAGATTATTCCACAAAATATTGATTTCTGAACTCTTACTGAGTTGAAACATTAGTATTGTTGTTTCTAAATGATTATGAACTTGTTTTCTCTGCATTATTTGAGATCTGAAAGAACTGTTTTTAATTTTGACCATTTTTCTTTGTCAGAAAAAAATGCAAAATTTATTGCTTGGAAGTTCGGTGACATGTTGTCAGAAGTTTGTAGACTAAAAGAACAATTTACATTTTACTCAAAAATATACCTACAAAGAGAAAAATCAGACAAACTGAACATTTGGAAGTGGTCTCTCAATTTTTGCCAGAGCTATATATATATATATATATATATATATATATATATATATATGTAAAATTTGTCACTCTTTGCTCTTTGTTTCATTGCAGCCATTTGGTAAATTTGAAAAAGTTCATTTATTTCTCATTAATATATACACTGCACCACTTCCTAACTGAAAAAAAAGCAGAAATATAGAAATGTTTGCTAATTTATTAAAAAAGCTAATATATCACATGGTCATAAGTATTCAGACCCTTTGCTCAGTATTGAGTAGAAGCACACTTTTGAGCAAGTACAGCCATGAGTCTTCTTGGGAATAATGCAACAAGTTTTCACACCTCGATTTGGGGATCCTCTGCCATTCTTCCTTGCAGATCATCTCCAGTTCAGGCCAGTTCAGTCAGGTTGGATTGTGAAAGTTGGTAGGCAGCCATTTTCAGGTCTCTCCAGAAATGCTCAATTGGGTTTAGGTCAGTGCAATGGCTGGGCCAGTCAAGTATAGTCACGGAGTTGTTCTAAAACCACTCCTTTGCTATTTTAGCTGTGTGCTTAGGGTCATTGTCTTGTTAGAAGGTGAACCTTCATCCAAGTCCGAGATTCAAAACACTCTGGAAGAGATTTTAATCTAGGATAACTCTGTATTTGGCTGCATTCATGTTTCCTTCAATTGCAACCAGTCATCTTGTCCCTGCAGCTGAAAAAAACCCCATAGCATGATGCTGCTACCACCATGTTTCACTGTTGGGATTGTGCAGATGATGAGCATTACCTTGTTTTCTCCACACATACAGCTTAGAATTATCACCAAATGCTCTATCTTCAACTCATTAGACCAAAGAATCTTATTTCTCATAATCTGGGAGTCCTTCATGTGTTTTTTAGCAAACTCTATGTGGGCTGTCAAATGTCTTGCACTGAGGAGAGGCTTTCGTCAGGCCACTCTGCCATAAAGGCCTGACTGGTGGAGGGCTGCAATTATAGTTGACTTTGTGGAGGTCAGCCACAATGATCTTGGGGTTCTTCTTTACCTCTCTTACCAAGACTCTTCTCCCATGATTGCTCAGTTTGGCTTGACGGCCAGGTCTGGGAAGACTTCTGGTGGTCCAAAACTTCTTCCATTTAAGAATTATGGAGGCCACTGTGCTCTTAGGAACCTTGAGCACTGCAGAAATTCTTTTGTAACCTTGGCCAGATCTTTGCCTTGCCACAATTCTGTCTCTGAGCTCCTTGGCCAGTTCCTTTGACCTCATGACCTCTAATTTGATCTGACATGCACTGTGAGCTGTTAGGTCTTATATAGACAAGTTTGTGCCTTTACAAATCAAGTCCTATCAGTTTAATTAAACACAGCTGGACTCCAAAGAAGGAGTAGGACCATCTCAAGGAGGATCACAAGGAAATGGACAGCATGTGACTTAAATATGACTTAAATATGAGTGTCTGAGCAAAGGGTCTGAATACTTATGACTATGTGATATTTCAGTTTTTCCTTTTTAATAAATTTGCAAAAATGTCTACATTTCTGTTTTTTTCAGTCAAGATGGGGTGCAGAGTTTAAAACAATGATGAAAAAAATGACCTTTTTTGCATTTACCAACTGGTTGCAATGAAACAAAGAGTGAAAAATGTAAAGGGGTCTGAATACTTTCCAAACCCATTATATATATATATATATATATATATATATATATACAACAATGTAGACCAGCTCACTCCTGTGAACCACCTGGAACCTCAGCTGACCTGGTTAACTCCATTGTGCCCGGATCTGGATGTAGGAGTCCATCCATACAAATGTGAACAACGACAAAGCAAAGTCCAGCAATAACGTGAGCAATCCAGGATGCTGTTAAAAATTTTTTTCTTTTTATTCATAAATCCATTAAAATGCAATGGTCCAAGCAGTTCAAAACAGCAATATTCCAGATTCTGGACCGTGAAGAAGGCGGGTTCTACCACTGAAACGCGTAGTCCTATCTGCACGACTTTCCTGCGTTATTGCTGTTTTGAACTGCTTGGACCATTGCATTTTAATGGATTTATGAATAAAAAGAAAAAAAATTTTAACAGCATCCTGGATTGCTCACGTTATTGCTGGACTTTGCTTTGTCGTTGTTCATATATATATATATATTTATATATATATATATATATATATATATATACATATACAGTACAGACCAAAAGTTTGGACACACCTTCTCATTCAAAGAGTTTTCTTTATTTTCATGACTATGAAAATTGGTAGATTCACTCTGAAGGCATCAAAACTATGAATTAACACATGTGGAATTATATAATTAACAAAAAAGTGTGAAACAACTGAAAATATGTCTTATATTCTAGGTTCTTCAAAGTAGCCACCTTTTGCTTTGATTACAGCTTTGCAGACTCTTGGCATTCTCTTGATGAGCTTCAAGAGGTAGTCACCGGAAATTGTCTTCCAACAGTCTTGAAGGAGTTCCCAGAGATGCTTAGCACTTGTTTGCCCTTTTGCATTCACTCTGCGGTCCACCTCACCCCAAACCATCTCGATTGGGTTCAGGTCTGGTGACTGTGGAGGCCAGGTCATCTGCCGTAGCGCCCCATCACTGTCCTTCTTGGTCAAATAGCCCTTACACAGGCTGGAGGTGTGTTTGGGGTCATTGTCCTGTTGAAAAATAAAAGATGGTCCAACTAAACATAAACCGGATGGAATAGCATGCCGCTGCAAGATGCTGTGGTAGCCATACTGGTTCAGTATGCCTTCAATTTTGAATAAATCCCCAACAGTGTCACCTGCAAAGCACCCCCACACCATCACATCTCCTCCTCCATGCTTCACGGTGGGAACCAGGCATGTAGAGTCCATTCGTTCACCTTTTCTGCGTATCACAAAGACACTGTCGTTGGAACCAAAGATCTCAAATTTGGACTCATCAGACTAAAGCACGGATTTCCACTGGTCTAATTTCCATTCCATGTGTTCTTTAGCCCAAACAAGTCTCCTGCTTGTTGCCTGTCCTTAGCAGTGGTTTCCTAGCAGCTATTTTACCATGAAGGCCTGCTGCACAAAGTCTCCTCTTAACAGTTGTTGTAGAGATCTGTCTGCTGCTAGAACTCTGTGTGGCATTGACCTGGTCTCTATTCTGAGCTGCTGTTAACCTGCAATTTCTGAGGCTGGTGACTCGGATGAACTTATCCTCCGCAGCAGAGGTGACTCTTGGTCTTCCTTTCCTCGGGCGGTCCTCATGTGAGCCAGTTTCTTTGTAGCGCTTGATGGTTTTTGCCACTGCACTTGGGGACACTTTGAAAGTTTTCCCAATTTTTCAGACTGACTGATCTTCATTTCTTAAAGTAATGATGGCCACTCATTTTTCTTTGCTTAGCTGCTTTTTTCTAGCCATAATACAAATTCTAACAGTCTATTCAGTAGGACTATCAGCTGTGTATCCACCAGACTTCTGCACAACACAACTGATGGTCCCAACCCCATTTATAAGGCAAGAAATACCACTTATTAAACCTGACAGGGCACACCTGTGAAGTGAAAACCATTTCCGGTGACTACCTCTTGAAGCTCATCAAGAGAATGCCAAGAGTGTGCAAAGCAGTAATCAAAGCAAAGGGTGGCTACTTTGAAGAACCTAGAATATAAGACATATTTTCAGTTGTTTTACACTTTTTTGTTAATAATATAATTCCACATGTATTAATTCATAGTTTTGATGCCTTCAGAGTGAATCTACCAATTTTCATAGTCATGAAAATAAAGAAAACTCTTTGAATGAGAAGGTGTTCCAAACTTTTGGTCTGTACTGTATATATATATATATATATATATATATATTTCTGACAGCATTTCAAAGTACTTTATGTACCTTTCTCAGGCAGTACCACCCTAGCAGTACCTCCACACCATTTTATTATTTAAAGGAGCATTCAGAGTTGTTATCGGAGTCCTGCACCCTATTCATATTTAAATATAATGCAGCTATAAATATATAAGTTTATTACAACACAGGTTGGCTAATATATGTGAGCTCTTCAGCCACAACAAGATTAATTCTATCTTTTAGGATCTTAAACCTAATATTTATGAAATGTGCCTCTCCTGGGCTAAAATACTGCAAATTTAAAGGGCAGATAGAATCTAGAGCTAATTAAAAGCAGTATAAGTACAATGAAAGGAGTTGTCAGTCAAATATGGAAGCAGTCACCTCCTTCAAATGTATGCTATAAAGGAAATGACTGACATGCACCTTCTAACCGAATAAAAAAGGTTCAAGCTGCTATGACTGTATAATACAGAAGCAAACTACCCTTTTAATTTGTGGCATAGGAGAGCCATGTTTGATAAATATAAGGTCTAGGATTCTACCAGAGGGAGGATAACTTATCGTGGCTGGTGGGCTCACTTGAATTTACTAATTTGCACAGTAAGAACCTTCATTTTATAATTATATTCTTTATAAAGGTAATGTGGATTAACTGTCATATATTTAATGATAACATATATCTTTGTCTATACATAAAGTTGCTATATTCTTTTGCTTGTATATTATGCATCCATAGCAGCTTTCATGTGTATTTATATGTATGTATGTGTGTGTATGTACAGTAATTGCTTCCATTGTAGTTGTGCAAGTGATGATAATGAGTTGGCCACTGAAAAGTGATGTCTAGAGAATAGAGGAAATGTCAGCCTAATTAGGATTATTTGCTAGAGTGAAAATTACACGATTGTAGGATTTTTTTAAATAAATAGTGATAAGAAAATAAAAAATAATAAACACTGAAATTTCTTTTAATATGTTCATCATAAAAATATTGATGTGAAATATAGAATATTTTCTGATAAAACATTTGATTAAACTAAGGGAACATTTTTCTGTATGTATTTACACCAGCTTCTTTGCAAACGCGTCAAGACATTTTGTGACATGTTGTATCTTCATGGCCATATCAGCCTGTTTAAACAATGACATATTTACATGACAGTGTCCAAACTGACAATCTGCTATCTTTTCTCCAAGTGCGCTCAAATCATTTATATGCATACTCATATTACTAATGTAGCTCAAGCTATTGTGTATGCCAACCAACATGTAAATGCCTCCAGATTCCCTAGTTATTTATTCACATCCCACACACAGAAAAATGACATATTCCATTCTGTTGAGATATGCACACAATTCCTCACAAGTATATTGCATTACAATGGAAGTGGATGTCATAGGGGGTGTTTTGTAGGGAGCAAATAACTAATAACTGACTTCAAAAGGAATAGATATTTTATTCTTTTTGACAAATAAAATTGAAAATGAGCACATGCAACAAATATCCATGTGGCTATCAGCTTTCATTATTCTTCTGCTCAGACTTGTGCAATGTTTTGCGTAAATGTAATGACACCTACTGCAGAGCACCTTATAAAAATGTTAACAAAGCAGAATCTGTCATAAAGTGGTAATTGTTTTGTGACAACATTTGTGCCATATCACATATCCATCCAAAATATTGTGAGTTTGACCCATATCACATATAAAGTTATACTTAAAGAGGTACCCCGCTACTTTAGCATTGATGAATTATCCTTACAATATATCATATCATTAATGTCTGATTGGTCAGGGTCCGCAACATGGCACTGCTGCTGATTAGCTGTTAACGGTGTTGGCAGCGGCCACTAGCCGAAAGTGCTCATTTGCCGAATTGGCCGTTTTCTGATAATGATTGATTTGAATAGGAGGCAGATGTGCAGTTCCCTGCTGTGGCCAGCTCCACAACTGGGCACTTTCAGCTGGTGGCAGCCGACCATGACACCAATAGCAGCTAATCATCAAGTGTGCCAGGTGTCAGACCCTGACATTTATGATCTATGCTATGGGTAGGTCATCAATAAAAAAGTAGCAACAACAAATGCTGTCCAAGCCAAGTCAGAGTAGGCAGGCTTGGACTGGCCCACCGTGGAACCGGAGGATTCTCCGGTGGGCCCAGGCACTGACACCTCCTGGCATACTGGCCAGCAGCTGCCTAGGGCCCCCACAGCTCCAAGGACCCCCACTGCTCCAGTGTTAGTGTCCCTGCTGCTAAAGCAAAATTAATATTCACACTTCCCCATGCCCCTATGGGCGTGGAGAGGCGTTAATACTATTTCTCTTTAATAGTGGACAGTGTTAACCGCAGGCTGTGGCTAACACTGCCCTTATGAAAAGCCCCATCACCACACTACACACACACAGCACCGCACCAAATACACACACGCAGGCACAGAGACACAGCGCAGCACATTCCAGCTTCCTGCTCGGTGCTTCCTGTCTGAGACAGCCCAAGGGCCATGGGAGTGTTGAAAATAGTTAACAGAAAAAAGTCATCTCATAGGACGATTCACATACGTGGTCACTACCGAGGTAGGATAGACAAAGGGGGGGAAAGGAGAAGGCAATGTGAATAATAAATTAAATTGTATTATGGTAATTAATCATGTAATTATTAAAATTAATAACTGTACACACACTAGGGATGTATATTGGATCCTAGTGCATAATTAGTTATGTTATAAACACCTCTAAGATCCACTAGTTGCCGATCAGATTTTGGATTCAATAAAAACTAATAAATCAAATTATCTCATCCGACTCTCCACATTTTTTTGGGTTGGACTCAAGTCCCACAAAAGAGACACTAATCAAATTATGCAACAGGACATGACTGTACCGCACTATCTCATTATCAATTCATATGGATCAAGATCATTACTCTTACTCATTAAGCACAGGGCTTATTATAGTCCATACTCCTATTGTATATCAGGTGCACCAAAGTCCTACGTCTCTGGCTTTTTCTAAGAGCCGGTTACCTTGGCGAAATGTGCGACAGGTATTGCGCCGACAGTACTTGGCCTCACTATACAGGCATAACTCTATAATTTTTTTGCCCTGCATTGTCTCTAACTGTATGAGATGCAGGAGTTCGGAGCACCTGGAGAGAGAGACTGCATGTCTGCCAATCCAGCACACTGCCTCTCTGCCTCGACGGCACACGCTAGTCAGCTATGGGTGTGATATCCTCTTACCGCTCAGCTCTTTTGCTCTGCATAGTCTCTAATTGTATGAGATGGAGGGGCTTAATGCACCCGTCAAGAGAGACTTCATGTCTGCTATACCAGCACGCTGTGTTTCTGCCTTGATGGCACACGTCAACCAGGGGAGGGTGTAGCATCTTCTTACCACTTCTGTATCTAGCCACACTCGCGGTGACAGAGTATGGACTATAACAAGGCATATGCCTAATGAGTTAGAGTAATGATTTTGATCCATACGGATTCATCAGTCACATCCTGTTACATAATTTGATTAGCGTCTCTTTTGGGAACACTGTTGAGACATTTTGATTTATTCATTTTCATTGAGAACAAAATCTGATCAGGAACTAGTGGATCTTGGTGGCGTTTATAACAGAGTGGGTGTCTGATTATTAATTTTAATAATTTTTAAATCACATTTCCTTCCCCTTTTTCCCCCTATCTATCCTTGAAAATATTTAAGCAGAGTTCATGAGGACTGAGCTCCAGGACCAATCGGAAAATGATGAAACATAACTTTTACTATGAAATTACAAACATGTTGAGAAAAAGCAAAAAGATTAAAAAGATTAAGGATCCATAAGCTTACGCATTTCAGCTTAGCAACCCTTAGTCACAGCTATGAATAAAGCCAAAGGGATGATGTGGCGAAATTTTGGCATAGGAAATTAAGGGACATAAAGAAGCAAGGATTTCCTCAGGGATAATACATTAAGTAAGCAAAACCAATGTAAATAAAACAGGGAAGGATACAGACAGGAAACCATGAGCAAAAACCGTAATGGGAGCTTTGCTTATCTAGTAACCTCATAGAAATTCCAGTTTTTGTGAACAATGAATAACTCTGCCCCCTACATGCAATGTAATAGCCAGTAGGAATCTACTGGTTGATTTCAAACTTGCAGTGACCTTTCCTCATCTATCGCCCCATGGGTTCCATAAAATTTATCTAAACATTAAGGCCTCTTTCACACATCAGGTGTTCGCCGTCAGGCGCGATCCGGCGCTTTTGACAGAAACCGAATCCGGCGAAATGCAATGCCGGATCCGGTTTCCCCCCCATTGACTTGCATTTGCGCCGGATCGCGCCGGATGGCCATGCGTTTCATCCGGTTTTCGCCGGATCCGGCAATGTGTCGCGATCCGGCGTCTGGAAAAAACGGCTACTGTAACGTTTTTTGTCTCCGGCGAAAAAGCCGGACACGCCGGATTCGGCGCGTCCGGCTTTTTCACACAATGAAAGCCTATGAGCGCCGCAATGCGCCTGATCCGGCGAAAGCTGGATCCGGTGGCCGGATCCGTTTTTTTTGGTCTGAGCATGCTCAGTAGCTCTGCCCACAAGACATATATAAAAGCAAGACAGTGGGACCCACAGCCACACCCAACATGCCACCCAAGAAAGCAACCAAGCGCAGCAGGAGAAGGCAGGAGACCACTGCAGCACCATCAGCACCACCACCACCCCAAATGGAGCAGCAAATGGAACATGCTGAGGAGGGGAGGCCAGCAGCAGATGAGAGACGGTAATTATCAAATCCCCCATTCCTCCAAACTAGGGCTATTGAATATCAAGATATTCATTGGCCCTTTGTTTCTCTTTATTCAACAGCCGCCCAATAGATGCAGCAGCAGCAGCAGCAATGGCAGCAGCTGGAACACCACCCACAGGCATGGAGTGTGGCCACCAGGAAGACAGCACATCATCTTCTGGGAGCCCTCCCTCGCATCGTCAGCGTTTGACGGTAAGTTTTTATTTCCAAAATCCATCATCTCTGTAATATATGTCTATTCATTGCCTTTTATTTCAAAACAGGATTCACAAGATGAAGAGGAGCTCCCAGAAGAAGAAGGAAGGGGTGGACAGACACTTGGAGTGGGCTCACAATTGGTAAGTTTTTTGCATCAAACGCAGAAACACAACATCACACTACACACAACACATAGAAAACAATGTTCTGCAGACCACACACAGCAAACAAATGCCTACATCCAAAGACATAACATTTTTTGTTTTCTTCTCTAGTCTTCCCAATCTGGTGCTCGGCCAAGAGGTCCTCGCAGTGCCTCCCAGGGTCGTCGGCGACAGCAACGCGGCGGTCACCAGCGTGTAAGTATAAATATTTTTGCTTTGTTTTTTTGCACTTTTTATTTCATTTCTTTTGTGGAGGCTAATTATGTTATTTTTGTCTTTTTCTTTAACAGCCTTCACAGCGTGCTCCCGACTCTGACGGTGAGGATGGAGGACTCGATGTGGACCACCTCATCGATCTCGTCAGAAAAAGGGAGCCGCTCTGGAATATGGCTGACCGCCGCCACGCTGACCTTATCGTTACCCGACGACTCTGGGAGGAAATCTGTTCGCTCCTTGTGGGCCGCTGGGAGGACCTCGATGTTCGGGCCCAGATTAAAGAGCGTAAGTATATACAGTACCGGTTGCTTGATGTAAACCAGTGTTTCCCGAACTCCAGTCCTCGTGGTCCCCACGGATCATGTGTTCAGGATTTCTATTTACTATGGAAATCCTGAAAACATGACCCCTGGGGACCATGAGGACTGGAGTTTGTGAAACACTGGTGTTGTATACTAACCGCTCCTTTCTCGTTTCAGGGAACAGAATTGTGAATCGGTGGCGGTCTGTGAGGGATCGTTTCAAGAAGGAGTTCAATAAAGAGATGCGGGCCCCGAGTGGATCTGGAGGACGCAGGAGCAAGTACAAGTACGCACAAGCCCTGTCGTTCCTCCGGGAAACAATGGTCACTAGAAGGTAAATATTACACACCACATGTGAAAAAAAATGTTAGATGTAACTTTTTTTTTCAGCCAGGGCCATACCATGTCAGTATTTTAATTGTTTTTTTTTCTCTTTATTCCACAGCACGGTGAGCAGCACTCGGGAGCCTGCACGATTGGACCCTTCTGAGGCGATCCCTGAGGAGACCGGCACCGAGGGACACTTCGACCGCCCCGGTACATCTGCACCTTCCCAGCCTTCCCACACATTCGACCCATCTGTCCCATCCACCAGCACAGGAGCATCGTGGCCGCCTACATTACATGAAGCTGCTGGTGAGGAGATCGCTTTCCCTTTACCCCACCCTTCTGCCCCTGCCACCTCTAGTACACCTGCGGGTACTGGGCGGCAAAGGCAGAGGGGTCAGGAAAAGAGTTATGCGCCAGAGTTCTTGCATCTGAATGCATCTTTCCAGAACTGTCTAAAAGTCTTGTCAGAGCAAATCTCCGCAGGCTTTCAGCAGATCAACTCCAGCATTCTGGAGGTGAAGACACTTCTGCAAACCTTGCATTCAGAAGCAAGATCTTCGCCAAACCACACCTTTTTCAGGTCTGTTGTGGAGCGCATGGCAACACTATCTCCTACCCAGCAGATGCATGTAATGCATTCGTGCCACGGTGCTCTACAGCAGGTTACCTCCCAACCTCCACCTCCCACCACTGTAGTTCCTCCACCTGCACCCCCTCCAGCCACTTTCCATCCTCCCCCTCCTATTACATCTGCACCCCCTCCAGCCACTTTCCATCCTCCCCCTCCTATTACATCTGCACCCCCTCCAGCCACTTTCCATCCTCCCCCTCCTATTACATACCAGCAACCTCACCAGTACCAGCAACCTTCCCAGTACCAGCAACCTCCCCAGTACCAGACATCTCCCCACTTCCAGCAACCTGCCCCGTACCAAACTCCTTCCCCGTACCAAACTCCTTCCCCATACAACTTTCCATCAACATCATCTGCTCCTACAGTCCCTGCCCAACCCTCCACTCCACCGCCCACCACCTCTTCTGCCTCCCACATGTCCACCCATTCTGTAGCTTTATCCACACCATCACCTCTTACTGTTCCTTCCCCACCACGATTCCAGTCCTCTCTCCACACTCCCATTGTCGAAGTGTCCCGCAGCCCCTCCAGCAGTATTTCCACCCCACACTACACCGAGTTATAATGTTTTTTTTGTAATAAAAATGCCCATTTGGTTGGTTTCAAACCTTTATTAAAAAATTTTTTTTAACTTTAAAAACAGTTTACACAAAAAAAAATATTTTAAATAAAAGTTAAATTATTGTTTACACTGGTTGTCTGTCATTTCTTTCTGCGGTGAAATATGTTTAAAAAAAAGGTTAAATACAGGGTATTTAAAAGGTAAAAAGGTATTCAAAACCAGGTATATAACTGTGGGTAAATTTTAGCTTTTTGCCACAGTTGTGTTCCTGGTTGTGTTTGAAGCAAAGTATTTCACCTGAAAAGTTGTGTTTATTGTTGGTGATTTCCTAAAAGGTGAAATACTTTGCATAAAACACAACCAGGTACACACCTGTGGCCTAAAGCTAAAAATAGTAAGACCATGACAAGATAGCCAACTTTGGTTGGCAAAGGTATATACTGTTGGTCCAGAAGGTACACAAGTTTGGTTAGGGCACAAATCTTTCACACTCTGTCATCCTGCCAGTGTACTCTGCCTTGAGGTGACATAAAGTATAGTGCAAAATTGTCCCTCATTACTGAAACCGTCACAGAACTTCTAGTGGTAATATTTCCAATGACAACATCCATCTTCGCCAGTAACTTGCTCTTCTCTCCAACCTGCACTTTCTCCTCTACAACCTGTCAAAGAAGGGCTGTAGGAACATGCTATATATAGTTTTCCAGTAGCCAATCCCGTTCGGAAGGCCAGAAGGGTCAATTTTAAAAACCAAATCCGGCGTAATCAGTCGAAAAACGGATAGAAAAACGGATGAACCGGATGAGACGGATCCGGTTTTGTCTGTCAAGAACAAGACGGATCCGGCAGAAAACCAGATCCGGCACATCAGGTTTTACAAAACATTTGCCGGATCCGGCATTCCGGCACGACGCCGGATCGCGCCTGACGCCGAAAACCTGATGTGTGAAAGTAGCCTAAGATAGAGATGTATCAATTTATGTTTGGAGAATATATAGAAAATACATATTATGTACTAACTCTTTACTTCTATTTATGGCAATCCACAATTTGAAGAACATTTCAATACTAATTGAGACCGTCATCAATCAGACTGCAAAGAAATTGGTCATTAAGTAAAAAATGCTTATGCATTGCAACAGGTTAGAATCATTGCACTCATATTCACAAATTACTTTGTTTTGTCTGGAGATATAGCCTAATAGTGGAAGTAGCAAAATCATGTCAATCATCTTTGAATAGACCAATGGCTTTTAATAATTTGAATAAGCTCAGAAAGGTTGACACATTAAAGTGCTTGTGACAACTGAGAAAGACATCCTTCCCTATAAACTACATTTTAACCCCTTAACAACCAGTGGCATTTCAGTTTTTATGTTTTTGTTTTTTTGCTCCCCTTCTTCCCAGAGCCATTACTTTTTTATCTTTTGTGGGACAAGTTCTACTTTTGAACAGTATCATTTGTTTTAACATATCTTGTATGGGAAAACTGAAAAAAGTGCAATTCCACATTTGTTTTTTTTTGTTTTACCATGTTCACTAAGTGCTAAAACTGACCTGTCATTATGATTCTCCATTAGTTCACAGACACCAAATATGTCTAGGTTCTTTTTAATTTAAGTGGTTAAAAAATATTCCAAAGTGTGTTTAAAAAAAATTGCCCCATTTCCAATTCCCGTAGCATCTCTATTTTTCGTGATCTGTTATTGGGTGAGGACTTATGTTTTGCTTGCCAAGCTGACATTTTGGTTGGTACCATTTTGGTGTAGATATTATCTTTTGATGGCCCGTTAATGCATTTTAATGCAATGTTGTGGTGAACAAAAAATGTAATTTGGGCATTTTTAATTATTTTCTTGTTACGCCATTTAGCGATCTGGTTAATTATTTTTTTTTATATTGATAGATCGGGCAATTGTGAATGTGGCAATTCCAAATATGCATATATTTAATTTTTTTAACTGTTTTATTTTGAATGGAGCAAAAGGGGGGTGATTTGAACTTTAATATTTATTTTATTTTTTATATTTTTAAAAACTTTTTTTTAACTTTTTGAATGTTTCAATAGTTTCCATGGGAGACTAGAAGCTGCACTACTCTGATTGCCTCTGCTACACACAGGCGATGATCAGATCGCCTGTGCGTAGCAGAAATGCTCACTTGCTATAAGCTCTGACCATCGGGCAGTGCTCAAAGCAATCTGGCAATGACAACCATAGAGGTCTGCTTCATACTTCTGGTTGTCATTCTGACACATCGGTGACCCATGATCATGTGACAGGGTCACGGATGGATGGGTCTTGTGATGCGCTTCCGTTAAGCATGTGTTAAATGCCGCTGTCAGAGACTTACAGCCACATTTATCTAGTTAACAGCTGCAAGTGGATCACAATTTCATCCTCGGTTGTTGCGGGCACATGTCAGCTGTATAGATCAGCTGACATGTGCCTGGAAATATCTGAGTTCAGCGCCAGAGCCTGCACCAAACAGGGGGAGTCCGATGTAGGTGTACTATTACGCCCAATGTCAGAAAGGGGTTAACAGCTTTTATGGAATCAATATTACATCTGAAAGACATTGATCCATCTGAGATATTTATGGAGAGAAATGAGGAAAGCCATGAATGCCATTCTATATCTCTCTTTCTGACAGGGCACACTGATCTTTTAACAATTTTTAACCTGATGATTTTCCTTTTTGTTTTGTTTTTTCCTCTCCTTATGTCAAGAGCCATAACTTTTTTATTTTTCCATTAAAATAGACATATGAGGGCAACTTTTTTGTGGGACGAGCTGGACTTTTAATAAATGCCATTCATTTTACCATATAGTACTCTTTATTTACCAATTTCACTCTATGATAAAACTGACATGGTAATATGATTTCCCAAGTCAGTATGAGTATGCAGATACCAAATATGTATAGTTTTTTATTAAATTGGTGAAAAAAGATTCGGAAATTTGCTAAAAAATTTTTTGATTTTGTCACAATTTACGGAGAGCCATAACGTTTTCATTTTTCTGGAGCAGGGATTGAGTGAGGGCTTATTTTTTGTGCGATGAGCTGATATTTATATTTCCATTTTGGGACAGATACAATGTTTTCTTTGTGTCTTATTGCATTTTATTGCAATGCTGTGGCTGCCAAAAAAATGTAATTCTGGGGATTTGATTTTTTTCTCATTACACCTTTTACCAATCAGATTAATTTCTTTTATATTTTGATAGACTGGATATTTCTTAGGGCAGTGATACTAAATATGTGTATTTTTATTTTTTTAATTATTTTATTTTTAAAAAGGGGTGAATTGAAATATGATTTTCTATGATAATAAAACGGACAGGTGACAGTAGGTAGCTGAAAGGCTGGAAAGGTGAGTAGTATAAGAATTGTTTCATTTTTTGCATTTTACAGTTCTTATGCTCTTGGATCCATTAGGACTCCCAGAGCATAATAAGAAAAATTACATTAATGGAGAATACCTTTTCTGAGGATCAAATTTTCATGGAAAATCCACATGAACAGGTGAATTTGAATTTTGTTTGATCTTCTCAACTCTAAAAATCATCAATACTCCCTTTGGCTCTTCTGAACCAGACATAGACCACTCGTTTGCATTCAGTGTCAGTAATATGGACCTTTTAATACATGCTCACAAAATGTGAAAGCTCTGTAGTTTGCATCTTAACTTAATAGAAATTTATGACTTTTTTCATTAAGTGAAACACTGTTCTCATGGGAAAAAAAGATTGTTCCTAATAATTAGTTTCAATATTAGTTTGTTGCCAGCAATAAAAACTACTTAAAATCACACTTCCATAGCAACAGATTGTTACCGCAGTTGCATAATAGAAAATTCACATGGTCTCCAAAGGAATTTACATATAAAATTTGTTCCTAAAAAAATATATAAAACAATAATAAGCAAAGTCAATTTTCTTTAATGGGAATCTTCCATGATAGAGTGGCAATATTACTTGAGAATACACTTAAAATGTAAAAACTGTGGATAAGTGCTAGTAGCTTTAGAAGCAAACTAATTAAGAAAACACAATTAAATAGGAGGAATCATTCTGCAATCCACTTAATAATCTATACAAAACCTTTACTTGTTCAAGAATGTAGTAGATGCATATATTGATTTACATATATTTTACATGTATACAATTACTATATATTATAAAGGCATCTATATATCCCAGTGTAACAAGAAAATATAGCAGAGTACAGAGGATTATGGGTATCAGGGGATTCAATATTGAGATCTCAAGCCTCAAACAATGTCTCCACATATACCCCCCCAAAGTCACTTATAATATATACTTACACTATAATGTGTTAATACTGTTGCTGCTATATCAGGGCTAAGTATTATCCTCTTATTGTTCTGAACAAAATACTCTACGCAAAGTCCATTATTATCAATAATTATATTAGACTAAAATAGTGCTGCCTCCACAGAACGACATGCACTGTACACATATACAAAAGCCAATATTGCCAATAATACTATTCTTCATCTCTATACTGTCTATTACATACCTGTATAGAGTGACTGAATTGCATCATCATATTGTTACTAAATATAAAAAAAAACAATATCATCAATATACAATGACCATACAGTGGTAGATACTAGTCCAGTAAATTATATAATAGATTACAGTACAGTTATATATAGTTAAAAAGTGGAAGGAATGCCAGCACCTTTAAGAATAAGTGAGAGGGGAGCAGGAGTGCAAAAAACCTGCAAACAGATATTGGAGTCTGTGTGTGGAATCCAAAACTGGAAATATCAAAATTTAAAAGAGAGCGTGTAATTGTTACACTCTGATGCACACAGTGCAAAGTGAATATAATCATACATTTAACTGATGTGCAGGTTGGAGAATAATATCATACAATAGAGCTATTAGATGGTATAGACTCACTGTTAGTTGGCATCATTGAGGATCTGCGCTGCCATAAGGACACCAGCTGGTACAGCGTGGAGTGGTAATGGAGGCGAAGATAGCACTAAACCTTTTCAGCGATGTGGACTGATAAGGGTTAGGGTTAAGGTACTGTCACACTAAGCGATATCGCTAGCAATATCGCTATAACTTGTGATGTTATAGCGATATTGCTAGCGACATCGCTGTGTCTGATACTTACCTACGACCCGCTCCCCCGCTGGTTATCGCTGATCGCGCGAGAACGTCCTGGACTGTTTCTCGTCGTCAGCTTCCTGCGGCGCTTCCTGTGGAGAGACGAGCGACGAGCGTGGAGCCGGGCGGGAGGACGCAGGATCGCCTAGTGTGACAGGTAAGTAGCAACCCCCGTCCCCAGCGATGTCGCTGGTGAGATCTGCCTGTGTGGCAGCTCACTAGCGACCACTTAGCGATGTACCAGCGATCCTGACCGCGTCATATCGCTGGTCGGGATCGCTGGTACATCGCTAAGTGTGACAGTAACTTTAGGTTTTTTTTCACACAGGCCTCCGTACCCACTGTGACGTCACACACTGCCTCCAGACTGTAGTGGCCATTTTTTCTGCTGGGTATCCGGGAGCGTTACCAGCCAGAGCGCTCCTGGCTCTCCAGTATAGCCTTATCAGTCCACATCGCTTGTATGATATTATTTTCCAACCGGCACCACAATTAAATGTACAGTCATATGTAAAAGTTTGGGCACCCCTATTAATGTTAACCTTTTTTCTTTATAACAATTTTGGTTTTTGCAACAGCTATTTCAGTTTCATATATCTAATAACTGATGGACTCAGTTATATTTCTGGATTCAAATGAGGTTTATTGTACTAACAGAAAATGTGCAATCTGCATTTAAACAAAATTTGACCGGTGCAAAAGTATGGGCACCCTTATCATTTTCTTGATTTGAACACTCCTAACTACTTTTTACTGACTTCCTGAAGCACTAAATTGGTTGTGTAACCTCATTGAGCTTTGAACTTCATAGCCAGGTGTATCAAATCATGAGAAAAGGTATTTAAGGTGGCCACTTGCAAGTAGTTCTCCTATTTGATTCTCCTATGAAGAGTGGCATCATGGGCTCCTCAAAACAACTCTCAAATGATCTGAAAACAAAGATTATTCAACATAGCTTTTCAGGGGAAGGATACAAAAAGTTGTCTCAGAGATTTAACCTGTCAGTTTCCACTGTGAGGAACATAGTAAGGAAATGGAAGAACACAGGTACAGTTCTTGTTAAGCCCAGAAGTGGCAGGCCAAGAAAAATATCAGAAAGGCAGAGAAGAAGAATGGTGAGAACAGTCAAGGACAATCCACAGACCAC
The DNA here is from genome assembly GCF_039654945.1 of Dendrobates tinctorius. Taxonomy (NCBI): domain Eukaryota; kingdom Metazoa; phylum Chordata; class Amphibia; order Anura; family Dendrobatidae; genus Dendrobates; species Dendrobates tinctorius. The sequence continues at coordinate 61,985,743 of NW_027361684.1, forward strand.
CTCCAAAGACCTGCAGCATCATCTTGCTGCAGATGGTGTCACTGTGCATCGGTCAACAATACAGCGCATGCATAACGCCTTTTTGTATGACCAAACAACTCAATCTTTGTTTCATCAGTCCACAGGACCTTCTTCCAAAATGTAACTGGCTTGTCCAAATGTGCTTTTGCATACCTCAGGCGACTCTGTTTGTGGCGTGCTTGCAGAAACGGCTTCTTTCGCATCACTCTCCCATACAGCTTCTCCTTGTGCAAAGTGCGCTGTATTGTTGACCGATGCACAGTGACACGATCTGCAGCAAGATGATGCTCCAGGTCTTTGGAGGTGGTCTGTGGATTGTCCTTGACTGTTCTCACCATTCTTCTTCTCTGCCTTTCTGATATTTTTCTTGGCCTGCCACTTCTGGGCTTAACAAGAACTGTACCTGTGTTCTTCCATTTCCTTACTATGTTCCTCACAGTGGAAACTGACAGGTTAAATCTCTGAGACAACTTTTTGTATCCTTCCACTGAAAAGCTATGTTGAATAATCTTTGTTTTCAGATCATTTGAGAGTTGTTTTGCGGAGCCCATGATGCCACTCTACATAGGAGAATCAAATAGGAGAACTACATGCAAGTGGCCACTTTAAATACCTTTTCTCATGATTTGATACACCTGGCTATGAAGTTCAAAGCTCAATGAGGTTACAAAACCAATTTAGTGCTTCAGGAAGTCAGTAAAAAGTAGTTAGGAGTGTTCAAATCAAGAAAATGATAAGGGTGCCCATACTTTTGCACCGGTCAAATTTTGTTTAAATGCAGATTGCACATTTTCTGTTAGTACAATAAACCTCATTTGAATCCAGAAATATAACTGAGTCCATCAGTTATTAGATATATGAAACTGAAATAGCTGTTGCAAAAACCAAAATTGTTATAAAGAAAAAAGGTTAACATTAATAGGGGTGCCCAAACTTTTACATATGACTGTATGATTATATTCACTTTGCAATTAGGCTTCAATTAACCTTACAGGGATACATTCATTCTCTATGCTTTTTCTAACAATAGGGAGAGAAAGTACTAGTAAATGTGGCAACTGGTTTGACTGGCTTGGATATTAGAACTCTGCGAATCTTTTGCATCACTCAGTGAATATTAATTTGATTGCGCTACCTATTTTTCACATGAAGGGACCTATGTTTGCCATCTAATTAGCACAACAGAGTGTAAAGCCCCCATCCCACACAGCGAGGTCGCTGCTGAGTCACAAGTTTTGTGACGCAACAGCGATCTCACCAGCGATATTGCTGTGTGTGACACTTATCAGCGACCAGCCCCCCTGCCAGGTATCGCTGATCGTGCTCAAATGGCCTGGACATTTTTTTGATCATTGGTCTCCCACTGGCCAGCACGCATCGCTGCATGTGGCAGGTGGGAGAGAAATGATCAGCGAGCTGGAGCTGGTAATCATTGGGTTTCTAAGTGCCGCGCGGCGCTTAGAAACCCGATGTGTATGTTAGATACCAGCGCGCAGGTGCAGGGAGCTGGTAACCAAGGCAAACAGCGGGTTTCTAAGCGCCGCGCGGCGCTTAGAAACCCACTGTTTACCTTGGTTACCAGCTCCCTGGTATCTTAACATACACTGCGGGTCTTGTTACCCGTGCGTCTCTTGTTACCCGTGTCATTGCTGGTGCTGATAGCTGCTGAGATCTGCCTGTTTGGCAGCTCACCAGCGATCATGTAGCGACACACCAGCAATCCTGACAAGTTCATATCATTGTTGGGATCGCTGGTGAGTCGCTATGTGTGATGGGGCCCTAACAATTACACGCTCTCTTTTGATTTCAGTTATATATAGTGACTTATAGGTCATGCTTTTTTCTGATTGGACACATCCATTTTTCCTATCTCTTCCATCTGGCCTAGATCAATATGACTTCTTTTGTCTCAAGAGTGTATAACACAAAATGGATTTTACTTCTAACATTTCCAGCACAATCCCTACCTATCAAAAATGCTGCCGAGTGCTCCATGAAATAATAATGCCACTTGACCACCCCTACCAATGATAGTGCTCCCAAAGTGCCCTCTCTAGTAAGAATTTTCTCTTACTGTCTCCTATTGTAAAAAAGCTCTCATTCTACCCTCATCTGTAATAATGCTCCCTTACTTCCTCATTTTGTAAAAAATGCCTCCAGAGCTCTGCGCACAAGAGCAAAACATTTATAGTCTCCACCATTCTTTTCCTCTAACATCCACAGTCTCCAATCCTCTTCTTCCCTTGCACACAAGAATGAAACTAAGCTGGCAGTATAATGCAGCAAAGTCATTGTGCTGTCTGTGCCAGGACACTAATATCTGTAGGCTTACAGCAGCCTATGGTTTACAGGAGAGTGTGGTAGGGCAGGGAGCTCATGTCTCCCTGATCTACCAAAGGAAAGAACTGTAACCAGCATCATGTTGATACCAATACTGTTCAAAGTGTCACCTACTTGAGGTCTATGTCCAGATCTCCTGAATGCAAGTGATACCCCTAAAGGGCATGCAATTTTATGACTTCAGTTAATGTACTGTTCTAAGCAACATTTTTTATACCGGATTAGAGATGATCAAACTTGTTCAGAAAAGATTCACCAATCTCAAATTCGACATGAATGTTGCACATTCGGATTTGTGTTTGATTCCCGAGGTATTCTAATAAAAATAGGCAAAAGTCAGCCAAAGTTCGGTAAATGACTGAGTTCTCTAAAGGCTCTTTCAAACATCAGTGCTACTGGTAGCAGCACAGGTTGCAAAATGTCCCGCACATGCGCACACTGATGACATATGGATGACATCCCAGTGTAATCAGTGTGACACGTACTGGTGCCTGGAAATCAGCTGTACTGTTACTGCTGTTCCCCTGCGCTGGGTTCTGAAGCGAATACAGCTCACATCACTGTCCCCTGCTTGCTCTGTGATCTGCACTAACAGTGAACAATGTTGAGAGTTGTATATATATAAATAGATAAATAAAAATATGACATGGAGTTCCCCTGTGTATTTGATAACTAGCCGGGCAAAATTGACAGCTGTGGGCTGCTACCCTCAGCTGTCAGCTTCAGCAAGGCTGGTTTTCAAAAATAGATGGGTCCCCACGCTGTTTTTTATAAATTATTTAAATAGTCATTACTAATCCTAGTTGTATTGAAAATAACCACACACCCAGAAAAAAGTCCTTTAATTGAAAGAATGGCACAGATTCCTTTAATGAATCTTAATTAAGCCATTCTCACGTCACCTCCCAATCCACAGAAGCCATGGCCTCCTGTAACATTATTAAAATAATAAACCACCATATTCCTAACCTATCTGCCAAGAAGATATTAATCCATTTGTCCCATGACGGGTCTAGTTCTGCTACATCTAGAAAGCAGGCTGCATTGTTGCATGATGCTATTGTACAGCTTGACATCCAGCAGAGACACTGAGCAGTGTGTGCTACCGCTGCTCAGTATCTCGTGGTGAACTCCTATGAAAGTTCTCATGCTCGAGGTGCAATCACAAAGGTCCTGGGAGCTCACAGTCAATAAACTCAGTTCAAATGACTGACGTGAGACACTAAACAGTGTTAACACATGCTGCTCAGTGTCTCTGCTGGATGGTAGGCTATACAGTCAAATCATGCAACAATGCAGCCTGTCATCTAGAGGTTGGATAAATAGATGGATTATTGTTTTCTTTGCAGACAGGTGAGACAATAATGTTTATTATTTTAATTCTATTACATTATACATTGGCTTCTGTGTACTGGGTGATGAAGTGAGTGCACTTTAATTTAGATTCATTAAAAGAGTCTGTTTCATTTTTTCAGTGAAAGGACTTTATTCTGTGTGTGTATGTTTTATACAATATCATTATGGGGTTAGTAATGGGGGTGTCTTATAGACACCTCTCAATAACTAACCTCGATGACGTCATGGCTAGTCACTAAGGCTGCACTCGCAACAGCTGATTCTTCAATGATTCTCAGCTTAGACGGTCGCATCTTGGCACCATCCAGGATGAAAACTAGATTATAGCATGCAACAGAACAATAGACAGGTGAGAGATATGGTTGTTTTTTTATTACAGGAGAGACCATGGCTTAAGTGTAATGGGGATGACGTGAGTATGGTTTAATTTAGATTCATTAAAGTAGTTTGTGTCATTCTTTCACTTAAAGAATGTTATTCTGTGTGTGTATTTACAATATAACTATCAGATTAGTAAGGGATAGGCTTCTTATAGATGCATCTCCATTACTAAGCCATGGGCTTAATGTCAACAGAAAATACAAAGGCGACATCAACTAATAAATGTGCCTTTTCAAGGGTGGTTGTGTGCTGCTATTTTTAGGCTGGGGAGGCCTTTTACCAGTCTGAGACTATAAGCCCACAGCTGTCAGCTTTATCTTGACTTGTCAAAAATGGGAAGAACCCAAGGCTGTTTTTTTTTTTCAAATTATTTATTTAAATAATTAAAAAAATGGTGTGGGGATTCCTGAACTCTTGATAACCAGCCTTGAAAATGCTGACAGCTGAGGGATGCAGCCCGCAGTTGTTAGTATTGCATGGCTGGTTATCTAAAATACAGGGGAACCACATCAATTTTGCTTAAATTATTTATTTATAGCACAATTGATGGGTGAATTGATGTCACTTTTCCTGATGTCTGTTCCTAATTTTAGCTGTTTTGGCAGCTTTGTGTCCCCCTTGAAGGTGTCTAAGCATTTGTTTTTTCCTCCCAATGAAGTCAATAGGGTTTGGGTATGTACGTCATACCGTTCGACGAACATGTTCCGAACCGAACCTTGAAAAGTTTGCTTATCTCTATCTTGGTTACATAGCCTTGTATGTAAACACCCTGATCAAGCCTGTGTGACTTGCTGGTGCTTTCCTTTGCTTCTTCTAGATACAGTAGTCTATTGGGTATTTGGGTTAGATGAGTTGCATTTTACAGATAAAATACAATTCTAATTCACTCATATCTAGCTAATGCACAGCATAAAGACACGATTCACACTGTTTTTGAAAATAAGCACCAATGAAACAATGGTAATCATACAACAACTTTTAACTGATTAAGACTTACCGTAAACTTCTCTTTTCAAATGTAGTCCAACCGTTCAATAATTTGCTGCAGAGATATATTTTCCCATATTTTTACTGACATTATGTGAGATCCTGATTCATCCAAGCAATATCATACTAATTGGATGGGACGTTGGAAAAGCGTTGTGAAATGCTGTATTGTCATCATGACGTCAGTGCTAATTGGCTCACTGGCAACTATGTTGACAGCAGCTACTTCATCATTTTAATAAGATGCAAAAGATTAAAATTAAATGACTTAAGTACTGTATAAGAGCCTACTTATTTGGCCTTGAGGACTTCAAATCAAGTATGGCTCAAGAGGATGAGATAAAACTGTAATCAGAGTAATAGAGCTGTGATACACATTGAAGCAGGTGAGAATTATTAATTAGAAATGTCTAAAAAAAATTGTAAATAGTGCACAGGATCATGTAAAAGTGCAAAGAAAATAGGTTTATGCTTAAGTAATGAAAAGGTTAGTCCTAGAATTCAAAAGGTATACCTTACCTATACATTAGGGGAGCTTCAAGGTCCTCTCAGCTTCAGGTTGTTGCATGTTCTTTTATGAATCTGTAACAATTAATAAGATATCCCCAATCCTACAGGAAATTACTTTGAATTATGGGAATAACCCTTGAAGTAAAAAATGTGGAATGAAAAAATAAACATTTACTTTTCGTTCACAAAAATTTTGCTTTTTTTTACTTTCGCAAGGGTAACAGGAGAAAATGGGCCATACATTTTGTTGTGCAATTTCTCCTGAGCATGCCAATACCCATATATGAGGGAAATCTACTGTTTGGGCACACAGCAGGGCTCAGAAGGGAAGGAGTGCCATTTGACTTTTTGATTGTACAGTGGGGAAAAAAGTACTTTTTCCCCACTGCAAAATATGCTGGAACAATCAGAGGTCGCCATGTCACGTTTGGAGAGCCCCTGATGTGCCTAAATAGTGGAAACCCTCCACAAGTGATGTCATTTTGGAAACTAGACCTCTTAGGGAACTTGAACCCACAGGTTCTTCACAGAAGTTTATAATGTAGAGCCATGTAAATAAAAAAAAGATCACATTTTTCCCAAATAGACCTTTTTAGCTCCAAATTTTCTATTTACATAAGGGTAAAAGGAGAAATTGTGCCATACAATTTGTTGCGCAATTTCTCCTGAGTATGCCGATACCCAATATGCGGAGGAAAACAACTGGGAGCATGGTAGTGCTTGGAAGGGAAGGAGCGCCATTTGACTATTAGAATGCAAAATTTTATGGAATAATTAGTGGCTGCCATGTCGCACTTGAAGAAACACTCATGTGCCTTGTGGTGTAGTGACCACTGTGTCCGCTAGGGGGCACTGTGTGGATGTCCCAGGAGAGTGGATGAATGGCAGAATACTGAATGACCGTTATTTATCTTAAGGTGCATGGCCTTGAGATGGAGACTTATGTGTGTGTTGATCAGCAGTGATACTGCTGAGGTGCTGGTTCAATGTGTCAGGGACTATTTACCTACAAATCCACCCAGGGGGTGTGTTTAAGAATGCTAGTATAAAGTGTGTATGAGTGGTTCAAGGACCTGTGATGAGGTCATAGCCATGTGACCCGGTGGGTGTGGCTACGGACCATATAAGGTAGCCAGGGTAGATCACATGAGGTGAATGCATGGACCTGGTTGGTCCATTTTGGAAGGCCCCATCTGGGAGAGATGGGGGCTGTCTTCCTGACAGCAAGGAACGCTGTGTTGAATGGCTTCACGTGCCTGATGATTCCCTGGATGGAATGGACATCTGCAGCGTGATGAGGGAACTATGAGGAAAACCCTGACGTTGGTGAGATAACTGAGGTTGAAGAGCCTTTGTATGCATAACCTGTGTGACCACAGGGATTACAGAGCTGAACTCTGTCATGGACGCTATGCTGACTTTATGAAGTTTATGTTGCTGCTGTGGGTTTATGATGCTAAATAAACCGCATGGACTAAGATTGCTTATGGAAAACCCTTGCCGGATCTGGTTTTGTGGCTGCTAAGCGAGTATCCCCTACTTGAATAACAGCGCTATTTTACATGCCTAAACAGTGGAAACCCTCGACAAGTGACATCATTTTGGAAACTAAACCCCTTATGGAACTTATCTAGATGTGTATTGAGCACCTTAAACCCACAGGTGCTTCACAATTTTATAGCACAGAACCTGGGAAATAAAAAAAAAATCAAATTTTTCCCACAAAAATCTTTTTTTAGCTCTGTATTTTACATTTTCATTTGGTAACAGGAGAAATTGCTAAATAACATTTGTTGAGCAATTTCTCCTGATTTCACCGATACCTCATATGTGAATGAAAAAATCAACAGCATGTGAATAATTGTTTTTATTTATTTTTTATGCTGTTCCTCGTGGGGTATAATTGATTAGGTGACTTTATTCTTCGGGTTGGTATGATTACAGGGATACCAGATTTATATGTTTTTTATATGTTTGGCTGCTGTCACACACTAAAAGACTCTTTTTATTGCCAAATCTAGTTTTTGCGTCACCATATTTTGAGAGCTATAATTTTCATATTTGGGCCGACAGAGTCATGTTTGGGCTTGTTTTTTGTGGGATGAGCTGATGTTTTATTCTGATTTATAGGAAAAAGAATGAGCAAAAACCAGCAATTCAGGAATAGCTTTTTTTATACTGTTCCGCATGTGGTAAGACAGCTTTATTCCTCTGGTCAGTACGATTGCAGCGATACCTCATTTGCATAGTTTTTTTATGTATTGGTTCTTTAACACAATAAAAATATTTTAGAGAAAAAATAATTATTTTTGCATTGCTTTATTCTGAGAGTTATAACTTTTTTATTTTTCTGCTGATGGAGCTGTATGGTGGCTTGTTTTTTGTGGGACAATATGATGTTTTCAGCGGTACCATTTTTATTTACATTCATATTTTTGATAGTGTGTTACTGCACATTTTGTTCAGCGGTATGATGATAAAGCATTGTTTTTTGCCTCGTTTTTAATTTATTTTTTACAGTGTTTACTGAAGGGGATAACTAGTGGGACAGTTTTATAGAGCGGGTTGCTACGCGGTGATACCTAATAGGGTACTTTTATTGTCTTTTTATTTACATAAATAAATGAATTTATTGGTAAAATATGTATTTAATTTTTTTCTTTATTTGGGGAATTTAAAAAAAAAATATTTTTACACATTGTAATTTTTTTTAAAACTTTATTACATTGTTCCAGGATGAGACATTACTATATTAGATCAGATCACTGATCTAACACTCACTGCAGCATTTCAGATCAGGATCTGAAAGGTAGAGAAGGAGGCATTCCAGCACCTGTTCTCAGAAGGTGCTCACAAGCCACCTTCACTGCAGGACCCGGAAGCACCCCGCAAACAACTTGGCGCCAGGGGTCTCCATGGAGACAATCAGAACAATGCGATCACATCGCGTTGGCCTGATGGAAGCACGCGGGGAACTCCCTCCCTGTGTGATGCTTCTCCATGTTGCTGTCACTACTGACAGCGGCATCAGAGGGGTTAAATGTCCACAATCAGTGCTAGCATTGACCATGGGCATTGCTTCGGGGAGTCAGCTGTCACATACAGCTGACACCTGCACGCTATTGGCGTGGCTTTCAGCTTGAGAGCACTTGATAATGGTGCCCTACTAGTATTGATCTAGGCACAAATGCACCTCCCACAGAGCAGTACTAGTACAGTGAGGGTTACGAAGGGGTTAAAGAAGTGGAAGTGTTAATAGTTTATTTTCATCCTTTTACAAAATGCAAAGGGAATTAAACTAAATCCAAACAATTTTTTGTGTGATCGACCTCCCTTTGATCTTTAAACTGAGATCAATTTCTCTAGGTTAATTTGCACATTTTAACTCATCAGTCCAGAGCACCTGTCGCCCATTATTTTGTACCCCAGTTCCCATGTTTTCATGCAGAATTGAGTCACTTGACTTTTTTCCGATGTTGAAATTATGGCTTCACGTCACTTGTCTCATCTATTGCATTTTTTCTGTGCTGTATTGTGCATAAATATGTGACTCTTCAGATTTTGTATTAGTCTATGCCTGATGAAGAGACCTGAGTAGTCTCGAAAGCTTGGAATGTGTTACCATCTTTTCAGTTAGCCATTAAAAGGTATCAACCACTGAGGACTCTCAATTCTGGCTTTTTTTATGCAATTCTTCATGATGGCCAATTCTGTTCAGACTTCTTCAAACAGTTAAATTGTGAAGCTGGGCCACACTTGTTACTCTTAGTTCTTATTTGATGGCACTGCTAGACATCTTCAGGATAACAAAGTGAATTAAACATGATGTGTATAACATCTGCTTTGCTGTTTCCTTGGCCAACAATTGTGTCCACCATTCTCAGTGTTTCCAATTTTTGATGCTTCTTCAAAAGTGCTTGAACAGCACATTTTGCCATCTTAATCTGTACCTAGGAGAGACCTTGCCGATGCAGTATAACTGTTAGGGACGGAGGAACACACTAAATATTAAATAACAGAAAGTGCGTTCACCGCCCGGGGTCCACCATGCAGAAGGTGTTAACACTGCTGCTAGATAATGGCAGACGAACTACAACATAACATAGTTTAACTGTCATGATCCAGGGCGAGGTTTTGTCTTTGGCCCGTCCTGGTCAGACAGGGGTTAATTGTTTCTGCCTCTCTCTGGCAGAGGGCGGCTATTTAGTGGCCACTCGACCTAGGTCCAGTGTCAGTTATACTCCTACCCTCGGCTGAGTTAGTTGACCTCTTGCATACGTGTGCCTTGTGCCTGTTAACTTGTTGCTTGTTTGGTTTTGATCCGGTTCCATCCCTGTTACGAGTTCTGCCTGTCCCTCTTGTACTGCGCTACCCTCTCTGTGTATGACTCTCTGCCTGTAACTTGACTATTCTCTGCTCGTCCCTCTGGTACCACACCGCCCTCTCTGTGTATGACCTCTGCTTGTCTGACCTGCGTTTCCCTCTCCTCTACTACAGTATCTCTGCAGTAAGTATATTACATCATCTGCAGCAGTAGGACGCTAAGCACCACCCCCTGCAGTCACATGATCTTAGGTCCCTGTACTCCTTACTACTTTCAGTGTCGCAGGTTCTGTCTGCTTGAACTTTCACTGTAGTATCGGACCCCGGGCCCACCCGTAGTGTGGGTAAGTCACCCTGCTCAGCTGTGGCAGTTTGCCAACGCTGACAGGATCCTGACATTAACATAACATAGTTCAGCCAATTTTTAGTGCAGCTGTTCTGCATTGTTGATCCTGGGGAAGGCAAAAAACCCACCGAGTAGAAGCCAATTTTCTCCATAGGGAAAAAACTTCCTTCCCCTAAGCTGGGTCAACCATCTACCAATAATATTATGTTATTTGTAACCTTCTATACTGTTACTCACAAGAAAAGCATCCATTCCTTTCTTAAGTTCATTCAGTGAGTTGGCCATCACCACTTCCTCAGTGTCATGATCCAGTGTTGGATCTGGCGGTATTAAATGCATTAAGTGAACTTTTTTTCCTTTGGTTCCAAAGTGTGTCGTGATTGCCCCCGGTGGCCATTAGAATTATCACACGTGGTGTCGTTCATTCTAAGTTGCCCGGGGGTGGGGAATGGTATCGCACCTTAGGTTTAGGTTAATGTTCACTTAATTATGGATCAGGTGTGACACCCTATAAAGGTGTGCTAGGGGTATGCAATCATTGTTGGTGTTAGTTGTTCATTTGCAACCAACCTTGGTGGTGGAAGGAGCTGAAGAGAGTGCTCAGCTCAATCTGAGTCCTGGTGTGGAAGGAGTCACAGAAGGGAGTTCTTGGCAGCTATTCAGGAGGAAGGCTGCAGTTGGTCGCTGGACTCTGTGCTGGAGCTTTAGCACAGAGAGAGCTAAGTTTTCTGTTTCCCCTGTTTGTGACTTTCCTTATGTGTGTTCTAGTGCAGTGGTGGGATTAGTCTCCGCACCGACCTATTCCCTAGTTAGGGTTTAGGTTTAGGGCTTGCTAGGGTATTAAGGCACGCGTGCGGCGACAGGCGAGGAGCCTGTATAGGGAATGTGAGGAGTGCAGGGACACTGGCTCAGGGGAGCTTAGGAGGTCTCCACGTCCTCCATTCCCTATCGCAGGGCCCACCACTGTAATTGTTCCCTGTGTTTACCCTTATTATTTAAATTCGCCAGCTGGAGGTGGGGTATCCAGTTTTACGTGTATTTCTTAAATTCGCCAGCTGGAGGCGGTATATCCGGCTGCACGTCCCATTATTGTTTAAATTCGCCCTGCTGGAGGCGCTGTATCCAGGATCACGTGTGTCATAAATTCGCCCTGCTGGAGGCACTGTGTCCAGTCACACGTGATCATTACACTCAGGAAGAGAATTCCAGAGCCTCACTGCTCTTACCGTGAAGAACCCTCTTCTATGCTGGTGCAGATTGTCTTTCCTCCAAACAAAGAGAATACCCCCTTGTTCTTGTCACAGTCCTTGGTACAAACAGTTCATTGGAGAGATCTCTGTATTGCCCTCTGATATACTTGTACATATATATTAGGTCTCCCCTAAGTCTTCTCTATAAGGCAGTATATCGCACACGGGTTGAACATCACCCGGTGTGCACTGGGCATACTCTGTTAGCTTCACAGAGGCGCCTATGGCATTAACATAAATGCTGAGCCTGTTGGACTCACAGGACTCAGAGAAGTGCACGCACGATATAAGGTCACAGGAGCTTGGGCCCAGGCAGAGGGTCAGAGTCCGTCTAGACCTACTATGCGTGCGGTGTTGCAACTGTGGATGCCAAGAGGAACTGCAGACTGCAGCACGGCGAGAGACACAGCCGCTACTCTACAATGCCCAAGAGGGGGCGCACTGTCGGACACTAGCACTGTGGAAGATGCTTATTGTGGCTGCAGCTTGCCACTGGCTGGTGCTGACTCTAAACCAAGTCCCTATACACACTCATAATATCAGAGAAAGGGGATCTTAATGAGTCATTCGCAGGTTTATGCATCCATCATCATTCACACAGTAGCAACTAGAGACTATACTAGTGCATGGCCAAGCGGCCATGCGAACCTTTTATAGCCAGGACCTTCCGGAAGCTTCCAGACCCCTGAGATGGACCAATCAGATCTGGAGAAGGATCTGGACATGTGACTCCCGATCTCCAATGTGAGATTGTCTCGTGAGCATGCTCAGTGGAGCGACAGAAGGACTTAGCCTTTGGAGCGATTTGCTGCTGAGCAGCCTGCATTGCTATTGCTGACCCAAAGGTGGCAGCAACAGCCAGACCCACAGAGCAGGTCTGGGCAGAGCGTCTGGAATGCCGGGACTGCTGAGCAAACTCCTCTGCAGTCGATAGATAATGGGAGACTGCAGAATGTGAGGCTCTGGATTCCTGTTGAGCCGCTGCAGGAACCCAATGCCTAACAATAGCTACCTTGTTGCTCTGCTCAGTCTTGCCATTGTGTATGATCTGTGACATAAAATTTTCACCTTCTATCAGAGTTTGGCTGTTCCTCATCCAATTTCAAGCCTCCTACAAAGCCAAAGTTTTGTTTCAATTAATAACTTTGATTCAACCTACTTATGAAAATGTTGATGAGTATCATCTGCTTGATAAAATTTGCTAATCATACACTAGACTATAATCTTACAAAATCCCTGATTTTGTGAAAGCATGCCTAGAGAAATTGATGTTGTTTTGAATGTAAAGGATGGTCACACCAAATGTTCATTTGATTTGGCTTTCTCTTTTGTTCACTCACTTTGTGCTTTGTTAATTGATAAAAAATAGACTATGAACACTTTTATTTTTTGAAAGCATTCTTACTTTGCATAATTTCTTCAACATTTGCACAGTATTGTGTATAATAAATTATTATATATAAAAATAAGTCACTAAAAGCAAGAGAAACGAGCAGCAAATCAATGTCTAAAGAGGGTGCAACAATTATTAATGACACTGGGGTTTTATTCTTAATATCTTTGATGTCAATATTTCTAATAAAGTGCATAGTGCAAAAAAGTTATATGCAGGCTCAAAGAGTAACCTTGAAGCAAGAGGCTCCCATGGGAGTACCCTTGAGAAAGGCTAATGGCAAATCATGTGTCAGGGCATTAGGCCCTGCTTGGCTTCAAGTTATTCTTTCTTCTAGCTTCTTACTCTCTTGCAGGGTCTTACTTCATTATTGGTTGCCATAATGATCTAATTTCAACTCAGTAAAATAATGAGAGGTCATTATACCTTCACTCTCAGCTCCAACTTTGCAAATATTTTAGTCTTACCTATATGTCAGTATCTCTGGAAGTACAAAATTAAATTACTATTCTTTGCCTACTGCTCTAACTTCTGATTTTCTAATATCTGCTCATGTTATGCTTTAAACAGAAATCCTGGATAATTATCCAAAATTCTCCTTCAAAAAATCTTTTTTACCCCATTTTTCATTTCAGCCTGAGAAACAATGGCTACAGCACATGTGAAATTGGTACAATAATTGTGCATTTGAAATAAGTGTTTGATTTTCATTTTTAACATGCATTTGTGCCAGTGGGATCTATTCAGTATGCAGTGAAAATCTGAAGAGATTTCTCTCCAGAGGAAGGAACATTTCCAGCGTCTATATTAATCTGAGGACTCAATTGCGCATAAGAGATTTTATACACTTTAGTGCACTGGTGTTTCCCGTGTTTCTGTCCAGTTCCTGTGAAACTACATGTCCCATAATCCATTAGTTTACTGAGAAAAAGGCAGTGGTGGTAGTTATAGACCAGTAACTCAGAGCAGTCTACATAAGCTTAGTTTTCTAGTAATGGTAATATCAGAAATCATATAATAAATCAGAAATTATATATTAAAGCAGAACTTCAGAGAAAAGTTTTCAAAGCCAGAAATGCAAAATATTGATTCAAGTGATATGTAGGGAAGTGCTGTATTATAAGGAGGGGAATATTAAACCTCTCAGCTTGTTCTCGCTAATTCTTTCTTTCTATCTCTCTTTTGGGGCAAATTGTAGTATTTCAGTATTGCAATTCCTCACCTTGCTCCATGGACAAGAAAAAAATACAGTATATAAAATGTACTGGTCTCAAAAGAAAAAGACAAACAATTGTTATTTTAACAAATGGAATTTTTTTTCATCTTTAATATTATAAAAAATACTGGACAAGTTTGGTATCACCATAAATGTATTGACCTGGAGAATCTTATCATCTTGTCATTTTTATTGCAGAATTATGATCATAAAAACAAACCCCAGAAAACAATGGAGGAATTGTTTATGCTTTTCAAAACATTATGTAGTAAAATGAATGGTTTCATTCAAAACTCCCACAAAAAAAGCTACATGTGGCTATGTCAGGAATTAAAAAAATATGTCTCTTAGAACAAGGGGAGAAAATAATGAAAGTACAAAAGAAACAAAAGTTTCTGGGCCATTAAGGGGTTAAAGTAATTCCCTTGGTAAAATTGAGACCCTGTGTTATGCCTATAGGCCCCGTTACATTTAGCGATACACCAGCGATCCCGACCATGATGTGACCCAGTCAGGATCGCTGGTGCATCGCTAAATGGTCACTAGTGAGCTGCCAAACAGGCAGATCTTACAACGATGTAGCGATGCTCAGCGGTCATACTTACCTTTCAGACGAAGCAATGACCGCCATCTTCCGCCCGCGTCCATAGCTCGCTCGTCGGCGCCAGCAGGAAGCCGACGACGAGAAATGGACGTGGACGATCTCGCACGATCAGCGATAGCCAGCGGGGGAGCTGGTCGGAGGTGAGTATCACATGTAGCGATATCGCTAGCGATATCACTGCTGCATCACAAAATCGGAGATGCTTTAGCGGTATTGCTAGCGATATCGCTATGTGTAAAGTCCCCTTATTGCTGGGCCTGAAAATATGGTGACATAGGGATTCAAACAACATACTAGGAAACTACCACAGTCATTCACTACTCAATTTCCTCTACTTAGTTTTTTAAACATCTCAAATTATAGATCATGGCTATTATAATATCTCAGTATGCAAAATGCATGAAAACAGCATTTAGTTTCAGGGAAACTTACAAAACACAAGCTCTGTGATGCAAAGTTACCAACATAGTAGTACTGTGTCCTGCTATTATGGTATATACAGTATCAGGTACTGCATTGAAACAAAGGATAGTGAAAAATATGTAAAATAGGGCAATGTGGTATAAATGTGGAATTTCTAATTTTTTTAAGCATTAATGCTTACCAAAATATCAAAATGCGTATATATTGGAACCACAAGAACTAAGCATAAGAAAGTTTAACAAATAAATTTGCATTTGACGGTGCATGTATTTTATTTATCCAATTAAAATTTCATTTCACAGCCAGCCAATCACAGCATTTGCCATGACACTTGGCTCCATAAAGCATCATCATGTGTTAAATGCCAGCAGTAGGAAGTTTATGAATTTAGCCAATTCTAAATTAGACCATACAACTAGCTAAGCATATTTGCCATTAGCATAAAACAGCAGTGATCCATGTTGTATATGCTAGACTTTTCCTTTTTTTTTACATCATCACAATTTCCTAACCATAGTTGTATTTGTCTATTGTCTATTATGATAATCCATCCATACTGACAGCAATATAGACTAAAAACCAATATTATTTGCAAAAATGTTTTTTAATTGTATTTGTATAGAAAAATGTGTATAAAATTAGAAAAAAGTGTATTATAGACAAAGTTTTCATCATTGGGGGATTCAAGCACATATGCTAAATCACTGTCTGATGCATGTAGTAGGTCTAAATACTAGGGTGATAGACACAGCAGCTGCTTCGAGGCCTGACAGTCAAACTGCCAAACTGGGGAAAGTGTGTTTCGCTTATTATTTGGGATACTAGAATATAATAGGAAGGTAAATACAAATTAAATGTTTTAGAGAGCAAAATAAACCTTTTCAAGTTCTGTATTCATTTATTTGTTGCTGACAGTAGTATGAGTGCAAGTGTGTACTATTCAGAGTTTTGCTGTAGAACCTGAAACTGACTTGATGCGCTGTTGGTGTTTTTATAGAATAGGATTTTATAGTGATATCTTGCTGTTGTGTCTTTATAGGCTTCAACTGCAGCATAAAATATTGCAGTGAGAGCTACGCTTAATCATTAACAATAAAGAGGAGCTGATCTATTTATGATGGATCAATTTCAAGTGAAATTTCCTGAAATTTCCAAGTCCCCAGGTATTTGAAGCGTCTGCAGCTTGATTTGCAAACATTGGCCACCAAATAATGCCCAATGCCACTTCACATACTCTTTGTCATTATCCAGGACGCGGTTTCGCTTTGGCCCGTCCTGGTCTGACTGTGGGTTAATTGTTCTGCCTCTCTCTAGCAGAGGGCTGCTATTTAATGCTCACTGGACCTAGGTCCGGTTTCAGTTATACTCCTGCCCTCGGCTGAGTTAGTTGACCTTGTGCGTACGTGTGCCTTGTGCCTGATATCTTGCTTGCTTGTTTGGTTTTGATCCGGTTCTGTCCCTGTTTCGGGTTCTGCCTGTCCCTCTTGTACTGCGCTACCTCTCGTGTATGACTCTCTGATTGTGACCCGACTTCTCCCTGCTTGTCCCCTTGGTACAATGTTGCCCTCTTGTGTATGACCTTTGGCTTTGTCTGACCACCCATCTGTTTGTCCCTCCTGTACCTCGTTTACCCGTACTGTGAATGACCTCCGCTTTGCCTGACTCTGAGTTTTCTATCTTCTCTGAAAGCAGGATGCTAAGCCCCGCCCCCCTTGCAGTCACATGACCGTAGGTCCTGTGCCGGCTTGCTAAGCTTCAGCATTCAGGTCCTGTGCACCTATACTTTCTGGCTGTCCTGGTCCCCAGGGGTCCTTACGGTGCGGGTAAGTCCCTGCTCAGCGCAGGCTGTACGCCAGCGATGTCAGTATCCTGATATTATAACTGACCGATACCATTTTTTTCTCTGCTCCACTTCTCCTGTGTGTGATGGATCCTATGCACGCTCTTTCTGAGTAGGTAAAACACCTAACCCAGATGTCTCAGAAACTCCTTGGAGAACAACGAGTCCTGGCTCAGTCTCAGCAGCTGATCACTGACACTGTGCAGGGGGCTTTTTCATTGGACGCTCGGGATATTACATTAGTTTCCATGAGTCTCCAGTGAAGTTACCGGATACCTTTTCTGGAGATAAAAAAGAGTGCAGAGTTTTCAAGGAGAGCTGTAAGCTTTTTTTCCTTAAGACCACACTCTTCTGGGGATGAAAGTCAGAGAGTGGGGGTCATTATGTTTCTGTTAAGGGGAGCTCCCCAAGCTTGGGCTTTCTCCCTTCTGACCACGGCCCCTAAGTGTATGACGGTAGATGCATTTTTTGAGGCCCTGGGGCATATTTATGATGAGCCTGATCGGATGCGTATGGCTGAGGACATGGTGATGAGTGTGTGCCAGGGGAAACACTCAGCCGAGTGGTTTTGCTCAGAGTTCAGATGCTGGGCTGCTGAGGTCTGTTGGAATGATGCCACCCTCTGGGGTTTGTTCCGTAGAGGCCTGTCTGAACATCTGAAAGATGCCTTGGCTCTCCACCCTCCGTCTGACTCCCTGGAGGAGGCTATGACACAGGCTGTCCGAATGGATCGCCAGCTACGGGCGAGGGGAATGATGCAAATTGAAAGACCGTTATTCTCCCAAGGAAGGGGAGCCAGTCCTACATTGGATATCACGGAGAATTGGAACCATCGACCTCAAAGAAAATGAAAGGAGACGGTGCGTGGGAAAATGCTATTTTCACTGTGGTGATTATGGACATTGGAAAAAGGATTGCCCCTCCCATCCACTAACCAAGCGACTGAGCCCGGGTGATTGTTGTGGAGGTCACCCAGGCTCTCAGGTACCTTTTTCTGCCTTCTCTAAAATGTTGTTGCAAGTGGAACTTTGTTGTGGGAGTGTCTCCACATTCACTTCTGCCTTCTTGGATTGCGGATCGGCATTGAACTTTATTGACTCTGATTTGGTGTCCATGTGTAAGTTAGGGACAGTTAGGTTGGAGACTCCTATTCACATTGTGGCCATTGACAAAACACCACTGGTAAAGAATGACATTATGTTTCGTACTGAAGAGTTTCTCCTTAAAGTGAATTCCTTGCACCAGGAACAAATTTCATGTTTTGTGATGGACAACCTGCCTGCGGGACTGGTGTTGGGGTTCCCCTGGTTACAATTGCATAATCCTATAATTAATTGGGAATCTCGGGACATTGTTTAACGGGGTCCCTATTGTTCTGAGAAATGTCTTGATACTGTGTCTGTGTCGTCCGTGAGTCTGGAAGGTATTCCGGAGTGCCTGAAAGACTATACGGACGTTTTCTCCAAAAAGGAGGCTGAGGTTTTACTACCACACCGCCCATTTGATTGTGCCATTGACCTGGTTGCAGGTGCTAAATTGCCCAAGGCCCACTTGTATAACCTTTCGGGTCCAGAAGGGCTGCGATGAAGGAGTATATATCTGAGAATCTCCGTAAGGGACACATTCGTCCTTCTGTTTCTCCCGTGGCGGCGGGGTTCTTTTTTGTAAAGAAAAAAGATGGTGGTTTACGCCCATGCCTCGATTTTCGTGAGTTAAATAAGATAACTGTGAGGAATACGTATCCCCTTCCACTTATTCCTGATTTATACAACCAATTGTCCGGAGCTAAGTGGTTTTCGAAATTAGATCTATGGGGAGCGTATAACCTTAACCGCTTTTCTCACTACTGAAGGGTTGTTTGAAAATCTGGTCATGCCTTTCGGCCTGACCAATGCTCCAGCGGTCTTCCAAAATTTAATAAATCACGTGTTCTTTAATTTAGTGGATGTTTTTTGGTGGTATATTTGAATGACATATTGCTCTATTCTCCTGATAAACAGACTCACATTGGTCATGTTCGGGCAGTTCTCCAAAGACTCCGGGAGAACTGTCTCTTTGCTAAACTGGAAAAATGTTTGTTTTTTGTTCAGGAACTGTCTTTTCTGGGGTTCATCGTGTCTGCTGAAGGGTATCAAATGGATCCTAATAAGGTGCAGGCCATTGTCGAGTGGGTTCAACCTTGTGATTTGAAGGCTTTGCAGCGTTTCCTAGGATTCGCCAATTACTATCGTAAATTAATAAAGGGGTTCTCACAGGTGGTTAAACCCCTCACAGGCATGACTCAAAAGGGGGCCGATATGAAGAATTGCGGTTGCATGGGGTACCCTCGAATGTGGTGTGTGATAGAGGAGTGCAATTTGTTTCCAGATTTTGGAGAGCTTTTTGTAAGAGGTTGGGTATTTGTCTGTCCTTTTCATCCGCTTATCATCCAGAGACTAATGGGCAGACCAAGCGGACCAATCAGTCTCTGGAGCAAATTCTGCGCTGCTTGACCTCAGACCGACAGGATGATTGGTGTTCTGTGTTACCGTTGGCCGAGTTTGCATTACCGCATTAACCAGTCTACGGGTACATCTCCCGTTTTCTGCAATTATGGGTTTCATCCTCATTTTGGAGAATTTTCCCGTTTGAATTCTGGGTGTCCTGGGGTGGATGAGACGATCCAGCGGTTGGGGGAGGTATGGCGAGAGGTCCAGAGTAACATTACGAAGGCCCAGGACAAATTTAATTTTTTTGCGGACAAAAAACGGTCCGTGGGACCGGTGTTTCAGATTGGGGATAAGGTATGGTTGTCCACCAAGAATATAAGGCTCAGGGTCCCTTCTGCGAAGCTTGGACCCAAGTTTATAGGTCCCTATGAGATTACCGAAGCAGTTAACCCGGTGGCTTTTTGGTTGCGTCTCCCGCCATCTCTGAGGATCCCAAATGTTTTTCATAAGGCCCTTTTGAAACCTGTGAGGTCCGGTGGAGAGGGATCATCAGCTTCCCCACCACAGGTTTTGGTAGATGGGCAGTCGGAGTATGAGGTGGAACAAATTGTCGACTCCAGGTTGGTCCGTCGTGCCCTTCAATATCTGGTACATTGGAAAGGCTACGGTCCAGAAGAACGCTCATGGGTTCCTGCTCAATCGGTTCATGCGGATCGGTTGGTCCGGGCCTTTCACACCAAGTACCCTGAGAGACCTGGGGGACCAGTGGCCCCCCATTGAGAGGAGGGTACTGTCATGATCCAGGACAGGGTTTTGTTTTGGCCCGTCCTGGTCTGACTGGGGGTTAATTGTTCCGCCTCTCTCTGGCAGAGGGCGGCTATTTAATGCTCACTGGACCTAGGTCCGGTGTCAGTTATACTCCTGCCCTTGGCTGAGTTAGTTGACCTTGTGCGTACGTGTGCCTTGTGCCTGGTATCTTGCTTGCTTGTTTGGTTTTGATCCGGTTCTGTCCCTGTTTCTAGTTCTGCCTGTCCCTCTTGTACTGTGCTACCTCTCATGTATGACTCTCTGCTTGTGACCCGACTTCTCTCTGCTTGTCCCCTTGGTACCACGTCGCCCTCTTGTGTATGACCTTTGGCTTTGTCTGACCACCCGTCTCTTTGTCCCTCCTGTACCTCATTTGCCTGTACTGTGAATGACCTCCGCTTTGCCCGACTCTGAGTTTTCTATCTTCTCTGAAAGCAGGATGCTAAGCCCCACCCCCTTGCAGTCACATGACCGTAGGTCCCGTGCCGGCTTGCTAAACTTCAGCATTCAGGTCCTGTGCACCTATACTTTCTAGCTGTCCTGGTCCCCAGGGGTCCCTACGGTGCAGGTGAGTCCTGCTCAGAAGAGGCTGTATGCCGGCGCTGTCAGGATACTGATACTGTTGAAGACTAAAGGCCCATCATACTAAGCAAGATGGCTAGCGATATTGCTTAAGCGTCACTGATTTTGTGACGCAGCAGCGATATTGCTAGCGATATTGCTATGTGTGCTACTTACCTCCGACCGGCTCCCCCGCTGGCTATCGCTGATTGCGCGAGAACGTCCTGGGCCATTTCTCGTTGGCCGCTTCCTGCTGGCGCCAACGAGCGACGCGTGGACGCGGGCGGGAGGACGTCTTCATCGCCGCATCTGACAGGTAAGTAATGACCGCCGACCGCTGCTGCATCGCTGGTGAGATCTGCCTGTGTGGCAGCTCACTAGCGACCATTTAGCGATGCACCAGCGATCCTGACCGGGTCGTATCGTTGTCGGGATCGCTGAGCATCGCTAAATGTGACAGTACCCTAAGAAAGCAGGCTAATGATGTCAAGCAGGGATGCATGGTCTTCCTTATAACACATTACAGCTATCACATCACATGATCTGAAACAGCTAATGAGGATACTACCCCAGACAGTACAAAACATAAGAACCATCCAGCAAGTATCATTTTATGCTTATTCAGTTTAGGGAGGGGATCTAGAAATAGAAAAAACCTAATCATATTGTATTACTTCAGTTGCTGAATCAAATTGAAAATTAAAGCGTTGTCTCAGTCTGTTAAGACCAATCCAAAGATACTAATGATATACAGGGAGCCGTTGTACCTGTATAGTCACTCAATGTGTTTGTAAATAAATTAATCTGAGATATACTGAAGTAACAACATTTTTTTATTCTTTACAGATTTTAAACAAAACGGGCAATAATAAATATTATCCCCCCTCAGAGCTATTTTTCTTCTAAAACAAAATCTTCAATCTAAGGCTTGTGAGTTACAGAAATTGTGCTTTCTTCATTGTAAGATGGGCTCAAAACAAATTCTACACACTCCAAGGAGACTTGAGTGTTGTACATGTTTTTTCAGGGCAATTAAAATCTTAAGATTGTGACTAGCTGCAAATCAATTTTGTCAGGAAAGTTCAGCAAAGCCAGTATATTCGAATTGATGTGCTTATTTCTTATACACAGTTTATCTTTTATGCTCTTATCTTAGCAGTATTTCTAAAAAAAACTTCACATTCTGCTCCTATAAAAAAAAAAACGCTTATATCTTGTAAACATTTCTTTTTCTATTGTTTTTCATTTCTTTGCCAAAGTAAGTTAAAATAAACACTAACAATAAATTGCGTACCAAAATTTAAAAAGTATTTTGTTATGTACCACTAAATGTGGAAACAATTTGATAGCATTTAGTTTATGCCGTAAATTGGAAAAACAAATAAGGGTGACATAATTTTTTTAAACAATTGCAATCTGGTTATCCAATTGCATGGCAAAAGTTTAAAAACTCTCTGGATGGACTTTTAGAAACTGCAATACTCAAGGATTCAGTAAAATGCTTTTTCATAAATGAGGTAAAATAACCTCAGATACAGTTCACTTAAAAGAAAGTATCTCAACAGTCTTCTGCTTCTTTGAAAAGCAATTTACCGTGGGTATGTCTGAAGCATCCCACAGTGATAGCAAAGTTCTTTGCAACAATCCCCTCTAGTAGATTTGACCTTGTATCATTTGTGTAAGTTACACAATCATTTAAAGTTATTCTTTTTTAGGATTGTGAAAATATTGCATGTAATATCCAAGACGGTAAATGTAATAAAAAGACTAGATATTTTCATCTCAAGTTAGCCTTGGAGCAATGAAATGCTTATGATCTGCTTGCTGCTCAGATGACCTGGGTCTTGACTTACAAACATTTTACATTAAAAAATCAAACCTAAAGGGAGACTACAGTGGACATAAGAATATTACCTTTACTCCCAACCTAGCCTTCATTATTGTTAATGAAGCACAAAGAAGGCTCTAAAATAACAAAAGATGAAATGAAGTTATATACACCTTATGAATCTCTGTGGATCTTCTGAAGACATCTCCCCATTCCTCTGCCAGTCTCTAACCTTAGTTCTGACCTCAGTAGTGTCAATGAGCCATCACCACAACCAGTGCTTGGCTGCAGAATTCACAAGTCATATAGAAACGGTATCTCCTGACTTTGAAAAATAAAAGCTGCTGATGGGCCAGGAAAGCATCAGCAAAAGAGTAGGCAGGGATTGGGAAGATGATTATTATTTTTTACCTTATTTTCTTGCATGTTTTAAAAAGTAGATTGCCATACAGCTTATTTAATCCTACTATATAATGCTGTCTGTAGACAGTACCTCTTATAACTATGTTACTCTTGATCAGAAGCTATAGATAGGTCATTATAAATTCTGACCAGGATTGTTGAGAGCCTTTGATGCAGGTCTACAGCACAGGAAAAGGCAGAAGACTGTGTCCTAGGCAGCTTCATTTGTGTTACAGGCATAATGTCAACATAATTGATAGTAGTTGTGAATTTATAGACTAATGGCACACTCTACCTGATATTTTATTATTTATGAAACCCCCTATGAGCTGCAGCCTTATCATACATTTTGGTTACAAGTAGAATAAAAAATAAAATAACAGTTTGATGGATACCGCTCCAATCGCAATGTGGCAGTCATGAAGGTGGTTTCTTCCTTTTACGAAAGGGTTTCCATGTACTTTGTATTAAACTCAATGTTTTCAGCCTGATGCATCTCAAGTGGATGACAAAACTGAAACAAAATTGCAAAAGTTGCAGACAGCCTACTTCAGACCCCATCGTTAATTTAAGCTTTGTCTTCATGCCACAGGATTGGAACGTGCATTTGTCAGGTGCAATAACAAGATACACTTTACAATAGAATCAGTTCCTATGAATTTCGATTTCAGTTAAATGCCATATTGACCTGTTGTTGGACATCCAATATGCTAGTCCAGCATTATCCTGGTTTTTACTAATCTTTGATACTTGGCAAAAGCTGGACATTATTTCTATAAAAAATACAGTAGTGCCTATAGTGTCATATGTTGGAAGATGTACTGTGGCTATAGAGAATAATATGTCATGCCAGATGATTAAGATGTATTACTTATAACCAAGTAAATATCGACTGAATGATATGTTTTAAAATCCATGACAATCTTCTCATTTAGATTGCCCGAAAATGTTAAAATACATACTAGAAAGCCAATATAGAATGGCTCTTATTTCATATAGACACAACGAAAATATATTTCCTATATCGTGAACCGACAAGCCCGGGCACCCAAATCATTTGTTTTAGAAATGCAATTATCATGATTTATTGGCACTTTTGTTTGCAGTTGCTGCTATGTGAGACCCTAAGCATGTGTTCCAGCCTTATGCAATAATGCTTAGATGTTCAAATATTCAGGATAAGGACTGGGTTATCTCATTAATTTTACAAAGCTCTGTCAGTTGGTGAATCATGAATGTAGCTGAACAGTACAAACACAGCGAATTTCCATTCCAAAATGCTTACTGTTTTGTACAGTTTATAAGGCATTAAACAACACTGTGCAGCTTGGGAAAATGGAGTTTTATCTGGCAGAACTAGGTGTGGGATTAAAGGTGCAGTTCAGAGCAGAATCATGGGCTGTAATTGTAAATTCTTCTTCTGTAATTCAGAGACTGTGGTTTGTGCTTTGTTCCAAACTTTGATGCAAACACATAAAGCCCTTAGGATCTTCCCTGACAAAATGTAACACATTTTACAGTATGCTAGTTACAAAGCTGTGAATAGCTAAACCCAGAATTTAAATATTTTCTTTTCTCTCTTCACCTGATAAAATTGAGATAATCCAGTGCTCACAAGACAAAATTGGTCCTGGATTATTCATATTCAAGGACTATTATGCCTCAGCACTCAATAAAAACTTTCCATCTTTATGTAACAATGACACTTATTACCATATTACTTTCCTAGGTTGTGCTAAACTGAAATGAATAGTAACACCTAAAAGAATATTCCATTATTTCCCCTCCATATGTCTGCTAGGTGGACATTTCAACATTTCCTCAATGTTGGAGTGACATTGATTTTTTTTACTAATCTAAACAAGTATAAAAAAAAGCAATGGTGTATCTGTGGAGTAATACTTTGAAATAAAATGGAATAATAATTTGGGTATAAAAAACTTATATCATTGGAATAATACTACTATGTGCACAAGACATACAAAGACCAAAGTGGAGGTGATAATTTAGCATGCTTTTATTATATAGCGCTATCTTATTTCGCAGCACTTGACATACATTATCATCGCTTTCCCCATTAGGGCTCACAATCTAATAGGGTGGTTCCTGGTTGACTCTAGCACCTTTTTTAACTTTTGAGTACTTTAAGTTATTTTTAAGGGTTTTTGATTTCCCCGTTGGTTTGCTTTCTGATATCGAGACCCCATTCATTTTTCTAGAGGTTTTGCCAAGGCTGCAGTGATGCCAACTGAGCCACCATGCTGCCCTTATACGAGTGACCATAAGTGAGAACATATTTAATCTTTCTATCTATCTAGAGTGGAGAAAAAAGTATTTAGTCAGCCACCACTTGTGCAAGTTCTCCCACTTAAAAAGATGAGAGAGGCCTGTAATTGACATCATAGGTAGATCACAACTATAATAGTCAAAATGAGAAAACAAATCCAGAAGATCACCTTGTCTGATGTGGCAAGATTGGTGGCTGACTGAATACTTTTTCCCCCACTGCATCTATCCATCCATCTATCTATCTGTCTATCTACCTACAGTATTATGGAGTGATGGAAAGTGAATAAACTAACAAAGAGGTGAAGAGTATTAAAATTGACTAACACTAGGCTAATCTTATCCAATTAAAAATCTAAATTTATCATTACCTTAATGCAAAGGAAACTGGTAATGTTCCGGGTCATGATGCCAACATAGATACCCCGGCTTTTAAGCAAGTGGGGAAGTGGAAAGAAAGCCTGAATTCTTTCCCTTACATTTTTTCCTAATAATATCCCTACCTTGCTTCAGAGGTTGGCATCCTAAAAGTGCAAGTAAGTTGTGGAGGCTGAGCTCACCGTCGGCTCACCCTGGTATGCCCTGGATGGTCCTAGGTATTAAAGACACCTTAGAAGAACGGAGATTCAAAGTAGCAAATTAAACAATCCCTAATATGCAAAAATATGTATGCAACAATAAATTGACAATGCAGAAGGCAAGGCTATTAGTAGCACCACAAAATATACTACCATAAATGTAAAAAGGATAACAATTAGTCCAAATGGAAACACAAATATTAATAGTCAGTGTCCATAGTATAGAGTGCTGTTTGTATTTCAATGTTTGCCGTCACAAATGCCAAAGAAAGGGATCCCGATAGATCCTACTAAATACAGAAACATAATGTGTCAGTGTCCATTGTACAATATAGAGTGCTAATTGTGCTTAAATGCTTATGATATGAGAAATGGACCTCATTTTACAGTAAATATTTGCCACATTAATCCATAGCAAATTGAATAAGTCTCAGCTTCTCACTTAAGGTAACAATTTGTTCTGCAAGGTAGGAGCATTGGCAGGAAAAAAAGTGTAAGGTGTAAGAGAAAGTATTCAGGTTTTCTTTCTACTTTCTTCACCATTTGTTTCAAAACCCTGGGTATTCATACGACATCATGAGTGTGTATGGACGTTTTTCTACAATTTTTGATTATTGGTTCAGATTGGGAACATTAAGGGTACCGTTACAAGTAGCGATGCACCAGCGATCCCGACCAGCGATATGACGTGGTCAGGATCGCTGGTGCATCGCTAGGTGGTCGCTAGTGAGCTGCCACACAGGCAGATCTCACCAGCGACATCGCTGGGGACGGGGATCGCTACTTACCTGTCAGACGCGGCGATCCTGTGTCTTCCCGCCCGGCTCCACGCATTGCTAGTCGGCGCCACAGGAAGCGCCGCAGGAAGTGACCGACGAGGAATGGTCCAGGAGCTTCTTGCGCGATCAGCGATAATCAGCGGGGGAGCAGGTCGGAGGTAAGTATCACATGCAGCGATATCGCTAGCAATATCGCTGCAACGTCACAAAATCGGTGACATTACAGCGATATTGCTAGCGATATCGCAGTGTGTAACGGGGGCTTAACCGTTTCCTTTTAATTAAGGTAGTAAAAGCATTTTGATTTTAAATTGGATGAGACTAGCCTAATGATAGACAGTGATAGAGTGCGATACATAACTGATTTATCCGTTTGAATTGAATGTATCATATTTATAATTTTTCGTAAAATACTAACATAATCTTTTCTTGATCTATGATTATCGAATTTAAAATCTCTATTGTTTATTTTTTTATGTGAAAGTGTCCAAATGGCTTGAGCTAACTTTCCTAGTTTTGAGATTTGCTTTACAGCTGTTGTTTGGAGCATAGACTGAAATAGATAGCGTCTGACTTACCGATTTATGTGGAAGAGTTTTCAGTGCATGCTGTATAGCCTGTGCAGAGGTCTTGGTGCCGAGAAGTGGATAAGGATAGATGTCTGCCTCGGTTTTTTTGGCAATGGTTTTCCAGTGTTATATGCATAAAGCTTAATGATAAAGGTTTTTCTTTAAATTCTGTTGATGATAGCAATGTCAATGAGGTTATTAAAAAGCAATGTCTACTGATCATTTCATGTCATAATACCTGTATGCTCACTGGTCTTTGTAAAAGTGGCAAAATTAAAGTTATAATTTTTTTTATAAAGAATTTAAAGAATAGGCAATTTTTAAGCAACAATTCTACACTTGCCATTTCCCTTCCTCTCTACAACAATCAATAAAAGTTAGGCTAGGATCACACAAGCATAGATTCTCTCATCGGAGACAATCAAGTCAATTATGCCAATCACATTCTGATCAAACTCTCTCAGATGAGGAAAAGGTGAAGAAAAATATTTATCTTCTCTATTCTATCAGTCTGTTTGAGCTGCACTTGGAAGTCATCTACTCATTGACTTACATTGCCGAGAACGATCTGAATATCTGAATCATACTAGGGTAACCTGAGATTGTTTTCCTTGGATGGGAAATAATCAAACATGTGCACAGCATCATAGAATAACACTGTTCCATGTGTTTTGTTGATGACACTGGGATGAAAAATAAAGCTATGTGCAGGAACTTTTAAAAGTAGAAATCAACGAATATCTTTGAATTTAATTGAATTCTCCTCAAATTGTAAAAAAAATCCCCATTCTCCAAAATGCAGATTTATTTTTTTGTAATATGCTTCTATGCAAAGTCAGCAAAATGGTGGAAGCTTGATGATTTTCTTTAGCCATAAGCAGCCATCCCAAGAGTTAAAAATATCCATATATTCAATGTACTGCTCACCTCTTCAAGTCCACTGCTCCTTACCATCCCCCGCCTGTTTCTTGCCCCATCAATCCCATCCTCACCACATCTCTCATTACTGCCTCTCATTGTAGACTGGGACTCCGAGATGTGAAAAGTTTATTATGTCCTGGGGTCTGGACACGTCCCTAAAGCATATTAATGGACATTAAATTTGCAGAGAATATTTTCTTGACAAATCAAATATATTAGGAAAATTAAAGCAAACCGAGGAGTATGAATTCTACCTGATCAACTCATCTCTAGTTATGGGGCTCATAAATTTAACCACATGGAATGCATCTTCTACTACCAGTATTCCTAGAAAACATATGATAATTCTACCTCTACCAATGTGGTACATATTGGATAGCAACTGTACATTAGCACAGATAAGCCATAAGTCAAGAGATTGAGCAATATTTCCACGCTATGTTGAAGTTGTAGAATTGAGAGTGGAAATTCTGTCACTAGTGCCCCAATAAAATTTGTTGGTGAAAGCAAATAGTCTTCATACATAATAAACTGAGGGCTTTTTTTAGCCACCCAGCACGATCATTATTAAGAGGGTGACTCACATCTCTTAAAAGACTGCAGTGCCGATAATATTCATGCTGCTCAATCTGAATCATCTACTTCTTCGCATCTTTCTGCATGACTTTCCTGTGGGCGGAATGACACTTTAGTCATTTATCAATCATGTTCTCTAAAGGCTGGTGCACACAAGTGCTTTGTGAGGAATACATCTTTCGATAACCTTTATTTAAATATAGCTTTATAGCGACGGAATAGAGAATTTTCATCCTACAGCATCAACATTATGCTATCCAAGCCCTCCTCCAGGAGGAAAACCAGTGGGATATAACTCAGAGATATTGATATAAATCACCTATGATAAGAAATATGATTTGTGGAGCTACGGTAATTTATATTTATTGAATTACCTGCTTGAGAATGGAAGACATTTCACGCCACCCACAGAAATATTATCATATTTATAACTTTGAGTGCCAAATAACTGTAACATATGGTGTATTATGGATTGTCAAATTTTAGATGACCTCATTTTTCTTGATATTTGGTAATCACCCCTCTTAGTTTAATATGCTTTTAGATCTCTTCACATATTGAACTGATTGTAATTTCTTCTTTTCAATGCTATATTTCCTGTTGTGGAAACTTTCACCATTTATACCATTGGGAGGAAATTGGAATCTCATCCCAGTTGATCTATCTTACGAAGATGAAAGTATACTCTTTCATTCACTGTCCCCGAATGAAGCACAAGTTACTTTCACATGCCGTTTTAACATTGTCAGAGAGTTCACTGAAGCCCCAGGCTTATATATCATGTTTAATTTGTATGTATTATTCCACAGAAAGTTATTCCACTCTCATATTTCTTTTTCTTCTATTTTTTGTAATGTTAAGACTGAAGTGAAAGATAAATTATATAAGCTAGAATATATGCATATCATATCAGTAAAAAGTAGTAATTATAAATGATCATACTTTATAGGAAGTCACTGGGAATTCTTCAGTTTTATTATCTTCCCAGTACTTATGTGAAGCTAAGTAACTTAACAAATTATTAAAACATAATAGGAAATAGTTCTAATTGCAGGTGAAAAGTGTAATTTCTCATATAGATTGTCATTCTTTATTATACTTTTAAGGTCATCTTATTTTATTATTTTGTTTTAGATTTTAAATAAAGCTATAACATTTTTATATTAATAAATAGGGCCTAACCCATTAAAATAAATTGAAATTTGCACAGGATTACAAAAATACCTCTATTTTTGTGTTTTATACTTGAGATAATGATTCTCTAATGTTAATTATATGAATTGCAGAAGTCATAGAGGAGTTCAAGGACAATGTCAAGCAAGGAGGCTGCAGGCTTTTTAAATTTCAACAGGAAATGGAACTTCATGTCAACTATTAAAATTCAAAATAACGGGTGAAATAATTGTTGAACACGTCACCAATTTTCTAAGTAAATAGATATATTTTTAAAGGTACTATTGGCATGAAATTCTCACCAGATGTTGGTGTCAACCCATCCATTCCACACAGGCAAAGAAATCAAACTACAGATGCCCATAAGTTAAGTTATGTGTAAAAATGAAAAATGACACAGGGAAAAAATATTAAACACATGTACTTAAATGTATTTAATACAAAAGTCTTTGTTGGTCATGACTGCTTCAAGATGCCTCCTGTATAGAGAAACTAGTCTCATTCATTGCTCAGGTGTGAGTTTGGCATAATGTTTCACACAAATACTCTTAAAATCCTGAATGAACGCTGAGCTTTAGTTTCTTCGATATATAATAATAATAATATAACATATTTCTGCAGCACTTTACAATTAAGCGGGGACATGTACAGACAATAAATTCAATACAAGTTAAGACAATTCAAACAGTGACATTAGGAGTGAGGTCCTTGCTCGCAAGCTTACAATCTATAAGGAAATGGGGGGGACACAGTAGGTGAAAAGTGCTTGTTATTTCAGGTCTGGGAATTATAATAAATAGGGATTTTCATATAAAGCTGCATGATCCGGTCATCAGCCCATGTGCTTAAGTGCAATAGTCAAGTATCAAGTGCAGCTATAGTGTGCATGGAGGGTGTTGAGACAGATGAATAGTAGGGTGCAGATTCAGAATAATATTTGGAAGGAGGGAACAGGGCAAAGTTAGTTTACTGAGTAGTTGAGGTGGTAGGCTTGTTTGAAGAGATGGGTTTTCAAAGCGCTCTTGAATAGGTCGGGGCTACGTATCAGTCTGATCGTCTGGGGAAGTGCATTCCAGAGAGCTGTGTAGCACGAGAGAAGTCTTGGAGATGGAGTTGCGAGGTTGGGATTATGGGCGATGTTAGTCTTAGGTCATTTGTAGAATGGAGAGCAAATAGTAACTTGGCACTCAACTCGAATGATCCTTTTTGAAAGAAAATTTTATTATGTGCAGTCTCAGAGACTGCACATAATAAAATTTTCTTTCAAAAAGGATCATTCAAGTTGAGTGCCAAGTTACTATTTGCTATTCATTTAGGTCTGGGTATCCTACTTGTGCACCCTGCGGTAGTGCCACGCTATACTTACCATTTGTAGAATGGAAGGCATGTGTAGGGTGATAGACAGAGATGAGAGAGGAGATACAGTGGGGCAAAAAAGTATTTAGTCAGTCAGCAATAGTGCAAGTTCCACCACTTAAAAAGATGAGAGGCGTCTGTAATTTACATCATAGGTAGACCTCAACTATGGGAGACAAACTGAGAAAAAAAATCCAGAAAATCACATTGTCTGTTTTTTTTCATTTTATTTGCATATTATGGTGGAAAATAAGTATTTGGTCAGAAACAAAATTTCATCTCAATACTTTGTGATATATCCTTTGTTGGCAACGACAGAGGTCAAACGTTTTCTGTAAGTCTTCACAAGGTTGCCACACACTGTTGTTGGTATGTTGGCCCATTCCTCCATGCAGATCTCCTCTAGAGCAGTGATGTTTTTGGCTTTTCGCTTGGCAACACGGACTTTCAACTCCCTCCAAAGGTTTTCTATAGGGTTGAGATCTGGAGACTGGCTAGGCCACTCCAGGACCTTGACATGCTTCATACGAAGCCACTCCTTCGTTGCCCTGGCGGTGTGCTTTGGATCATTGTCATGTTGAAAGACCCAGCCACGTTTCAACTTCAATGCCCTTGCTGATGGAAGGAGGTTTGCACTCAAAATCTCACGATACATGGCCCCATTCATTCTTTCATGTACCCGGATCAGTCGTCCTGGCCCCTTTGCAGAGAAACAGCCCCAAAGCATGATGTTTCCACCACCATGCTTTACAGTAGGTATGGTGTTTGATGGATGCAACTCAGTATTCTTTTTCCTCCAAACACGACAAGTTGTGTTTCTACCAAACAGTTCCAGTTTGGTTTCATCAGACCATAGGACATTCTCCCAAAACTCCTCTGGATCATCCAAATGCTCTCTAGCAAACTTCAGACGGGCCCGGACATGTGCAGGCTTAAGCAGTGGGACACGTCTGGCACTGCAGGATATGAGTCCATGGTGGCGTAGTGTGTTACTTATGGTAGGCCTTGTTACATTGGTCCCAGCTCTCTGCAGTTCATTCACTAGGTCCCCCCGCATGGTTCTGGGATTTTTGCTCACAGTTCTTGTGATCATTCTGACCCCACGGGGTGGGATTTTGCGTGGAGCACCAGATCGAGGGAGATTATCAGTGGTCTTGTATGTCTTCCATTTTCTAATTATTGCTCCCACAGTTGATTTCTTCACTCCAAGCTGGTTGGCTATTGCAGATTCAGTCTTCCCAGCCTGGTGCAGGGCTACAATTTTGTTTCTGGTGTCCTTTGACAGCTCTTTGGTCTTCACCATAGTGGAGTTTGGAGTCAGACTGTTTGAGGGTGTGCACAGGTGTCTTTTTATACTGATAACAAGTTTAAACAGGTGCCATTACTACAGGTAATGAGTGGAGGAAAGAGGAGACTCTTAAAGAAGAAGTTACAGGTCTGTGAGAGCCAGAAATCTTGATTGCTTGTTTCTGACCAAATACTTATTTTCCACCATAATATGCAAATAAAATGAAAAAAAAACAGACAATGTGATTTTCTGGATTTTTTTTTCTCAGTTTGTCTTCCATAGTTGAGGTCTACCTATGATGTAAATTACAGACGCCTCTCATCTTTTTAAGTGGTGGAACTTGCACTATTGCTGACTGACTAAATACTTTTTTGCCCCACTGTATAAGGTGGTGCAGAACTGTGGGGAGCTTTGTGGGTGATATATATGTTCTATTGGATTCAGGTCAAGTGGTTGCTGGACCATATTAGCAGATTTTTGTTCTTTCTCTGAAACCAATTGAGAGTTTCCTTGGCATGGGGCATTTTATATCATAGTCTTGCTGAAATATCCACCCTCATTTCCTCTTCATCATCATTGGCAGATGGTAGCAGATTTTTATCAAATATATTTTTGTACATTTGTCCTTCCATCAATCACATGAAGTTTGTCAATGCCATATGATGAAAAACAGTCCAATACCACAATGTCCCCACCACCAAGCTTCTATGTTGGTATGGTGTTTTTGTAATAAAATGCAGTACCTTTTGGCTTCCAAGCAAGGTGTGTATTATGGCATCCAACAAGCTCCATATTGGTCTCATATAACGAGTCTATATTCTCCCAGTATCTCACAGGCTTGTCTAAATATTGCTGAGCAAACTTTAAATGTGCTTGAACATGCTTTTTGTTCAGCAATGGAGTCTTGTGTGGTGAGCATACATACTGGCCATGGAGGTTGCGTGCATTACTTATAATTGTACATGCTGATTCCAGGTCTTTCTGTAGCTTTCCACAGGTGGTCCTTGGCACTTGGACAGTTGTTCTGATAATTATTTTCACTCCTGTCTGCCTGAAATCTTGTAAGGGAGCACCTGGTCATGGCTGATTTATGGTCAAATGATTTTCTTTCCACTTCTGGATTATGACCCAACAGTGTTCATTGGAACCTTCAGTAGTTTAGAAATTCTTTTGTAACCAATGCCGTCAGAGTGTTTTGCAGCAATAAGATTGTGAAGGTGTTGAGACAGCTCACTGGTTTTACCCATAATAGGATATTTCCTTTGTGAAACCTTGGTGATGAGACACCTTTCTATAGGCCATCAGCTGAACCAGCTGATACTATTTTTCATTAAGTGGCAGGATTGCTTTCTATTTACTGGTAGATTTCAGCTGATGTCATGACTTTCCATTGCTTTTTACACCTGTCTCTCTTAATGTGTTCTATACCTTTGCCCTGTGTCATTTCTCATTATTACACATAACTTAGCCTATGTATCTCTATGGTTTGATTTCTCTGTGTAAATTGGATGGGTTGTTAACGATATCTGGTGAGAATTTCATTTCAATAGCACATTCAGAAACATGTTTACTTTGAAAATTTGTGGGATGCTCACTACTTACATCACCATTTGTATGTAGTTAGTAGAGTTGACCAAATATAATTGAATGCAAATAAAAAAAATCTGCATTTGCATTTGCTTCTGTGCAGATTCATCACAATGGTTGGTCCTGGTTGCCATTATTTTGAAATATAAAAGGCCATCAAAATGAGATGAGTGGTATGGTGAGCATGAGGATTTTGTATATTTTTTTACATCTTACGTTTATTATACTCTTGGGTCTAGAGAGACCACAGAGCATAATAAGCGACTTTCAATTCAAGAACAATTCTGAATTTCATATTACCTGGGAATATACACACAGACAGGTTAATTCAAATCTTGCCTGATCCACTCATCTCTAGTACATAGGAGAATTTTATTTCCTATAATGTCTATGTACACTACCGTTCAAAAGTTTGGGGTCACCCAGATAATTTTGTGCTTTCCATGAAAACTCATACTTTTATTAATCAAATGAGTTGCCAAATGAATTTAAAATCTAGTCCAGACATTGACAAGGTTTGAAAAAAAGATTTTCATTTGAAATGATATTTTTTTCCTTCAAACTGCTTTCATCAAAGAATGCTCCCTTTACAGCAATTACAGCATTGCAGACCTTTGGCATTCTGGCAGTTAATTTGCTGAGGTAATCAGGAGAAATTTCACCCCATGCTTCCAGAAGCCCCTCTCACAAGTTGGTTTGGCTTGATGGGCACTTTTTGCGTACCATACGGTCAAGCTGCTCCCACAACAGTTCAATGAGGTTGAGATCTGGTGACTGCTCTGACCACTCCATTACAGATAGAATACCAGCTGCCTGCTTCTTCCCTAAACAGTTCTTGCATAATTTGGAGGTGTGTTTTGGGTCATTGTCCTGTTGTAGGATGAAATTGGCTCCAATCAAGCACTATCCACAGGGTATGACATGGCGTTGCAAAATGGAGTGATAGCCTTCCTTATTCAAAATTCCTTTTACATTGTTCAAATCTCCCACTTTACCAGCACCAAAGCAACCCCAGACCATCCCATTACCTCTGCCATGCTTGACAGATGGCATCAGGCACGCTCCCAGCATCTTTTCAGGTGTTCTGCATCTCACAAATGTTCTTCTGTGTGATCCAAACACCTCAAACTTGCATTTGTCTGTCCATAACACTTTTTTTCAGTCTTCCTCTGTCCAATGTCTGTGTTCTCTTGCCCATATTAATCTTTTCCTTTAATTTGCCAGTCTCAGATATGGCTTTTTCTTTGGCACTCTGCCCTGAAGGTCAGCATCCCGGAGTTGCCTCTTCACTGTAGACTTTGACACTGGCATTTTGCGTGTATTCTTTAATGAAGCTGCCAGTTGAGGACCTGTGAGGCATCGATTTCTCAAACTACAGACTCTAATGACCTTGTCTTGTTACTCAGTTGTGTAGTGGGGCCTCCAACTTCCCTTTCTACTCTGGTTAGAGCCTGTTTGTGCTCTCCTCTGAAGAGAGTAGTGCACACCGTTGCAGGAAATCTTCAGTTTCTTGGCAATTTCTCACATGGAATAGCCTTCATTTCAAAGAACAAGAATAGACTGTCGAGTTTCACATGAAAGTTGTTTTTTTTCTGGCCATTTTGAGAGTTTAATGGAACCAGCAAATGTAATTCTCCAGATTCTCAATTAGCTCAAAGGAAGGTCAGGCTTATAGCTTCTCTAATCAGCCAAACTGTTTTCAGCTGTGCTAACATACTTGCACAAGAGTTTTCAAGGGTATTCTAACCATCCATTAACCTTCTTACACAGTTAGCAAACACAAAGTACCATTATAACACTGGAGTGATGGTTATTGGAAATGGGCCTCTATACACCTATGAAGATATTGCATTGCAAACCAGACTTTTGCAGCTAGAATAATCATTTACCACAATAACAATGTATAGAGTGTATTTCTGAATCATTTAATGTTAGCTACATTGGAAAAAACTGTGCTTTTATTTCAAAAATAAGGAAATTTGTAAGTGACCCTAAACTTTTGAATGGTAGTGTATATGCATAGTGGACAAGTTCACCATTGTTTGATTGTTATGACAGTCTATGACATCTGAGATAGGTAATGGGATGTTCTGTACCTTTGAGGACACAGAAGCAAAACAGCACCTATGTTTTAACCCCTTAACTAAAGCCGATACGCCTTTTAGCGGCAACAGTTAAGGGTACTTATGCCACAGCACCGCTTTTTAATGTCACTGAGGAATAAGGGTATAGTTCTGAGACCCCAGAGAACATGATTCGGGTCGCTCTTTACCAACCTCAGTGTTGTGATCACCATTATTAAAGGTATAACGGCAATCGTAAAAAAAAGTCAGATTTTTCATTTAATTTCTCTCTCCTTTGATGTGATCACAATTCAGAGGAGGAAGAAATAGGTTCCCTGGTCCCCCCATTACCTCCGTTTTCCCTGCAACCCCCTGTGAAGCTTCTAGGTTCCCCAATGACTTCTTCTGGGAGAAAATGGCGGTGTGCAGTGTACAGTGTGTCCACTGAGATCTGCCGGCCGGCACCCGGTAACAATAGGAAATTTTTCCTATTGGTTCATTTTGATCACTGTGAAAGATCCTATCACAGTGATCAAGATGCAAAAATAGTAAGTGAACTAAGTGAAACCCTCTTTTATCACCCTCTTAGTTAGCTAAAAATAATAAAATAAAAAATGTTTTTATTTCCAATTTTCTATTAGGGTTAGAGTTGGGCTAAAGTGAGTTTGGCTAAAGTGAGTTGGGCTAAAGTGGGTTGGGATAAAGTTAGGGTTAGGGTTGGGCTAGAGTTAGGGTTGGGGCAAGGGTTAGGTTTGGGTTAAAGTTAGGGTTGGGCTAGGGTTAGGGTTGTGGTCATGGTTGGGATTAAAGTTACAGTTGGGATTAGGTTTAGGTGTTTGTTAGGGTTAGGCTTGTCATTAGGGTTATGGTTAGGGTTGGTAATAGGGTTAGGGGTGTATTTGGGTTAGGGTTGTGGTTTGGGTTATGAATAGGGTTGGGATTAGAGATAGGGGTGTGTTTGGGTTAGGGTTGGAGTTAGAATTGGTGGTTTTCCATTGTTTAGGTACATCAGGGGGTCTCCAAATACGACATGGCACCACTATTGATTCCAGCCAATTTGCATTCAAAAAGTCAAACTATACTCCCTCCCTTCTGAGCCCTGCCATGCACCCAAACAGAGGCTTTCCCCCACATACTCAGGAGAAATTGCATAACAAATTTTGTGGTCCATTTTCACCTGATACCCTTGTAAAAATAAAAAAGACTGGTTCCAAATTAAATTTTTTGTGAAAAAAGTAAAATGTTAATTTTTTCTTTCCACATTGCATTAGTTCTTGTGGAGCACCTGCAGGGTTAATAAACTTTTTGAATGTGGTTTTGAGCACTTTGAGGGGTGCAATTTTTAGAATGGTGTCACTTTTGGGTATTTTCTGCTATATTGACCCGCCAAACTCACTTTAAATGTGAGGTGGTCCCTAAAAAAGGTTTTGTAAATGTTGTAGGAAAAATGAGAACTCGCTGGTCAACTTTTAACCCTTATAACAGCCTAACAAAAAATTATGTTTCCAAAATTGTGCTTATGTAAAGTAGACATGTAGAAAATGTTATTTTTTAACTATTTTGTGTGACACCACTCTCTGTTTTAGAGGTACAAAAATTAAAAGCTT
Source organism: Dendrobates tinctorius (assembly GCF_039654945.1). Taxonomy (NCBI): domain Eukaryota; kingdom Metazoa; phylum Chordata; class Amphibia; order Anura; family Dendrobatidae; genus Dendrobates; species Dendrobates tinctorius. The sequence goes on from NW_027361684.1 coordinate 62,023,543, forward strand.
GAAAATTTGCAACATTTTCAAAATTTTTGCTAAATTTAATTTTTTTTATAAATAAATGCAAGTTATATCAAATAAATTTTACCAGTAATATGAAGTAGAATATGTCACAAAAAAAAGAGTTTCAGAATCAGTGGGATATGTTGAAGCATTCGAGAGCTATAACTTCATAAACTGACAGTGGTCAGAATTGTAAAAATTGGCTTTGTCATTAAGTGCCAAATTGTCTCGTCACTAAGGGGTTAAAAAGGAGATGGATTACCAAATGTGAGTAAGTGGTTGACAAATGAGAAGCAATCTGCCACAAAAGTAATTTACAACAGACTGGTTCTTCAAGAAGAGATAAATAGTGTTTATTTAGAGTCACTAATCACTATATAATCATTTGGCTCAGATATCATAATGAGAAGCTAATATTTTTTAACAGCTTTGTCAATTGAGAATTTCTATGGGCATGTATTATATATCATCCGAATAATATTATACTCAATATCATATTTTTCATTTTAACTTTTTTATGCTTTTTTTAGTATAAGGCTATAGTTCATTATATTACCGCATATACTCGTGTATAAGCCGAGTTTTTCGGCACATTTTTTGTGCTGAAAATGCCCCCCCTCGGCTTATACACAAGTCACGGTCCCAGAAAGCCGGTGGGGGTGGGGAAGCAGCGGGTAAGAGACAGGAGCTGGCGGGGAATGGGGAGTGGCGGAGCAGTGGGTAAGAGACAGGAGCCAGCAGAGGAGGGGGAGCGGCGTAGCTGCGGGTTACAGAGCCAGGAGCCAGCAGCTGTGGCTAAAGCCTGTGCCGCTGCAGTAATAGCACACAGTGCCAGGTGCAGCCGTTGGCTTCCAGCACACATACTCACCTGCCTGCGCACCCTCGGTGAGTCGGTGACACTGCATATCGTTCCGGGCGCTGGCGCCAGCTGCTCTCTTGCAGCCGAGATGTCACATGGTACTGCTCTTTAAGGTAAAGAATATGCACGCATCTCCACTCCCATAGGCGTGGAGCGCATACTCATTTTTTTAATGAGCGGTACCACATGACCACTCAGCTAGAAGAGAGCTGTTGGAAGCCGGAACAAGATGCAATGCCACAGAGGGAGCATGCACAGGCAGGTAAATAGGATATTTTTTGTTTTCTAAACAGGAATCATACATAGGGATAAGGGAATAAGGAGCCATGCATACCAGGAGAGGGACTGGGGAGCCATACATACAGGATAGGGACTGGAGAGCCATGCATAAAGGATAGGGACTGGAGAGCCATGCATACCAGGAGAGGGACTGGGGAGCTATGCATACAGTATAGGGACAAGAGAGCCATGGATACCAGGAGAGGGACTTGGGAGCCATACATAGAGGATAGGGACTGGAGAGTCATGCAAACAAGATAGGGACTGGAGAGCCATGCATACCAGCAGAGGGACTGGGGAGCCATGCATACAGTATAGGGACTGGAGAGCCATGCATATAGGATAGGGACCGGGGGAGCCTTGCATACAGGATAGGGACTGGAGAGCCATGCATACAGGATAGGGACTGGAGCACCAAGCATTCAGGATAGGGACTGGAGAGCCATGCATACGTTGTAGGGACTGGAGAGCCATGCATACAGTATAGGGACTGGAGAGCCATGCATACAGGATAGGGACTGGAGAGCCATGCATAAATTATAGGGACTGGAGAGCCATGCATACAGTATAGGGACTGGAGAACAAAGCAAACAGGATAGGGACTGGAGAGCCATGCATACAGTATAGGGACTGGAGAGCCATGCACACAGTATAGGGACTGGAGAACCAAGCATACAGGATAGGGACTGGAGATCCATGCAAACAGGATAGGGACTGGAGAGCCATGCATACAGGATAGGGACAGGGTGAGCCATGCATACAGGATAGGGACAGGGGGAGCCATGCTTACAAGATAGGGACTGGAGAGCCATACATACCATGAGAGCGACTGGAGTGCCCTACATCCATACATACAGTGACAGGGACTATGGACATGGGAACCATACATGCAATGACAGGGACTAGGAACAAGGGAGCCATGCATACCACATAGGGATGAGGGGACAGTGCATACCCGGCTTATACTCTAGTCACTAAGTTGACACAGTTTTTTGTGGCAAAAGTAGGTGCCTCGGCTTATACTCAGGTCAGCTTATACTTGAGTATATACGGTACATTCATTTTATAAAAACTATAACATTCAACATAATTAATATATATGTTAAGTTGTTTTCAATTCCACGCTTGGAATTATGATATAAAGAAATTTTCTGAAATGTTTTTAACACAGTGCATACAGACTAAATTAAGTTCAGGATTTTCAACAAAATGTCTGGACAGAAACCATCCCTGCAATAGAAAAAGATGGTCTTAATTGTGAGAAACCTTATGCTTGTGTGCTCCTGGTTGTGTTTTTTTTCCTTACCATTTTTTCTTCTCAGCTCTTGTGCTTTGAATTTCCAAAAAACTATAAAAGCTTTTGATAGCACGTCACAATATTATATTGAACCTTTCTTGTGACAAATTGTAGCCCTTAAAGCAAAATCAATAATAAGTCAGAGTGGACACATACTGTAGGTACATGCAGATTTTGAGATGGATTTCGCTGCAGATTTGCTGAATAATTACGCTAAATTGGTGTCCAATTTGCATCTAAATCTGCATTGAAATCTGTAAATGTGAATCTAGCTTAATCATTTTAATCTTGATTCCAATACAAAGCTACACTTGTATATACAGTGAGCATAAGTGTAATGTATAAAAAAGGCAAGTATGATAATGGACTGGACTGGCAAAAAAATGCATATGTAGAATTAAGCAGTGTAGATATATATATAGCAGTGTAGATATATATATATATATCTACATTGCTCAAAAAATTAAGGGTACACTTAAACAACAGACTATAACTCCAAATAAATCAAACTTCTGTGAAATCAAACTGTCCACTTAGGAAGCAATACTGATTGACAATCAACTTCACATGCTGTTGTGCAAATGGAACAGACAATAGATGGAAATTATTTGCAATTATCAAGACACAATAAAGGAGTGGTTCTGCAGGTGGGGACCACAAACCAAATCTCAGTACCAATGCTTTCTGGCTGATGTTTGGTCACTTTTGAATGTTGGTTGTGCTTTCACACTCGTGGTAGTATGAGACGGACTCTACAACCCACACAAGTGGCTTAGGTAGTGCAGCTCATCCAGGATGGAACATCAATGCAAGCTGTGGCAAAAAGGCTTGCTGTGTCTGTCAGCGTAGTGTCCAGAGGCTGGAGGCGCTACCAGGAGACAGGCCAGTACACCAAGAGACATGGAGGGGGCCATAGGAGGGCAAAAACCCAGCAGCAGGACAGCTACCTCAACCTTTGTGCAAGGAGGAACAGGAGGAGCACTGCCAGAGCCCTGCAAAATGTCCTCCAGCAGGCCACAAATGTGCATGTGTTTGCACAAACGGTTAGAAACTGACTCCATGAGGATGGTCTGAGGGCCCGATGTCCACAGATGGGGGTTGTGCTCACAGCCCAACACCGTGCAGGATGCTTGGCATTTGCCACAGAACACCAGGTTTGGCAAATTCACCACTGGCGCCCTGTGCTCTTCACAGATGAAAGCAGATTGACACTGAGCACATGTGACAGACGTGACAGAGTCTGGAGACACTGTGGAGAGCAATCTGCTGCCTTCAACATCCTTCAGCATGACAGATTTGGCAGTGGGTCAGTAATGGTGTTGGGTGGCATTTTTTTGGAGGGCTGCACAGCCCTCCATGTGTTCGCCAGAGGTAGCCTGACTTCCATTAGGTACCGATATGAGATCCTCAGACCCCTTGTGAGACCATATGCTGGTGTGGTTGGCCATGGGTTCCTCCTAATTCAGAACAATGCCAGACCTCATGTGGCTGGAGTGTGTCAGCAGTTCCTGCAAGATGAAGGCATTGAAGCTATGGAGTGGCCCACCTGTTCCCCAGACCTGAATCTGATTGAGCACATCTGGGACATCATGTCTTGCTCCATCCACCAATGTCACATTGCAACACAAACTGTCCAGCAGTTGGCGGATGCTTTAGTCCAGGTCTGGGAGGAGATCCCTCAGGAGACCATCTGCCGCCTCATCAGGAGCATGCCCAGGCGTTGTAGGGAGGTCATACAGGTACATGGAGGCCACACACTTCTGAGCGTCTTTTCCTTGACATGAGGCATTTCCACTGAAGTTGGATCAGCTTGTAATTTGATTTTCCACTTTGATTTTGAGTATCATTCCAAATTCAGACCTCCATGGGATATTCATTTTGATTACATTGATAATAGTTATGTTTTATTGTTCTGAACACATTCCACTATGCAAGGAGTAAAAATTTGCAACTGGAATATTTCATTCAGAGATATCTAGGATGTGGTATTTTAGTGTTCCCTTTATTTTTTGGAGCAGTGCATATATATATATGTATATATATATATATATGTGTGTTACAATAGAAAGAAAATGTACTTGCATTCCACAAAAGTATGTTATCCCGCTTACATTTGATCGTGCTCAGCATTGCAGCTATAGAAAGTCCAATAGCATTGTAGAAGAGAAGAAATTGTGGAACTCTCCTGTGCCTAAGATTCAGAGACTTTATTTTCAAATGGATAAAGTAGCAGGGTGATTGTGAATGGCATACTCCTATGTATGGACAACAGACGTTTCTTGCTGGGACCAGGTCGAAACGGCTATTGTCTATACATAGGAGTATGCCATCAACTAAAATGTTGTTGGTTTTTCTAATCTAATTGAAAAATTAGTCTCTGGATTATATGCACGGGTGAGTGCTGCAACTTCTTCTCTTCTATAACACTATATATAGTCTTCTCTCTTACTGTTCTGCAGCAATTAATAGATGAAGCAAAAGAATGTGTGTATTTAGTCTCATTCTGTCATTTTATCTGGTAGGTTTTGATTGCCTCTAAAAAAATGTCTTTTATTTCAGAGACCTTTTCTTGAGAGTTGCAAGATGAAAGCTCCTATTCCACATTTGATCCTCTATTTTGTTACCCTGGCACAAAGCTTAAAAGTCGTTACTAAAAGAGGTTCTGGTAAGTGAGTTTGTTTTATTCTTTTGCTGAGGGTCGTGACAGGCAGTGACTTCGAAGATCCTAAGTAATGGTAGTGAGCTTAGCTAATGTTGAAAATGTAGTGTACTGTAGTGTTATAATATAAAGAACTGAGGATTACAGTGCAGCCATCATCATGGCATTAATATTTATTGGATGAGGCTCCATGCAATATATTTTCTGAATTGGACCATCAAATATTTTATAATATGGTTTTCCATTTGAGATTATGTGGGTGTATGTGGACATACATTTATTGATAGAGATGGTCCCAGATTTTGGATCATGTGTGTCAGTGATGGGATTTCTTCTATTATGATCCAACCTCAGATATTGCTTTATCTTTGGTACCTAAGAGAAAAAGAAAAATCAGAGAGACACAAAAATGTTGTCTATCCGAATGTCTCTTGCTATTTTTGGATATGGTGATCTTTTAAAAAGCAAGATCAAAGGGAACTGAGACATTACATAACAGTTTGGCAGAAATATGAATTATATATTTGCTTGTCAAACACATCCTGGGACACAAGATAGATTACATGAAAAATGTGGGGGAACTTTCAATATGTCAGAATGACCTGGTTCAAAAGTTGAAGTTCTCAGAAAGAGTTGGGCTGAATTCACAGAATTTTGGTTGTCATTCCTTATGAAGATAGAATTTGGAAACAACAACTTGTCCTTGACCAATTTCTGGGAACTGAGGGGAAAACATCAGGCGATAAGAATGTCTGTGCGTAGACAGATGATAACCAACTGGAACACAGGTCATTCTTGCATGAGACTATTTTCTTTGTATTTTATCAGTTTAAGAAACAAGAGAAATTAGCTATTCCTTTAACATGTGTGCTAAGTGTTCAGTATGACTGTCAAAAATTGTGTAAATTGGATTTGCTGAGTTTTTTTGTATCATTTTGATTTATTGTGGAATTAGTTTTTTGTGTACTTTAACAAATTGTGAAGATGTTTTTAAGTATTGCAACAGCTATTTAATAAGGATACTCATTTTAATAGGTTGAATATGAAAAGTTAAATTGCAAAAAATGGAGTTTATTTGATTTAGAAATATAGGTCATGTTCCTGTACCATCATTAACTGTGTGTTATACTTATTATTACTCTTTTTAAGACTAGAATTGAAAAAAAAAACAGAATAGTTTAAATGAAAATGACAACGTAAAATAGTGACTCAGACCTATATTTACTACAAAAACTTGTGACTTTTTTAAAGTGCTTATTGCCCTTTGTACTAACCGATTCGAGTTAATGCTTCACTGGTTGACACTGGCAACCATCTTCCTTGTGTAATGTATAGGCAAAAGTGCAGGTGTTGTGTCATACAAACTCCATAGTATCACATAGCAATAAAGTAAGTGACATTGCCCAACCTCTGTCACATAATAATAATAATAATAATAATAATAATAATAATAAATTTTATTTTTATAGCGCCGACATATTCCGTAGCACTTTACATTTCAGAGGGGATTTGTACAGACAATAGACATTACAGCATAACAATAATCACATACAGTAGATTATAACAAATACCAAGAGGAGTGAGGGCCCTGCTCGCAAGCTTACAGTCTATGAGGAAAGAGGTAGACACGAAAGGTGGGTGGTAACAGTTGCCCTGATTGTATGGACCAGCCATAATGTTAAGTGTGTAACAGTACAGACACAGAGGGCTAATGGATGCATAAAGCATGTGGGAACATGATGCTGGGAACCTGGTTATGGTAAAACTTTTGGCTCTGCCACACAGGGATAGGTTAGGTTAATGTGTTGAGGCGATAGGCCAGTCTGAATAAATGCGTTTTCAGGACATGCTTAAAATTGTGGGGATTGGGGACTAATCGTATTGACCTGGGAAGTGCATTCCAAAGAATTGGCGCGGCACGTGTAAAGTCTTGGAGACGGGAGTGGGAGGTTCTGACTATTGAGGATACTAACCTCAGGTCATCAGCAGAACGGAGGGCGCGGGTAGGGTGGTATACTGAAACAAGGGAGGAGATGTAGGGTGGTGCTGAGCCATGGAGGGCTTTGTGGGTGAGGGTAATAAGTTTATACTGAATTCTGGAGTGGATGGGTAGCCAGTGTAATGACTGGCACAAGGTAGAGGCATCGGTGTAACGATTGGTGAGGAATATGATCCTGGCTGCAGCATTCAAGACAGATTGGAGAGGGGAGAGTTTTGTAAGAGGGAGACCGATTAGAAGAGAGTTACAATAGTCGAGATGAGAATGAATAAGAGAAACAGTAAGAGTTTTTGCAGAGTCAAAAGTAAGAAAAGGTCGAATTCTAGAAATGTTTTTGAGGTGCAGATGACAAGAGCGAGCCAGTGATCGAATGTGGGGGGCAAAGGAAAGCTCGGAATCAAGTATGACCCCAAGACAGCGGGCATGTTGCTGGGGAGTAATAGTGGAACCACAGACGGAAATGGCAATGTCGGGTGTAGGTACATTAGTAGCGGGAGGAAACACAACGAGTTCAGTCTTTGACAGGTTCAGTTTCAGATATAGTGAGGACATGATATTAGACACAGCGTTTAGACAATCGCCAGTGTTTTCTAGAAAGGCTGGCGTGATGTCAGGAGAAGAAGCGTATAATTGGGTGTCATCAGCATAGAGATGCTACTGGAAACCAAATCTACTGATTGTTTGACCAATAGGGGCAGTGTACAAGGAGAAGAGGAGGGGGCCTAGAACCGATCCTTGAGGAACCCCAACAGTAAGGGGAAGGTGAGAGGAGGAGGAACCGGCAAAAGAAACAGTAAAGGAGCGGTCGGAGAGATAGGAGGAGAACCAGGAGAGAACGGTGTCCTTGAGGCCAATGGAATGGAGCATAGTGAGGAGGAGCTGATGATCCACAGTGTCGAATGCTGCAGAGAGATCCAAGAGAATTAGCATGGAGTAATGACCATTTGATTTAGCTGTTAGCAGATCATTAGAGACTTTAGTGAGGGCAGTTTCAGTGGAGTGTAAAGAGCGGAAACCGGATTGGAGAGGGTCGAGAACAGAGTTTTCTGAGAGATAGCGGATAAGACGGGAGTGGACCAGGCGTTCCAGGAGTTTAGAGATGAAGGGAAGATTAGAGACAGGTCTATAGTTAGCGGCACAGTTTTGGTCGAGGGATGGTTTTTTAAGTAGTGGATGTATGATGGCATACTTAAATGAGGAGGGGAAAATACCTGAAGAGAGAGAGAGGTTAAATATTTTAGTTAGGTGAGGGGTGACAGCAGGGGAAAGGGACTGGAGGAGATGTGACGGAAATGGGTCACTGGTGCAAGTAGTTGGGCGAGAAGATGCAAGGAGCCTGCTTACTTCTTCTTCTGTGACTGGTTCAAAATCAGAGAGTGAGTTAGATGCAGTGGGGGAGGGAGGACAGTGCATGGTATGAGGGGATTTGGAGATAATTTCCTGTCGGATCTGGTCAATTTTTTCTTTGAAGTAATTGGCCAGATCGTCAGCTCGGAGCTCCGTGGTTGGGGCCTGTACTCTTGGATTGAGTAGAGAATGAAAAGTGTCAAAGAGACGTTTCGGGTTATTGGACAGTGAGATGATGTGGGTGTTGAAATAGGTTTGTTTGGAGAGGTGAAGGGCAGTGTTGTATGTTCTAAGCATAAACGTAAAATGGATGAAATCTTCGTGTAGATTGGATTTTCTCCACAGACGTTCGGCGCACCTGGAGCACCGCTGCAGGAAACGTGTTTGCACCGTGTGCCAGGGTTGTCACCGTCTGCGTTGTGGTGTTCTATTTATAGGGGGTGCAAATTCATCGAGGGCAGTTTGAAGTGTTTCATTGTAATGCTTCAATGCAGAATCAGGACATGAGAGGGAGGAGATAGGGGCCAATGAAGACTGCAAGTTCTTCAGAAGTTTCTGGGTGTTAATGGCCTGTATGTTTCTATAAGTCTGGACAGTGGGGGTGACCTGAGCAGCCTGGCAGTTCTTGATAGAGAATGAAAGAAAATTGTGGTCAGAGAGCGGGAGAGGGGAGTTTGCAAAATCATCCACTGCACAAAGCCGAGAGAAGACCAAGTCGAGGGAGTTTCCGTCTTCATGCGTTGGAGAATTAGTAAGCTGCGAAAGGCCAAATGAGGAGGTTACATGAAACCTTCACTTTAAGGAAGCATTCATTACAGTGACTGGCAAGTGACTGCTTCTTATCTAACTCAGTCTTATTGTCTATTTATCTGCTTGAAGCCATTTGTCCTTCTGTAGTAAAGACGGGCTTGGCTAAGTTGAGAATTTTAGATGTAGGTTTAATGATTATGCATGATTTGCATTGGGCATTAAGAAGAAAGTTATTTAAGGTTAAAGAATAATTGTACATGCAGATATAAGAAACTGCAATATATCTTATTAGAAAAATTTGGTTCTTACCTTGTTTTCCACTCTGAAAATCAAAACAGCTCTGCTGTCGTGTTCAAGACAAGATGGACTGCCGGCACAGGAAAGTGCCTGATTTCTCAACCTATTATACTCTCCGTAAATGGAGATGGGAAGGATAAGTGAGAGGCAGAATGATAAAACAGGCAGAATGAGACACAGAAAAATTATTAAATAGCCTCTTAACTGACCTCAGAGTGGGAGTCACATCTATACTGATCACTTCTGCTCTATCATGTCCTCCACGTTTCTGCTGTTTCTCCATGAATGTTAATTGAAGAATGAGGAGCAGCTTTCTGTCTCTATGTGTTAAGTTGTGTTTTGGAAAAATCACAGTAGCTGGTCACCAGCCACCAGCTCAGAGTCTATTGCAAATTAAAGGGAATTTATCATCATTTTTTGTTACTTCATCTGAGAGCAGCATAATGTAGGAAAAGAGACCCAAATCCAGCAATGTATCCTTTAGGTTATTGGATGCAGCAGTTGTCACACAAACAGACTTTTAGATGTAACATGTAGCAAAGCTCAGAAAGCTAACTCCGCCCACACCAGGCTCTCTATGTATATTGTTTATTGACAGTGAGCTGCTAATCAGTAGTGGGGCTTAGTCAGACAAGAAGGCAGATGAGCTGTAGTCTGGAAGGTGATAATCTCTTGCTGATAAAACACTCATTGTATTGAAACAACAGCACAGAGTCTAATAGGTGACACATCACTGAAGTCTTCATCTCAGCCCTTATATCATGCTACCCTCCGATTAATGGCAAAATCTGCTGACATATTTCCTTTAAGAGATAGAGTCTACAAAGGGGGAATCTGGTGAAACTGCAGGACAAAAGTTATACAATGGCCAAAGATATGTTTGTTTCTCTCTTTCAATACATTTATGGAATATGTGGTTTCATTGTGTAGCTTTGATCATTTGCTCTGTTCTGGTTGATAGCGCAAAGAAAATGGTAAATTTGTGTTACTGTGAAAAATGCTGTGCTGGTCTGGTTGAATGTGCTTATTATATACGAATGAGGTTTTTATACACTTATTCTAGGAAATTACTGTAGCAGCATTTTTATACATGATATGAAAAGGAAATGGCAGGTTTTTATATTTGTTAATCATGCAGAGAACCATGTGCTTTTTGATAACAATTTATAAAAACCGGCAAATCTTTTAAACAGTAGCCATGTTAAATAAACTTATGACCACTGCATTCATAGTTGCCTCAATTTTGTATGTGATGCTACCTCTATGTTGCTAATACCATTGCGTATTAGGTCAACTTTAAATTCTCATGTACATATACCACAACTCCATAATCCTAATCTCATAGACTTTTATGAGACTTTACTGTACCTTCATTTGCTACCTAAGAACTAGACAAAATTTGTATCATACTCAGTTAGTTATAATATTTCAGTTGTATCCTCTAGAAGCAATACCAAACATTAAAATGTATCAACTTACAATAAAGTTGTGTAAAGGTACCATATGGCTGCACACAGTTTGTCTATACCTGTATAACGTAACCTCTCAGGAATTCTGAATATTTCCATTCAGGCTCTGTGTATATGAATTATAAATGGAAATGGTGCAAAAAGAATTAAAAGGAACATCTCATTTTGGAAATGTACAACTCATGCCTGCCCTAAGTTTTAAACCTGATTAATGGCCCATTTATCCTCACCAATTACCATAATGATTTGCTAGAGTGAGCAGCAGTCCCAGGGAATGTGCCACAGAGCTAATGGTTCCACATATGCCCAGTCTATATTTGTTGTGACAATTCTGGTATTATATAAGTATGTTTTCCTCTTTAGCGAGGGCTGACTATGGATTTTCCTTTTGAAAGGGAAATATGTAATACATAGATATTGTTACATATAGTTACAGTTATATAGGTTAAAAAAAGCCTTGGAACCATCAAATTCAACCTTTCTCCATCAATGATGCATTCTTTGTCAATACATTATACAGAAATGTGCAGTAATTATACATTAACATTAATAATAACAACATTGTAGCAAAAAATCTGAGAAAAAAGGTCTGATAACACTGCCCTTCCTTTACCCATAATGAACATTTACTCTAGTAGACATTTACATATCATACTGTTTACATTCTATTTCAGGGTTTCTTTACATAAATTACAAAAAAAAAGTTCAACTAATCTTTTTAACACTTATCCTACAATAATAGTCACATACCTTGTGAAGATGGTAAAAAAGTAGACACAAAAATATCTCGTCATTTTAGCACTTCAAGAAGTACTCATTATAGAAGTACAAATTATAGAAGTACAAATTATAGAAATACAAATTATAGAAGTAGAAATAATAGAAATACAAATTATAGTACAAACAGCCAGCACAATAATTTCCGTTCAGTATAGAGAGGATACAGAAAATAAGCTGTTGTTGGCCTTTATAACAGATAGAAAAAATCATAATAATATTAATAATAATGCTAAATGATACTGTACCTTTGTATTGTACATACCACAATCTATAAAGCAATAATCACAAACTTGTGTTTGATTTTGCTCTGTTTCCATAGTAATTGAGCTAACTGCTTTTTCTCATATTTTGTTTCCATGGTTATGTGCAATACGTTTATATTGAAAGTCTGAAATGCCCTCGAACATTCATTGCTGCTGTTCCTGACAATCACTATGGCATTCTTCATTAGATGACCCAGAATTGTAGTAAGGAGCTAAGCCTTTGTCATATGAATTCCTTTATCATGTGATTCAATGTGTGCTCCACAGGATGACTTAACACATAAATAACCCAACTAGGATATATCTTTAGTTAAGGTTCGTGAGCAATTTTTGTCAATATTTTATTTATTACTGTGGGACAGATGTTATGAGTTGTTTTTGTATTTTTTGCATTTTAATATTACATATTCATATAAGGGAATGAGACTGATCTATCAGTAGCTGCAATACCAGCTTTGAGATAGAAAAACTCTTAGGGCTCATTGCCACTTGCGATGAAATCGAACGAATGCAATCCGATAAAATATCAGATTGAATTCGGACCAATGTTATTTTATGATTGTGAGTTCATCTGCGTTTTTTTCCAGCTCGGACTGGATCACAATGGGCCTGAAATAAAGTGGCAGCATGCTGCGATTGTAATGGGAAATCGTATTGCATCCTACAATGAAAGTCAATGGGTGTGAGAAAAAAATCCCACAGCACTCAGACCATTCGAGTGCTGTCCGATTTTCACACACTGATTGCATTTGATAAGCCGGCAATTAATGTGCCTCGTACAGTAAGATCACACTGACAGGTTAGAATGGGATAAAATAAATATATACACATAGAATACATAGATATATAGATGTCAGTGACACATACACATATATATACACTCACTGGCCACTTTATTAGGTACACCTGTCCAACTGTGTGTTAAGACTTAATTTCTAATCAGCCAATCACATGGCGGCAACTCAGTGCATTTAGGCATGTAGACATGGTCAAGACAATCTCCTGCAGTTCAAACCGAGCATCAGTATGGGGAAGAAAGGTGATTTGAGTGCCTTTGAACGTGGCATGATTGTTGGTGCCAGAAGGGCTGGTCTGAGAATTTCAGAAACTGCTGATCTACTGGGATTTTCACGCACAACCATCTCTAGGGTTTACAGAGAATGGTCCGAAAAAGAAAAAAAATCCAGTGAGCGGCAGTTCTGTGGCCGGAAATGCCATGTTGATGCCAGAGGTCAGAGGAGAATGGGCAGACTGGTTCGAGCTGATAGAAAGGCAACAGTGACTCAAATTGCCACCCGTTACAACCAAGGTAGGCAGAAGAGCATCTCTGAACGCACAGTGCGTCGAACTTTGAGGCAGATGGGCTACAGCAGCAGAAGACCACACTGGGTACCACTCCTCTCAGCTAAGAACAGGAAACTGAGGCTACAATTTGCACAAGCTCATCGAAATTGGACAGTAGAAGATTGGAAAAACGTTGCCTGGTCTGATGAGTCTCGATTTCTGCTGCGACATTCGGATGGTAGGGTCAGAATTTGGCGTAAACAACATGAAAGCATGGATCCATCCTGCCTTGTATCAACGGTTCAGGCTGGTGGTGGTGGTGTCATGGTGTGGGGAATTTTTTCTGGGCACTCTTTGGGCCCCTTGGTACCAATTGAGCATCGTTGCAACGCCACAGCCTACCTGAGTATTGTTGCTGACCATGTCCATCCCTTTATGACCACAATGTACCCAACATCTGATGGCTACTTTCAGCAGGATAATGCGCCATGTCATAAAGCTCGAATCATCTCAGATTGGTTTCTTGAACATGACAATGAGTTTACTGTACTCAAATGGCCTCCTCAGTCACCAGATCTCAATCCAATAGAGCATCTTTGGGAGGTGGTGGAATGGGAGATTCGCATCAGGGATGTGCAGCCGACAAATCTGCGCCAACTGTGTGATGCCATCATGTCAATATGGTCCAAAATCTCTGAGGAATGCTTCCAGCACCTTGTTGAATCTCTGCCACGAAGAATTGAGGCAGTTCTGAAGGCAAAAGGGGGTCCAACCCCTTACTAGCATGGTGTACCTAATAAAGTGGCCAGTGAGTGTATATATATATAATATTACATAGATTGAAGAAAAAACAGCAATTTGTGTGCTGTGTACTGTAAAATCACTTCAGGAGCCGAAAGGATAGAAGAAATGGATTACATACAGTAAATACAAATAGAATAAGTAGATATATAGATGTCTATGACAAGTACAATTAAATCTACAAGAGAAAAACTGAGCAAAAACCCTGCTGTAACTAAATAAGTAAAAATCAAAAGTCCATTTAAATAACATAGTTATTAATTAAATACATGTACAGTAATACAGTAAGCTGCACACAGACAAATACAATTAGTACAGTGTGGGGCAGCTTACTGTACATGCATTTAATTAATAAAATATCAATTTTTGGAGAAAAATGGTGTAAGCTTCCTCGCAATTTTCATAACCAGCAGAGTGAAAGCCAACAGCTGGGGGCCGATGTTTATAGCCGTGGAAGGGGGTAATACCTATGGAGCTTCCCAGGCTATTATTATCTGCTCACGACTATATGTTTAGCTTTATTGGCTATTAAATGGGGGACCCTCCAAAAAATGACGTGGAGTCCCACAACAAATAATAACCAGCAAAGGCTTTGCAGATAGCTGCAGATTGATATTAATAACCTAAGAAGGAGCCTTGGATACTAGCCCCCAAGGCTAAAAACATCAGCTCTTGGCCACCCCAGAAAAGACGCATCTCTAAGATACGCCAATTCTGGCACTTAGCCTCACTCTTCCAGCTTGCCTTGTAGCAATTGCAGTGCAGTCATAGTTCAGGGGTTGATGTCACCTTTGTATTTTCAGGTTACATCAAGCCCTGAGGTTAGTAATGGAGAGGTGTCAATAAGACACCCCATTACTAACCCCATTTGCACATTGGAAGAAAACAGACAACTAGAAAAAGGCAATTTAATTGAAAGAATGACACAGACTCCTTTAATATGCTTAATTAAACCATGCTTATGACCTTGCCCATTCCCTCGGTGCCCTCGTCATCTGCAAAAGAGGTAAAAAACCAAATAACAATATTCCTCACCTTTCCACAGAGATGCTTTTAATTCGTTTGCACCACAATGGGTCTAGCTCTGATTAATCTAGATGGCAGGCTGCATGATTACATGATGCAACCATGCAGCCTGTCATCCAGTAGACACTGAGCACGGTGTACTCAGTGTCTGCCTGTGAACTGCTATTCCTTGTCTGAGGCACTGCAAGCATGAGAAAGTTCTCCTGCTCTCGGTGCCATCAGACAGGTCCTGCTAGTTCACGACCAATTAACTCAATTCACCCATGTGACTTTTCGGAAGTGAGAGATGGAAGTGGTGGAACAGAACTTGCAATACCTCAGGATTTCTCTGGGCTAAAAGAACCTCCACATGACCCGTTCTTGAGTTTTTTCCACCCTGATATGGCCACCCAAGAGATGTCCAGCACCCTCCATCTGTAAGGTCCTGGTACCAAAAATTGTTCCACTACCTACTCCCTCACCTTAGTAACACGGTACAATAAGTCCTCTCTCAACATTAAATAGGGAAATCTGGTGTCAGCTCCAGCTCCTATGCTGTGCTATTTATAATGGTTACCTTATTGACCGATTCTTTTAGAGTTATGTCCCTATGTTGAGTTGACCCCAAATTTTCTCCAGTCAACCCTAACTCTGAAATGTTGGTCTCCGGGGATACTACCTCCTCATCTCCCACCATTTTACAGATGCTGTTGGTGATACTTCTACAATGGCCACCTGTCTCATACCCAAGCAATTGAGGTCTCCGCCCCCTCCTCTACAAGTCACAAAAACAACACAAAGTCCCAGTCTTTGATAATCGGGTACAATAAATAATGAACTACTCTAACCTCATGGGACCTCCTGGGACCCAGTACCTCAAGCCATCTCAATGATCACTCTGGCCACGGGATAGCCTTTAGCATCCCTGTGAATGCAACAGATGCCCACTTTCTTCCCAGGGATCAATTTGAGAAAGAGCATGGCCCTCACGAGGGTCCCCAAACTTTCTAAGTCTAGTAGTTCAGTCATTTTCAGACATTTACATTTTACAGGACAAGCTTAAAGCGCCTTGCTGGGTGAACTGTCCACACTGCAAGCCAGATATGCGTAGAATAAACACTGGCGTCCCATGCTACAGTCCATTAGCTCAGTGGTTACGTGACAATAGGCAGCTATATGACCTGGGCCCTGACATCTCCAGCAAATTACATCCCCCTATGAGATATTCGGCATTACCTCCATCGCCGCCTTGGTCTTTGGAAGCCCCAACACCTTTTTAGTCTCTGCCTCTTCGTGGGATCCCCAATATGGAATGGGGTGCCTCCTCAAGGAGTCATCAACCCCCTGATATCCTTGGACTAGTCTGACAAAGTCATCGACATTCCGGGGCTCTCCCGGGGCAACACAAGTCTGCATCACGCTCAGAACCAGTCCATTACAACTCGCTTTACCATCTGAACTGGGGGAGAGGACTCAGCTGCAACCACTTTTGGACAAGGTGCAGCAAATCAAATATTTGGGAATGAGGAGGTTTGTCATGGTGATATGCCCAGCAGTAGGTCCAGTGTGCCCTGACAGACATTGTCAGCTCACTTCCTTCCATATAGAAAATTCATTAGCTGACCTTGAAGTCGGAGTTAGCACTTTTCCACAAACCTCCTCTTTGAATAATTCAGTCTGCTGCTGCTGTTGTCGTCAGTGCAGTTGCTGGTACTGCTAGATCTATTTCTGGTGCTGCAGCTGCTGGGGCTGTTCCATAAGAATCTTACATGTCTCCTATTGTCCAGTTGTTGCTGCTGTAGCTGTTGCTGATGCTCCTGCTACTAGGCTTGCACTGGTTAGATAATCAGGTCCTCTATGCTGTCTAACGCTGCTCCCTGGCCTATAACTGTCTTCACCCATGACATACAGTACTTCTCTAGCAGTCAAACGTGTTATTTGGGAAAGCTGCCTGCAAATCTAATACCAAATGTAACAATGCTACTCACTTGCGTGCGATCTGAGTTATCCCAGGAACTGTTTCTATTTAAAGTTCGGTTAGTTTATTACAATCTTCATAAACCAAGTCACAGGAAAATTTCATACAGCCTCTGTCTGGCACAGAGTAAAACATAAAGTAACAAGTCCATACAATAGTGCTGGTTAGCCTGCCTGGTTTAGAGTCCACCTTCTTAGGGTACCATTACACTTAGCGATGCACCAGAGATCCCGACAATGATATTGATCGCTGGTGCATCGCTGAGTGGTCGCTAGTGAGCTGCCAAACAGGCAGATCTCACCAGCGACATAGCAGCGGTCGGGGGTCGCTACTTACCTGTCAGACTCGGCGATCCTGATATCCTCCCGCCCGTGTCCACGTGTCGCTCATCAGCGCCACAGGAAGCCCAGCAGGAAGCGCCCTATGAGAAATGGTCCAGGACGTTCTCATGCGATCAGCAATAATCAGCAGGGGAGCCGGTGGGAGGTAAGTATCACATGTAGCGATATCTCTAGCAATATCGCTGCTGTGTCACAAAATCGGTGACGTTACAGCGATATTCCTAGCGATATCGCTATGTGTAATGGGCCCTTTAGTCGTTTAACAAAGGAACCCAATCCAAGAGATCTGCCCACCTCCATACACACACAGCCATATGTGAGACAAACAGGACTCATTTTACAATGTGAACAACACCTAGGGGTGGAGATATGGTGAGCAGCAGTTCAGCTGCTCATAATCAACCTGTCATGGCTGATGGACCTCTTTTAGTCCTATATTCTAACACATTACTCCATATTTATCTTTCATCCACTATGTATCTAAGAGCTACCATACAAAGATTATAGTCAAACATTTATCTGATGGATCATGATCTATAAGTAGCATTTAAAATTATCTTTGGTATCTTGTCCCTTTTGGCTGAAAAACCGTTGCAAAACTGCATAGACTGCACCTATGATATGTACAACACTTTTTGGTGCTATCAAACTAGTTTCAAATACTTCATCATAGAATCTGCTCCACTGACTTCAGTAACTTTCCATACAAAATCCTCTCTACTCTACATGAGTCTGCATGAAGAGTTATAAGTTTCCACAGTTTCAAAAGCAAAGTGAATATTTTTGCAGTTTTTTCCCATGTGCAGACTAGCAGATTATAGCTGTGCATATGCAAAACATCTTGGCATAGTGGCCTACAGATGTACTTTGATATTCAAACTTTTTAGTTAACCATTAAATAAGACAGGTTTTCAGATCATCTTTTATTAGATTTTTTTATAAACCAAAATATAATCCAATTAAATGTTTTCATCTAATTTCAGTTCATGAATGCGTAAATAAAGTAGGACACATTAATTCAAGACTGAATCTTTTCACTGGGCTTTTTTCATCTTTGAAGTATGTTTCAAGGTTGCATGAAAATTGCCCAATATCAATATTTTTTCAGCCAAGAGGTAATCTTTGCCAGATTTATGCAGCTGGCTATTCTTAGTGCCAGCAATCAAGTCTGGCAAAATATAATTTCAAGCCAAATTTATTTTAGGCTTTATTTCAACTAATTTCCTCATTAATACATTAGTTCTTCATTGCTATTTAGCTTTACCCATAGAAAATATATCATAGTTTTTTAAGTATTAGACAATTTTAAGGATCTTTTGAATATTGCCTACAATTATCAGCCATCAACACTACTCAATCTTGAAAAAACACAAAAAAATTGAGCTTGGATTTAAGTTGGTAAATAAGCAGCACCTAAAAGCATGTTCACATTGGCCATTAAACAGACAAAACCTATAAGAAACAAAATGATCATATACCCTGCTGTAACAAAGTAATTAAAAGAACAAAGGTGCATTTAAATAAAGGTACTGTCACACTTAGCGATGTACCAGCGATCCCGACCAGTGATATGACGCGGTCAGGATCGCTGGTACATCGCTAAGTGGTCGCTAGTGAGCTGCCACACAGGCAGATCTCACCAGCGACATCGCAGGGGTCGGGGATCGCTACTTACCTGTCAGACGAGGCGATCCAGACGTCCTCCCGCCCGGCTCCACGCGTCGTCACAGCAGAAAGCCCCAGCAGGATAGCACCAAAAAGTGTTGTACATAACACTGACGTTATACACAGTTAACACAGTGATTTTATAGCGATATCGCTTTGTGTGACAGGCCCTTAACATAGGGTTATTAGTAAACACTGTTTTCGTAAAAAAAGCCAACATAAAAGCCATCCTACCATCGGCAAGGTGACCCTGTTCAGGATGGTCCTACACTGTCCAATACTAAAAACCTTACCATGTGTCAGAGTTGACCTTACTGTGCATAAGGGCAAAGCTCTCGGACCTGAACTGTGGATACCAGCCATGAGAAGCTATATAAATGTAATATCCAGCTGAAGGAAGGGAGGCTTGCGCAAAATGCAAATATATAAAGCAAAAACTCCAAAAAAAATGAGCTTGGGTTTAAGTTGGTATACATGCAGCACATAAACAAATGTTCACTTTTTCCATTAAAGAGACAAAACCCTACAAGAAGCAAAATCATCATAAAGCAAATGTGCAGTTAAATAACATAGGGTTCTTAGCAAACACTGTTTATGATATGTATGTAAATATATATGTATATATATATATATATATGTATATATGTAAATCCAGCAATGTACTGTATATACTTTATATTGTAAAGACATAAAAAAATAGTTGTGGTATTTTAAAGGAAATCGATCAGTAGGCTCATCCCTCCTAAGTCGCATATTTGGGGACTTAGGTCATAGGAAGCTGAATACAGTGATACCTTGATATCTGTAATCCGATGTCTTATTTCAGAGAAATGCACATTTTTCTTAATATTTAAATGAGCTGTTACAGGCTATGAGGCTATGGGTCAAACATTGATCTGCATGAGAATCTGCTTCCAGAGGTTTTGTTACATGAAAGGAGGCATTACCAGTGTGCGACAAGTAACTAATGCAGAACAGTAGAACTGAATTTTGGTTCATAACAAATACGTTAGCAGCTGCAGCTCTCACAGCTTTGCTGTATTGCAATAATATTGGAAGACTGGCTGCCTGTGAGATGGAGGCTGAAGCACTGAGAAGAACCTGCAGATGTTTCAGTTAGGTTGGAGTCACACTACGGTACAATACACCCGAGTGCTATGCTATGAAAAATCACATAGCATTGGGCCCAATGTTAATCTATGTGGCAGCTCCCATCTGCTATTATTTTCTCATGCCAACTCAGCATGCACGAACAATCGCAGCATGCTGCAATTGTCACCAAAACTCGGCTCACTTACACCCATATATAAGTGTATGGGTTCGAGTGACACAACGCACAACACTCGGATATCATCCGAGTGCAGTGCGATATACACCAACGTCGGCAGCTGAAGAGATGGAGTAATTAATTTCTCTGCCTCCTCCACAGCTGTGTTGTGATCCTTTTTGTGTGAGAGGATTGGAGCACAGTAGCATGCCACTTGGCTCCCACTCGCAGCATAGCAGGAGCTGAGGGTCACTAGCATATTGCATCCAATGCTCTCTCATTGAATGTAATGCACTGGTGTGATTCCAGCCTTAAAATAACACACAGCTCTGCAGTGAGATCGGGAGAGCAGAGAGAGACCATTACATGTCACACTGGTAAAACCCGTTTTTATTTAAAATAAGCTGTGGAGGCGGAATCTCATCTCATCAGTATCTAAAGGGGGTTTTACACTAAGCGATATCGCTAGCAATATCGCTAAAACGTCACTGGTTTTGTGACGTTATAGCGATATTGCTAGCGATATCGCTATGTGTGATACTTACCAGCGACCGGCTCCCCCGCTGTCCATCGCTGATCGCGCGAGAATGTCCGGCTCCATTTCTCGTCGGGCGCTTCCTGCTGAGACTTCCTGCTGTGACAATGAGCGACGCGTGGAGGCGGGCGGGAGGACGTCAGGATCGCTGTGTGTGAATGGTAAGTATCGTGCGCTGCGTCGCTGCTGCATCGCTGTGAGGTCTTTCTGTATGAAAGCTCACTAGCGATCATTTAGCGATGCACCAGCGATCCTGACCGGGTCGGATCGCTGGTCGGATCGCTGGTGCATCACTAAATGTAAAAGGGCCTTAACTCATAGCCCTGAACAGCTCATTTACATATAAAAAATGTGGATTTTTCTGGAATAAGACATTCGATTGTAAATATCAAGGTAGCATTTTATTTAGATTACTATGACCTACATGCCCATATAGACGGCTTAGGAGGGTTGATCCTACGGACAGATTCCCTTTAAGTGCACTATTAGACTTGAATATTTTCTGATATAAATAGCATAATTGTTCTGAACGTCTATATCTAATTATTTCAATAGTAGTAAAGAAAAAAGTATGTACTACATATTCAGAATCATAGGCTCTTAGGACAAAAACCTCTTCAACACTGAAATGTCATTTGTTTTACCAATTTCAGCATGAAACTAATGTATTAAGGAATAATTGCAGGAAAGATTTTGTACTTAGCAGATAGCTATTCCCCATAGCAGTATAAAGTCAGAAACAAATGTCAATTTTAAACAGATAATCACAAACTTTTAATACTGTGGTCCAGATCCTTGGAGAGACTGTAATGGAGTCCAAAGAAAGTCTATAAGAAGTGACTGCTAATATATCCTTGGGAATTTAATGAAAGAATAGAAAATCCCAAATGTTTCTGGCATTTAAGAAATAGTTGTTTGACCTTTTTTAGCTGGATTCCTTATTGATACTTGCAAAGGCTCTTGGGATATAATAAACAATATTGCTACATTATATGAAATGACTTTATTTAAACTGCCTATACGGTAAGCATGGGTCACAGTAATAGAGCACACAAGCTATTAAAGAAAGGAGAAAATGACAAATAATATAGAAAAAAGTAAATAACATCTATATCAAATAAAAGAAAAAATCAGAGGTCCCACGTTCAGGTATAATACGCATGGCTGATAGATTAATTAGCTTTACAATAGGGACTCAGAAAATGGAGAGAGAAGGAAAGCTGAAAATACTGTACGTTCTATAGAAAATAGGCATTCAATAGCAAACGTTAAGTATTTAAGTGTTAGAATTGGCAGTGTGTTGGTTGCTATGGAGATTTTTTCTTCTTTAGGGAAATATGAGTTCACATAAACCAGTATTATTTCTTGATTAGCTGCCTAATGAGGAAGGTTTGCTGTGAGCATTGATGATATGTCTCTAAAACATATTACAAAAATTGCTAACTGCGCTTCTACTTGTTAGTGATTCTTTTTATCCTTTGGAAAATATATATGGAAGCAACACTGATTGACAATCAATTTCTCATGCTGTTGTGCACATGGAATAGACAACAGATGGAAATTTTTGGCAATTATCGTGACACCCTCAATAAAGGAGTGGTCCTGCAGGTGGGGACCACAGACCACATCTCAATACCAATGCTTTCTGGCTGATGTTTTGGTCACTTTTGAATGTTGGTTGTGCTTTCACACTTGTGGTAGCATGAGACGGACTCTACCACCCACATAAGTGGATCAGGTAGTGAAGCTCATCCACGATAGCACATCAATGCGAGCTGTAGCAACAAGGTTTGCTGTGTCTGTCAGCGTAGTGTCCAGAGGCTCAAGGCGCTACCAGGAGACAGGCCAGTACATCAGGAGACATGGAGGGGGCCGTAGGAGGGCAACAACCCAGCAGCAGAACCGCTACCTCAGCCTTTGTGCAAGGAGGAACAGGAGGAGCACTGCCAGAGCCCTGCAAAATGACCTCCAGCAGGCCACAAATGTGCATGTGTCTGCAAAAATGGTTAGAAACCGACTCCATGAGGATAGTCTGAGGGCCCGACGACCACAGATGGGGGTTGTGCTCTCTCCCTCAGCAACCCAGCGCTCCAGCTGCCATCACTCTCTCTCTTTCTGCAGCCCAGCTCTCCATGAGCCATCCTGTTCTATTCCTCCACAGCCCCACTCTCCATCTGTGTCCCACTTTTCCTCCAAAGGCCCGCTCTCTCCCTCTACAGCCCCGCTCTCTCCTTCAAAGCCCTGCTCTCCATGCGCCATTCTGCTCTATCGCTCTGCAGCCCTACTGTCCATCCATGTCCCGCTCTGTCCCTCACAGACCCGCTCTCCATCTGTGTCCTGTACTTTCCCTCTGCAACCCCACTCTCCAGATTATAATAAAAAGTATGTTAAGTGATGCCTCTATTCCTTAAATAAAATTATGGGATTCATATTTTATAATTTAATAGTCAAAAGTAACTTAAAGGTAATCTGGCAGCAGGATTTTGCCACCTAACCTGAGAGAAGCATAATGAGACACAGACCCTTATTCCAGTGATGTGTCACTTACTTGGCTGCTTGCTGCAGTTTTGATAAAACTAATGTTTTATCAGCAAGAGATTATTACTAGGGGAGCCATTTTTATGAGCTCTATATTACTACGCTGCACCACTGATAGGGAGCTTTCTGCCTTTGCACAGTGTACACAGAAGGCTTCCTATCAGTGGTGTGGACAACACAACAGTAACGCCTCAGGGACCAATGCACATTTGACAATAGATTAGGTTTATATATAAATGAAGTGAATAGCCCCAGTGCTCTGTAAGAAGAGTGGAAACCACTCAGAAAAAACTACCGACCACCCAAAATTAAGGAGCACCATGAAAGTCCAGACAATGGTGGCAACAGTTGTGCTGTATTAAAACGTGTGCATGTATCAGGACAATATATGCAAATTAAAAATATAGAAACATATATAATATTGCAAATATAAAAAATAATAAAATCAATATTGCAAATGGTGCACCAAAGGATATAAAGGAGTGCAATACACTAGACCATAATCGATTAAGACATGTGGGAACCTAGTAAAAGTATTTAGAGTACCTCCAAATATTCAGTGAAAAAATAATAAAATCAATAAACAAGTGTTTTTAAATCATATGTACTCTAAAAAGTGAAGGGGAGAAAAACTCTAGTGAAAACAATTATGGTGCAACAGTGTCAAAACGAGCAGCAATAACTCCATACACCACTCAAACTTGCAAAGTGCTAAAGTGCAAATCAGAGAAAAAGAAATGGAGGTCTATACCTTTAAGGTCCACCAAATCCCAAATGACACACACCCCAATGTGTGTTTTGGAAACGAATTCCTTCATCAGGGGGTGTGTAGGGTTATAGAGTGCTCATCATTTAGAGAACTGGTAGATCTGCAGCATAGAAAACAGTGGTTTTATCAAAACTGAAGCAAGCAGCCTGGTAAATGATACATTACTAGAATTTGGGTATTTGCCCTTACATTATGCTGCTCTGAGATGGGGTATCAAAAACTTGGTGACATATTCCAACTAAGTAGCAAATGTAATGCAAATTATTAAAATAAGACAATGGGAGGAATTGGTAATAAAATAAATAATTAATTAAATATTTGCAATTTGAAGGCCGAGACCTTTAACTCTTTGTCATGTTCCTTTAATTATTCCTGAACAATTTTTGCAACTTGACTTGCCACATTATAAAGCTGAGAGAGCCTAATTTTATTAGGCAATCATACTGTTGCCATGAAAGGGTACACTGGATTTGCAATAATGTTTAGGTAGATGATACTTGTCAAGGTAACGTTCACATTAATGTCAGCACCCAAGGTTTACCCCAGAACATATAAGAACATTGCAATTCCTCTACCTCCATCTTCTCATAAACCAGCCAACTGCCATCTCTATCCTATGTAAGTGACTTACACACACACATTGTTATTTACAATTTAATAGAAAATATGTTTTTCTGCTGGAACAAAATGTATTAATTGTAGGTATTTTTAGCTCACTGGACCTTTTTTATACCCACTCTGCCCAGGTATACATGTGGGGCTCTAGTCACTGCCCTGATGGTTTTTCACATGCCATCTATATTATATATCTCTTTGTTGATACCAATCAATAATTTTGTTCTTTGTTGTCTGATGTTTACCCTGTTTCCATCTTAAGACTTAGGGATATTTTAGCTTTTGGATTGCCAGACAGGGGTTTATTACTAATTTATTTTTTTTTATTAATACTTTTATGCTGATATTTGCCTTACCTGTCATTAACACATCTTTCATTACCATTTGCTGATACCCTTATATGGAGCATACTTGTTGCATGGTTTCTATTAGCCACAGCTGGGCTGTTTTTGGACTCCAGCATATCTCCATTTTGCCGCCCCAAGATTCAGTATTATTTTGAAATGTTTTTAAAGGAGATTTTCGGTTTTAAAGAATTAGACACACAATGATTCCAGTAAAGTAAAATTACAAAGACAGAAAGTCCTCACCCTGCCCATCTTCAGTATCAACTCCCAATTGCTGCTGTGCTCTCTGTGTTATGGCTGCAGTAGTAATGTAACATAATTTCTAATAAATTTACTCAGTGGGTGTAATGTCCACGTGACATAAGGAATTCAAGAGAGAACTCTTTAACTGTATTGTATTCTTCTCCTTCTTCCTCCAGCACACAGCATAACATTTCTCTCATCAGGCTAAACTGAAACTGACACTTCCCTAACCCACTTATAACTTTCAAATCACAAGACTTCCTTTTCTTAAAGAGTCAGGTCAAAACATTATACATTACAATGGCAGAGCCTCTAAACTCAGCGATTAACTGCAGAGGTGATGGTGATGTGATGTCACTACTGCATCCAAGACTGTAGCAGTGGTGGAAAGCTGGTGCTAGATTGGGAGAAGACAAATGAAATTTGTCTTTATTATATTACTGAAATAATATGGGGGCCAATTTTTGTAAAGCTGAAAAATGCTTTTAACACTCTTTTATATATATTTTTTCTATGTTTTATTGTTGTACAAGATTGTGGCATCGTTTCAGTGAATTAGGCTGAGCACTAGTCCCTTTCTCACATGTTGTCTTTTTGATTGCTTAGAATGTCCTGTTTAGTATTTCTACACACTTGTTCATAAGTTCCTATTTTTGTATTTTAGGCCTTACTTGCCAGTACACATCTTTTTATAAAGTGGCAGAATGTTAAAGTGGCAGTGCTTGTTATACATTACAGGTCTGTCAAAGATCTTTTTATGTTTAATTGCAGTTTTTAGGCTGAACATTTTACGTGTGCAAGATAATGAAGGCTATTTGTGAAGACAAGTGAAGGACTTCTTATAGTAAAATTGAAACTTAGTGAAGCATTGTAAAGTGAAGCCAGAGATTTTGATAATTAAATCTTTTGGCAACTTGAAATTTCTTTTCATTTAACTTTTGTCTGGTATATTTTTGTGACTGATTAAGGGACTTTTTTAAGAAATATGTTGTTCAATGTTTAACATCCGTATAAACAAGAATTGTATTTGTATCAGTAGTTAAAATATTTATTTTTTAAAATATGCTCCCTTTCTAATTTTCTTGATTAAACTTTGGTCAAGAATTTTTTATGGTGTATATGTCATTACGTGGTCTTCTACTGGTAGGGAGGGAAATTTCAGCATGACGGATTTTGCAAGCACATTACAATAAAGCTTTGAACTTATAGGTTGAGAAATTTAGCAATAATATGTATGTAGCTGCAATAATACTTTTGTTTAATAAATATATAGATTTAATTTCCCAAAAATGTAATTATAAAATTAATAATATTATTATAATTTAAAATTGAAAGCAAATATTATAGGGAACCTGACATCAGCAAGTTACATATTAATCTGACTTTATGCTTCTTGAGGCAATTAAGTGATAAAAATGTTGACATTTTTAGGCTATCTGATGTTGCTTCACAATTATAAAGAAAAAATGTGCCTACTTGTGAAAAAAATCTCTAACTCGGAGTCATCGGGGCGTTATGGCATCCTGGCTGAGGCATCGAGTCATAGTTTTAAGCACATCCATTCTCTTTTGATTTATTGTTCCATGGCATGGCAACATCAGAGCAGATGTTTCTGAAATCCCTCTCATGCTCTTTCAGAATCTGGGTTCAGAACATTTTTGGCATGCGTGATGAATCGAGGTGTATACTCTTCAGCCTCCCCAAGCTTACTGAGCATGACTAATATCAGGAGCTGGAGTGGCGCACTCTGGACTGATGCAAAGAATAGATCTAAATCATGCACAGCAAGATTGGTGAGGCTAAATTATATACACTTCGACTTTACTCATGACAGAGCCCAAACCCTAAAAGTCCATATGTGGATTTTAATACTCATCCGTTTTGATGCCACCATATTGCAGAGGAATCAATAAAAAGAGAATGGGCGCGTTTATAAGGATGACCCAGTGACTCGGCCAGGATGTTTATTCACACTAGTAGGCACATTTTTATTTTATAATTATACCATTCCGTAACTCACCTGGAAACTGCATTATGGTTGTCATTACTGAAGCATGAGTTCAGATTAATATGCAATTTGCCAATATCAGGTTCCCTTTAAATCATTTAACACTGTAAAGATAAGTTGGATTGCGTCAGCAGTTTTATTTAGTGCAATTTTTACCAGCTACACAAAGGGTCCTGCTACAGTAAAATATGAACTCCAGGGGAAGCGGGAATTCATGTCTAACCTGACATCTGTAATCTTTCAATGCGTGACTGTTTCTGGGAAGTACAATACGAGGCCCAGAGAGCAAAAGACTCTTGTATGACTTAATAAGTGGGTGTCAACGAAGTGCTCATTCCAAGCACTTTAAAAAGAGTCCCATTGCTACAGCTTCAGCAAAGGTAAAACTGTGAGGGAAAAGTCAGCAGTTCAGGTGTGTTTACTCCAGAAGGACTGAGGAACACAATTGGTCTTAAACACTCCCTGGAAAAGAATGATCAATACCGTTTTTTTTGATGTTCACGATCAAATTGAATCGCTAAAATATATACTGCTCAAAGAAATAAAGGGAATACAAACAGCCTGTTGCAAATGGAATAGTGTTCTCTTTATTTTTTTGAGCAGTGCATTTTTTTTAATTGTGTCCTTTCTTTATGTCTTGTGAAATTTTAGTTTTCAAATTCAATAATGCATCATTACTTTTTTCTTCCTTCAAGTGCTTGTTCTAAGTTAATTTGCTTTTTATTTTCAGGTTTCTTGTTCATATTCCACTGTACAATAAAAAAAGATAAAAGTACTATGGATTAAAATGCGACATGTTATAGTGTACTAACTATAGATGGTTTATAAAGCTGTAGCTGTAGAGAAAGATGAAGTGCCTATCATTTACTAGGACATAATTATCTGTATTACGGCTTTTTGTGGCACAGAGGATATTTATTTCTATCATCAAGCAATACAATATCATATTTCTCTAACCAAAGCCTAGATCAATATATCCAAGCCTTCTGCCTTCTCTGCTTTTGGATTTTGGCTTATTTGGCTTTCCAGACCTACATTATTTAATCTAAGATAGACTGATTGCTTGTGATGTGTTGCCTGACAATAATATTGGAAATACAGGAGGAATTTGTAGGAGTTGGCTTTTTTCCTTTTTTCTTCTTATTTATAATAATAAGAGAAGTAACATATATATCATATTGGTCTCTTTCAGCTTTCAGTCCAACATTTCCTGGGTCTCACACTGTTCTTTGT
Source organism: Dendrobates tinctorius (assembly GCF_039654945.1). Lineage (NCBI taxonomy): Eukaryota > Metazoa > Chordata > Amphibia > Anura > Dendrobatidae > Dendrobates > Dendrobates tinctorius. The sequence goes on from NW_027361684.1 coordinate 62,052,168, forward strand.
TCTTCCTGCTCCAGTGTTGATGTGTTGACCTAGTTAGGCCTCTTTCACACATCTGTTTTTTGCCATCAGTCGCAATCCAGCAGTTTTGGAAAAAAAACGGATCCTTCGCAGATTGCAAAAAACTGATGCAACGGATCCGTTTCTCGCTGGATCTGACTGCCCTACCTGGTAATAATAATTGGAGCATGCTCAGTTTAAAACAATGAAATCCATCGCTGGATTCCGTCATTTGACAGACAGCGACGTATCCTGCGCCCATAGGCTTCCATTAAAGGCAACAATGGATGGTGCCGACTTTTATAATAATAATAATAAATTTTATTTTTATAGCGCCGACATATTCCGCAGCAGTTTACATTTCAGAGGGGATTTGTACAGACAATAGACATTACAGCATAACAATAATCACATACAGTAGATTATAACAAATACCAAGAGGAAAGAGGGCCCTGCTCGCAAGCTTACAGTCTATGAGGAAAGAGGTAGACACGAAAGGTGGGTGGTTTCAGTTGCCCTGATTGTATGGACCAGCCATAATGTTAAGTGTGTGACAGTACAGACACAGAGGGCTAATGGATGCAAAAAGCATGTGGGAACATGATGCGGGAAATCTGATTATGGTAAAACTTTTGGCTGTGCCACACAGGGATAGATTAGGCTAATGTGTTGAGGCGATAGGCCAGTCTGAATAAATGTGTTTTCAGGGCATGCTTAAAATTGTGGGGATTGGGGACTAATCGTATTGACCTGGGAAGTGCATTCCAAAGAATTGGCGCGGCACGTGTAAAGTCTTGGAGACGGGAGTGGGAGGTTCTGACTATTGAGGATACTAACCTCAGGTCATCAGCAGAACGGAGGGCGCGGGTAGGGTGGTATACTGAAAGAAGGGAGGAGATGTAGGGTGGTGCTGAGCCATGGAGGGCTTGGTGGGTGAGGGTAATAAGTTTATACTGAATTCTGGAGTGGATGGGTAGCCAGTGTAATGACTGGCACAAGGTAGAGGCATCGGTATAACGATTGGTGAGGAATATGATTCTGGCTGCAGCATTCAAGACAGATTGGAGAGGGGAGAGTTTGGTAAGAGGGAGACCGATTAGAAGAGAGTTACAATAGTCGAGACGAGAATGAATAAGAGAAACAGTAAGAGTTTTTGCAGAGTCAAAACAGAGACAAAAAAGCATTACTTTGTCCGTCATCTCCGCCCGATGGACACAAAATTTCTGACGGATCCAGTGAACAACAGACGAAACGTGAGGCCATCCATCGCAATCCATCGCTAATACAAGTCTATGAGAAAAAAACAGATCCAGCGTCATCAGTCGCTGGATCCGTTTTTTTCTAAAAATGATGGATTGAGACTGATGGCAAAAAACTGATGTGTGAAAGAGGCCTTAAGCGACTGCTGCAGTCAATCACTGAGTATAGCAAAGAGGGTCCAACCCATTTGAGGATATTGAATCACCACAGTTGAGGTGTAGTCAATGATTTGCTTCAACAATCACATATTTGTATTAAAAAGCCAATGTTGAAACTAAAGGAATAGAAACCTGCAGAAGACCCAGGATGTGTCAGAATACTAGCTACTGGGGGTATAAGTAAGGTAAATATTAATTATTTTATTATTTTACAGCATTCAAAAGTTTTTTTTTTTTAGCAATTTGACAACCCATTAATGCAGTGTGTTTTTTAAAACCAGGACAGTCAGTTGTGTTGTACTGGCAAAATGTAGCTGCTTGGTAGTAGTGAGATCATAACATTATTTTTCTATTGCTATCAAACATAGGCAGATGGAGGCTCGAGTTTGAGTTGAATTTCCTGAAATTTGCAGTTCCAAGCAAATTTAGACACTTAGGGGTTCGATTCACAGAAAGAAAAGTTATTCTGGCCCATGTCCCACATTGGTGAAGCATCGGTGAGTTGGTCAATGTTGCTTTGTATAGCTGTGTGGACTTTTAATAACCAGCAGTTATCACATCACAGTTTATAAATCAGATTTTCATACCTTGTACAGTGGTGATCATCAGTACACCACTAGGTCATCAGAGATCAGGGGTGTTCTTAAGAGTACAGGTGCAGCACTGCTAATATGTTGGATTTTATCTCCAGGTTCACTGGGTAAGCAGAGGGAATGATTCATATTGAAACAATATGCCTCTTTCTTTCTCTTCTCTTTCTATTCACTCGTCTCTCTTTTCCACTGTTGAAATTTGCATAAATATATTCCCTGCAAAATAAATTTTGGGGGAAAATTTGGCAAAGTTGGCAAATTTGAAATTCAAAAGATTGGCTCATCTTTATTTTCTATATTATCAATCAATTTTATCATTTAAAAATAATGGAAAGCATGCTAGTGTTTGGATTTTGAATTGGTAAATGTTTTGGAGCTTGGTCCTTGGATGTAATGTTTACTCTAAGAAATATACTTTTAGAATCCTGAAAAAAATAATATTTATACAGTATATAAGAACATATATAATTTATATATACAAGTACATTCAAATTATTAATTACCGTATATACTCGTGTATAAGCCGAGATTTTCTGCCAAATTTTTTTGGGCTGAAAGTCCCCCTCTCGGCTTATACATGGGTCATATACCTGGGGGTTGGCAGGGGAGGGGGAGCGAGGGTGTCAGAGATCATACTTACCTGTCCTGCCACGGTCTCTGCAGCCTCGCATCTCCACTGTCTCCCTTCCTGTTTTCAGCGGTCACGTGGTACCGCTCATTACACTCATGAATATGCGCATATTCATGAGTGTAATGAGCGGTACCACATGACCGCTGAAGACAGGAAGGGAGACAGTGGAGAAGCAAGGCTGCAGAGACCGCGGCAGGATGGGTGAGTATAGCGATATTCACCTGTCCCTCGGTCCATCGCTGCTCACCGCTGTCTCTGCTGCATCCTGTGTCAGTGACGTTTAGGCAGCAGGGGGCACAGTGAAATGGTTAGTGTGTGTCGCCCCTCTGCTGGCTGAACAGTCACTGACACAAGAAGCGGCAGACAGCGACGATGGACCCAGGAGAGGTGAGTATGGCTAATTTTTTTGCAGCATATGGGGGCATATTCTATGGAGCAGCATATGGGGGCATAAACTATGGAGAAACATATGGGGGCATAATCTATGGAGAAGCATATGGGGGCATAGTCTATGGGGCAGCATATGGGGGCATATTCTATGGAGCAACATATGGGGCATAATCTATGGAGCAGCATATGGGGGCATAGTGTGGCGCCCCTGAGGCTTCAGTCACCACAGAGGTACTGCACCTCCTCCTGAGGTGTGGTACCCCACCATCCAGGTAAGGTGGAGACTACTGACCACACTCCAACAGATGCACCCCCACACCACAAAGCAGTGTAGCAAAGCACCTTCGGCAACTCCCTGCTTGGAGTATAGCAAAGCACCCATTGGTGGCTCCCTGCTTGGAACACGAAACGTGCTGGGAGGCGGGTGGAGTATATATTGAAAGAGCTGGAAGTTTTAGAGGTCTTTTGGTACTCGGAGTTGGAGAGTGAACAGTCAGCCAGCGAGCATGGCTGAGTGGATCCCTAGAGAGAGGGATGGATGGATGGAAGTGCTGCAGCAGATCCCAGTGACCTGGGTCTGCTGGCACAGGAAAGGAAGCATGAGAGAGTGACAAAGACCGAAAGCCAAATTCTCCATAAGAAGGAAGGATTAGTTCAGAACGTGAGGAGAAAAGAGAACAGAGGACTGGAGTTAGAGGAGAACCCTTCCCAGAAGTTCTAAGTGCAAGGCCGGTGCCCGGTCCCTGAGGTTGTGTGGATACTAATGGTCTTGCAGCAGACACTGGAGGAATAGAAGTAGTGACCGCTTTATTCCCACACAAGACTTGGGGGCACAACATCAACATAATAGTGAGCTGGGACTTAGTAGCAAGGAGTCCCCAAAGCAGGCTACAGCTGTCTGCCGTACAAGTAGAGTTCATAGGAACATCTGACAGGAGGCACTCCAGAGTAAATCAGTACTGAGAGTACTTCATTCTTAGGCGCTATAAGAGGAGATGTTCAGAGAAGACACATGTTGGCGGAGTGTTGGAAAGGAGTGCTTCATCGGGCCTGGAGGTTGACTGAGTCCCTGACCCAGAGGACATGGCACGGAAGCAGGCACCTGTTTGCACAACAGACTGTGAGTAAAGCTTTGGAACTACAAGCCCTGGTGTCTTCCACTTATTCCTGCACCAACACATTCAGCATGACTACATCTCGGTGCCATCCACTACACTGTCTGCACCTATTCCCTGTCTCTTCAATTACTACACTGCCCTGGGACTACAGCCCTGCCTATGGAGGGCTACAACATCTTTGCTGCACCACACCATCAGTCCCAGAGGATCTGCATGCAGCGTCGACTTAACACCTCCCTTGGCGAACAAAACAGGTGGCGTCACGAATCATCAATAGACTTTATTCCCCTTTTTCAATGGAGCCCAGGGCCACGGGCTGGGTCACAGCTGCCGTGACATTCCCCATTGAGATCAACGGGCCCGGTACTGAGTACCCCATTGCCCTGGTGAACGAGGGCGCTCCAATAGCCTATGGGGCAGCATATGGGGGGCATAAACTATGGAGAAGCATATGGGGGCATAATCTATGGAGCAGCATACGGGGGCATATTCTATGGAGCAGCATATGGGGGCATATTCTATGGAGCAACATATGGGGGAATAATTTATGGAGAAGCATATGGGGACATAATCTATGGAGCAGCATATGGGGGCATAATCTATGGAGCAGCATATGGGGGCATATTCTATGAAGCAGCATATGGGGGCATATTCTATGGTGCAGCATATGGGGGCATATTCTATGGAGCAGCATATGAGGGCATAAACTATGGAGCAGCATATGGGGGCATATTCTACGGAGCAGCATATGGGAGCATAGTCTATGGATTCCACCCTCGGCTTAAACACGAGTCAATAAGTTTTCCCAGTTTTTTGTGTGCAAAATTAGGGGGGTCGGCTTATATACGGGTCGGCTTATACACAAGTATATACGGTAATCAGTTCCGAAACATGCTTCCTTTTCTACCCACAAATGAATGCAACCGATGCAAGCAATTGCTGACCTTAATGATGGCCAATACATTCCCATTGTAGCCAGTAATGTCCTGCAGCAGATTCATGTCTGTGAACCAAGCAGAAAGTACAAAGCTAGTCTTTGGCCCTTCCATCAAGAAGAGTGAAAGATAGGAAGTGTAAATTTTAGCAAGCTTTTTTAAGCATCCTGGGCATTTTTTTGTGTTTAGGGATGAACAGCCCATATAAATGGTGTGAAATGATAGATCAGCCTCAGCTCCAAACAAGTGCATTTCTTCTGGCAAAGATGAATATTGCCTTTTCTATGTTTAAAAATGTAAAGATGTAAAAATATATGTTTCATCACTGTACTATGGATGAGATGTGTTACCATTTTACCCAGATTCAAGGTTAGCATTTTTTATATAAGCCTAATAGAGATCCACAGTTCAGGAGAATAAGCAAATTTACTTTAAAAAATATCCATTCATAAAAGTTGATGCTAAAAATGTATTTTATATTGACTCAAATGGTCTAAATGTTAGATATCACTTGCCATTGCTCTAGTGTCTCAGTTGTAATATATCTGTCATCAACAGGACACAAAGAAGAGACTTTTCACTGCTGCAAAAAATGAATTTTATTGAATCTAAGAATAATGAGCAAAGATGTCTTATTTCAGATACACCCCATCATAACCAAAAACATTATAAAAGTGAAAACTGTAAGTGGTAAAAGGCCGTAAGGTTGTTGAACGGACATGTAGCAGCAATTATTTCATGAAATGACAAGTCTCCAAAGAACATCATATCCCTATGTCAGTATATGACTGACACTGCTTAGAAAAAGATAGGCACATCCTTGTTATCCATAGTGATAACCCATCGTATCAACAATGTGCTTACATACATAGGTGTAGCAATCCACTCATCAGTACAACCCCTGGTGATATTGCATTTTTCTTTCTTATTTTTCCTTTCCAAGCAAGCTATCATGGTGGATAAATATATAAAAAGTTTTATGAATAAACTCCAATGAGTTGAGGTTAAATGACAAACTGCATTATTGTCCATTTCAGATCTATACCCTACACTGTGGTTTCTTAAAGAGATTCTTTCACCAAGTTTTAGCTATCTCATGTGATTGTAGCATAATGTACTAAAAGAGACCCTAATTTCAGTGATGTATCACTTAGTTTATTGGGTGCTGCCATTGTGATGCAATCAGAGTTTTTAGAGTTTTTATCATAATGCGGAGCTCATAAAGCTAACCCCGCCCACATAACAGCTTTATATACATTGTCTATCGACAGTGAGCTGCTTATCAGAGGTAGGTGCTTGGTCATTCTAGCAGCCCCATGAGTTTTAGTCTCCTGGTGATAAAACCATCTTTGTAAGTAAGCAACACTGCACAGCCAAAAAAAGTGACATGTCGCTGAAATCTGTGTCTCAGTCCCTACATCATGCTGTTTTTAGATTACATAGCAGAAACTTGCTGATGGATTCCCTTTAAGACTTTTTTTTGCCCGGTTTGCTTGTGATCTGACACTATGGCCTTTTGTTTTACTGAGGAGTTGAAGCACCAGTTTTTGGATCCCTACTGCCATCTAACAATATAATAGAATCTACAGTATAGTAGCTGGTAAGGTACAGAGACTTTCCAAACTTCCAAAGTGTATCTTGTGTTGGCAGGTCACCAGTGCTGTTTGTGGAGGGAGCTGGCTGACAGCTTTTATTTCCAATAGATAAGCCAGTTTCATTCTTTGTCTATGTGTAAGTTGTAAGAGAGAAGGTGTCTAGCTAAGGCTGGAGTCACACATAGTGACTCACCAGCGACCCTGACAATGATATCAATGTGTCAGGATCACTGGTGAATCGCTATGTGATTGCTGGTGAGCTGTCAAACAGACAGCTTCACCAGCGATCAGCACAGCAACGCCCAGCACCCGTCATCGCTGTGCACATTAGTAACCAGCGCGCTGATGCAGGAAGCTGGTAATTAACGTACACATCGGGTATCCAAGGGACGTTTGTCCCTAGATACCCGATGTGTACGTTAGTTACCAGCTCCCTGCATCAGCGCGCTGGTAACTAACGTACACGTCGGGTATCTAAAGGACGCACGTCCCTTGGATACCTAATGTGTACATTAGTTACCAGCAGATCGCTGGTCTCCCGCCTGTCACACGCAGTGATGCGTGGTGGCCAGCGGGAGACCAGTGACCAAAAAAAAGTCCTGGCCTTTCCTGCAGCGATCAGCGATACTGGCAGGGGGGCCGGTCGCTGATCGCTGTCACACACAGCGATCTCACTGGTGAGGTCGCTGTTGTGTCACAAAACTTGTGACTCAGCAGCCATCTCGCTAGCGAGATCGCTATGTGTGACAGGGCCTTTAGCTACATTTCATGAGCAGCCAGTCAGCCATCTTCACACATGTTCCCTAATGTGCCTACACAAGAAGCCCTATCCTATGTCCCAAGTCCCAGGAATGGGTGGCCACTTGAGGATGGTGGCACCTGGTCTTATCAACTGTATTAGTGAATTAGTTGATTAACAGGAACTAAATACAGTATGCATTTTATGTATGTATATTGTACTACATCACTGATTTATTAGTCTGAAGAAACATATTGGTTACTAAGCTGAAATACAGCAAGAAATTGCACCCTTGAATTAATCTTCCTTGTATTATTTGGGCACGTGTCAGTACTGACCTACCACTGTATGAGAGATTAATAGAGCAAGAGGAAGAAGCTTAGGATGCAGTTACATTTGCATGTTGCTGCAGGCATATAAAAAATATAAAAGGTCCCCTGTGGCTGAGCAGTCAGCTATTTACAATGTGGGTTTTTTCTCGCTTAATACACATTTCATTTTCCTTTGCTGGTTTTCGTTTTTTTTCCTTCATGTTTTAATGTTGCAGTAAAATTTATAGGAAGCGGAAAACAAGGTTTGATCATGCAAACTACAGCAGCTGTAGGCAGAGATGTGTAAATCTAGTCTTCAGAAGTCAGAATGAATGGATGGCACCGGATGGCTTGTAACTTATTACTGGCTGAGAGCTGGTTCATTTGAAGAGAATAATCAATTGCAGCCTTAAAATGGGATCTCTCTCTCAGGACTGTTATATGTAAGAATATGGAGCCAAGGGTCCCAGCAAGGTGAAAAATGATAAAACAAGAGAACTAGAGCTCATGTTAGACACCTATGAGAAAATAAATGAATATGGTAAATAAAACAACAAAGATATTTCATTCTCTTACGAGCCCATAAATATGAATTCATTGACAATCATGAATAAACTGCAGGACCTGTAGTTATTAGGCTGGGGCTTAAGACCAATTTTAGCCCTGGCTTGTTTGTGCTGGCAAAAATGACTGTGTTTTTGCTTTATTACAACACAATTTAAAGGGGTTATCATGACTGTTAATTTTTTTTCTTATGGGAATAAGAACTCAAATTGCATCCAGCACCAATGTCTGCTGGCTCAGATTGGTCATGGATCGCTCCTCCTGGTGATTCCGTGGCTTCCGGTGATGTCACTTTGACACAACAGCTGCTTCTCTTCTGTTCGGCTTTGTCAACAGGGCATCTCTTCTGATGTCATTTTGATTGACAGCCACCTCCCTGCTGCAAAACTTTGGAGAATCAGCTGCAAAAGGGTCTCGTTTCACTTAGTGACGCATCAGTGACCTCGACAATGATATGACCTGGTAGGGATCGCTGGTGCATCGCAAAATGATCACTAGTAAGCTGCTAAACAGGCAGATCTCTTCAGCGACACAGCAACAATCCAGCGAGCAAACTCCGCAATGCATGCTGGCCAGCAGGATGCCAATGACGAAAAATGGCCCAGGACATTCCTGCATGATCAGCGATATCCAGCAGGGGGGCCGGTCACTGCTGCGTGTCACATGTAGCGAGATCGCAGGCGAGATAGCAGTTGCGTCACAAAATCGGTGACACATTAGTGATCTCGCTATGTGAGACGGGGCCTAAAGGCATCATTAGTACTTACAGGCCTCTGGTCTTCATCTGCTTGTCACTTCTTTTCGGTGTGTGGCTGCCCACATATAGTTAAGTTTTAGACAAGCATTTTTGTGTCTATTTGTTTGTGGTCTGCACACAATGGCATCGCGGGCTTTATAGTATGTATATTGCCTAAAGGTACTGTCACACTTAGCGGTGCACCAGCGATCCTGACCAGCGATATGACGCAGTCAGGATCGCTGGTGCATCGCTAAGTGGTCACTAGTGAGCTGCTAAACAGGCAGATCTCACCAGCGACATCGCAGGGGTCGGGGTCGCTACTTACCTGTCACACTAGGCGATCCTGACGTCCTCCCGCCTGGCTCCACGCGCGTCGCTCGTCTCTCCACAGGAAGCGCCGCAGGAAGCTGACGACGAGAAACAGTCCTGGATGTTCTCGCACGATCAGCGATAACCAGCGGGGGAGCGGGTCATAGGTAAGTATCACACACAGCGATATCGCTAACAATATCGCTATAACGTCAAAAGTTATAGCGATATTGCTAGTGATATCGCTAAGTGTGACAGTACCTTTAGATTGCAGAACAGTCTATTATTTTCCTTTTCCCTACAGTCAAGTCCTCTTTCGGTTTGCAGACTAAATAATTAACTGTATTTTCTTTTATTTATGGTATAAGAAAGAATTATAAAGTAGTTATACATGCAGCTTACAAATTAAGTGAGTTCCTACTTCTGCTGCACGATATTTATCGGATAAAAATGAGCTTTGATATGTAAATAAAATAATTTGGCAATGCTTTGTCATTAAAAATAAGAAAAATGTCTTATTCCAAATTCTATTTCTAGAAAATGTGATGTTATATCTGTTCATTAGTCATATTAACCAGTTAATGACCACAGGCATATTTTCATTTTTTTTTCATACATGCAATTTACAGTGATGTGAAATTTTTTTCTTGTTTGGATTTCTTTTAGATGATGACAAGGAACACTAATTTACATTTAAAAATGTGTATTTAATAAATATTTTTTCTATCAGGCACATAACTTTTTACATGGATGGGGCAAATACCATTGATTTGGATTGACAGAAGCATTTTTTCATTAATTTATTTATTTTTTACCTGTTACTTTTATCTATTTATTTTTAATTTATGCTAAACATTATGCCCCCCATAAATATATTAAAGACCTTTGAGGAGGGGCATTTAAGTACTGAAATATTTTCATTTTATTTCCCTTGTAATTGGGGCAGGTATGTTAGTGATCACATGTCTGCTGTGTATGGAGGAGGCGGTGCCATCATGCTTCTTTAGAGCTGTATATACAGTGATCAAGGTAAAGGTCAAACAGCTGCACTCTTAATTATTTGCAAAGAATGTTTAATAAATCAAAATATTGACACCACAAAAAAATTGATTTTGGTGTGGAAGGCAAAGAATCAAGAAGCGTGTGATGTTTCGACCCCTTGTAGGGTCTTTTTCAAACGACCCTGAAAGGCAAGTAGACATATATCAATAATATGGTACAAATAATATACAAAAGTAAAACAATAAAGAAAATTCACATTGATTGTACAGACGTTGGTAAATATTGTAAGATATATTGTACAGTAGCACTGACCATACTGACCATGAAGATGCGGTGTCCAGAGGTGCATATTGTAGCACTGTTGAGGCAGTGTGTAAGCAATGGTGGCAGTGTGTCCATATAAGTAGGCGCCGAGGGCTAGATTTCCAGTGCTTGGAACCAGGAAGTGACTGCTTTTATATCAGAAAGAGGCCTAGTGTATTAAGCTTGCACAATGTGAATGCTACAAAATTGCAGTATAATGAACATTTGCATCATGAGTTCACATTGCATTGGTCTAAAAATATTCAAGTGGATAAATAATCCTATCAAACTATTAAAATGTTAATAAAACCCAAAAAGTTTGGTTAAAACATACATAATATTCTGCTTAAAATGTTCATTTATTTTGAAAAAATGCAACAACAAACTTTTTAATTTTGACTATATTTGACTAGATTACATGATGCAGATTTTCTCTCTAGGAATTGCTCATCATTGAATTCAAAATATTTAGTCACTACTGCAAATTAGTGAATTCGGTCAAAAAATAGACTTCAAATTTAGCTCTGTATTTCCAAAAAACATTTAACATTGCACCAAAAATGAGCTTGCTATTTTGGATCACCAGCCCACAGGCTGCGTTTCTTATCACAAAGCACAGTCAAGGTCTTTTTAATATAGGGCGACGTTTCCAACTTCAGTATTCCCCAACAGGCTAGGTTTTCAGGACAACTAAACTATCTGCAAATGATCTCAATTTAAAAGCAATTAGGAGTGATTACATACGTGATTACATGCAAATTGAACTCATGCTAAAAGCCTTGTCTATTAGAAGGTTTGGAGAACTCTGGTTGGGGAACATTGCTTTAAGGCAATTCATTTGCTGCATATGGTAATTAAAGAATGCGAAGTCTCAGTACTTCTGAGTCAACTGTACAGGGTAGGTATAAATGAAAACCAAAGTATTTTTTTTTCTTACAACTGTTACTACATACTTATTTTTTTGGAAAATAATGATAAAATTATGCAGAAATATCAAATTTTTCCTGTACAAAAGAATTGTTATGCATACCAACATAATAAACTTCTGCTGGATACACATACTAATCTCTTTTTTTAGACATTATCTGATCAACAAAAACGTTTTTTTTTAATAACCTAAGGTTAACTTCTTTTTTTTATATGCACAGATTCACTAAATTATTGTTTTCTTTGTATACTTTAAAAGATTATCTTTGTCCAATATTTATAAAAATGGAGAATAGTACAATGAAACTTGCTTCTTTACAAAACATCCCCTCTCCACAACAAAGTCCAGATTTTTGGGTGTTCATTTTTCAATTACTCTCAAATCTATGATCAGTGGCCCTCTTTGAAAATGTAAGCTTTCGGTTTCACCAAATACCACCTTTTTCAACATTTCTTTCTTGACGATTATTGATTTGTTAATATTTTGTGTTTAGCTGCTGCTTTTTTTTTTTTTTGCTCCGGTATATGTAATATCATAGAAAGGCCTAACATATGTTAAGATGAATTCTGTGGAGGGGAGGGAGCATCCGGACGTTCCTCCTTCACAAAGTCAATGTGTCACCTCACTGATGGCTTCACAGGCACGCAAGTTGCTACCTATCGAAGGTGAAGCCTGTGTGACGTAAAGAGTTTTCTCTTCTACACATTTATTCAGGTAATTCAAAACTTGATTTTCTTAGGAGAACATTAAAAATTATTAAAGCAGAAACTTGATGCATTTCTGGTGCACTCAGGCGTTCTTAGTCAATTCTTAGTAAATACTAAGACTATGGAAGCGTGAGTGCACCAGAAACGTGTCAAGCTCCTGTTTTAATCATTTTTCATGTGCGCCTAATAAAATCAAGTTTTATATTACCTGGATGGATGCGCCAAACAGAATCCTCTTTTGTTCTATATTGGCTACACTCACCAGCAGGACCAGCACCTAGAAGTGGACTTCCAACCTCATCTGATTCATTGCATAGCGTGGTGAGTTCTAGACTTCCTCACCTCTCTTTCCCTTTGTGAAGTAGTAAGAAGAAGGGAAGGTTCCCAAATATTTGCATTGCTCAAATAATAATAACAACACTAATAATATGAAGAATTTGAACTCACTATAAACTTTTAGGTCATTGTAAAATATAAGGTAATTTTTTTTCATTGCCTTAAGTTTTTTGCTGTTGTCATACATTATTTTTATATCCAAAAAGAAAAGACCTGTTGAAGCGCTGTGGTAGCGTGAAACGGCCGTTGTCAGCTGTTTTCCCTCTCCTGTTATCACTCCCCCGGCCGACATGTATAGCATGTGCCAATAAATCTAACACTATTTCCATCAGCTCCAGGAGTGCGGTCCTCTTTTCTTTTTGGATATAATCAGCATTGTGGATTACCAGACCAGCACTCGCAGCTGCCAGCACTGAGAGCTCCGGATACCGCACACCACAAGAAGCTACATGGTAACAGCGGTGCCGTCCGCGTCTTTTTTCTCTTTTTTCATACATTATTTTTATCCCACAAAATGGTCGCTTCCAGCCAACTTGGCAAAGCATATTTATTTTATTCTAAGAGTGTTCAATCTAAGACTTTGGCTCTGTTTGGCAATCCTGCAGTTTTGTACATTTTATGTATTCCCAGATTGTATGCCTGCGTTCTGGCAATACGTTATGATGAGCTTTTAAAAATACGCCTTCCTGTTTTTCAAAATGCTTATTTTATGGCAACCAACATCTAGTCAATACGGCCTTAGGCCACAGCTAATCTTTGCTAGTTTTTACTTTATCTACTGCTCACATTCCTGTTTAATTTTAAGCATGGAAGTCATTTAATCTCCGTAACTGTAAACAGTGTTGAGAATACATTCTAAGTTTGTAAAAATCCTGCATTAATCTCGAAGATCCCTTTAGACTAGATCCAGACGGCATTGTAAAAATGTTCTCTTACAATTTTTTGTGGATATTATATATAACAAATTTCTAAAATAATTATTTGGCTATTAAACAAACATACAAAAACAATCCATTTGAGCTTTGACATATTCATTATGGTCACATTATTCTTTTTATTTGTTTTCCTAAGCAAAACTTGGATGAGTTTCAGATATTTCATTTTGTCTTTGTTTCCCTACTTCATCCTTTTTTAGCATGGCGCTAGAATTTAACACCAGCAACAAAGCTCCTAAATAGATGTATGTGTACTGATGAGGAAGCAGAAACAATTCACAATGACATTAGCTTAGAGAGGAGCCAAAAAAAAAAGGGCCTGATTTAAAATGCCATTCCTAATGAAGGGTGTGCTGGAGCAAAAAAACATCAAATACATTAAGAGGCATTAAGATACGTGCTTTTTAATGAAATTGGTGCATATTTTTAGCTGCCATGCCCTACTGCAAAAAATATCAGGGACAGGAATACATTACATTAGCAATTTAAGCGAAGAAAAGGGGTATAAATTATGAAGAATCATTCAGTCACAGTAGGCTATGCCCCCTCCTGGCTAAGATTTTCCAAATTTTCAAAAAGTTGTCGTAGATGGTTGGGACCAGTATAAAAATGCTAAAAGTAGTAAAAAAATATAGATTAGGAGTTCCACAAAAATGTTTCAATATATTTACAGCAGAATTCTGGTGAAAAGTGTTTAATGAATAGCAACCAATGTTTTCTTTCCCTTCACCTCTTCAAAAGGGCAACATCTATATATATAAGAGGCATCATGATTACTCGCTAATCCCACCCCCTGCACAGTAGCTCCACCCGCACCACATCACCACACATAATCCCGCCCCCCACCCCATTACCACACACAATCCCGCCCCACCCATTACCACACACAATCCCGCCCCCACCACATTACCACACACAATCCCGCCCCCCCACCACATTACCACACACAATCCTGCCCCCACACCACATCACCACACACAATCCTGCCCCCACCACATCACCACACATAATCCCACCCCCGACCACATTACCACACATAATCCCGCCCCCCACCACATTACCACACATAATCTCACCCCCCCACATTACCACACATAATCCCGCCCCCCACCACATTACCACACATAATCTCACCCCCCCACATTACCACACATAATCCTGCCCCCCCACATTACCACACGAGGCTCCGTCCCCCCACATTACCACACGAGGCTCTGTCCCCACACATTACCACACGAGGCTCCGTCCCCACACATTACCACATGAGGCTCCGTCCCCACACATTACCACATGAGGCTCCGTTCCCCAACATTACCACACGAGGCTCTGTCCCCCCACATTACCACACGAGGCTCCGTCCCCACACATTACCACACGAGGCTCCATCCCCACACATTGCCACACGAGGATCAATCCCCCCACATAACCACACGAGGCTCTGTCCCCACACATTACCACATGAGGCTCCGTCCCCACACATTACCACATGAGGCTCCGTCCCCACACATTACCACATGAGGCTCCGTTCCCCAACATTACCACACGAGGCTCTGTGCCCCCACATTACCACACGAGGCTCCGTCCCCACACATTACCACACGAGGCTCCATCCCCACACATTACCACACGAGGATCCATCCGCACACATTACCACATGAGGCTCCGTCCCCACACATTACCACACGAGGCTCCGTCTACACACATTACCACACGAGGCTCTGTCCCCACACATTACCACACGAGGCTCCGTCCCCACACATTACCACATGAGGCTCTGTCCCCACACATTACCACATGAGGCTCCATTCCCCCACATTACCACATGAGGCTCCGTCCCCACACATTACCACACAAGGCTCCGTCCCCACACATTACCACACGAGGCTCCGTCCCCACACATGACCACATGAGGCTCCATCCCCACACATTACCACACGAGGCTCCATCCCCACACATTACCACACAAGGCTCCAGCCCCACACATTACCACACGAGGCTCCGTCCCCACACATTACCACACAAGGCTCCGTTCCCCCACATTAACACACGAGGCTCCGACCCCACACATTACCACACGAGGCTCCGTCCCCACACATTACCACACAAGGCTCCCTCCCCCCACATTACCACACGAGGCTCCGTCCCCACACATTACCATACGAGGCTCTGTCCTCACATTACCACATGAGGCTGCGTCCCCACACATTACCATGCGAGGCTCTGTCCCCACACATTACCACATGTTTAAATGCTGGAATGATTAAAAGACACACATCTTACTGAATCCAGTTTGTTTTTGATTTTACACTCTGAATAAAATGTATCATTAGTATTATTCAGATTTTTAATGATTATTTTTGTTATTAACTTCATTTTAATTTAATTTACCACCTGCGTTAGTGCTATTGAATGTTGTCATTATTTACTTTGGTTTAATCACCAGCAGCGTTAATTAGATAGCAATGAGCGTGCCGAGTGTTAGCTGGCTGGAAACAGCTAGTTATTAATATTATAATAATAATGTATGAAAATCAACTACTAGAAGCAACAGCCATTGCTTTTCAAATTGGCAATTTCAAAATATTTTTATATAATTTGGAGTACTGACTGCAAATTTTGAAAAATTGTTTGCATCCTGTGTAAGAGGATGGTCAAGGCACCTTTCTAGGGAACACAATAATGTATCATTTACTATAAGTAAATCTAGTTTGTTTTGCACAAAATATTTTGAGATTTGTTTCCAATTCTAGGTAGATTTAGAGAGCTTTTTCAAATTTATGAAGGGTGTATGTTTCAAAAACAGTGCTTAACCGGAGTGACAATGGGCTACCAGTAAAATTGACTCTGGGGACCCTTCAGGCTATGTACTCACGTATGCAGAAAATTCATGACTAAAAACCGGACTCCTTCCTAGGAAAAACACGTTTTTTCCTGCGCATATTTTTGCACGTTTTTTGCTCGTTTTTTATGGTTTTTTTTCCGAAGCATCCCCAGTCTCATGGAATATACAGTTGTGGCCACAACTGTAGTTGGAAATGCATTTTTTACTGTAAAATTAATGAACATGCTGCGTTTTTTACCGCAATGTGTTTTTTATGCAGAAAAAAACGCATCATGTGCACAAAAATTGCAGAATGCATTATAAGAATGGGATGCTTAATGTATGCATTTTTTAATTTTTGCATGGAAAAAATGCTTAAAAAACATGAAAAAATGCTTATGTGGGCACACAGCCTTATTCAGCTGCATCCGACTATTAAATTACCCTCATACACAAATTTACTAATGTAATAATAAACTCGCCTGTAAATAGAGAAACAAGTGTATTGTTCCAACAAGGTGGAGTGTGGTTCCTATTCCTGAACAGGGGCCAACCAAAGAAGTTCACTTGTTAACAGGTGGGCTAGTCCATGCTTTCGCCTGAAGTTTTTGTGTTTATGCGATCAAAGGAAGATTTTCAGAAATGGAGACTACAGCATTATCAGATTTTAAAAAGTTGATGCCATCAGTTTAATTATAAGTCACCATTTTTTATGGCATATTCTCATATTCATCCTGTCTCTCAGTCTTTCACCTTAATAGACACATAGACATTCATTACCTACCCAGGCTTTCTTTTTAAAGAGGTCATTGACTTTCAGGCAAATATAATTTAAAAGGGAAAGGTTATTTGTAATGTAAAGTGCTCAGATGTTTTACAGTGAGACACAAATACTGTGCACTATCTATATGTTCCCATTTCACATAGAAACTAACAGCATTTTGCCCATTCTGACATGGATGAGGGCAATCAAAAGTGACTGAATTGTGAATGATTTTCTACATGCCAGGCTAAACATAGCTCACAAATGCATTGAGTACATGACATTGTTAAATACAACGGCTGCATTCAAATTAGTCTGAAAGAGGCAGTGTACAGTAGCCATCAATTATTTTCTCACTTTTTCTTGGCAGCCAGAGCAATGACCTGATCAGGTTATTGTCTTAAAATGCAATCTCAGGTTTAACTGTTTCATGTCTAAATACATGAGTAGAGTAATATGCTATACATTCAGACAATGCGATTCTATGGGACTCAATATAAAAAATAGCAAAGTAATTGTTTTATTTATTTTTTTTTAGAATATAACTAACAATCTTTTCCTGATGTCTTATGGAAAACTAGAGATAACTGGTTATAACATCTCAATGAGGGTATAGATGGAATCAATCAAGTGTTCTGTGTGCTTAGGCAATACCATGTCTTTGGCAGCTGTCCTGTGTGCATAACATGTGTAAAAGTAATTAATTGGTAATTAAAGCTGTGTTGCTTCATCGTACATTACACGAGTAGATACTGTGCTGAGATTCCTAATAAATTCTAGATGAAATGAAGTGGTGTTGCTGTTTGATCAATGTGCTGCCTGCCGTAGTATATATAAAGCAATGTAATGGTGATTTATTCTTTATATCCACGAAACTTTTATTATCAGTTTTATATACTTATAAATTAGTACTAGATAAAGATAGATAGATCGATAGATAGATAGATAGATAGATAGATAGATAGATAATTTACAGGTCACATACTTAAGTTGTACCAAAAACTCCCGGAGAAATGAAATACTGCAAATGTTACATATTTAGTAAAATCTCCTAGAGGTGGCCACAAGAAGTCAGAATTTCATTATTTATGGCTATATACCAGAAAGAAGAGTTCAGACTTCGGGAGGGACATGAAGAGATGAGTGATTTTTTTTTAGAAATGAATTTTCTGTTTAATAAAAATTCATATTCTCCTAAAGGTATTGTCACACTTAGCGATGTACCAGCGATCCCGACCAGCGATATGACGCGGTCACACAGGCAGATCTCACCAGCGACATCGCTGGGGACGGGGGTCGCTACTTACCTGTCACACTAGGCGATCCTGCATCCTCCCGCCCGGCTCCACGCTCGTCGCTCGTCTCTCCACAGGAAGCGCCGCAGGAAGCTGATGACGAGAAGCGGTCCTGAACATTCTCACGCAATCAGCGATAACCAGCAGGGGAGCGGGTCGTAGGTATCACACACAGCGATGTCGCTAGCAATATCGCTATAACGTCACAAGTTATAGCGATATTGCTAGCGATATCGCTTAGTGTGACAGTACCTTAAGTATGGATTTATTGTATTTCACTCTGTGTAAATTCTGCAAAAAAAGGCCTAGCCATCAAATTGCTGAACTGCTGATGACAGGAAAACAGTTTAAAGTAAAAAGTAATACGCAACTCCCCACCTGTCCCACTGTCCCCACAGCCTACCGCCGGCTTCTCTGTGAATTTTCTCTTCCCTTTACCATGTCACAAGGATCATCTTCAGCCTAATCACTCTAGACTGTGGCATTTAATTTAAATAGGCACCTGATGTCACACACATCACCTGAGGCTCAGCAGAGTGGGAATTCAGTGCCTAGATTCAAAAGTTTGAAAAGAATGAGCAAGACAGCGGAAGTGGAAAAAAAGAAGAGTAGAGTACCAGACAGCATGTATCAGAAGCAATGGAAGTAATTAGTGGTGACATGAGTATTGTTTTTTTTTAATTTTACACTCTACATTCATTATGCTCTGGCATCTTTTGGGAACCACCAGAACAAATCAAGGAAAAATACATTTGTGGTGAATAAAGGCTGGAAATATTAATTTTCTTTTAACATTAGTTTGATGGGTTGGAATCTTGGCAGATTCAATTATGTCTTGGGATATTTTATGAAAAAAATCAATACAAGTTTAGTTAAAAACCAAGTAATAATATTTTCACGTTTAGGGACAGATATCTCATGTTCTCCTTTAATACTTGCCAGTGCAGAATAAAACTAATGGCTTTACATATCTTGAGAAACTTGAATTTCATTGTGAGGTTGGAGATACATGGTGACTTTAGCTGCAACACAAGTAACTTCGCCAAAGAGTGCTATGTGTAACTATTTTGTTACAGCATAATTCAAGTGAATGCAGTTGCATTGCATAATCAACATCAAACAAGTCTTAAAAAAATCCTATATGTTTGGATTGTTTTTATTTGCTTGTCACTGTCATGGTATTTTAGAGCACACAATGTAACCCCATTTGCTTGTGATGCTCTGTGATCTAACATTTACACATTGCAATGTTTGACTGCACAATTTGTGACGCTGCCAAAGTCACATTATGGCTAGTGATGAGTGAGCATGCTTGGATAAGGTGTTATCTGAGTATGCTCACACATTAATAGAGTATCTTCAGCGTGCACAAAAAAATGTTCGAGTCCCTGTGGCTGCATGTCTTGTGGTTGTTCGACAGCCGCAACACATGCAGGGATTGCCAGCAGGGACTAACAGGCAATCCCTGCATGTGTTGTGGCTGTCAAACAGCCATGTGACATGCAGCCACGGCAACTCTAGCATAGTACTTGAGCACGCCGAAGATGCTCTATTAACAAATGAGCATGCTTGGATAACACCTTATCCAGGCATACTCACTCATCACTTAATATAGCCCTTTCCTTATTCTTGCTTAGATGTAGACTCAGGAAAGATATTTTTATTCTATATTTGCTTTAATATAGAGATGGCCAAAGTTTTCAACTTTTGTTCAATGTGTTAACAGAATAATTTCTTATTTAGTTCAGAGATAATCCAGATAGAGATGTTACTTCAGACAGTACTAGACCTTACTCGTCCACAATAAATTCAGTTTTGACCATTTGAATAGTGGATTCTTGAACATTTACCTGTATTAAGGATGAAAATGTCTTCAGATAATCTAAAGTTTCTCCTGTATTGTTTTATGATTTCTGTGTCATTCCCATGCTTTAGTTTTTATGGGCCAGTCATCAGGTTTTATCACTATATTGTGGGGGGAGGGAATCAGTAACAGTCCAAGTTTTTGGGACTTGTACAAAGTAGATTTTAAAAGGCAGAGCATAAGCCATCATACAGGAGTGGATATATGACTGGTGCAACCTGTGCAGCCACATAGGGACCCAAGAGATTAGGGAGTCCATTTCCATCTCCAGAGCTCGCGGACTGTTCTTGCACAAGGACACTCTCCTGACTGTGTCAACCGGTGCATCATACATTTTCTTTCCATTCATATCACATATCTACACTTAGTTGAGATTCAGACTTTTTATGTTTTGTGTTACCATTCTGCAGCTATTCTTTAGCAGTATAACAACTATAAGTGGCCACAGAATACATGCAATGGTTGAATGACCAAATACATCCATAGCATTGCTTTGATTTATTTTGTGCTGCTTATTGTGACCATGTTGCAATGTCACAGTCCACAAATTGCTTATGACTTTTACATGGCCATCACAATTTTTAACAAGCCTTGAAGACCTAAAAACAAAGGCATTGGTTTAATGCATGGATGATAATTTACAAGGTGATTTTGGTTTACCGCTCTCTATAAAATGAGCTACACCTTCTCTTAAAGTTTTTATCTTTTGTGTACAGATAATATTTTTTGCTGGTGTTGTTAGAAGCTTTTTAGTTTCAAATGCTTTACTCCATTGGAAAATTACAGTAATAATCAGGAATCATAAAATGAACCAGTAGATAACGCTTAACTTTATGTTTGCAATTACTGGCAAGCCATGTCCATCTAGAGCTGTGTCTCTAAAAGTACACTATTAGCAAATTACTGGGACTGTTCAAATATTCCATTTTTAGCCCTTCTTAGGTGGAATGTGCACGTTTCATTACACAAGACAAAAAAGTCTTATTTTGTGCTAATCAATAAAAAGCCATAACCATTTCTATATCCTCTTGTCTCTAGAGACATAGGCAGTGAATTGTTATACTCTGTTATTTATGAAGTTGAAATAGTCACCAAATAGATAGTTAGAAAAAGAGATAGCCTGATATCTTTGAAATGCTTGGCAAGATAGGTAGGTCAATTTATAGCTAGTCATGGAGGGAAAAAAATGTCTCTGCAGACATAAAAAGAAAATGGGGTAATTTATCCACAGTTCAGCGACATTTTGTCTGCTGAGATACACACTGTGGATGACATTTGCAAAACATATATACATGGTCTGGTAATCATTCTGACTTGGTCAATGGAACGCCAAGCAGAAGATGAGGGATGGCATTAGGGGTTGAGCAATTTATACTGTTCATTTCCAGGTGTAACAACACTGCTTATATTTTGTGCACAAAAGAAATATCTTTGTTATTAATTATTCATTAATTTTACTTAATGTAAAGAAATAAAACTGATTTTTTTATTGATAATAGAACATATTACAAATGCTGGAATACTAACGTGTTAAAGGATTGTGTAATGCATTCAGGCGGAAGTAAAAGGAAAGCTTCCATGACCTAATTAGAAGCTGCACTAATTTATGTAAACCCAAATATGTTCAGACACTATTTTATTGCCATAGAATTCATGATATGTGAATTCCGTATCCATGCCCTCAATAGTAATACATTAATGCCATGTTTTTTTTATATTTTTTTTGTTTACTAATTACAAACCCTAGTTAAAAAATATATATATAAAGATAATTACTATTCTTAGTTGCAGTAGTGGCAGTAGAATTATTTTTGTTAATTTGTAGCATATTTATGTTAGTATTATTTCTTTCAATAAAGTTAATCACAATCGTTTATAATTTGTGTTAATTTTTTCATTTGTTGTTATTATGCAATTATATCCTTATTAAATACCATGATATAAATGACACATGTACAAATAGGACAATCAGTCCATACTTAATGCAGCAGCCAGGGTCATCTATCTGGCTAATCGGTACTCGGACGTGTCCGCTCTTCACCAGTCCTTACACTGGCAGCCCATTCATTATAGGATCCAATTCAAAGTACTTGTTCTCATCCACAAAGCTCTCCACAGTGCGGCACCCCCCTACATCTCCTCCCTCATTTCTGTCTATTGGCCTAACCGACCGCTGCGCTCTGCAAACGACTTTCGACTAACCTCTGCACTAATCCGTACCTCCCTCTCCCGACTCCAAGACTTCTCCCACGCTGTGCCAATCCTCTGGAATGCTCTACCCCAAGAAATCAGAACTATCCACAATTTGCATAGTTTTAGATGCTCCCTCAAAACAATTTGTTCAGAGCGGCCTATCACGTTCACTAATCAAAATCATTCTATGTGTAAGTGTGCATGAGTAGCCCATTCACTATCTCCATCCATCCCTCACTCCCTCAAGATGGCTGGACCATCATTGTAAATACACCATTGTAAATACACACCTGTACTCTGTATCTCCCCCACCTCATTGTAGATTGCAAGCTCACAAGAGCAGGATCATCTTATTTTGCTTTAATTATTGTATTGTTAAAGTTGTTACTTATGACTTGTGTTTTGAAACCGTTAAACTGTAAAGCGCTGCAGAATATGTTGGCACTATATAAATAAAGATTATTATTATTATTATTATTATTATGTTATATTACTTTATTGTAATATAATGCTACAGTGTAGCCAAAATAATTAAATAATGTGCATATTAGTATTTTAGTAGTTCAAGTTGGAACAATGGGAGAGAAAGGGAGAGATGGGGAAGGTAATGGTGAGTAAGTCTGCATCACTATCTGAAAACAAAAATGTGTTACACCCGTGAGCAAAATATGCAAACTATTTCTGCTTTGGAAGTAAGAAATCTGTTTTTTTTCTAGTACCACCTATTAGAAGTAGATATCCTAGAAGTCAGTGTCCTACCCTCTAACAGGCCTTGCAAAACACTAAGTATTTAAGGCAAACCCAGTTGTCCTCCAATAAAAAGATGCCTTAATCTGTAGCCAGCTGTCAGTTGGTCCCCATCAATAAGGTAAAGTGGATATTGCCAGCATCCGCATTTTAATTTTTCTTTTAAAATTGTTCACTCTTTTCAAGAAAAAGGAATTAAAAAAACACTTGGCCGATGCATTTCAAGCCCATGCAGGGTCCTAAGTCATGGCTAAGGGACCTGCTTGGACTTTTATTTAAATCTCTTTTGTGTTTCAAATTTTGCTGTGACCAAATAAATATTTTCCGCCAAAAACCAGCATGTCAGCTCACCCATATGAAGATATTTTACTATATTGTCCCTTGTGAATGAAGACCACAGTACTGGTTGGTTGGATTTGGCTTATTTCATTGGACATGTTGAAAGGCCTGATAGAAAGGTTAGACAATGAGTTATAGTGTAGCTACATTTAGTAGGTATTTCTAGAGAGACAATAATTTCCTTACCTGTGAGAATTGCCTGGCCTAGAGGACTCCTTACATCAGCTGATACAATGAAAAACAGTACCTCTTTACCCCCCTAGCAGCAAACAAACTGCATACTAAACAGAGCAGCTTCCAGTCCCATGACTAGATATTCATTCCAGATCCCTTTGAATGGCAAAATTGAGCATTGTTTGTACCTTTGGTCTAGTGCTTGAGAATGCAGTATGGAGTGGGCAAGCAAAAGCTTGAGAGTGATGGCATCCTCTGTGCTTGCCCACTTTATTTAGCCTGTTCTGACATCTCAAACGAAGAAGGCAGACTGTGCCTTCAAAATGCGTTGGTTTGCTTATTGGACCTTGCGCTGCCCCGTACAGGCTGTGACGTCACACGCTTAGTTACTCCCAGGCTACTGTCTCCAAGCAGATATCCAGGGATGCTTCCGGCCTGGGTTTCCCTGGCTCTGCCCAGCGACTCCTGTTTCCTTCCCCTTCTCCTCTCATCTGCGTGCCCTGCTCTAACCAGGAGGTCCACCCTTTGTGCATACACCTTCGTGGCTGCACCGCCCATGAGTGCAACACATTCACTGCACACTGCATTTACCTACCCTGGTCACCAAGAGCAGCTCAGTCTGCATCTCAGGGGGACACAAACACACAGTGCCTTCTCCCCTTGCAGCGCCGTCTCTTTGTAGTGGGACCTGACTACTACCTACATCATATCTTCACGGCCAGGTCTACCTGCACGTTTCTTTGGTGAGTTATATACTTGCTTTATTTTTACGCACTGTTTATGTATTTATTTTAGCGGTTAATGCTCTGAATGTTGCATAAATATTTAAGGTGCAGGTGAACCCTACAGGCTCACATTTCTCCCCTGCATTAACCTGTTAGACACTTTCATCCAGCAAATTGGTCAAATGCACCTTGTTTTTTGTTCTATTTTTAGTCTTTCTGCTTAGTCCTATAGCGCAGGTCAAAACTGTTTAGATTTTGCAATCTGTTCTGACATCAAATTAAAGACTTTAGAATAGTAGAGGGACCATCTCAGATTATGTATTCCCCCATACTACCACCATAGATGCCACTTTAACTTTTGGACAGCTTATAAAAAAATCATAGACAGACAATATTTTTGATGGACATATTGGAAAACTGTAATAAATCAATATGATTATAAATGATGGATGTCTACTGCCCATAATTCTAATATGAAGACATCAGCTGCATTCACTGCAAATCGTAAAATGATAATTACAGTAAAAAAATAATTTTGTTCAGCCTCAATAAAATCACAGCCACCTTAAATCTTGTTTACGAACAGGACAAAAAAGTTCCCTATTTTTGCGGACTGTCCTGGAATTTCTGGAAGGTTGGCAACACAGATCATCATTGTAGGTAAGCAGCAGTCTGACATTTATGGGGTATACCATGGCTGTCAGGATCAAATCAGCAACTTAATACCTCTTTTTTTATTCTATTAAAGAGGTACAGTGCCTTGCGAAAGTATTCGGCTCCCTGGAACTTTTCAACCTTTTCCCACATATCATGCTTCAAACATAAAGATACCAAATGTACATTTTTGGTGAAGAATCAACAAGTGGGACACAATTGTGAAGTTGAATGATATGTATTGGCTATTTAAAATTTTTGTGGATATTCAAAACCTGAAAAGTGGGGCATGCAATATTATTCGGCCCCTTTAACTTATTACTTTGCTGCGCCTCTTTTTGCTGCAATTACAGCTGCAATTGCTTGGGGTATGTCTCTATCAGTCATCGAGAGACTGAAATTCTTGTCCATTCTTGCTTGGCAAACAGCTCGAGCTCAGTGAGGTTTGATGGAGATCATTTGTGAACAGCAGTTTTCAGCTCTTTCCACAGATTCTCGATTGGATTCAGGTCTGGACTTTGACTTGGCCTTTCTAACACCTGGATACGTTTATTTCTGAACCATTCCATTGTAGATTTTGCTTTATATTTGGGATCATTGTCTTGTTGGAAGACAAATCTCCGTCCCAGTCTCAGGTCTTTTGCAGACTCCAACAGGTTTTCTTCAAGAATGGTCCTGTATTTGGCTCCATCCATCTTCCCATCAATTTTAACCATCTTCTCTGTCCCTGATGAAGAAAAGCAGGCCCAAACCATGATGATGCCACCACCATGTTTGACAGTGGGGATGGTGTGTTCAGGGTGATGAGTATGTTGTCTTTAAGCCAAACATATTATTTGGCATTGTTGCCAAAAAGTTCGATTTTGGTTTCATCTGACCAGAGCACCTTCTTTCACATGTTTGGTGTGTCTCCCAGGTGGCTTGTTGCAAACTTTAAATGACACTTTTTATGGATATCTTTGAGAAATGGCTTTCTTCTTGGCACTCTTCCATAAAGGCAAGATTTGTGCAGTGTACGACTGATTGTTGTCCTATGGACAGACTGACCCACCTCAGCTGTAGATCTCTTGGCTGCATCTCTGATCAGTCTTCTCCTTGTTTGAGATGAAAGTTTCGAGGGACGGCCGGGTCTTGGTAGATTTGCAGTGGTATGATGCTCCTTCCAATTCAATATGATCACTTGCACAGTGCTCCTTGGGATGTTTAAAGTTTTGGAAATCATTTTGTATCCAAATGCGGCTTTAAACTTCTCCACAACAGTATCACGGACCAGCCTATTGTGTTCCTTGGTCTTCGTGATGCTCTCTGTGCATCAAACAGAACCCTGAGACTATCACAGAGCAGGTGCATTTATACGGAGACTTGATTACACACAGGTGGATTATATTTATCATCATTAGTCATTTAGGACAACATTGGATCATTCAGATATCCACAATGAACTTCTGGAGTGAGTTTGCTGCACTGAAAGTAAAGGGGCCGAATAATATTGGAGCGCCCCACTTTTCAGTTTTTGAATTTCCACAAAAATTTTAAATAACCAATAAATTTCGTTCAACTTCACAATTGTGTCCCACTTGTTGTTGATTCTTCACCAAAAATATACATTTGGTATCTTTATATTTGAAGCACGATATGTGGGAAAAGGTTGAAAAGTTCCAGGGGGCCGAATACTTTCACAAGGCACTGCATATTCAGCACTGATAATGTATCGTAAGTGCTGTTCCCAGTAAAGCACATAGTAGGTGATCAAATCCTTATGCAACCCAACTGAATACATGGAAGAGAATAACATTCTGGTAAATAGATTTTTTTGATCCATAAATATGCAATGCTTTGTTAGTATAAATGAATAATAATGATACAATAAGTTACAAATGTAAAATGTGACTGATTTATTTCTGATAAACTTTCATATCTGGTTTAGTAGTTTTTAAACAAGTGGCTCTAGTGTAAGCAAAAAAGAGACCTCTGTAAAAAAAATAAATAAATAAAAACTGCTTTTTCAGCAATATCGGAGAATTGTTACACTCAAAGAAGTCATTATAATTCAGGGCTGCTTCACCTACTTGTCAGAAATATTGAAAAACATTTCATTTTAGTATGATTTCCCTTATAATTGGCTTAGTTAAAAGTAGCTCATTTAAAAAGTGATTGTCAGCTGCAATAATTGAAAATTAAGTGGTACGAATTTGTAACACTTCCTGCTAATAACATTCTTCAACCACGATGAGGCCTCTTGATAAATTCAGTATGCTTGTTCCATATTCATAACTAATGCAACTAAAGGCCCAAATATACCTGTAGTTTACTTCCTATATGTCAGCAATTGTCTATCAATCACGAATAATGACACAGGTTATAATATTTAATAATGCAGAGGTAAAAGCAAATAGAGAGCTGTAGGATACTTGGTATTGGATTCAAACTTTTAATCTATATACAGTGGCATGTAAAAGTTTGGGCACCCCTGGTCAAAATTATTGTTATTGTGAACAGTTAAGCAAGTTGAAGCTGAAGTGATCTCTAAAAGGCCTAAAGTTAGGTATGACACACTTACATTGTATTTTAGACAAAAAAATATATACTATATATCTATATATATAAATATATATACATAAATATATATAGTCATTTTTTCACATTTTAAAAATTACGAAAGGGAAAATGGGCTGATGCAAAGGTTTGTGTGCTCAGAAAACTTTGACCAAGGTTTCAGACCTTATTTAGCCTATAAGGAATATGGTTTGTTCACTATCATCTTTAGGAAAGTCCAGGTGATGCAAATTTCCCAGCTTTATAAAAATCCAACCTCCTCTAACCTTGTGCTAAACACACACCAGCCATGGCTTCTCCTAAGCAGCTTTCTAGCATTCTGAAAATGAAAATGATGAAGTCCTATAAAACAGGAGAAGGCTATAAGAAAATAGAAATGCATTTTACAGTTGCACTTTCCTCTGTTTGAAATGTAATTAAGAAACAGCAGTTAACTGTAACAGTGAAGGTCAAAATAAAGTCTGGAAGACAAAGCAAAATTTCAGTGAGAGCTGCTTGTAGGGTTTCTAGAGAGGGAAATCAGAACCCCCACTTGACTGCAAAAGACCATGAGAAAAATGTAGCAGACTCTGGTGTTGTGGTAGATTGTTCTACTATTCAGGGAGACCTGCACAAGTATGGCTTTCATGGAAGAGTCACATACCATGAGATATGGCCTTCCCAAAACCCTGTCTGATGACAAATGCACATCTGGCAGGATGCGTCAGGTCTCCACTAATAAAGGCAAAAGGCAATTTTTTCCACTAGCTTGCATACAGTGATACTTGTCAGTCACTGATACGACCGCCCACTGCATCAAAAATCATCATGCCAGACAGGTTCCCTTTAATATGAAAAAACACATTGTTCAAATTTTATCTATACATTACAAAAGATGTTCAACTTGATTTCTATTAGTAAAACAATGGGTGTCTAGGTAGTAGTCCAGTTCTGTGTAGCTCCAGGCCATCATATTCTTGGATATGAGAAATTGTCTCAGGTCTTTCAGATCCTGTGGCTTCGAGGCAGATACACTGATTTTTAATGTAGCCCCACATATAGAAGTCACAGGTAATTAGATCTGATGATTGTAGAGGCCAGCTTAACACTGATGAATCAACCTGAGACAATGCTTCACTGAAACAGTGGAGTCCATATCCGAGGACATGCTTGCTCGTGTTGCTTGCTCGTGTCTGGACAGCAATGGCCTGCTGCCTTTACATATTCTGGGTCTCCATTGGAATCCTTTTGAACATTTGTAATGTGCAGCTAAAACTTGGACAGATAGTGCATTTCTTCATGTTAACAAGCTTCTATTATGAATACCAAGTCTACGATTTTGCACCATCCTTTTTAATCACCCTGTTCTTCTATCAATTGTAAATTTTGCTTTTGCCTCCTTAGTTTCCTGAGTTTTAGAGCAAATTTACTGATATAAATAATTAGAAATGAAAATTTCAGCATCTCACCTATAGGAGTCATCTATGTAATATAAAACAGGGCACGATGCTTGTATTTAATTAAGTCTTTGCCTGGAGTGATCATAGATATTTCCTAATAATATACTGAATAGTTCCTAGAACAGTAATTTCCAGTAATTATTATGGATCTAATAAAACATTCAAGGCAAGAATAGCATGCGAAAATAACTCTCACAATTATATTACTAATGGGGACAAAGGCTAAAAGTTAAACTCTAAGGTGAATTGCATCAAGGAGGTGAGATCTTCCTTGGCAGTGATACTTAATTGGTAGAACTGAGTCTTGTGTATTTATGTATTAGTAGCATTGCTCTGGACTCAATAATTCAGTAGGATATGGTTTCTTGCTGTCTTTTAATCATTTCAGGCTTCAAAACTTATATCAATTTGTATAATATGAAATAGCCGCACAGAATACCTAAAGGGTTTTCTACCTTTATAATATGTCAGACACAACATTTTATTGGATCAGACAGTGGTGTCCACCTTTATCTTTCCTTACATTTGGTAAATGAGTAATGAAACAAATTCAATGCAATATCACGACATGCAAGAAAATCAATGACTCGCTGTAATGCACATCCAAACCACTAGGAGGTCATTCTACATAAACACATATAGTATAGACAACTAGTGACAGAGTATCGAAAATTGTGTTTGCTTTTAAAGCTGGTAAAATCAAGCGACATTTTGCATCAAGAGAAAAGGTAAGAAAGGACATATTTGTAGAACATTCTACTGCCAACGAAATAGCAAAAGCTACATCCGATGCATGTTGTGATTGTACACTCACTGGCCACTTTATTAGGTACACCTGTCCAACTGTGTGTTAAGACTTAATTTCTAATCAGCCAATCACATGGCGGCAACTCAGTGCATTTAGGCATGTAGACATGGTCAAGACAATCTCCTGCAGTTCAAACCGAGCATCAGTATGGGGAAGAAAGGTGATTTGAGTGCCTTTGAACGTGGCATGATTGTTGGTGCCAGAAGGGCTGGTCTGAGAATTTCAGAAACTGCTGATCTACTGGGATTTTCACGCACAACCATCTCTAGGGTTTACAGAGAATGGTCCGAAAAAGAAAAAAAATCCAGTGAGCGGCAGTTCTGTGGCCGGAAATGCCATGTTGATGCCAGAGGTCAGAGGAGAATGGGCAGACTGGTTCGAGCTGATAGAAAGGCAACAGTGACTCAAATTGCCACCCGTTACAACCAAGGTAGGCAGAAGAGCATCTCTGAACGCACAGTGCGTCGAACTTTGAGGCAGATGGGCTACAGCAGCAGAAGACCACACTGGGTACCACTCCTCTCAGCTAAGAACAGGAAACTGAGGCTACAATTTGCACAAGCTCATCGAAATTGGACAGTAGAAGATTGGAAAAACGTTGCCTGGTCTGATGAGTCTCGATTTCTGCTGCGACATTCGGATGGTAGGGTCAGAATTTGGCGTAAACAACATGAAAGCATGGATCCATCCTGCCTTGTATCAACGGTTCAGGCTGGTGGTGGTGGTGTCATGGTGTGGGGAATTTTTTCTGGGCACTCTTTGGGCCCCTTGGTACCAATTGAGCATCGTTGCAACGCCACAGCCTACCTGAGTATTGTTGCTGACCATGTCCATCCCTTTATGACCACAATGTACCCAACATCTGATGGCTACTTTCAGCAGGATAATGCGCCATGTCATAAAGCTCGAATCATCTCAGATTGGTTTCTTGAACATGACAATGAGTTTACTGTACTCAAATGGCCTCCTCAGTCACCAGATCTCAATCCAATAGAGCATCTTTGGGATGTGGTGGAACGGGAGATTCGCATCAGGGATGTGCAGCCGACAAATCTGCGCCAACTGTGTGATGCCATCATGTCAATATGGTCCAAAATCTCTGAGGAATGCTTCCAGCACCTTGTTGAATCTCTGCCACGAAGAATTGAGGCAGTTCTGAAGGCAAAAGGGGGTCCAACCCCTTACTAGCATGGTGTACCTAATAAAGTGGCCAGTGAGTGTATATTGACAATACTCAACAAAAGGCTTATGGACTCATTCAGGCATTTGATTTTTTTGCCTACGTGAAAATTGGACCGATTATTTTCATCAGCCTTAGATCAGAGTTTGATCACAGTATGGTCTGAGTGTCATCCAATTTTCTAGTATGTGGACAAGTAAAAGAAAAAAATTCTCTACCTTCTTCAATCTGTAAGTCTGTGAAAATTGAACCATACTCTGATGTCACCCGAGTGTAGTCCGATTTTTTTTCACAGACCCATTGACTTGCATTGCTTTTTTTATCTGACCCTTGGATTAAAATCAGACATGTCTCCAATATTTTCTGCAGACAACTATATCCTAGGAAATAATTGGACATGTGAATGGCCCCATAGACTATCTGGTAAAAGTACCATCCATGAAAAATATAGATAGCACTCGTACGCAAAAATCAGGCGTCTGATGGAGTCCTAAGGGTGAACTTATGCAGGAAATTTCTGCCACAAACCCATTCTTTGGAATGGAGCTTAACATTAATGAAAATTATATAGTCACATAAAAAGCTTTAAATCTGCCGTTTGAGAATATCTCCCTACATATAGAGTGCTAAGAACAGCTCTGTAAGGGCAAGATCATTTTAAAATCACAAGCAACTCCAACCACCAGCAAAAAGGAAGACAACATTCACATACTGTAAATGCAATAATAGCATAAATGCTGCAGATTATCTATGCGGATCTGTGCATGAAAACTCAATACCAGGCAAGTGAATGAGATCTGAACCTAATCTCTATGTGGAATCTCTACACATGGAATCTGACCTACTGTTTGGATTTTTAAAGCAGAAGCTTTTCAATTTCTGTTTCTAATTTTCACCAAGGACATCACCTCTATTAATATAGAGGGGTTAATTCTGCACTCAAATCCACAGCAAACTCTACAGATACACCTTGGAATATTTAAGCAGATTTTTTTTTCTAAGTGTGCTCTTGCCCATAGTCTCATGCCCAATTAGAGACTCTATTTTTTTTTTCCGTACAGATATATCATATCAATAGTAGTACCATGTGACCAAGGTGGCCAATCACTGCTCATCAAAGAGGTGTTACTTGTACATAGACAGGGAGGTCACACAGCTATCCATAATTATGTACTTAGAAAAACTGGCTAGAAACTGATGGCACAGAAAAATAATAGATTTTTAAGGTGATTGCATTATAAAGATATTTACAATTTCATTTCAGAGTAAGGGTACCGTTACATTTAGCCATGCACCATCGATTCCGGCCATGATACGACTCGGTCAGCATCGCTGGTGCATCGCTAAATGGTTGCTAGTGAGCTGCCAAACTGGCCGATCTCGCCAGCGACATGCAGCGGTCGTTCCTTACCTGTCAGATGCGGCGATGAAGACATCCTCCTGCCCGCGTCCACGCATCGCTCGTTGGCGCCAGCAGGAAGTGGCCGACGAAAAACGGTCCAGGACGTTCTCGCGTGATCAGCGATAACCAGCGGGGGAGCCGGTCGGAGGTAAGTATCACACATAGCGATATCGCTAGCAATATCGCTACTGCGTCACAAAATTGGTGACGTTTTAGCGACATCGCTAGCGATCTCGCTGTGTGTAACGGGGCTTAAGAATACTATTAATCCCAGAAAACCCCCTTTAAATTACCGATACCGCTGATTACTGTCTATTTGAGATATGTTTTCACTATTGCAATGAGCTGAATGACGGTCTGGTGCACATTGCTTGTTTAATTAATTGATAACCCTAATAACTTGTCATTTTGATAATAAGGCTCCTAAATGGGATTTTGGCATTTGTTCTACAGGTGTAGAGTTATCAATGGCTCCGCTAATCGACATTAGTCTAAAAACAGCTGCTCTCAGATTAATTAAAGGGAATACAGAAAGCTATTCATTTGAATGTATCTACCAAGTAAATGTGTTAAAGTCAATTAAGAAAATTGTAATGATTGTGGGGAATAGTTAAAGCAATTTTAAAGTGCAAAATCTCTTAAAAATAGATCTTTTGTTATAGTTGGCATTTGAATTAAAATATGAACAATGGCAATTGTTACAAGGTACATTATTTGCAAAATTTTACAGGACGCCATTGGCAGTTTAATGCCAGCAACCTAAAGGATTTGTCAAAATTCTAATCACTTAGCTAATCAAGTGTTTTCCAAATACTATATGTATGACATCAAAGTCTATGTAATAAAGAAAATAAATAAACCTAGACAACCTTTTTTTCTTTTTTTGCTAGAAAAGCTTTCTGTATTCCCTTTAATTAATCTGAGAGCAGCTGTTTTTAGACTAATGTCGATTAGCGGAGCCACGATAACTCTACACCTGTAGAACAAATGCCAAAATCCCATTTAGGAGCCTTATTATCAAAATGACAAGTTATTAGGGTTATCAATTAATTAAACAAGCAATGTGCACCAGACCGTCATTCAGCTCATTGCTTGGACCTTAGCATTTAGTTGGAATCCACAAAGGAACTTGGCAATGGGTAGTTTACACCTGAAACCTGGTGTTTACATTCCCTGCAGTGCTACCAAAGGAGAGATAAAGTGGTATTCCCCTCTCCAAGATCCTATCCTAGTATGTAGTAGGTGTATTAACAATAATTTTAGCAACTCTTCTAATTATAAATGTAGGATAGTTTTTCTGATTACCTATGTCTCTTTCCTCAAAGGCAGGCATTGCAGGACCTTAGGTATCCATGGTTACGACCACTAGCAACTAGCTAGCTAACTGTCACTTTATCAGTGGTCATGACGATGGATAACTAAGGTCCTGCAATGCCTGCATATGATTAAAGAGACATTACAAATCAGAAAAACTATACTACATTTCTAATTGGAGGTATTTGCTAATATTATTATTAATACACCTACTGCATATTGGGATAGGATTATGGAGATGAGAATACCCCTTTAAGTCATTGCTTGCTGCACACTGAAATCATTGGTTTGTTTGTTGAGATAAGCGGATCTGACAAAATTTGAATTAGCCAACTGAGCAATTTTTACTGTAAGGTTATTCTCCACAAGTTAATTGTTCACATTTTAGCTCTAGAGTCTCTCCAGACCGAAGAGCATGATAAATGGAATGCATACAAAATAATAAATAAATAAATCCTAATTCTCTCCTCTCACTTCAGCACCCCCTTAACTCCTATATCCGCTGCCTGCCTTTCAGTATTCAAGGTTGCTTTTCTCTGCAGTCACTGGTGTATTCACCTACAAACAGAATAAGGGCCCCATTACATTTAGCGATGCACCAGTGATCCCGACAATGATACGACCCGGCCAGGATTGCTGGTGCATTGCTAAATGGTCGCTAGTGAGCTGCCAAACAGTCAGATCTCATAGCAATGTAGCGACGCAGCAGCAGTCGTTACTTACCTGTCAGACGCGGTGATGCTGAAGTCCTCCACTCGCGTCCACGTGTCGCTCGTTGGCGCCAGCAGGAAGCCAAGCTGGAAGCCGCTGACGAGAAATGGCCCAGGACGTTCTCGCTCGATCAGCGATAACCAGTGGGGGAGCCGGTCGGAGGTAAGTGTCACATGTAGGGATATCGCTAGCAATATCGCTGCTTCGAAACAAAATCGGTGACACTTTAGCAATATTGCTAGCGATATCGCTATGTGTGAAACCCCCTTAAGGCAAATGTGAACAGGTACAAGCTGCTATGCCTGCATAACATACAAGCAAAAGAATACAGCAGCACTCTTTAAGGTATTTTTCCACACAAGACTCTAGGAAAGGTAAGTGGAATTCTATTTCACTGCTGTATTAACAGCTATATATAATATCCATTATAGATGAGATGATTGTTCCATGGAGGATTTCATAGCTCAAGTTGAATTTCTTGAAATTTGCCGTTTCAGGCA
The DNA here is from genome assembly GCF_039654945.1 of Dendrobates tinctorius. Classification (NCBI taxonomy): domain Eukaryota; kingdom Metazoa; phylum Chordata; class Amphibia; order Anura; family Dendrobatidae; genus Dendrobates; species Dendrobates tinctorius. The sequence goes on from NW_027361684.1 coordinate 62,087,203, forward strand.
AAATCAAACACTTTGAGATTTGATTCACTGATTGCAAAAAAAGTGCCCAACATTATTTACCTGCCCCTGAAGCATCAGAGAGTGGGTTATCATATTTTTACATAGCCGCATTGGATTTTCTATAATGTCCTGCAGCTATGACATGTAGCAGATTACCATACCTTTTACAGTCAGTACCTGGGTCATCTGAGATCAGTTTTAAAATAGTTTTGTGCAGCAGAGTTGTTTTCCATCTTCAAAGTGTACGTCTCTCTCTCTCCTGCAGAATGTAAACTCTTCTGTTCAGCGGAGTACTGTCTTTCTCCGTCTGCTGTAGAGTGTGAGCTCTTATGATCATCAGGGTCTTCTCTTTCTCTCTGTCTCCCATAGTGTGAGCTCTTATGGTCAGCAGGGTCTTCTCTCTCGCTCTCTCCCATAGAATGTGAGCTCTTATGGTCTGCAGGGTCTTTTTCTCTCTCGCTCTCTCCTGAAGAGTGTAAGCTCTTATGCTCTACAGCGTACTCTCTCTCTGTCTCAAATTGAGTGTAAGCTCTTATGGTCATCAGGGTCTTCTATATCTCTCTGTCTCCCATAGTGTGAGCTTTTATGGTCAGCAGGGTCTTCTCTCTCTCTCTTGGTCTCCAATAGAGTTTGAGCTCTTATGGTCAACAGTCTTCTCACTCTCCCTCCTGTATAATGTTAACTGTTATGATCAGCAGGATTCTCTCGATCTTTGTCCTGTAGAGTATACAGTTCTTATGGTCTGTAGAGACTTTGACGGCAAATTAGAGTTTCAAGAGATCCACTTACCTCTTATAGCTATTCTCCATCACTTCTATATATAACTAAGGAAACTACTAATAAAAAATCTTTACAATTTGAGAGGAAAATTTTGTGTTGACCTCTCAGCCATTTCAACAAAAATAGACATCATAATTAAAATTATATTGAGATTACCATTATTATAACTCGTTGAAACTCTATTTGAAGTGTCGAAGGACCACTTATGTGAACCAAATATAATGTATAAAACTGTTCCATTAATCATTTAGCAGTATCTCTGTAAAATACATCTGCAAAATATGTCAGGTACTGTTAACAAGTTTGTATAATGGTTAATGCTCTGATAACACTGTGTTTGTGCCTTCTGTCGGAGGCATATAGTACAGCTGGAGAATGTCCCAAAGGATACTACTGATGGCAGGCGGTAACATATGCCAGTGTATATGCATACAATGGCATATGCCTCTCTTTGGGTTCCATTGTAAAGTAAACTTTGCATCTTACTGTATCCCCCCTATTATATCTGCTATACTGTGTACACTTATGCTACTTTATATAGAAAACACAAAAAGCATGAATATAAGATTAGTATATGGCAAAAAGACTCCCTTGTGGCATAAAAAATACCTTATAGATATATTCAGCAAATACCATTGCTTATTTTTAACAGTATAACCTAACTCATTTTGTCCCCAGCTTTTTACTTTTTTACCTAAAATTGCATTACTTTGAGTGATCGCTACAGAACTGGAAATGTTTGCCTATTATTTTAAAAGTTTTTTTTACCTTAACTGAGGGCCACATATTGTAGGGGGAGAGACCCTTATTCCAGTAATGTGTCACTTACTGGACTTGTTGCTGTCATTTTGATCAAATCGCTATTTTTTTGCAGCAGATCTAGCGGTTCCCTGAATGCTGAGCTCTGTATAACCCCGCCTCCACCATTCTGTGCGCTTTCTGAGAACACTTTACATGTTGTTTTATTACTGGTCTCTATGTACACTATTATTGAGTAAGCACGTTAACTACTCCTAGTGGCAGTTTCAGGCAGCTTAAATTCTATCAACTTTGTAAACTTTGGATATGACAGGATTTGAAGTGGTGTTGGACTTATTAAAATGAAAGAAAAGCTTGTTCTTCACAAAAATAATCTAAATTTCACGCTTTCCTATTCAAAATATTGTACATTTTTCTTTTTTTCATTTTTTTTACCACTAGCCTAAGCTAAACCTATTTTAAAGATCAACACAAGTGTTTTGTATGTATAATAAGTAAAAAAAGTAATATATTAAATAAAATATTGATCTACAACTACTCACTGTAGAGTGTCCCAAAACCATAATGATCATAGCTTCTGTAGAGTGAAAAATGACTTTAGTGGTAAATTGATACATTATATATGCTACTCCTTCACTTTTATTTAAGATCATGTGGAATTAACAGTTAATAGAAGGGATTTAATGTATAAGATTATTATTTATATATTCATGATATATGGCATACATTATTTTCTATACCCTCAGTGGTGAGGATGCATAAAAAATGCATTAGGCTGTGCCTCACACCTACAGACGTTGGAAGTCTACATTGCATAAATTGAACCAGTATATATAATATACTTCCATAAATTCGGTCTAATACTTTAAGCAGATGTTTTCTAGATAGTTATATGTTATATATTGATAGAATCACAGGAGTTGTTAAAAGTTTTGTCAGCAAACTGAAAAAAATCAGCTTTTGGATGCAGTGAACTGTAAACAATTTGGCCATGGCACAATATAAATTTTTTGTTACACTTTTTTTAACCTAATCCTCACTTGTTTCAAAACCACAATTTCACAACTCAAAGATTGTAAAATGGGTGGAAAATAATAATGGGTAAAAAAGATATAATTTTTTTTTTACATGTGAGTGATTGACTGATGAACTTCAACTGGTAAATGGTACTTGAGATCAAGCTGAGACTTCCTGCCGGTAGGAGAGAGCGAGATGACTGCTGCACTTACTGTCCAGACATAGAGTTACCCAGATGCCAAGCTCAACATTTAGTTATGTTACTTCCCTGATATTAAATGGCAAAAGGAAAGCCAGTTCCCTTTATTTAGGAACACGTGAAGACAGATTGTCAATGCTGCCTAGTTGAGATATAGGGCAATTAGTAAGAAAGGAAATACTGTAGATTGTTCAATGAGATGCAATGAATAACACTAGAGCATTGGAAGAGCATTATACCTACTGGGGAAAAAAATCATTCTGGAAGGGTGGAGCTGATCATAGTAAAAAGCGGCCAAAAGTAGTAAATCAATAAGTAAGGATACTTGTAATAAAAATATAATTTTCTTATTTAATAAAGATTTTTTTTTTTGAGTTGACCAATTTTGCCCTAGAGCCACTCACAAAATAGTGCTTCCTCACCAGTCCATATATGGTTAATTGATTTATTAAAATGTTTGAAAAAATGTAGCCATTACTGGCAGAGAGCAGTTTGGAGCTGAGAGTTTACATAGTAGAGTTCATACAAATATTTTTTTACAGCTATCTTCGACAAAAGACTTGATTTGTCAATTGTTTACACAAGTATTCTGGCATAAAATGCTTTGAAGGGGTGAATAATTTGGATGCAACTCGAGGCTGCACTAACATTTTGTGAATATTGGCACTCTCACCTCATTTCCCCAGTGTCAGTGAAGCTGGGAGAGATGGAGGTATGGTGATTGCTGTTCTACAAATTAATTAATTAATTGACTATTTTACTCCAGTATGTACCGGAGTAGGATTTGTGATGAGGCATACATGGAGGTGCAAATCATCTGTTGGATGCCCATCATTCATGAAGAGGGATATGTCTCATCATAAATCAGAAGTCCCTGAGTCCAGAACATCTCCTCATCAAGGCCAGCGTAAGCAACACTGAGCTTAACCCCTTAATGAACGGAGCTTTTTTGGTTTTGCGTTTTCGTTTTTCCTTCCCCTTCTTCCCAGAGCCATAACTTTTTTATTTTTCCATCAATATGGCCGTATGGCTAAATTTTTTGTGGGACAAGGTGTACCTTGAATGACACCAAAGGTTTTACCATATAGTGTACTCAAAAACGGGAAAAAAATTTCCAAGTGCGGTGAAATTGCCAAAAAAGTGCAATCCCACACTTGTTTTTTGTTTGGATTTTTTGCTAGGTTCACTAAATGCTAAAACTGACCTGCCATTATGATTCTCCAGGTCATTATGTGTTCATAGACACCAAACATGTCTAGGTTCTCATTCATCTAAGTGGTGAAAAAAAAATTCCAAAGTTTGCTTAAAAAGGGCAATTTTCAAAGACCCATAGCCTCTCCATTTTTTGTGATCTCCGGTCGGGTGAGAGCTTATTTTTTGTGTGCCAGGTTGACATTTTTATTGATACCACTTTTGTGCAAATACATTCTTTTGTTCGCCTGTTATTGCATTTTAATGCATTGTCGCGGTGACCAAAAAAAGTAACTCTGGCGGTTTGATTTTTTTTGTTGCTATGGATCAGGTGAATCTGAATGCGGCAATACCAAATATGTGTAGGCTTGATATTTTTATTGTTTTATTTTGTTTTATTTTGATTGGGGCCAAAGGGGGGTGATTTAAACTTTTATGTTTATTATTTTTTTTAAATTTTTAAACACTTTTTTTACTTTTGGCATACTTCAATAGCCTCCATGGGAGGCTAGAAGCTCCCATACTTGATCAACTCTCCTACATATAGGCGATGCTCAGATCGCCTATATGTAGCAGAAATACAGCATTGCTATGAGCACCGGCAACAACCATAGAGGTCTCTAAGTGACCTCTGGCTGTCATGGCAATGCATCACTGACCTCCGATCACATGACGAAGGTCGGTGATGCGCTCATTTCTGGCTGGGTGCCGGAAGTACTAGTTAAATACCCGCTGTTAGCATTTGACAGTGATATTTAACTAGTTAATAGGCAAGGGCAGATTGCGGTTCTGCTGGCGCCTATTGTGGGCACATGTCAGCTGTTTATAAAAGCTGACATATCGCGGCTTTGAGGTGGGCTCACAGCCAGAGCTCACCTCAAAGCAGGAGATTCTGACATACTATCCTGTCAGCGGTCAGTAAGGGGTTAATGAATCCGACCCAAAGTATCTAATTTATGTTCACATATTCCTTATGGAATTATAAAAGCATAGTATTTTCTAACCAAGACAAATCACTTGTTCAACAAAAATAACACATTCCTTAAACCTCACATATTTAACTTCTGAAGTTTTTGTTATGAGGCTTTTTTTGTGTATTAGGCCTAAAGCTTCATGGTAAAACTTTATGTATTTATTTTAATTTTCACAAATGTTAGAATATGTTAGAATGGACTCATTGAATTTGTAAATATTTTATGCACAGTATTTAATAGATGAAACTTAATTAGACATATGCAAAGAATTGCAAAATAAAAAGTGAGTTAAGATTTAACAGTTGGTATTGGCAGCATACGGTATGTGAAACAGTTATACAACATATATTATGTATGGAAATGTATCATATTCTTTAACACATTCCATGAATTTTATGTAAATACAACAAGAATTACCTGAAAAAAATGTGTTGTTGGTTTTCAAATGTTCATACTGTTACGAATACATAAAATAATGCTGAAAGAATTGTTTTCCACCTGCTAAGAATGAAAGCTGTATATTGTAAGACATCAATCACCTGTTATGTTCCACTTATGTATTGCGTTTAACTTGTTGAATATGTATGTAGGTAACATGGGTCAAGTTTAATAAAAGCCTGAATTCAAAAAGTAAAGACAGGCAAAACAAAAATCATCTGTGATTAAAGTGGCTATACAGAACTGTATCCAAGAAGTATCGTTTCTCCTTGCGGAGAATGACATACTAAGCATGCTGAGATGAGGAGACTTAAAGCCGATATGCTCCTCTGGGAAATATGCAAATTGTCTCTTCAGAGAGGAAGAGGACTAGAACTCTAGTGCCACCTATTGGAAGTTTTTAGGATTGCCACTTCCAATAGGTGGCACTAGAGTTCTAGTCCTCTTCCTCTCTGAAGAGACAATTTGTATAGAGAACTGTTAAGAAATGCCTAAGAAGAAAAAGTATTTGCATCTCAGGAGAAGTTTTTGTCGAATTTCAATTAATTCAGAGTTCAAAAATACTAAATTTGTGAATGAAATGTGTGAAATACACTTAATTTTTGCTCTTAAAAGAAAATTTGCCTGTGCAGCGGGTTTTCAAAGTTAATGCACAATTAACTTAATAATAACCCAGTCCATATACTCATGATGACAAATTAATAGAAGCCTCCAATTTGTATAATAATTCGATAATAATAATTATCTCCAAAAATGCCAAACAAAATAGCATGTTCTCCTGTCTCTCAAAATTGGACAGGATGCCTAATTTACATTTATTATGCTCTCCTATTCCTGGTAGGCAAGAAAGATGGGATGGCGTGCAGATCTATTTAGAGTCCACCATTTTCTACCATTAAATTGCACATGCAAGGGTCATCTTGTCAGCGGGACAGATTTGCTCAATTTGAGCAAAGAGATTTGATTTGCATTGAATAATTCAGTGCAAATTGAATCTGCTGAGAATAAGTTAAAAAAACAACAATTAAATATTATACTTACTTCTCTTCAGCCATTCCCATACCTGTCCCGCCACCACTTCACTCACAGTCCTCTGATATTTCGACCTTCATGTTCTTGTAAAGAAATCCTCCAGTGATGAGTGTGTGAATATAAAACTTCACCTTTATTCTACAATTAAAACATATAGAGGTTCCTCCATACACATCATGGACATATGCGTTTTGGCTGCTATACTGCCTTGCTCATGGTGTAAATATGTTTTAAGAGACCTTTGTTAAATTGCACCTTACATGGATCACATGTTGGATCAACTGCCAATGAACACAAGGTGCATGTGATACATTCCTGTCACCCTCCTCAAGTTATCAGGAAAATTCCTGTAGTAGAACTTATATGTACTAAACATAACTGCACCAAAGCTGAAGATTTTCTGGTGGAATTTGACAGAGTCCTGACCAGATTGAGAGACAGAGGCCATATGAAGAACACTTAAGATCGGGCATACAAAACTGTTATGATTGAGTCACCGTAGGAGGCAAAAACAGAAATGCTAGCTAAGTCCTGAAAACCAGAGAAGTTGGCAACTATCAGATTGCAGACCCCTGAACCTATCAACACAACTAGCAGTAGCCGTGGGGGGTTCCTACGATGACCTAGACCCCTCGATCACAGCCGGAGAGATACATAGGCCTAAAGAAGGAAAGGGGAAATCTAACTGCCCCAGAGCAGACCCCAAAGCAATAGGCAGCCCCCCACATATAATGACGGTGAAGCAAGATGAAAACACTTACACAGACAGAAAGACAGGCTGAGCAAAGACGGGGCTCAAAAACTGCCTAGATAGGAACGGATAGGAAGGCTGCTGTCTGCAATCTGCCAAAACCCTATCAGAGACAAAAGCCAACAAGCTGATATAAAAATGGCCCTGAAGCAACTAAGCTTCAAAAACTAAATCAGCACTCAGGTACTTTCAGAAGACAGAGCTCAAGGAACACTGCACACTCCAGCAGGGAGAGGCAGAATCCAAAAAGCAAGAAAAACAAAAACAAATCTTAGATGCAAAAAGGCAAAACAGAAAACTTAGCTTTAGGAGAGCAGGAATCAGACTGGTGTCCAAGAGTCCACAGAGAAATCACCCGCAGGGCAGAAAGGGCGTAGGCTGCCTTAAATCCAGTCAGTGACTCCACTCAGCCAATCGTCTTCATTAGTCCCAGGTGCCTGATAATCAGGCTCACTACCTTCCTTCACTAGAATAGGGAGTTCACCAGGCCTCAGTGACGAAGGGGAAAATGAACTCACAACAGTACTCCCCCTTGAGGAGGGGTCACCGAACCCTCAAAAACGCTACCAGGGCGATCAGGGTGAACCCGATGAAAGGCACGCACCAATCTTTTGGCATGAATATCAGAGGCAGAGACCCAGGAATTATCCTCCTGACCATAACCCTTCCACTTAACCAAATACTGGAGTCTCCGTCTAGCCAGACGGGAATCCAGAATTTTCTCTACCTCATATTCCAAGTTACCTTCAACCAATACAGGGTCCGGAGGTGCCACCTCAGGCACAACTGGCTCAACAAACCTCTTCAACAAGGACTTATGGAACACATTATGGATCTTAAATGTGACAGGAAGAGCCAAACGAAAAGAGACCGTATTAATAATCTCCAAAATCTTGTAAGGTCCAATAAATCTAGGCTTAAACTTAGGAGAAGCCACCTTCATAGCAATATTTTTTGATGATAACCACACCATATCACCAATCTTAAACTGGGGACCAATGGTCCTATGTCGATTGGAAAACCGCTGGGCCTTTTCCTGGGAGAGAGATAACTTATCCACCACTTGGTCCCAGATCTGGTGCATTCTCTCCACCACAGTGTCAACACCTGGGCAGGCAGAAGGCTCCACCTGCCCTGAAGAAAATCGAGGGTGAAAACCAAAGTTACAAAAAAAAGGTGACATCAAAGTGGCAGAACTAGCTCTATTATTTAAAGCAAATTCGGCCAAGGGCAAAAATGAAACCCAATCATCCTGATCAGCGGAAATAAAACATCTCAAATACAACTCCAAGGTCTGGTTTGTTCTCTCTGTCTGCCCATTGGTCTGAGGGTGAAAAGCAGAGGAGAAGGACAACTGAATTCCCAACTTGGAACAGAACGTCCTCCAAAATTTAGACACAAATTGAACTCCTCTGTCAGATACAATGTTCTCAGGAATCTCGTGCAAGCGAACCACCTGTTGCAAAAACAGAGGCACCAACTCAGAGGAAGATGGCAACTTAGGGAGTGGTAGAAGATGAACCATCTTAGAGAACCTATCACAAATCACCCAAATAACAGTCATTCTTTGAGAGACCGGCATTATCAGAAATGAAATCCATTGAAATATGGGTCCATGGCCTCCTGGGGACCGGCAAAGGCATCAACAACCCACTAGAGCGAGAACAAGATTTAGACCGGGAGCAAGTCCCACAGGACTGCACAAAATTCCTGACATCATGAGACAAGGTGGGCCACCAAAAAGAGCGACTCACCAGATCTCTAGTACCAAAAATACCTGGATGACCAGCCAATGCAGAGCAATGAACTTCAGACATCACTCTCTTCTTCAACTGGTCAGGAACATACAACTTTCCACTGGGGCAACGCTCAGGTTTGTCCTCCTGGAACTCTTGCAGAGCAAGTCTCAAATCGGGCGAGATGGCAGAAAGAACTACCCCTTCGCCTAAGATGGTGGCAGGCTTGGTCACCACAGGAGAATCAGCAAAGAAACTCCTAGAGAGGGCGTCTGCCTTGACATTCTTAGTTCCAGGAAGGAAAGAGACCACAAAATCAAAACGTGTAAAAACAAGGCCCACCTAGCCTGTCTAGGGTTCAAGCGTTTAGCCGACTCTAGGTAAATCAAATTTTTGTGGTCAGTGAGGACCACAACTTGATGTTTGGCTCCCTCCAACCAATGTCTCCACTCCTCAAATGCCCATTTCATGGCCAACAGTTCCCGATTCCCCACATCATAGTTACATTCAGATGAAGAGAGCTTACGGGAAAAGAAAGCACAGGGATTCATTTTAGATGTTACCGGATCCTTTTGGGACAACACCGCTCCTGCACCAATCTCAGAAGCATCCACCTCTACCTGGAACGGGAGTGAGACATCAGGTTGCCGCAGAACCGGGGCGGAGGTAGATCTACGCTTCAGCTCCTGAAAGGAAGCAACCGCCTCCGGAGACCAATTCAACACATCCGCACCCTTCCTGGTCAGGTCAGTCAATGGTTTGGCAATACTAGAAAATTTTGCTATAAATTTCCGATAAAAATTAGCAAAACCCAAAAACTTCTGGAGGGCCTTCAAAGAAGTGGGCTGAACCCAATCATAAATGGCCTGTACCTTGGCCGGGTCCATTTCAATAGTTGACGGAGAGAAAATAAATCCCAAAAAAGAAATTCTCTGTACTCCAAAAAGGCATTTTGATCCTTTGACATACAGAGAATTCTCTCTCAAGATCCGGAACACAGTCCGAATATGTTCCACATGAGAATCCCAATCCTTGGAGAAGATCAAAATATCATCCAGATAGATAATCAAAAATTTATCGACAAAGTCTCGGAAAATATCGTTCATGAAGCACTGGAAGACAGAAGGGGCATTAGTGAGCCCGAAAGGCATCACCAGGTACTCAAAATGTCCCTCCGCAGTATTAAACGCCGTCTTCCATTCATCCCCCTGCTTAATGCGGATAAGATTATACGCCCCCCTGAGGTCAAGCTTGGTAAACCAGCAAGCACCTCTGACTCTAGAGAATAGATCCGAAATCAGGGGTAACGGATACTGATATTTAATAGTAATTTTATTGAGGGCACGATAATCAATACAAGGCCTTAAAGAACCATCCTTCTTGGCCACAAAAAAAAAGGCACCTAAGGGTGAAGAGGATGGTCTAATATGACCCTTCTCCAACGCCTCCTTAATATAGGACCGCATAGCCTCGTGCTCGGGTACAGATAAATTGAAGAGCCGACCCTTAGGAAATTTACACCCCGGGTTTAGTTCAATTGCACAGTCATAACTCCTATGAGGATGCAAGGACGCAGACTCATTCTCACTAAATACATCATAGTAGTCCGCCAAATAGTCAGGAACCTCATGCGACTGAGGAGAGGTGGAAAAAACTGGAGCCTCACTAAAGGTACACCGGCAACTCCAACTCACCACAGACACAGACTTCCAATCCAAAACTGGATTATGAATCTGCAACCAGGGAAACCCCAGAACAACGGCATCATGCAGACCATGCAACACCAAAAATTAGCAATTTTCTTGGTGGTCTGGGGCGACCCGCATGACCAACTGGGTCCAAAACTGAGGTTTATTTTTAGCCAGAGGGGTAGCATCAATCCCCCTCAAAGGGATAGGCGTCTGCAGAGGTGTCAACGGAAATCCACAATGTTTAGCAAAATCCAAGTCCATTAGGTTTAGCGCTGCTCCCGAATCCACAAAAGCCTTGGCGGAAAATGTGGACAAGGAACAGATCAGAGTAATCGCCAAAAGAAACTTAGGCTGAACCCCACCAACAGAAAACGTGTGTGCAAAGCGTTTCTCACGTTTAGGACAAACAGAAATAACATGTGAGGCATCGCCACAGAAAAAACACAGCTTATTACGCCTTCTGAATTCCTGACGTTGCGCCTTAGACAAAACTCTATCACATTGCATAGGTTAAGACGTCTGTTCAACCGGTGGCAACACCTCTCGTGTAATCCTGCGTTCACGTAAACGCCGATCAACCTGAATGGCTAAAGACATAGAATCGTCCAGACCAGAGGGAACAGGAAATCCCACCATAGTATCTTTTACGGCTTCTGACAAACCCTTCCGAAAGAGAGCAGCCAAGGCACTATCATTCCAGGTAGTAAGGACCGCCCACTTTTGGAACTTTTGACAGTACAACTCTGCAGATTCTCGACCCTGGTTCAATGCTAACAGGGTCCTTTCAGCCTGATCAATAGCATTAGGTTCGTCGAACAGCAACCCCAAGGCTTGAAAAAATGCGTTCACATTAGTCAGAATAGGGTCATCTGGTTTCAAAGAAAACGCCCAATCCTGGGGATCGCAGCGCAACAAAGAGATGACAATTTTAACCTGCTGCGCGGGGCTCCCTGACGAGTTAGGCTTCAAAGCAAAAAATAATTTACAATTATTTTTGAAACTCAAAAATTTAGATCGATCCCCAAAAAATACATCAGGTGTGGGGATCTTTGGTTCAACAGCATGTGAACGAGCAAGATAGGCGGAAATTCCTCGCACTTCAGCAGCGAGCTGCTCCACACGATCAGACACTTGCTTTATCTCCATTGAGAGAAAAAAAAATTCCCCCTACGGCCTCAGAGATATAGAGGAAAGAATATACACACACCTTTTTTTTTTTTTAAACACAATTCTTTCCTGCTATTGAGTACCCCAGGATCTGCGGTTTGGCGGGTGATTCTGTTATGATTGAGTCACCGTAGGAGGCAAAAACAGAAATGCTAGCTAAGTCCTGAAAACCAGAGAAGTTGGCAACTATCAGATTGCAGACCCCTGAACCTATCAACACAACTAGCAGTAGCCGTGGGGGGTTCCTACGATGACCTAGACCCCTCGATCACAGCCGGAGAGATACATAGGCCTAAAGAAGGAAAGGGGAAATCTAACTGCCCCAGAGCAGACCCCAAAGCAATAGGCAGCCCCCCACATATAATGACGGTGAAGCAAGATGAAAACACTTACACAGACAGAAAGACAGGCTGAGCAAAGACATGGCTCAAAAACTACCTAGATAGGAACGGATAGGAAGGCTGCTGTCTGCAATCTGCCAAAACCCTATCAGAGACAAAAGCCAACAAGCTGATATAAAAATGGCCCTGAAGCAACTAAGCTTCAAAAACTAAATCAGCACTCAGGTACTTTCAGAAGACAGAGCTCAAGGAACACTGCACACTCCAGCAGGGAGAGGCAGAATCCAAAAAGCAAGAAAAACAAAAACAAATCTTAGATGCAAAAAGGCAAAAAAGAAAACTTAGCTTTAGGAGAGCAGGAATCAGACTGGTGTCCAAGAGTCCACAGAGAAATCACCCGCAGGGCAGAAAGGGCGTAGGCTGCCTTAAATCCAGTCAGTGACTCCACTCAGCCAATCGTCTTCATTAGTCCCAGGTGCCTGATAATCAGGCTCACTACCTTCCTTCACTAGAATAGGGAGTTCACCAGGCCTCAGTGACGGAGGGGAAAATGAACTCACAACACAAAACAGCCTCTGATATTGATAGCCAAGACCTTTTGGGAGGCACTAAAATAAATTGTGTTAAAAAAAATTTCAGTAGCAAAAATAACACAGAACCCAATAAAATCCCTATTACCTTTTCCACTCAATTTAGTCCCCAATTTTATGAAATAATATCCAAAATAAAAAATACCTATTAACTTTAAGCTCTTCCCGACATTTGCAGAACATATACATCATGATCGTTAAGGACTTCCCAACCAAAGTAGTATGTGTATGTCATTGCAAACACCCTTGCACAGTGAACTGTGTGAAGGTGATCACCACGGGGTGTCAGCCAATTCTGACAGCTGACAACCGGCTCTCAGGGCCAGGAACCCGCACTGCCCCCAGCTCTTTAACTACCTAAATGCTGTGATCAGTGTGATCTCAGCAGTTAGAGAGCAGGCAGAGGGAAAAAAGCTTCTCTGCCCTTGCAATGGAGACCACGCAACATCATTGCAGGGTCCCAATCGTTGTCATGGTGACCCAATGTAGTCATGATGACATCCAGGTCACAACCTACTAGGCAGTCAGATCATGCACAGTGCATGATCTAACTAACGTGTGTCTCCAGGACAGACAGGCGATCAGACTGCAGAAAATGAAAGACACATAGTGGGAATAAGTAAAAAAGCAAATAAAAGTGAAATATAGTTGTAACAATATGTTTTAAAAAAATCACAAAATAATAAAAAAATAAAAAATGTATTGTATCCATAAATAAATATTATGATGAAAAAAATAAAATAAACAATAAAAGTACACATATTTGGTATCGTTGCATCCGGAACAACAGAACCTACAAAACTGTCCCACTAGTTAACTCCCTTAAAAAAAAAGTTAAAAAGTTAAAAAACAGAATAAAAATTATGCTTCATCATCATAACACCTGTGGTGTCAATGTGATCACTGGACATCTAGTTGAGTTCATTGAGCAGTGTAGTTTATAAAATGGGGTCACTTACAGGGGTCTGCTGTTCTGGCATGTCAAAGGCTCTGCAAATGTTATATGGCACCCTCAAACCAGTCCAGCAAAATGTGAACACCAATATGGTGCTTCTTCCCTTATGTCCCTTCCCTTATGACACTCTACCTCAAAAGTAGTTTTTGACCACAAATGGGGTACCGGTGTACTCAGGAGAAATTGCACAGCAAATTGTCCATTTTCTCCTGCTATCCTTGTGAAAATAAAAAATGGGGCTAAAATAACATTTTTGTGGGAAAAAATGTGATTTTATTTTCAATGTTCTACGTTATAAATTTCTGTGAATCAGCTGGGCATTCAAGGTGCTCACCACACATCCAGATACATTCCTTTAGGGCTCTAGCTTCCAAAATGGTATCACTTGTGAGGGTTTTCCACTGCTTAGGCACATCAGTGGCTCTCAATATGAGACATGACACAGGCAGACCATTCCATCAAAGCCTGCATTCCAAAACGTCACTCCTTTTCTGAGCCCTGCTGTGAGCCTAAACATTTTTTGTGGGGAAAATTGGATCTTTTTATTTTATGGCTCAATGTTATCAACTTCTAAAACGCACATGGGGTCAAGGTGCTCACTACACATCTAGATAAGTTCCCTAAGGGGTCTACTTTCCAAAATGGTGTCACTTGTAAAGGGTTTCCACTGTTTAGGCACCTCAGGTGCTCTCCAAATGCGACATGGTGTCTGCTAATTATTCCAGCAATTTATGTATTCAAAAAGTCAAATGGTGCTCTTTCCCTTCGAAGTCTTGCTGTGCACCCAAACAGTAGTTTCCCCCTATATATGGGATATCGGTGTACTCAGTAGAAATTGCACAACAAATTGTATAGTGCAATTTCTCCTGTTACCCTTGTGATAATGCTAAATTTGGGGCTAAAATATATATTTTTTTATTTTCATGACTAAACGTTAAAAACTTCTGTGAAGCATCTGTGGGTTAAAGGTGCTCACCACACATTTAGATAAGCTCCCTGAATTTCCAATATAGTGTCACTTGTGGGGAGTTTCCACTGTTTAGGCACATCAGGGGCTCTCCAATCGCGACATGGTCCCCGCTAATTATTCCAGCAATTTTTGCATTCAAAAAGTCAAACGGCCCTCCTTCCCTTTTAAGCCCTGCTGTATGCCCAAACAGTGGTTTTACCCACATATGGGGTATTGTCATGCTTAGGAAAAATTGTGCAACAAATTTTGTGGTCCATTGTTTCTTGTTACCCTTGCAAAAATAAAAAAGTTTGCATTTAACCCCTTAGCGACAGAGCCAGTTTGCAGCTTAATGACCAGGCCAATTTTTACAATTCTGATCACTGTCCCTTTATGAGGTTATAACTCTGGAACGCTTTAATGGATCCTGCTGATTCTGAGATTGTTTTTTCGTGACATATTGTACTTCATGTTAGTGGTAAAATTTCTTCGATAAGTCTTGTGTTTATTTATGAAAAAAACAGAAATATGGCAAAAAATTTTAAAATTTAGCAATTTTAAAACTTTAAATTTTTATGCCCTTAAATCAGAGAGATGTGTCACATAAATTTCTTAATAAATAACATTTCCCACATGTTTACTTTACATCAGCACAATTTTGGATGCAAAATTTTTTTTTGTTAGGAAGTTATAAGGGTTAAAAGTTGACTAGCGATTTCTCATTTTTACAACAAAATTTACAAAGCCATTTTTTTTAGGGACCACATCATATTTAAAGTCATTTTGAGGGGTGTACATGACAGAAAATACCCAAAAGTGGCACCATTCTAAAAACTAGACCCCTCAAGGTGCTCAAAACCACATTCAAGAAGTTTATTAACCCTTTAAGTGCTTCACAGGAACGAAAGCAATGTGGATGGAAAAAATTAACATTTAACTTTTTTTTGGAAAAAAATTACTTCAGAACCATTTTTTTTTATTTTCACAAGTGTTAAAAGAGAAAATCAACCACAAAATTTGTTGTACAATTTCTCCTGAATACGCCGATACCCCATATGTGGGGGTAAACCCCTTTTTCAGCACACGGCAGAGCTCGCAAGGGATAGAGCACCGTTTGACTTTTTCAACGCAGAATTGGCTGGAATTAAGATCGGATGCCATGTTGCGTTCGGAGAGCCCTTAATGTGCCTAAACAGTGGAAAACTCCAACAAGTGACCCCATTTTGGAAACTAGACCCATTAAGGAACTTATCTAGATGTGTGGTGAGCACTTTCAACCTTCAAGTGCTTCACAGAAGTTTATAACGTAGAGCCGTGAAAATAAGAAATCCATTTTTTTTTCCACAAAAATGATCTTTTCACCCCCAAATTTTTATTTTTGCAAGGGTAACAGGAGAAATCATACCCCCACAGTTATTATGCGATTTGTCCTGAGTATGTTGATACCCCATATGTGGGGAGGAACCACTGTTTGGGTGCATGGGAGAGCTTGGAAGGGAAGGAGTGCCATTTTGGAATGCAGACTTTGATGGAATGGTCTGCGGGCATCATGTTGCGTTAGCAGAGCCCCTGATGGGCCTAAACAGTGGAAACCCCCAACAAGTGACTCCATTTTGGAAACTAGACCCATGAAGGAACTTATCTAGATGTGTGGTGAGCACTTTCAACCTTCAAGTGCTTCACAGAAGTTTATAACGTAGAGCCGTGAAAATAAGAAATCCATTTTTTTTCCACAAAAATGATCTTTTCGCGCCCAAATTTTTATTTTTACAAGGGTAACAGGAGAAATCATACCCCCACAGTTATTATGCAATTTGTCCTGAGTACACTGATACCCCATATGTGGGGGGAACCACTGTTTGGGCGCATGGGAGAGCTCGGAAGGGAAGGAGTGCCATTTTGGAATGCAGACTTTGATGGAATGGTCTGCGGGCATCATGTTGCATTTGCAGAGCCCCTGATGGGCCTAAACAGTGGAAACCCCCCACAAGTGACCCCATTTTGGAAATTAGACCCCCTAAGGAACTTATCTAGATGTGTGGTGAGCACTTTGAACCCCCAAGCGCGTCACAGAAGTTTATAAACGCAGAGCCGTGAAAATAAAAAGTCTTTTTTATTTTCACAAAAGTGATTTTTTAGACCCCAATTTTTAGACCCCCAAAGTTGGTAAATAGTGGAAACCCCTCAATTCTTGCTCCAACCCTAACCCCAACACACCCCTAACCCTAATCCCAACCCTAATCCCTAATCCTAACCCTAATCCTAGTTCGCCCTTACCCTAGCCCAACCCTAGCCCAACCCTAACCCTTAACCCTAGCCCAACCCTAACACTTAACCCTAGCCCAACCCTAACCCTTAACCCTAGCCCAACCCTAACCCTAGCCCAACCCTAACCCTTAACCCTAGCCCAACCCTAACCCTAGCCTAGCCCTAACCCTAGCCTAACCCTAGCCTAACCCTAACCCTAGCCTAACCCTAACCCTAGCCTAACCCTAACCCTAGCCTAACCCTAGCCTAACCCTAACCCTAGCCTAACCCTAACCCTAGCCTAACCCTAGCCTAACCCTAACCCTAGCCTAACCCTAATCCTAGCCTAACCCTAACCCTAGCCTAACCCTAGCCTAACCCTAGCCAAACCCTAGCCTAACCCTAACCCTAACCCTAGCCTAACCCTAACCCTAGCCTAACCCTAACCCTACCCTAACCCTAGCCTAACCCTAACCCTAGCCTAACCCTAACCCTAGCCTAACCCTAACCCTTATGGAAAACTGAAAAAAAAATATTTTTTTTATTTCATTATGTGTGCCAGAATAAGGGGGTGATAAAAGGGGGGGTTATGTACTATTTTTATTATTTTGATCACTATGATCGTTTATCATAGTGATCAAAATAATGAATGGAATCTGCCAGCCGGAGCCAGCAGATTCCCGGTGGGCGCACTGCGCATGCGCCCGCCATTTTCAAGATGGCGGCGCCCATCGGATGACGCCGGCGGGCGCGGGACCACCGGGAGGGGACGGAGGACAAGGGAGAGGTCCCGGGAGGGGACCGGGGGGATCGGGGACCCTATTTCTCTATCCTCTGATGTGCGATCACATCAGAGGAAAGAGAAATTAAATGTAAAATCGCGGCTTTTTTTTTTCGGGTCGCCGTTATATTGTTAATAACGGCGATCGCAAAAGCGGGGGTCGGTAAAAACCGACCGATTCATGTTCTCTGGGGTCTCGGACACTGGGGGGCGCTATTCACTTAAATCACAGCGCCGTGAATTAACGGCGCTGTGGTTTAAGTACCCTTAATTACCGCCGTTAAAAGGCGTATCGGCGGTCGTTAAGGGGTTAAAGTAACATTTTTGTTGCAAAAAGTTAAATGTTAATTTTTTCCTTCCACATTCCAAAAATTACTGTGAAGTACCTGAAGGGTTAATAGACTTCTTGAATGTAGTTTTGAGCATCTTGTGGGGTGCAGTTTTTAGAATGGTGTTACTTTTGACTGTTTTCTGTCGTATAGGTCCTTCAAAATCACTTCAAATGTAAAGTGATCCCTAAAAAAATAGTTTTACAAATTTTAATGGAAAAATTTGAAATTGCTGGTCAACTTTTAACCCTTATTACTTTTAGCAAAAAAAAAGATATGCTTCAAAAATTGTACTGATGTAAGTTTGACATGTGGGAAAAGTTACTTATTAACTCTTTTGTGTGATAAAACTCTTATTTAAGGACATGACATTTAAAAGTTAGAAAATTGTCACATTTTCTACATTTTTGCCAAATTTCCTTTTTTTCCACAAATAAAAATAAGTCATAATGAAGACTAATAATGTCAGAATCAGTGGGATCCTTTGAATCGCTCCAGAGTTATTACTAAATAAAGTGAAACTGGTCAGAATAGCAAAATTTGGCCCAGTCATGAAGGTGAAAACAGGCTCAGGAGTGAAAGGGTTAAACCAGGATTCTAAATTAGTTAGCATTGTCAATAATACAAATATATCGTTTGTTGCCAAAAAAATGCCAACTTTAGGTTCTATATTATTTCCCAGCTTTTTTTTAAAGGACACTACATATTCCTCAAATACTTGGGTAAACCTAAAGGGATTTTATAAGAGTGAAAGCACAAGATATATTTCTTGCAAACATGGGCATAAATGTGCCAGATTTCATTCATACACTACAGGTCAAAATTTTAGCATCAATAGCTTTATAAACTGCAACACTGCTGGTGAATAGAGTTGAGTGACTTTAGTCGGATCGGGTTTCATGAAACAAAATTTGTTTCAGTTGAAACTGGTCAGACTAGGGCAAAAAAAGTTGGAGTTTCGTCCAAAACCCGACCCCAAAGCAAGTCAATGGGGAATAAAAGTCGGCATTGAGCGGATGACATGTATTAGAAGATGTATTTTGGATACAGCGAGTACTACGGACATCAAAATCTCTGCGGTATCTAGACATTTTCTACATATACACAAAGGGCATGTATCCACTATAAAAATTGCAAGCATTTAAAGGGTGTTCAAATCATTTAGAGGTGGAAACTTAAAAAGAAACATTCTTAACAGAAAATCATTCTGAATCTTTAAATTAAATACAAGAACCCCTCTTTGTCAAAATGTAAGACAGGATGTTGTTCTCCAGTACATGTAATCATTTGCTTTTTATATTAGTTTTTATATTTTTGGATGATTGTCATGTTCTTAATATGTGTGTTTCAACAGGAGTATATACCACTTGCACCTTGTGTTCTTTGTCTGTCAATCCAACATGTGATCCATGGTAGGTGCGCTTTAAGGCCCCATTCAGTGAAATATGGAGAAAAAAGCATTGAATGGGAACACCACCAAATGTAAAAAATATATAACAAAGTTTATTGATTGCAAAAATGCACATACAGGAAAACACCCCTTGAACAATTAAAAACAATTAAAAGCTAATTACTGTTCTTATGTGAATCTTCCATGAATGTATTACCACCATCTGCACATGCGCTTTGTGTTTGATAGCTTGGCAAACGCGCACTGTCATTTTGTGACCAACTTTATTGAACTCTTGTACACGACAACCCTGACAAAATGGCTGCCGCCATGTGTCTTTCCCGCCCTCTATGGTTAGTCATTCCTTTTGATTAATTATTCTCCATACGTGAACGCTATATATGTATATTTGGCACATACTTGTGTTCAGCTCTTTATCCTCACCTGAAGAAGCCACATTAGCTGTTGCGATACGCGTGGGGTTTTGCACCCCCCTCCTTTCATTCCCCACAGCTACAATGGCACTTTATTTGCTTCATGCACCTTCATTTTCATGAGCGTATAGGTTTGGAACTGCTTTCCTTTTTCTATCATGTTGTATGAACAGGTTTGTCTGCCCTTCTTTTCTGCTTTGTTGTGGTCAGTTTTACTTACTGGGCCACCCTGTTGTAATTAGGTCCAATTTTGCTCTTATTTCTACTTATTATATGGTGCTGCGAATAGTTACACATGATTTATTTGCAGGTCTCCCTGACATTATTATAGATCCAATAGTCTCGCAATTGTATTTAATATACTGTAAATTTACTCTGGAGGTTGTCCTGCACATCCTGGCTGTGTGGGTTTTTGGTGAGGGAGAGTCATTGTATCATTATTTCATGACATGACCAGTTTTCTTGTTGCATGTTTTTAATTGTTTTTATGGGTATTGAGTTTTCCTGTATGTGCATTTTTTCAATCAATAAACTTTGTCATATATTTTTTACATTTGGTGGGGTTCCATGTTTCACAGTTTTCCATTAACATGCCTTTGGTGAACCCCTTTCCTCTTGAATATTAGACAGTACAGAGGTCCCCTCCATTTGGTTGCCTTTCTTAAGACCCCATTCAAATGCCCTTTTTTATGTCCTTACATGGTCCATTTTTTAAAGACGGCAAATACGGACATACGAACACCCGTTGTATTCAATAGTGGTGCACACATGTTAGGATTTTCACATGGACCATGTGCCCATGTGGAAAAACCCAGAGACATGTCCCTTTTTAAATGTACCATGGATGAAATGCATTCTGAATATGTGCACACTGATGACACATGGATTACATCTGTGTGTCATCGGGGTTTCACGTACCAGCACCTAGGAAAGAGCAGCACAGTTTGCACTATTCCCAGGCACCAGGTGCTGAATCCAACTCTCATCATCTTCATCTGGCCCCCTGAAATTGGCGAGACCAAGTAAATATGATAACAGTTGTAGTCAGAGGCCATCATTTATGTCTTGCACTGACTACAACCTTAATCATGGTTGCCTTGTCTCTCTGCAATCAGTGAGACCAGACGAGTCTGATGATAATAGTAGTCAGTGGACATCATCTGTGTATCATGCGTATTAAATAAATATTTTTTAAAAAATGATGTGGGTTCCCGTATCTTTCTTGACCAGCTGAGAGAAAACCAACAGCTCAGGCTGATCTTAATATTCTGTAAAGGGGCCAATAGCCATAAATGTTCCCAGGCTATTAATATCAGCTCACAGCTGTTTGCTTAACCTTTACTGATTATTGTAGAGGGCACCCCCCAAAAATTATGTGGCATGCCCCCTAAAATTATTAACCAGCAAAGGCTAAACAAGACATCTGCAGGCTTATATTTATAGCCTAGGAAGGGGCCATAGATATTGGCTCCTTCTCAGACTAAGAACATCGGCCCTCAGCTGCACCAGAAATGGTGCATCCATAAGATTTGCCAATTCTGGTGCTTAGCCTTGCTCTTCCCACTTACCCTAGTGTGGTGGCAAGTGGGGTAATAGTTGTGGGTTGATGTCAGTTATTTTATTGCCGCTGACATCAATCCTAGGGGTTAGTATTGAAGAGACATCTATAAGATGCCCCCATTACTAACCCCATAGTCAAATGTAATAGAGACACACACAGAGAAAAGTACTTTAATTGAAATAAACACACAGTCTTTTACTAGAAATAAAAACTCCCCAACCCTCTTTTACCCATTTTTTCCACAAAAATAAAAATAAAAAGGCATACCTATACTCACCTTTCCACCTATAATTAATTTATGACCATGTCCCATGATGAATCAGATGGTTTTTTGATGGTCACATCAGTGATGCAACCACTCACCACACCAATTGAGAGAAACTGATCTGAGCATGAGAACCCGGCTGCAGTGACCGGCAATAACTTTAATTATGTCATCGATGGTCACACGCAGCCACATTCTCAGATCATAAGTTTTAGTGCTAGATTAAATGTGAAGTTTTATATTCACCCACCTGTTTATCGCTGGAGGATTTCTTTTGATTTACCTGATTGCTGCGCCTTGACCTGGGCAGCCCAATGCGATGTTCACTCGATTATTATCACATTTTAACTGGTGAGCTGACTCTCCAACTCAATTTCTCCATCTTCTTGGATATCTTCTTGTTCTTGGTCCTTGAAGTAAATGAAATGTCTTATGCCCCATGTGACCATGAGAAGAAGGCAAAAGAGAGTAGATTGAATGACAGGAAGGAGAGCGGTGACAACTGGGAAAAGCATTGGGAGGACATTGGAGAAGAGAGTATTAAAGTTTGTTTTTTAACCCCATAACAGCCTTCAAAATTAAATGAAATCCCTAAAAATGTGGATACATTAGAATATAAAATTTGGAGGAAATTTGTAGCAAAACTGATTCTTTGAGAATCAGTTTGTTCATCTATAATTGGAGTTTAGAAGAAAATATGAATTATATAAATTTTATTCATTACAATAGAAAACAAAAATGTTGGCCAAGTAGGCTTTAGTGAAACAATTCTGGATCAGGACGTATCAAAAAGATTATTTATGGCATGCAACACATTTCTTTTGCAAGAAAATATTTATTTGTTGAAGCATGGAGGCTGGGTTAGCTTTCCCCATTTTCAATAACCATGCAAAACATTTCAGCACCAAATCTACTTGTTAATGAAAGCTTATTCATTACTGTATGGCTAAATATACATAAAGTAAAATGCTCTTTTTAGATCCTAATGCTGTTTAGTATTTTTCTGTGTGAATTTAGTTTTCAACTCTATCAATGTCACATTACTGCTCTTTTTTAGCATCAGCTTGAAATGAATAGTTTAGAATTAGTGATCCTTTAAAGCACTCCATAACTTAATATCATAATAAATTTTACCGACATTCTTAAATGACCACAATATACTAGCAGTTTTAAAATTTCTCTGTTATTTGTCAGATTCCATTCTGGCAAAAACAGAACTCTTAATTAAGCAGCACTCCACATTCTATAAATGGCCAGAGCTCTCAATAATAGCAGACATTTATGAAGGAGTGCATAAAATTTTAATTGATCAATCAACAAAACCTGTACATTGGGATGAAGCAATAGAAGTTCTGTCACTGCAGTATAATGCTGATTGTACAATACGTAGAGAAAGTACCATAAAGTTTTTTGGCCCAGATGATAACTAAAAATGCAGAAGTGAGTGATGCATGCAAATGAGCATTGCAGATATTACACTGCAACTTTGCAAACAGAAGTAATAAGTGACGATAATCCATTGACAGCACTCATAAATCAGACACAGCTAGGAGATGTATGATTCGGATATTTCTCTCTGCTTTCCTAGCTTAATTTTTCTTACAATACAATTTGTAAAAGTGAACTGTCATGAGAATAAGCACTTTTATAATAGGGCATCTTGCTAACTACATGGCACAATTGTGCAATTAGGAACTGAAAATTAGTTTATACAGTACAGACATGCTCTCAATGTCATCGCATCCATTATTCTGAGAGGTCTGATCTGACATTGATGCAACGCAATTAAAAATGCTGCATCTAAGGAGTCAGGGCAGTTGGCAAAGAATGGTTGTACTTCCGTGCTTCTATGTTGATAATTTGCAATTTCAACATCTACTTCAGTATTCATGTGTCTTTAAAACGTGTAAGGTAATGTATAGAAGTTTTCAATAAGTTTAAAAAAAATCATAAGTCCGGGGTCACAATTGCGAGTGTAATGCTAGAAACTCACAAGAGTTTCTCGCATCAATACCTGGCACTCAGGACCAGAGTGTGCGGCTGCATGTCTTTTGTGCAGCTGAAAGCTCCGGTCCTGAGTGCCAGCGGCAGTGCCGGGCATTGATGCGAGAGACTCGCGTGAGTTTCTCGCATTGCACTCACAAGTGTGATCCCTGCCTAACAGTGCAAACGTGATGAAAAAAAGATAAACACAAAAACCTAATACTTAAAATCTCCCCTTGGGCCCATGTTTACTATTTTTGCAGTGGTAAGATTGCACACATTCATGTGGCCAGCACAATGAATCACTAGTCTGAGCCATCTCATGCCATCCATGCAGGCATGGAGAGGGAGTAGAAAAGAAGCACACACAGTAGTGGGAGGGGTGCTGGCTGAACTGGATGAATCCAAAGTATATCGTACTGACCGTAGGACAAGCTGTCCAGGGAGCTTGATGTGGAGGTGCAAATATGCACCGAGGAAGTGGTGGGATAGAGGCATTGGTGGCAGTGGGTATGTTAAATACTGGCTGGCAGTCGCACTTCTGGTTTCAGTGTGTCAGAAGAGGCCGGTGAAGAGTTCTCAAAATTAGGTCTGGTGCGTAGAGGGTAGTGCCCATGCGCAATTCTATCACTGCATAGGGATGAGTGGAACATGTGAAAGGAGTCATGTGATGCTGCAGGGGTTGCTAGGGAGGCAGTAATTAATCGACGCTGTGGAGGAAGAGGTGTCTAGTATGGATGTGGGGAAAAATGTCTTAGGTAAGGTCTTGGTCGATATAGAGGGTGGAGATGAAAGTGGACTCTGTTTTAGTAAGGGAGACAAAATGAGAATGTGGAAAAATATAAAATCAAAATAATAAAAATGCTTGAAAAACAGATGTAGGAAACAATTCCTTGCTTTATTTTAATTCTTTTAACAAAATTGGATTTATTTAATTATTTCCAGAAGAAAAGAGAAAATTAGGGATACTATAGGAATTGTTGAAATAATGATAGTGAGAAAAAAGGGGGGAGTATAGAGAAAAGTGGATGAAACTAACTGCTGTGGCTAGTGAATCGCTATAGTGGTAATGTGGATGTATTGTGATAATTGTCATAGTGGCACCAGAGGAATCTAAACCTAGTGTTAACCATGGATCAGCAAGAGATACAGCAGGACAGAAACGGTTACTTATTCTATATTTTTCACACTTCCTTCTGTCTGGCTATTTTTTTTAAACTCTGAAAATTCCTTAATTATCATAAGGGCTCATGCAGACGACCATATTATTGGTCCTTGTGCAATCTGACAAAAGATCAAAGACAGAGACTGTCAGATTTAAAAATCACTGCATTCCCGAGTTTGATCTGATATTTGCATTGCACTTGACTATGCAAGTTAATGAATCCATGGAAACCATTCAGACTGAACTCAGATGACATCTGAGTGTAGTCCGATTTCCACAGACTGACACAATGAAGAAGATGGATAAATGTTTTTCTCCATCTTTTCCTCATCCGAGAGAATCGGATTGCACTTTGCTTACACTCTGATCAAACTCTAGTCAAACCTTGATCAGAGTGTCATTTGCATAATCGATCAGATTATTGCAGTATCTTGCCAAATGTTACTCAAATATTGTTATTCAAATGAGTGATTACCATGTTGAATTATTCTCATGTGATATTGTTTTGTAATACTGTGATGTAAAATCTCTTACTGCAGTATAGCCTTACTCTGTTATATTGAGATACACCTGATTATTGGGAGTGTGCAATCTGCACAGCACACACATGTATGTCTTTTTCTAGACTCTGCTATCGATATAAAGTCAAAGAAAATACATGTATTAATTATTTTCAGCTATTCTTTAGTTTCAGCAGACATTGCAAACTTGTGGATTAAAAATCTGACTAGCAAAATGTGAAAATTATGGCGTTTTCCAATAATTCTGAACATGACACATGCTTTGCTAGCATACATGAAAAAACAATGTATAGCAGTAGGGTCATTTCAAAACACATTTCAATTGATAGATGGTATTTTTTTTTACATTCGTAAGGCTAAAATTTGGTGTTATATTCATTGACCTTGCTAGAACTATTAGACACCCTGAACATTTTGTTGTCCGTAGTAAATAAGTAGAGCACAAAAACTTTTTTTAACTGCCTTTTACAGAACCTACAAATACGTTAACAGCCATTGATTTTCTCCTCTTACTCCATTACAGAGGGTTGAAGGAGTCATTCTCTTTACAGAACTTGTTTCTGGGCCAAATAGATACAAAAAAAGAAGCGTTTATGCTCATGTGCAGATTTATCTCTCAAGTAACCTATGTCATTTTTAGAGCCATTTTAATGCTTATCATCTATTCTAGAAATAAAAGGCCTAATGTAATAAGAACTGAGTGATGTCTGGCCACTGGCAGTATTGAGTACAGGCTGACAACATTGACTTTTCTAGCATATAACTCTATTTAAAGAGACATTAATCCTTAAACAGCCTTGTCTTGGCCACAAAACCAACATTAGCTTATTCACTCCTGACTCTTATTTTTAATATAATTGTGGTTGTATTCTAACCTATTCACAGATCTATGTCATGTTGCTTGCAGCAACTACTCCATTTACAACTGAGAGTAAAAGAAATGGTTTATGGATTAGTCAGCATTATATTTCTCAAGCACTAGTTCAGCTCAGGAGGATTTAGTCTTGGAAATGAGATCTACTTTTTAGATGGGAAACCTCGCTATTCTTCATAGGGAGACCCTACCAATGTAATAGACTGTTTTTTAGGCACCCATGTGAAACAGATTCCAACAATGGAATGTAAAGTCTAGCATAAGGATTAAAAAAGTTCTTTCTTTATTTCCAATTTAGTAGTTAAAATCCATCATGTAAAAAATCCAGGTTAAATGTGCAATAATTTATATTGTTAGTTCTCCAAATACTCTTAATCATAGCATTGGAATTTCTTTGGGATCTGCTGGCTAAATCCTAAGCGAGGGACTAAAGGGCCTGTCACGCTAAGCGATATCGCTAGAAATATCGCTATAATGCCACTGGTATTTGTGACGTTATAGTGATATTGCTAGCGATATCGCTATGTCTGATATTTACCTCCGACCGCTCCCCCGCTGGTTATCGCTGATCGCACGAGAATGTCCTGGACTGTTTCTCGTCGTTAGCTTCCTGTGTCGCCGACAAGCGACGCATGGACGCGGGCGGGAGGACGTCAGGATCGCCTCGTCTGACAGGTAAGTAGTGACCCCTGACCCCTGGGATGTCGCTGGTGAGATCTGCCTGTGTGGCAGCTCACTAGCGACCACTTAGCGATGTACCAGCGATCCTGACCGCGTTATATCGCTGGTCGGGATCGCTGGTGCACCGCTAAGTGTGACAGTACCTTAAGTTCCTGAAGGATTGCTAAAGAAGAGCTAAATCAGTATCGTGATTCTACTGATAACCATGTGGTGTCCCATGAAAAGTAAATTTGTAGATTCAATTGCACCTTTAATATGTCAATCAAGTAGTAATGTTCCTGCTCCCTACTTGCCCTATTCTCTGGTGATTATGATTGCATTGGAAAATAACATGTGAATATACAGTGTATACAAATAGTAGGAGAATAAATGTGGTAGTCTGTGTGTAGGGCTCCAGAAACCAAGGATGATAGGGAAATTTGACCTAGCGGTTTACTCTCTTTGCATTACAAAATTGGACCTAGTTCTTCATTAGGAAAACTACCTTGGTTATCCTGATGAAGAAGAATAAACTTTTTTGTCAAATGTCCCTACCTTCCTTGGTTTCTGTCAAATTTCCCTACCGTCCTTGGTTTCTTCAGTGCTACATCGGCAGCGCAGACGACCTCCCTATTTTCCTACTATTAGTTCCATATGATGGGATTTCCCAGCTTGACAGTGTTACAGAAGCTGATATTCTTGATTCCTCAGTTGTGAGTCAAACAATCCTGTAACATGAGTAGTTTCCTCTCCCTCACATTGATTTTCCTCCCTAGTATAAGACACTATTGCGCTTTGTGCCTCATTTTTTATATGCAAATATATTTGGTTCAGTTAAAGAGACAAGTTCACTAGATTTTTCCATTTGAATAAAAACATTGTATTATAAATAGGCTTCAGAATTGGTGTATTGAGTTATTTGTAGCACTAATGATTCTTAGTTTTATTAACAAATCTGAAGTAATTTACTATGAATATAAAATTCTTTTAGGGAATGTCTGAATAAGATATCTAGGAAGTAACACAATAATGAATGCATTTATGGCTGATGCTCGAGAGTATCTAGAGAGTACTAGAGAGATTAAATGCTGAAGGCAAAGGTCTTGTTCATGATGTAACTTAAAAATGATAAAAAAGTAGACTAACCTTTGACTATTTGTATAATGTCAATGAGATGAATATTGTAAGTGTGATTGCTTAATTCTATTTCCTGGGACCCTTACAATCCAGAGAAATAGATGACTAATGAGTTACTAACATTTAAATATATAACAGCTCCAGGTGCTCATCAGTAACTTTTTTAGCAGATGTATCAACAATAAATAAGGAGTAAAAGGCGAATGAATGTCCATGGCACCAGTCAAACATTTGCTTTGTGACATGGCACTTTACATTATTTCCGCAGCTTGCCCTAAAAAATGCAAAATTAATGTATAGTGAACACAATTACCAAAATTTGATACAGGGAAGTTCACTCAATTTTGGAAGGGAAATTCGATTCACATTAAATTGAATTGGTTGACAAGGGGTGATTTTTTTTTTAATAGTCACCACTCCTTGTCCTTGCTATAACTGTACTGCTTTTGCTGATCTTCCAATGGCCTCTTATATTTTCTATTTTCCAAATTCTATATTCTATCTTTTTCTACATTCCTTCTGGTGGGGTCTTGTATTAACTACACCCTACACCACAATGTGAAGCATGATAACCTTCAGTTTTGTGTATCAAGTGACAATGTGCAGCCAAGTGAAAAAAAAGATCCAAATGGAAGAAAGAAAATGTGAGTCAAATGAATTATTTGCAGCGAGGGTACAGGTAAGGAGAAGAGCGAGGAGAGGAAAGGTGAATATAAAAAACTTTTTAACGCCTTTATGGTCTGGTTGTCATCTGCTGAATTTGCTTGAAGTGAATCACCAAAACTTTGGATTTCAGTTAATCAAGTTGTTTTTAGATATGTCTCAAATAGATATGCTTATTCCAAGTAGTGTGGATTATTGCAAAGCAAAAATTAATTTGGCGCTTGCTCCATCTGTATGTCTGTCAGTTGTTGTATTTCAATGTAATATCATAATGTGTTATCTATGGATTAATATTGGTGTACAATAAAACCTAATCTTTAAATCTTCTCTTAAACAATTAATGTAATTCTTTTTCTTTGCCGAGTCCCTCAATGGTTAGCATATTAATTGCACATTCCTTGATGTAAAGACTATTAGGAATTTTCTAGTCTGTTATCAGTAGGTGAGCCCATAAATAATGAGCCATGACAGATCCAGAATTACATCAGAATGCTATTAATCAGTTTTATTAGAAGATTTTCTGATCCGAACAACTCCTTTAAAGGCTTATTGCACATCTAGAAATGTTTTCCCATCTATACATTTAAGACAGCAACCTGAAACTTTCTTATGATGGCTACAGGTCCCAAAGATGTGCCAGGAATGTAACAGATGTTTATGGCACATGCTGTGGATAAACCTGTCATGGGTGTGTCAGGTGTGACAGCCAGTCATCCTGAATCCGGTTGTAAAAGGTCGTAGTGTTTGCTCAAATACTTTTTTTTATTTTTGCATCTTTGTTATGGAACAATATCCTTCTCCTTCTAGGACTTCAATACTTACCTCCACTTTCTGCTGCTAACTACACACCTGTGCTGAAGGTTTAAATACGTTCAGTTGATGCAGCATGATGCTGGTGTTGGCTCATACTTGCCTCAGTCTTGTTGGAAGCTCTAGCAGTTGGTTTGTGTCTTTCTTGAGACCCTACAGCATGGGAGGATTGCTGGCGTGACATCTTGGTGGTCTTCATCAAGCTAAGTATCCCCCCATTTGTCTACCATCTCTGTCTTTAGTCTTAGAGGGGACTGACATCCCATTTCCACCCTATGTAGGTCCTATCACTAGGGTCAGGCAGGGATTAGGTTCCTTCTTGGCGATAGGTGCAGAACCTATATAGGGACATGAAGGGCAGAGTGATTTTAGATCTGCCTAGGAGTCTCCAGTCCCCTCTTCCCTAGTGTTTGTGCTCTCCCTTCTGTCTTCCCAATGTTGTGCACTTACTTATCCTTCATCTTGTGTGATAAAACCATAAACGTTTAAAAGCCTGTACACATTGCAGATTTGTTGAATTTTTTTCGTAGTTTTATGCTTAGATTTGTCACAAAATCTAAAATTTTCCTGATGCCAGCAAAGTGAATGAGAATCATGAAGTCTCATGCACTCATTGCTTATTTTTGACTTTCAGATTTGGTGCAGATTTAAATCTGTAGCATGTCAATCCTTTCAGTGTTTTTGCTGCAGATTTCACCCATACTACTGAGTTGGGGAAAATGATGCAATAAAAATGTGTCAATAATGAGAAAAAAATGCACCTAATTTGCACTGCATTTTTCTTGCCAAGAGATGCCAAAATGGTCCAGAAATACTTAACATATGCACATACTCTCTGATGAGAATATCGCTTAAAGAATCCATCCCTTGAAAAAATTGAAAAAAAATTTGTGTACAGTATACAGTGGGGAAAATAAGTATTTAGTCAGTCAGCAATAGTGCAAGTTCCACCACTTAAAAAGATGAGAGGCGTCTGTAATTTACATCATAGGTAGACCTCAACTATGGGAGACAAACTGAGAAAAAAAAATCCAGAAAATCACATTGTCTGTTTTTTTTTCATTTTATTTGCATATTATGGTGGAAAATAAGTATTTGGTCAGAAACAAGCAATCAAGATTTCGGGCTCTCACAGACCTGTAACTTCTTCTTTAAGAGTCTCCTCTTTCCTCCACTCATTACCTGTAGTAATGGCACCTGTTTAAACTTGTTATCAGTATAAAAAGACACCTGTGCACACCCTCAAACAGTCTGACTCCAAACTCCACTATGGTGAAGACCAAAGAGCTGTCAAAGGACACCAGAAACAAAATTGTAGCCCTGCACCAGGCTGGGAAGACTGAATCTGCAATAGCCAACCAGCATGGAGTGAAGAAATCAACTGTGGGAGCAATAATTAGAAAATGGAAGACATACAAGACCACTGATAATCTCCCTCGATCTGGTGCTCCACGCAAAATCCCACCCCGTGGGGTCTTAATGATCACAAGAACGGTGAGCAAAAATCCCAGAACCACACGGGGGCACCTAGTGAATGAACTGTAGAGAGCTGGGACCAATGTAACAAGGCCTACCATAAGTAACACACTACGCCACCATGGACTCAGATCCTGCAGTGCCAGACGTGTCCCACTGCTTAAGCCTGTACATGTCCGGGCCCGTCTGAAGTTTGCTAGAGAGCATTTGGATGATCCAGAGGAGTTTTGGGAGAATGTCCTATGGTCTGATGAAACCAAACTGGAACTGTTTGGTAGAAACACAACTTGTCGTGTTTGGAGGAAAAAGAATACTGAGTTGCATCCATCAAACACCATACCTACTGTAAAGCATGGTGGTGGAAACATCATGCTTTGGGGCTGTTTCTCTGCAAAGGGGCCAGGACGACTGATCCGGGTACATGAAAGAATGAATGGGGCCATGTATCGTGAGATTTTGAGTGCAAACCTCCTTCCATCAGCAAGGGCATTGAAGATGAAACGTGGCTGGGTCTTTCAACATGACAATGATCCAAAGCACACCGCCAGGGCATCGAAGGAGTGGCTTCGTAAGAAGCATTTCAAGGTCCTGGAGTGGCCTAGCCAGTCTCCATATCTCAACCCTATAGAAAACCTTTGGAGGGAGTTGAAAGTCCGTGTTGCCAAGCGAAAAGCCAAAACCAACACTGCTCTAGAGGCGATCTGCATGGAGGAATGGGCCAACATACCAACAACAGTGTGTGGCAACCTTGTGAAGACTTACAGAAAACGATTGACCTCTGTCATTGCCAACAAAGGATATATCACAAAGTATTGAGATGAAATTTTGTTTCTGACCAAATACTTATTTTCCACCATAATATGCAAATAAAATGAAAAAAAAAACAGACAATGTGATTTTCTGGATTTTTTTTTCTCAGTTTGTCTCCCATAGTTGAGGTCTACCTATGATGTAAATTACAGACGCCTCTCATCTTTTTAAGTGGTGGAACTTGCACTATTGCTGACTGACTAAATACTTTTTTTCCCCACTGTATGTGCATGTGTGTGTGTTACTCACCTATTGCCACCTTCACTGGTATCCAGTACTGCTCCACTCCTCTTCTCAGTGACATCATAGCTCTTTAGTCTATCTAGATCAATATGTTCTATGTGTGAGCTCGAAATCTCTTTCAAAATGTAAATATATGGAGCCTCATTCTGATGTTTCATAGGCTTTTATTGAAGAGACACTTTTCTGTTAATCTCACGGAGTCTGAATAGTGGTGACATTACTCAGAAGAGGAGCAAAATGGCACTGGGTATCAGAGAAGGCGGAGATAGATGAGTATATTAGCGCACATGCTACAGTACATACACATGTACACAGGTTTAGCAAAAGTAAAATTTAATTTGAAGGTTTCATTAACGATACACAAGCAAATCATGCTCAAAGCGTTAAAGAAAAAGTGTGATTGGAAAATGATGACCAGCTGCTTACATCATTTTTTTAAATACTTGAAAATATTTTGCAAAATGTTTTCATTTCACAATCTGTATTAAAAAAAGCTGAATGCTTACAATTTTCGCAAAGGCTTCTGGAGCTATTCTGGATTCATACTTCCTGTTCTTTTAGGAAATCTACCTGTATATTAGCCACAGTTGACTGACTCAATCACTATATTTTGTATTGACGCATCTAATGAGAGTATGTAACAGTCATTGTGAAGAGGGTAAGACATGACAGAAATGATTATGAAGTGTGAATCATGTGTTATCAACTGTGTATATTAAATATTTTTAATACAAATTGTGACATGAAACAAAAATGTTATTTAATTCAAAAACCTGATTTAAACAATAGTTTTTTTCTGATGACGCTTTCCCTTTTAATAGCAAATGTATTTCTTCTTCTAGTAAAAGTTTATTAAGTAAAGCTTTGAAACTATATATTAATGTAAAAAATTAATATTTAAGAGACTGAGCTTTAATCTATTCTCGTAAGGAGTGAGATAAATGAGAATTAAAGCAAGTCAATGTACATTATATATAAGCAAACTTGTTAGTCGTCTATTGCAAAAGCACAGTTCATACTAGTTCACATTTTATTAAAATGCAAATACAGTAATTGATGCATAAAGAATTTCTTTATATATGAAGTATCACACAGTCTAGCAATTCAAATCCCAAAACATACCCTTGGACATCGGCATATTCTACCCATCAACTATCTTTTTATTTAAGACATAATTCAGAGAATTTGCCATGCTTCAGCTTATCATTAAGTCCATTTGAAACTTTGATTGTAAACCAAAAAGTTGCTCTGTTTCTGTATGATTCCTTGAAAAAAAATAAAGCAAATAAATCCTGACTGGAGGTTGCAAGTCTTGCTTGTATGTTATTTAAGGGAAGTCTATAAAGATGAGTAGATTGATTGGAGGATAATCAAGTTCCTGTTGAATTTCCTGAAACTCTCAGATTCACTCAAATTTGAATATCTTGAGATTTGTGGTCAACAGAAAACTTGCCTCACACCATTTCCCACACTGCTGAAGCATCAGAAATAACATAACATCACTTTGCTTGCCCAATAATGTCCTGCAGCTATGACATCTTACGGATTCTCATACATTTTACCTTGTACAGTGGTGGTTAGTACCTGGTTCATCACAGATCAGAGGTTCCCAGCAGTGAACCGTTTATACAACATAGTTGTTTTACATCTCCAGAGTCAATGGGTAAGTCTCTCTCTCCTGTAAAGTGCAAGGTCTTATGGTCAGTAATGCATTCTCTAGCGCCTGTAGAGTGTAAGTTCTTAAGATCAGATCTTGCTTTCTCCTGTGGCGTTTATGCCATTATGGTCAGCAGGGTCCTCTGTCACTCTCTCCTATAGAGTGTAATCTCTTATGATCACCAGGGTCCTCTCTTTTTCCTGTAGGATATAAGCTCTTATGATGAGCAAAGTCCTATCACTTTTTCTCTCAGCTGTAGTTTTTTAGATATTATGTTCAGCAGGGTTATCACTCTCCTTCTTTCTTCTCTCCCACATGTATTTTCTAAATAATTATAATTTTTCCTGTATTGAGATTCATGCAATTATACTTGCCGCAAATCAAATTTTGGGGAAAATAGAGCGAAACTGGCGAACTTGCATTTCAAAAGATCTCTTATCTGTAGAAGTCTTATAATTTATGCTGTTTTAGTATTTGAAAAAGCACTGCCATCAAATTTTGTATCCTCTTAATACATTGCAGTCATCATATTATATAGCACTGTGTATTTACAATTGCTCATTTTGCCCTTCTACCCACTTAATGCTTCTGACAGGAGGTCAGTTCTCCCTGTATGACTCATCAATCACTGCAAAAGTCAATAGCAGTGCATGATCAGGAGGGAGGAATGGCAGAGCAGCTGGGTCAGATGTCGAAAAGAGGAATGATTTCTGCAGGTACAAGAAACTTCCTGTTTCTAAATAGAGCAGAGAAAAGAGAAGAATTAGCTGGGTAGAAAGGAAAAATGAACAATTGTAAATACAATGTGCCGTATACATTGAGTGATATAAATATTGAACATGCCGCCAATTTTCTAAGTTAATATATTTCTAATGGTGCTTTTGACAAGAAATTCTCCCCAGATGTCGGTAACAATCCATCCAATCCACAAAAGCAAATAAATCAAACCTTAGCTGTCTATAAATTAATTTATGTATTATAAAGAGAAAATACAAGGGGAAAATGTATTGAACTCACTTACTGAAATGTATTTAATACTTCATACAAAAGATGACAGCTTCAAGATGTCTCCTGTATAGAGTGCTCTCAGTGAGAGAAACAAAATAGGAATCTTGTGAGCATGATACCTTTTAATGGCTAACAAATAATAGTGAATGTTGTTACAAAGCAAGCTTTCGGGACTGCTTACGTCCCTTCATCAGGCTGATATGACAAAATATTTGAGGAAACCTTATTTATACTGGCTAACACGGTACCAAACCACTTTTTTCGTTTTCCTGTATAGAGAAATTAGTCAGTCGTGATTTTGCCCCATTCTTCCACACAAACACTTCAAATCCTGAAGGTTCTGTGGGCTCCTTCTATGAACTCTGAGTTTTATTTCCTACCATAAATTTTAATTTAGATTCAGCTCAGGAGATTGACTGAGCTAGTCTAGCAGTTTTATTTTTTCTCTGAAACCAAATGAGAGTTTCCTTGACTGTGTGTGTGTTTGGGATCATGGTGTTGCTGAAATGTCCACTCTGATTTCATCTTCATCATCCTGGTAGATGACAGTAGATTTTCATCAAGAATGTCTGGGTACATTTGTACATTCATCTTTTTTTCAATTATATGAAACTTGCCAGTTCAAGTACCTGTCCTAAAATATTAGAATATTATGTATGAGCAATCCTTTAGTATATTTCTATTAGTTAAATTGCTCCTTTCTTTATTTAATGATTTTGAAGGTTTATGAATCTTAAACTGCAAAAGGATAATTCTACAAAACAAAATAAAATTCAGTTAAATTGCTAAAGTATAATACTTATACCCTCTCCAAGGAGGTTTAATGATTTGACATATAGTTAAACCTTTCATCTATCTAGTTCATCTTTTTATAATTAATGCAAAGGGCAAATTCTTGGAGGTTATGCAGAGGGAAGCACAAATACATTTTATGCATCTTAACATTGTTTTGGTGACAGGGGAAATAGTTTGATGGACATGGTTTTTCATTTATTATTGAATGTTTGTTTCATATTACTGTAACATATAGAGCATGAATACATTACATGTACGTATACATAAAATCTCTTACAAGTGATAAGACTTTCAACTTTTATGAATGTGATCAACCAAAGGCCCTGTTTTTAGGTCAATGCATTCCAGAATTTGAAAAATTAGAAAAAATTGCATAATTCATAATTTTAGAGTTGCATAAGTCAATTCTACTGGACTTATTTTACACCTAACACCCTGTGAGGTTACTGATGTAATGATTGCCTCAAAATTATATAGCATTGATATGTGCAATTCACACATCTACAGTTGGTGCCAGATTGACATCAAAATTAGACAAGTGCACCATGAAAGTAAAATTGACTCATTCCTGATACTAGATCAAAATATTAGGGCTTGTTTCACTATTTGAAAGTTTTTTCTAGTCAATTCTCTTTTTTCATCTTGTGGCATTCATTGACAATTTTTGAGACAAACTCTTCAAAATGACGAATGTTGGTCATCAATTTTGCGTAAAATGAAAAATGTTCTTTATTTTTGCCTTTAAAATGTTTATTTAACTTTTTAGAGCAAAAAAAAATCACATGGTAAAATATTGTCAATTCTCTTTTTCAAAAAGTGTATGAAAAAATTACATATGGGGTAGATTGTATTTTGCAAATTTTTAAAAAGTTTTAATTGACGAATCAGCTAAAAACATTTGGAAGGCAAAAAATTAATTCCTTTAAAGGCAAATATTAAAAACAGGCAAACATGCATAAAATAGATTTTAAAAAGACACAAATTAGGAAAATAATTTAGTGATTTGGCACAAATAAAAGCTAGTTTTGGTTATGTTCTCACAGTGAATTTTTGGTGATTTTTTGATGCTGCATAGTTTCATTGCACAAGAAATCTAGCATTTTACATTTCTGGTAAAGTGGATGAGATTTATAGGAATCTTATGGCCAGAGTTCTATAAATACCTTCCACGTTGCAGCATCTGTAAGACACTGAGTTTTTGATGCAACGAAAAGATGCAGTCAAAAACTCAATGTGGGCACACAGCCTTATTCAGGCTTAATAGTGTATCTCATTTACATCTAATTTGTATCTAATGTAAAAATATTACTTCTTTAAAAAATCAATTTTCTTAAAAACTTAATTTTTGTTTTATATGTTACTATGTAGAATTCTAGTATATTACAAAATTACCAAGGAGCACAATGTTACGTTCCTGTTTCATTGTTTCCAGCAGGAAAACTGATTGGCATGGTATTTTGTTTCCAGGATTTAATTTGTGAATATTACTTCTGATCTCATAAGTCACAACATTGAAATCTATTTGCCCATAACTTGTCCACTCAGTCTTTCAAATGAGCTAAAACACTAATTGTCAAATTGATTTTTGCATTATGCTACCTAAAGACCACTGCAATTGAAAGCGTGAAGGGGTTCACAAGTGTCACCTGATTCCCTCCAGAGCATCATATATCTTAATAATAGTCTTAAGTGACATATACATGGTATACATCATTGTGCAAATGAAATAGTTGGTTGTCATCTATGAAAATAAATTGTTGCCCAACAGTGCAAAATTAACAGACTCCATAGATTTTAATACAACATACAGTATTAATGTTACTACTGTAGTTGACTTCATACACTGAATGAGGCAAACTGATTTTTAAGGTTTTAATTAGGTTTTAACCCAGGTTTAGTTAGAATAATTGCAAATGATCCAGTGCTGCCACTGCAGTGGTCCTTTTTGACTTGTTATAAGCAGTCAGAATACAACCATTGTAGCTATCTAGTGACCTTAGAAGTCATGTGTAGAGATGAGCAAGTCTTTTGAAATTCAAATATGTCTGTTTTGAAGAAGCGCCCTGAAAAATTGCCATAAAAGTTAGGTAAAATGCCTAGTTGATTAATTTTACACTCTTTCACACAAACATAGTCTTCATCATTTCAGTACAACTTGAAAAATATGGCTAAGAGTAAAGGAGGCTTTGTGTAAATAGATGAGAACCGGTGGTGACACACTAGTCTTCTCCTCTACTCTCATGTCCTGCACACTATCTTTACAGTTTATTTAGTATATTATGGCTTGCTCTCCATGCCTTTATGACTAAAGGGCCTGTCACACGTAGCGATATTGCTAGCAATATCGCTATAACTTGTGATGTTATAGCGATATTGCTAGCGATATCGCTATGTCTGATACTTACCTACGACCCGCTCCCCCGCTGGTTATTGCTGATCTCGCGAGAACATCCAGGACTGTTTCTCGTCGTCAGCTTCCTGCAGTGCTTCCTGTGGAGAGACGAGCGACGAGCGTGGAGCCGGGCGGGAGGACATCAGGATCGCCTAGTGTGACAGGTAAGTAGCGACCCCCGACCGCTACAATGTCGCTGGTGAGATCTGCCTGTGTGGCAGCTCACTAGCGACCACTTAGCGATGCACCAGCGATCCTGACTGCGTCATATCGCTGGTCGGGATCGCTGGTGCATCGCTAAGTGTGACAGTACCTTTAGCTGTGAGTTGTGGTGTCTTCACTGAGGGGTTTCTGAAAACACAATTTCTAGATATGGTGTCCTGACTCCTGTAAAAGAGAAGACACTGCACTTTGGCCATTCAAATATATGATCATGCATATGAGCACAGGTTCTAATTAGTTCTCCTCACTGATCCATTAAAAGGGCATTCATTTGCTTTAAAAGGTAATATGGACAAGGGCTTTCCTGGTGAGACAAATTCTAAATCTTAACTAGCCCTCTTTCATTAACTTACAAATATCTAGCCCTTTAGTTACACACTTGTATTATTAAAGGGAACCTGTCACCAATCTGTGGGCTTAACATATCAGGCACTGGCTGTATGAACACATGGCATATGTTTGGCTATGAAATGCTGTGGTGTTTCAGAGACAAACAAACTTTTATAGCCGCTGTCGCCGAAGACCGTGCTATAGACTAGTCAGACAGGTAACTTCTTTCTGCCCGCTGCTCTGGAGTGACTTACATCCATGTGTGCAGAGACCTGTCACTCCTGGTCAACAGGTGGAGAGAGTCGCCTGGACCCACCTGTCCAACTAGTCTATAGTGAGGTCTGGGTCCCGGATGGCTTTAAGAGAATGCTTTTCTTTGAAAAGCCGCAGCATTTAAGAGTGAAACATACCAGCTGGAAACCACATAGCCCGTGTCTGATAATCTCATAGAACAAAAGCTTAAACTTGCTACTGTACTGTTATATTATATTTTGCCCTAAGAAATATCCAATAATGTTTGTTCATAAATAGTCAGAAGTCAGAGTGTAAAGAATAAAACCTAGAATAACAGCATCAGATTTGTTTTTACACTTGAAGATGGACGTTTGGATTCTTGGCTTCCACATCTGAGCTAAAAAAAAAGCGTTATTTCTTATTTAATTGAATGCATTTTCTAACTGGATACACTTAACTGGCTCAGTAGCCTTAATGTCTCAAAGCAGTTGTTTTTCATGTTCTTTTTTTTGTTATATCAATGCAAATACAATGGAGGTATGAAATATAAATGAACTGGAATAAGAACTGCATTCGTTCAGTTCATTTGTAAAAGATTGTGTTTCCCACAGGGATAGTCTATTTAACCTATCCCTTTACATGACTACTGCGAAATTTCAGAATATAGAAGGTTAACTGGGGTTTTTGTAAAAGGTCGCTGCTATTAACAACAGAATATGGGAAAGTAAGATGTGAAAAGGCTGAAAGCTAAAAAATACATTTCATCTTCTATCATTTGCGATAATACATCTATTACAGATATTTCACCTATCTATAATAATTCTATAATTCATATCTATCTATCTATCTATATATCTCATATCTATCTATATCCATTTATATCTATCCAATATCTATCTATCCCATATCTA
The DNA here is from genome assembly GCF_039654945.1 of Dendrobates tinctorius. NCBI lineage: Eukaryota > Metazoa > Chordata > Amphibia > Anura > Dendrobatidae > Dendrobates > Dendrobates tinctorius. The sequence goes on from NW_027361684.1 coordinate 62,126,671, forward strand.
TCAATATATCTCATATCTATTTATTTATATCCATCTATATCTACCCCATAACTATCTATCTATCTATCTATCTATCTATCTATCTATCTATCTATCTATCTATCTACGACCGCCATGATTTTTAAAGGCAGCACCAAGAATTCAAGGCGTGAAAATAATAAGTTGTAGAAATATTGCAAAATTTATCATTTTTATTCTTCTATTCTATAAGAATGACCTCTTTTATAGCCTGTATGCTGGATTGGGAATTATGCTCAACTTTTCTTTTCAGAATTCCCAATAAGTGCTTTTAGAGATATATATATATATATATATATATATATATATATATATTCCTCCTACACTCCAAAGTCATCCTGATAGAGAATCTAGATTGTGAGATTCAATGGGGACTGTGCTGATAATGTTTGGGCTGAGGAAAGAATTGCAGCACGCTGCTGTTGACTATGCATATTGGATGAGTCCCAATGCAAGTCATTGGGTGCAATAAAAAATGGATAGACACAAAGGAACCACAAAATTTCATCAGTTAAGTATAGTAGGTTCACAGTTATAAACCTGAGAATAGATAGAAAGATAATAGATAATTAGATAGATAGATAGATAGATAGATAGATATCCTGCAGATGTATAAGGTCACAAGCCCCCTACATATAATAAAATTTGCACCCTTTGGTGACTTTCATGTGTCATTAAAGGGTGCTTAGGTTGGTTTAAACTAATAAATAATTGTAAACAATGATGTGGGGTTCCCCCTATTTTTGATAACCTGATAACCAATAAAGGCAAAGCAGACAGGTTGAGCTGATATTATCAGGCTGGGATGGTCCCTGGCTATTGGGCCATTACCAGCTTAACAATACCATCCTGCAACCACCCCAGAAGTGGGCATCACATGAGATACGCCAATTCTGGAACTTTGCATGGGTCTTCCTGATTGCCCTGGTGCAGCCTCTTTTTGGTAATGATAGCCATTGTTGATGCCAGCTGTGATTGGCCCAGATGTTGGTAACTGAGAGGTGTCTATCAGACAACCCCATTACTAACCCAGTAATAAAAGATAAAATAAAAACACACAAAAATGCTGTATTTAAAAAACACTACCTGACATTTATATACCTGAAAAACATAGACAGAGAGAAAAAAACCAAGACAATGTCCCTTGTTCAACAATTTATTACAGCAAATGTTCCCATGCAGGTCCAGTTTACTCCAGTGTTCACCGAATCCAGTCACAGCGATTGGTCAGATGAGTGAGCAGAGATAACCTACTTAATCATAACCTCCCAAAATGTGAATGTGCTGCTTTAGGTGTCTTTCACACATTCGTTGTTCAAATATGTAAGTGAAAAAATGGTACCAGTGTCATCAGTGGTGTAAATCCGTCTGTCCGCTTCTATAATCAGCGTGTCGTCAGTGTGTCCATTTTTACCATCAGCGTGTTATGAGTCTGTCATCCATGTGTCCATTTTTACCCTCAGTGCGTCATCAGTGTGTCATCAGTGTGTCCATTTTTACCTTCAGTGCGTCATCAGTGTGTCATCAATGTGTCCATTATCACCCTCAGTGCATCATCAGTGTGTCATCAATGTGTCCGCTTTTACCCTCAGTTCGTCATCAGTGTCTCATCATTGTGTCCATTTTTACCATTAGTGCATCATCAGTGTGTCATCAATGTGTCCGTTTTTACCCTCAGTTCGTCATCATTGTCTCATCATTGTGTCTGTTTTTACCCACTGTGCATCATCAGTGTGTCATCATTGTGTCCGTTTTTACCCTGTGTGCGTCATCAGTATGTTACCATTGTGTCTGTTTTTACCCTCAGTGTGCCATCAGTGTGTCATCATTGTGTCTGTTTTTACCCTGTGTGCGTCATCAGTATGTTACCATTGTGTCTGTTTTTACCCTCAGTGCGCCATCAGTGTGTCATCATTGTGTCCGTTTTTACCCTGTGTGCGTCATCAGTATGTTACCATTGTGTCTGTTTTTACCCTCAGTGCGCCATCAGTGTGTCATCATTGTGTCCGTTTTCACCCTCAGAACATCATCAGTGTGTCATCAGTGTATCCAATTTTACCCTCAGTGCATCATCAGTGTGTCATAATTGTGTCCGTTTTTACCCTGTGTGCATCATCAGTGTGTCATCATTGTGTCCGTTTTCACCCTCAGTGCATCATCAGTGTGTCATCATTGTGTCTGTTTTTCCCTCAGTGCGTCATCAGTGTGTCATCATTGTGTCCGTTTTCACCCTCAGTGCATCATCAGTGTGTCATCATTGTGTCTGTTTTTCCCTCAGTGCGTCATCAGTGTGTCATCATTTTGTCTGTTTTACTCTCAAAGCGTCATCAGTGTGTCATCAGTGTGTCCGTTTTTACCCTCAGTGTGTCATCAGTGTGTCTGTTTTTACCCCCAGAGCGTCATCAGTGTGTCATCGGTGTGTCCGCTTTTACCCTCAGTTCGTCATCAGTGTCTCATCATTGTGTCCATTTTTACCATTAGTGTGTCATCAGTGTGTCATCAATGTGTCCGTTTTTACCCTCAGTTCGTCATCATTGTCTCATCATTGTGTCTGTTTTTACCCACTGTGCATCATCAGTGTGTCATCATTGTGTCTGTTTTTACCCTGTGTGCGTCATCAGTATGTTACCATTGTGTCTGTTTTTACCCTCAGTGCGCCATCAGCGTGTCATCATTGTGTCCGTTTTCACCCTCAGTACATCATCAGTGTGTCATCAGTGTATCCAATTTTACCCTCAGTGCATCATCAGTGTGTCATAATTGTGTCCGTTTTTACCCTGTGTGCATCATCAGTGTGTCATCATTGTGTCCGTTTTCACCCTCAGTGCATCATCAGTGTGTCATCATTGTGTCTGTTTTTCCCTCAGTGCGTCATCAGTGTGTCATCATTGTGTCCGTTTTCACCCTCAGTGCATCATCAGTGTGTCATCATTGTGTCTGTTTTTCCCTCAGTGCGTCATCAGTGTGTCATCATTTTGTCTGTTTTACTCTCAAAGCGTCATCAGTGTGTCATCAGTGTGTCCGTTTTTACCCTCAGTGTGTCATCAGTGTGTCTGTTTTTACCCCCAGAGCGTCATCAGTGTGTCATCACTGTGTCTGTTTTTACCCTCAGTGCATCATCAGTGTGTCATCATTGTTTCCATTTTTACCCTCAGTGTGTCATCATTGTGTCATCATTGTGTCCATTTTTACCCTCAGTGGGTCATCAGTGTGTCCGTTTTTACCCTCAGTGTGTCATCAGTGTGTCTGTTTAACCCTCAGTGTGTCATCAGTGTGTCTGTTTTTACCCCCAGAGCGTCATCAGTGTGTCATCACTGTGTCTGTTTTTACCCTCAGTGCATCATCAGTGTGTCTTCAGTATGTCCGTTTTTACCTGGTGGCAGTATCTCATATGTGGCAAATCTGGTGACAGGTTCCCTCAATTGTATTTTTATGCCCTGGTTTATTCATTCAGTGATTTTATCTGGCAGCGCACAAAAGTCCAAGAATTTATTCCGAAATCTGATAATCATGCTGCTCGAACATACAGTGTGAAATCTTTATCTTTTGGCGGAACATGCACTCATTGGCAGCACTTTTCTGCTCTACATTTATAGAATCTGTCATCATCAGTTGTTTTCTAAGAAAAAAAATAAGAAATCTAAAAAAGAAGCACTCGTATGTTTGTGTTTTTACTGTGTCTTTACGAGACTCACCTCATCATCCCGATAACAGGGATTCGGGAACCTGCCTGACACTAGCGGTTTTGACTTTATCCATTTAATTCCACGGCAAACAATTTCATAGACTGCATACAATTTTGGCGCAAGGTGTTATCATCTGATTGTATGAATGTAGTTGCAGGAAGATCCGGAGAAGCCGGTCATTTCAATATTGCAGAAAATAAAACCCAACAACAGTTTTTATTTTTTGCAATGGATTTATTTTCTTTGTTCCTGGGGGAAATCACCGTCTCAAACGTAATCCCTTTTTAGCTGACTGCAGTCATTGTTTTAATCATCTGAAAAGTTCATCGTCAGTGCTAAATAGCCGCTAAGAAGAGGATTTTGCAACAATAATGCGAGAGAGGAGAATTTAGAAAGATTGTTCTTGTCCAAAGATTCAGGATTTTGAAAAATTCCCCCGAGGTCAGTATGAATGAAGCATGGTTTTTTTTTCTTTGTCTCTTTTCTTCTCGTATTATAAAATGACGGAGAGCTTCTGCATGTAATAGCCAGGAATTCACCACCAGGTGGCACTCCATTTTCCCTTATAAATATTGTGTTATTGGTAGACTATGCAGAGCGCATGATGAGTTTACCGTGTAGGAAAGTCATACAACTCATCGCTTTCTGTTTTCCTTCAAGTGCATTTTTCACACTGGGATGAATTTACTCAGCATGTCAACTTAAGTCCAACGTCTGCATCAAATCTAGACACGGGGCTAAGCTGTCACATTTCCTTTGACAGATAAATCATACAGTAAAGGTTTTAGAAAAAATGACGCTTTGGATCTTACATGTTCTGACAGTTTATCACATACATGCAGGAAGCATGCTGTAAGCGAGCAAAGAAACAATATTGTCAGAATCTGAAAGCAGTTCGTATAGCACATTGTAGGGGTATTGCTCTAACTAGGGGAGTCATTAAACCCACCTTCTCTATGTCTCAGGGATGTCAAGTCTATTTTATAGGATAATCAACTTATATTATGGTATGCATATTTTCCTAGTTAAATGCTGTCAACTTTTCTTTTCAACTTCTTGTCCAAAACGATATAAAAAAGTTCTCGCAATTAGGGCAGATGACCATATTATCGGTCCAAGTGTGACCCAACAACACAGCGGATTGCACTCAGACCAATTTTATTCCATGGGACTGTGCACATGTCTGATTTGCATTCAATATTCAGATCGCACTCGCCCATGCAAGTCAATGAGTCTGTGGAAAACATCAGATGGCATCAGAGTGTAGTCCAATTTTCACAGACTGATAGATGGGAGGAGATGGAGAATTTTTTTCTCAACTTCTCCACATCCAATAACATCGGATCATACTGTGATCACATTCTGATCAAACTCTGATCAGAGCGTGGTTAGCATAATAGACCCAATTCTCTCATATTAGAGAAAATATGCTGGTGTGACCCAAGCCTTAGACATAATCTGTTGAATAAAGCTGGGAAGGAGATTTGCAGTTTTAGGCCGGTGTCACACTAACGAGAAAGATGGACGAGTGCAATGCGATAAAAAAATGCATAGCACTTGGACCAATGTTAATCTATGGGCAGCTTCCATCATCTAATTTTTTCTTGCCTATTTTAAACGGGCTGAGAAAATTGCAGCATGCTGTGATTGTCAGTGATTCTCAGCCGAGACTTGCCAATACAAGTCCATGGGTGCGAGAAAAAAGCGGATTGCACACGGACCACAAGTGTGACTTGTGAGAAATACGCACCAGTGTCATTTTAAAAAAGCTGGCAATTCAGTGTGCGATACAGTAAAATCACACTGACATGTTTAAGAAAGAATAGAAAGAATGGATATATACACATAGAATATATATATATATATATATATATATACTATATATATATATATATATACATGTCATTGAGACACACACATATATATATATTTATAGTTCATAGAGTTCTACATAGCATAATAGCTGCTAAATCAATTGCCGGCTTCTGTAAAATCATTACAAAACCCGACATGAATTGACATATGGTTTACATACATTTTAAAATACATGTAAAATTTTGGATTTGTAGGTGTTAAATTAACGGGTAAATTCTTTGAAAAAAATTGCATGGGCTCCCGCTGTAATTTCTCCTCCAGAGAGGGAAAACCAGTGAGAGAGGGCAGATATTAATAGCCTAGAGAGGGACCATTGTTTTTGGCCCCCCTGGCTAAAAAAATCTGCCCCCAGCCACCCCAGAAAAGGTTTATCTATAAGATGCGCCTTTTCTGGCACTTTGCCTCTCTATTCCCATTGCCTTTAGTGATGACCCATGGGTTAATAATGGGTTAATGTCACCTTGCTATTGGAAGGTGACATTAAGCCGGGTTATTAGCGAAGTGGTGTCAATAAGACACCTATCCATTATTAATACTATATTAGTAAAGTGGTAAAAAAGACACACACATTAGTTAAAAATTATTTTAATGAAATAATCACACAAAGTTTTTAAGTAATCTATGTGTATATATCTATTCTTTCACTTGTGTTTTAACCTTTCTTTGGGCTCCATTATATGTCCATTTTGCAAGGTGGCAAGAAAATCTCGCCATACGGGTCCATAGCTGCGACATTGTGTGTATTGAAACACCCACCCAGTCAGAATGTATATGTTATTGATATATTAGGTGTTTAGAAGAGACTACACAGTTTCACCCAATACAAATCCAGTATGAAATGATCATAAAACCCCTGACAGCTTGCAATTAGCAATGACAGAGTTTTATGAAACTGGATTCGGGTTCAACACCTCTGGTTTTGACATAAAATTTGATTTGGACCAAATTGATTTATCGTGAATTGAAATTACTCTAATATCTTCAGTTACCGTGGAAGACGCTTATTACACTCAATGGTTGACTAGAACTGTGTGTAAAAATTATAATTCAAAAACTGCTTCATTAATGTCAGAATTACATAAACACACAGTATATTATATGGCTGCTGCTTCTCGTGGCTCTTCAGCCTTCCAAATTTTTACTGGCAGATGACATAGTAAGGGTGTTTTATTTTACCTGTTCATTGCTAGTCATTCTTTTTGCCAATCATATTTAAATAAATCACAGGGAACTTGTGGTGGCTACTGAATGCCAGGCCTCATTAAAATGTTACAGAATGAACTAGAAAAAGTGATGGGGTGGTGTCTAAATGTTAGTAGTTGGACATACTGTATGAGATACAGCAAATTGGGTGCAGCAAAAGCAGATACAGTGGGGAAAAAAAGTATTTAGTCAGTCAGCAATAGTGCAAGTTCCACCACTTAAAAAGATGAGAGGCGTCTGTAATTTACATCATAGGTAGACCTCAACTATGGGAGACAAACTGAGAAAAAAAATCCAGAAAATCACATTGTCTGTTTTTTTTTCATTTTATTTGCATATTATGGTGGAAAATAAGTATTTGGTCAGAAACAAAATTTCATCTCAATACTTTGTGATATATCCTTTGTTGGCAATGACAGAGGTCAAGCGTTTTCTGTAAGTCTTCACAAGGTTGCCACACACTGTTGTTGGTATGTTGGCCCATTCCTCCATGCAGATCTCCTCTAGAGCAGTGATGTTTTTGGCTTTTCGCTTGGCAACACGGACTTTCAACTCCCTCCAAAGGTTTTCTATAGGGTTGAGATCTGGAGACTGGCTAGGCCACTCCAGGACCTTGAAATGCTTCTTACGAAGCCACTCCTTCGTTGCCCTGGCGGTGTGCTTTGGATCATTGTCATGTTGAAAGACCCAGCCACGTTTCATTTTCAATGCCCTTGCTGATGGAAGGAGGTTTGCACTCAAAATCTCACGATACATGGCCCCATTCATTCTTTCATGTACCCGGATCAGTCGTCCTGGCCCCTTTGCAGAGAAACAGCCCCAAAGCATGATGTTTCCACCACCATGCTTTACAGTAGGTATGGTGTTTGATGGATGCAACTCAGTATTCTTTTTCCTCCAAACACGACAAGTTGTGTTTCTACCAAACAGTTCCAGTTTGGTTTCATCAGACCATAGGACATTCTCCCAAAACTCCTCTGGATCATCCAAATGCTCTCTAGCAAACTTCAGACGGGCCCGGACATGTACAGGCTTAAGCAGTGGGACACGTCTGGCACTGCAGGATCTGAGTCCATGGTGGCGTAGTGTGTTACTTATGGTAGGCCTTGTTACATTGGTCCCAGCTCTCTGCAGTTCATTCACTAGGTCCCCCCGCGTGGTTCTGGGATTTTTGCTCACCATTCTTGTGATCATTCTGACCCCACGGGGTGGGATTTTGCGTGGAGCACCAGATCGAGGGAGATTATCAGTGGTCTTGTATGTCTTCCATTTTCTAATTATTGCTCCCACAGTTGATTTCTTCACTCCAAGCTGGTTGGCTATTGCAGATTCAGTCTTCCCAGCCTGGTGCAGGGCTACAATTTTGTTTCTGGTGTCCTTTGACAGCTCTTTGGTCTTCACCATAGTGGAGTTTGGAGTCAGACTGTTTGAGGGTGTGCACAGGTGTCTTTTTATACTGATAACAAGTTTAAACAGGTGCCATTACTACAGGTAATGAGTGGAGGAAAGAGGAGACTCTTAAAGAAGACGTTACAGGTCTGTGAGAGCCAGAAATCTTGATTGCTTGTTTCTGACCAAATACTTATTTTCCACCATAATATGCAAATAAAATGAAAAAAAACAGACAATGTGATTTTCTGGATTTTTTTTTCTCAGTTTGTCTCCCATAGTTGAGGTCTACCTATGATGTAAATTACAGACGCCTCTCATCTTTTTAAGTGGTGTAACTTGCACTATTGCTGACTGACTAAATACTTTTTTTCCCCACTGTATACACAGGTGCAAGAAAATGAGTGCAGTTCCTGAGTTGTCAAAAACTCAATTAAAAGATATGCTTGTTTGGGGTTTAAATGTTAATAGATTGGTGCACAAAACACAGCACTATTGTACTGTAGGTGGCAAAGACAGGAACTGGACAGGAGCAAAAAATAAGTGTTGTTCAATAGCAGACTGACCGATTGGATTGCTGCAATCACAACATCAGCTCCCTGTCTAACAGTGTCAGGCTACTTTCACACTTGCGTTTTTTTGCTGCGCGTTTTTTGCACACACAAACGCATGAACAAAAATGCATCATGCGTTTGTGTGCGTTTTTTGTGGGTTTTAGTGCATTGTTTTAAAAAAAGCATGTTTTTTTGCGCATACGTGCGCATAGACTTTAATGTGTGTTTTGCTGTAAAAAAACGCATTGCGTGCTCATGTGTTTTTTGGGGGCAAGTCGGACGCACAAAAAATGCAACAGGATGCATTTTGTGCGCCCAAGCGCACACTGCAAAAAACGCATGCGCATACAAACGCGTACGTGCGCATATGTATGCGCACATATGCGCACCCATGTTAAAGTATAGGGGAAAAACCGCATGCTTTTTTTTAGCTAAAAAGCAGCGCAAAAACGCAAGTGTGAAACCAGCCTCAGTGACTTTTTCTCTCCCTCTCTCTCATTATCAAATTCTGGTAAGCAAATGGGTTTTCCCACAAACAAAAGCATCTTCCTGTGCTGAGATACTCTTATACATTTGTCCCTGCTATGTACTGTGTAATGACTGTGTCAAAAGAGAATATACAGACAGGACAGCACAGGATCACAACTATTTCCTTCTGTGAGGTAAATATTTCCTTGTCTTTTTGACAGAAAAAAATCTGTGGTGATCCCATTATGCTCTGTAAGTTCACTCTCTTTTGCTTCCTCTCCTGCCCATAAGCTGGGGTATGACCAAAACATGTTCTTACATAGTCAGCCACAGCCACTCCACAATACATAGTAGGGGCATGTGTATAAGATTTTCTCAGCAAAGGGAAAACATTTTTTGACACATCCAATTGTGGAACTTATTTTTATTCCAAGATCTATTGATTAAAATGTACTTTGCTGATGGAAAAATATCCTTTAAATGCACATAATCTCCACACACACACACACACACACACACACACACACAAAGCTTCATAATATATGCTATGTTCCTCTGTCTGAGCTCTGAGATGCTCTTTCTTATTCACATTTTCCAAAAATTGCAGCAGCATCTTCTGTATGGACTTCTGTAGTGGTTATTACTAGAGTCATCAGTAGTGATGAGAGAGTATGCTCATTGCAGACAGGCCTAAATGCATCTGCACTAATACAGGGTGCAGCGGACCCAAGTAAAATGGCAGCTGCACAGGTGCATAAATACCAAATGAAACAGCCAGCCTACAATCAGGGATTGGCCGTGTGGTACACCAGTGCAGAAGAAATAATCTGCATGTGGCAGTGTTCACACAGGGAATGCAGGGCTTCTGGTTCACAACCTCTTAGTAACACCATATAGGGGGGCTGCCCAGTGCCAACTAGAATGCATCCCGTGTGAACAGAGGCCACAAGTTTGCAGAACCATTTGGGTCCAACTGCACCCTGAAAGAAATATAAAAAGTGCACAAAAACATATCAATATACAGTATGTAAGGTATTGGTTGATATTAAGGCCTTAATACGGAGCTGGCAAACTGCGTCAAAGTTCCTTACACTTGCCAGTCCTACTCTAACATGAAAACCTGAAGAGGAAAAAATCCTCCAAAAAATTCAGATACAAACCAGACAGGCTGGCTGTTTCATTTAGTATTTATGCACCTGTGCAGCTGCCATTTTACTTGGGTCCGCTGCACCCTGTATTAGTGCAGATGCACTTAGGCCTGTCTGGTTTGTATCTGAATTTTTTGGAGGATTTTTTCCTCTTTTTCAGGTTTTCGAGTATACTCATTGCTCAGATTTTCTCGAGCATGCTCGGTTTTTTCCTGAGTATTTTGGGCATGCTCGGAGATTTAGTTTGTGTCGCCACAGCTGCATGATTTGTGGCTGCTGGACAGCCTGAATACATGTGAGGAATGCCTGTTTGTTAGGGAATCCTCACATCAATTCAGGATATCTAGCAGCCGCAAATCATACAGCTGTTTCGACACAAACTAAATCACCAAGCACATCAAAATACTCGGAGGACACCCTAGCATGCTTGTGAAAACCCAAGCAACGAGTATACTCTCTCATCACTAGATCAGTAAACTATGACTTATGGTCCCTCATGATTGAGGTAACAGCAACCACAATAGGGGAAGATCTGGTCATTCAAACATTCTCCGTCTTATGCTATTGGAAGCATGGAAGTAGTCACGTGGGGCTATTTGTCTGAATAAAACTGAGAATTATTGTGAACAGATTTGCTCATCTCTAGTTGCACTGCATATCATAACAATGGAGCAGCCACATGAAAGCACATACAGCATAGACATTTCATGTGACAAATCCCACAATCATGTTTAAAAGCTAGTTATCTTGCACCACATTGGTTGACCTCATTATTTGTGTTTTGCAAAATTTGTCAGATTTCAACACCTTCAACATTATTTTATCTACTTGCATTGGAGATGACAGTTACTTGTCAACTAGTCACGTATTGATAGTACAGCCTCAAGATATATTACACAGGTCAACGAAAAAAATTTTTTTTTCTGGTGTCCAAAATATTTTAATGAATTTGGGGTATTTTTGGGGTGCTGATTCTGAATATGTCATCAGTTTTGCCAGATTGGCTCAAGTTTTTGAGATTTTTGGTATCTTATTTATAGCACTTGTTGGTAAATGCGACGCATCATCTCATTAATTTCTTTGGATTAGTACTTGAACTGAGCAGTTCTCAATATAGTTTTGTGTTAATTAGTGTTCTAAAAGTTTGTTCATAGCTTGATTTTTGCACTAACTTTATGTTGTTGTCTGTTTTCCAGTGAAAAGCATGAACTCATCATGAAGAAGTTGTCTTAACGATCCAGACTCATTCTGTTACATTTGTGGTGAATATACACTGCCAAAACATAGAAGAAACATAACAGACTTCGTAAAAAAAGTGTATTTTGCCTATTTTGGGATTATGCTTGGGGACCAAGACAAGTTTTGGGCACCACACATAGTGTGCAAAGCATGTATCGAATTATTACGAAAATGGAGCAAAGGACAAAGAAAAAGCTTCAAATTTGGTGTTCCAATGGTGTGGAGAGAGCCAAAAAATCATCATGATGACTGTTATTTCTGTGCAGTGCAAGTGCAAGGATTCAATAAGCATAAGAAACGAAAATGGGAGTAACATGGAATCTGCAAGAAGGCCTGTCCCTCATTGTGAAGATGTGCCTGTACCTGTGTTTACCATAAATAACAGTCATCATGATGATTTTTTGGCTCTCTCCACACCATTGGAACACCAAATTTGAAGCTTTTTCTTTGTCCTTTGCTCCATTTTCGTAATAATTCGATACATGCTTTGCACACTATGTGTGGTGCCCAAAACTTGTCTTGGTCCCCAAGCATAACCCCAAAATAGGCAAAATACACTTTTTTTACGAAGTCTGTTATGTTTCTTCTATGTTTTGGCAGTGTGTATTCACCACAAATGTAACAGAATGAGTCTGGATCGTTAAGACAACTTCTTCTTGATGAGTTCATGCTTTTCACTGGAAAACAGACAACAACATAAAGTTAGTGCAAAAATCAAGCTATGAACAAACTTTTAGAACACTAATTAACACAAAACTATATTGAGAACTGCTCAGTTCAAGTACTAATCCAAAGAAATTAATGAGATGATGCGTCGCATTTACCAACAAGTGCTATAAATAAGATACCAAAAATCTCAAAAACTTGAGCCAATCTGGCAAAACTGATGACATATTCAGAATCAGCACCCCAAAAATACCCTAAATTCGATGAAATATCTTTGGCACCAAAAATGCTGTTGACCAGTGTTATCAATGTTCTGAGGTAGTAAATCCATCAAAACTTTGTTTACACTGAACTGGGAACCCTCTTAAAATCTATCTGAATTCCCTGTATAGACTTGTAAAAAAATGAATAAAAACAAGTTTTCAATGAAACAAACATTCTGTAGAAACTAGCTAGAAAGTTTCAAGCAGATCTGTCTTTTGACTTTTGACTTAGGCTATTTGTTTCTTGTGACAATTGTAAAACTTAAAGTGAATGAAGCACTGGAGAGAAATTGTCATATCTCCTCTGTAACAAGGTTACTGAATGTGCCATGAACAAAATAAAAAAGTGGAAACAGCTAAAGTGATCTAGAAGCAGTCAGGCAAGTAATTAGAAGACACTGACCAGCTAAATAAATGTCCTAAACCGAGATTTTAATGCAAAAGTGTACACTGGGGTTTGAAGGTTATTAAAAATGGCTTACTGAAGCACAAACATATTGGGATATACAAATGGTTTGTTACTCTGAGCTTACACCAACCATTAGATGAGGTTGGTTAGGAACATCCTTGAACTGTTCCCATATTTCATGACGGAACACAAGGATGTTGACAAGCAGGCTGAGAAAAGTGATGTTCTTCTTAGTTAAATGAATGTATGCTATATAGGTAAATATAGCAAAGAGGGCAGACAGGCTGCAGATAAGTGGCAAAAAAATATTGTGAACACATACTTGCCACGGTTTGATTTATATACAACATACTGCTTACACTTTATGCATGGTTTATAGATGCTATCTAAATTGGTTCTTCAAATGTGTTGCTGCATATTACTAGATATTTTGGAAACATTTAAGAAAACTTTTAGACATATGACTGTATGTAATGGATCTTCATTTACTAACATGATTACCAGCCAAACCACAGTTTAAAAAGGGTAATAAAGCTACACTCAGATCCCATATTTCAATATCTCTTGGTCTATTACTGATGATTCCCAGATATTATAACATCAGTCAACAGTTACAATTTGGAGACACCTGTTTATGGAATGGTTTTCCTTGCTCTTATTGAAATGAGCACATTTTATATTCACACTAATTTAATTGTGCCTTAAAAACCTCCAAGTGTCTGCTTTTTACTCTTATGACAGCAGGCTCAACAGGTAGTCAACTGGAATGGCTTTCCATCAGACCTAAAGGAGTTCCTCAGAGTGTTGAACACTTGTTAGCTGTTTTACCTTCACTTTGTGGTTCACCTAATCCTTAACCATATTATTTGGGTTGAGGTTGAGAGATTGTGAAGACCATGCAATTTAACGCGGCACTCTGTCCCATTCTTTCTTGATCACAAAGCCCTTATGTAGCCTGGAGGTGTGTTTTGAGTAATTGTTTTGTTGCAACACAAATGATAGTCTCAAACCAAATGGTAAGTCATGCTGCTGCTACTGTGGTAACAATTATGGGCAAGTGTGTCTTGAATTTGTAATAAATCATTAACAGTGTCACCAGCAAAACACCAAAAATTTTATAAGCATCCAATCACTTTTTCTGTGTCTCACAAAGGCAAGGTGGTTGATAAAAATAATCTGAAAATTTTTACTTTTCAGACAACAATGTTGATTTCCATTGATCTAATGTCCAGTCCAGGAGTTGCTGTCCCAAACAAATCTCTACATGTTTGCAGTTCTCAATAGTGACATATTTGCAGCAAGGCAGCAATTAGGGCCTGCTTTTTGCAGGATACTCTCACCAATTAGTGCCTGATACTTAATGAGGGCTATTATATGAGTTGCTGTCAATTTGTTGTTTCTTGAGGGTTATAACAATATTTCAGATTGACTGGGCTTCAAGTTTAAAAGTAATCAGGGATTTTTTCTTTTTACTTAAGTTTCTTGCCATTTTCTGGTTTTGAAAAGGTGAGAAATTGAGCACAGCATTGTATAAAACTGTGGACCAACACTGGCTGTGGAAAACACATCTGGGGGTCACTTACATTTTATGAAGGCCAGTGATTTCACAAATTAATTCTTGACAAGGTATGCCTGTTCATTGGAAACAATTACAGATGATAACCTGATGAAGCTGCATGACAGATTACCAAGGGGGTGTAAACCAGTCATCAGAGAAAAAGAAGGGTGCTTTTAGGAATCTGAAGTTTAGCCCATATTTTAGTTTGTTTGATATGTTCCTGTATTTTTTGTTTCCACATATTCCTTTGTGTCTTTGCTGTCTTCATTCATAATCTGCAATGTATTAGTATACTGTACATTTTAGTCCAAAAAACCTTAGTCACTATAAGTTAACAATTCAAATTGGAAATGAATGCAGAATCAAGAAGTGTGGAGAAGAGGGATATATGTAAAAAATATTTTTATTTAGTATCAAAAAAATGACAGAAGATGAGTTTAAAAATATAGTGCCACAGTAAATGATATAAGGGTTTCAATAGACACTGACCAGTTATTCATACATTTCACATGAAATAAATAGATGGTATCAGTAATGGAAGCATGAAAATGTTGAGTGCAGTTAATAATTATTTATATAGAGAAAATTTAGCTTACATATGCTTGAAAATTATCCGTATGCATAGCATAATATCCATAGTAGCACCATTAACCATACATCATAGAGTATATTATAAATAACAATTATCACATGTAATGTTACATATGATTATAGTAGACAACCACTCTGGGAAAATACTTATATTAGTTATGAATATGTAAAAAATAAAATGCAAATGCAAGATTCAAGTATAGATCAGAAGTCATAAGTATCAAGTATATAGTATGAAGGATGTCAAATAAAATAGCAAAATATATGGTAATAACTAGCTGAAGAGCCCGGCGTTGCCAGGGCATATTAACCAACTGTGGTTAGTTATAGAAAATGATAATGATTATATTGCACATAAAAACCATGCATCTAATCCTATCCTGTGTGATACTGACTGCTGAGCCGTGTATTCTGTGTGATACTGTGTGCTGAGCTGCGTATCTAATCTTATCCTGTGTGATACTGTCTGCTGAGCCATGTATCTATTTCTATCCTGTGTGATACTGACTGCTGAGCTGTGTATCTAATCGTATCCTGTGTGATACTGACTGCTGAGCTGTGTATCTAATCCTATCCTGTGTGATACTGACTGCTGAGCCATGTATCTAATCCTATCCTGTGTGATGCAGTCTGTGTCAGAAGGTGGTCTGTGTTAGCATGGTAATAAATTGTTTTATTTCCAGCTTTATGGAAGGGCGATAACACCATAGAAATTATAAGAATAATAGGCCTCAGTTACCACAACTGTCTACAAAGAAAACTGTTGCTGATAGAAACCAATCACAGCTCATTTTTCATCTTTTGAACAGCTCTGGGACAGCGTGGTGAGTTTTGAGTGGTGACTTTTGTGTTTCGAGTTTTATGTGGCGAGGTTGGTGTATGTGTGGTGAAATGTGTGCTGAGGGTGGTATATGTGATGAAGCACGTGGTAGTGTGTGGTGCATTTTGTGTGTGTGTTCATATCCCCGTGTGTGGTGAGTATCCCATGTCAGGGCCCCACCTTAGCAACTGTACGGTATATACTCTTTGGAGCCATCGCTCTCATTCTTTCAGTCCCCCTTGTTCACATCTGGCAGCTGTCAATTTGCCTCCAACACTTTTCCTTTCACTTTTTCCCCATTATGTAGATAGGGGCAAAATTGTTTGTTGAATTGGAATGCGTGGGGTTAAAATTTCACCTCACAACATAGCCTATGATGCTCTCGGGGTCCAGACGTGTGACTGTGCAAAATTTTGTGGCTGTAGCTGCGACGGTGCATATGCCAATACATACATGCACTTTTTCCCCATTATGTAGATAGGGGCAAAATTGTTTGGTGAATTGGAACGTGCAGGGTTACAATTTTGCCTCACAACATAGCCTATGATGCTCTCGGGGTCCAGACTTTTGAATGTGCAAAATTTTGTGGCTGTAGCTATGATGGTGCAGATGCCAATACATACACTTTTTCCCCATTATGTAGATGGGGCAAAATTGTTTGGTGAATTGGAATGCGTGGGGTTAAAATTTCACCTCACAACATAGCCTATGACGCACTCGGGGTCCAGATGTGTGACTGTGCAAAATTTTGTGGCTGTAGCTACGACGGTGCAGATGCCAATACATACATACACTTTTTCCCCATTATGTAGATAGGGGCAAAATTGTTTGGTGAATTGGAACACGCAGGATTAAAATTTCGCCTCACAACATAGCCTATGACACTCTCGGGGTCCAGACGTGTGACTGTGCGAAATGTTGTGGCTGTAGCTGCGATGGTGCGGATGCCAATCTTGGACATACACAAATACATACATACACACATACATACATACACACACACATTGAGCTTTATATATTAGATTTACCTAAATGGAAATATTGAAGACATTCAAAGTAAGATACAGACTGTGTCCATCACCCTGACGCACGTTTTTGCCTTGCTTCTATCGGGGACGTCTTACTGAAGGGGAATTTTTAGCTATTTAAGATTAAGTTGGCCGATCAGGAGGATCGAAATAGGTACCAAAACACATGCTCACTGATAACTAATAGCAGCAGTTTTGAGGAGCCCCCTGACTGGCCTTTTTAATCTTAAAGAGCTATGATGCCCCTTTACTAGGACACACCCCAGGAAGAAGCAAGGTGAAATGCGACATTGAGGTGAGTGATACAGCCTGTACTTTATTTATTGATGTCTTCGGTATTTTAATCTAGGTCAATTATTGCCATATATTTAGCTGTCTTCTTTGACATCCTTCACTCTATATACTTGAGTTTTATGACTTCTGATTTATACTTGAATCTTGCATTTGCACTTTATTTTTTACATATCCATACCTCATAAAAGTATTTTTCCATAGTTGTTGTCAACTTCAGTTAAATGTAACAATACATGTGAAAACTGTTATACTCAATGAAATATGTGCTTGATAGTGTTACTATGGAGATTATCCTATGCAAGTATAATTTTTTCATGCAAATAAACAGCAGTGTTCCGAGACAAAAACCCACTGCTGAGCAATAAGAACATAAAAGCTCATGTCAGTTTTGCCATAAAACATCTCGATGATCTCCAAGACATTTGGGAAAATACAGTACTCTGCAGATGGAAGACACAAAAGTTGAACTTTTTGTAAGGTGTATGTCCCATTACAACTGGCATAGAAGCAACACAGCATTTCAGAAAAGGAACATCATACCAACAAGAAAATATGGTAGTGGTAGTGTAATGGTCGGGGTTTTTTTTGCTGCTTCAGTACCTGGAAGACTCATTATGGTAAATGGAAACATTAATTCTTCTGTCTACCAAAAAAACCTTGTCACGAAAAGACACGGTTAAGTCCAGCGGACGACAATACATATACCAACAATGGAGTGGAATGAGGTAAGGAAGGCCCTAAACATAGGGAAAAAGGGATGGGGCACCTCCTGAACTCAAACATGTGCCTGTCCCTAAACTTCCCTAATGCACTAAGCGGATCCTTCCCCCCACCGCCATCACGTGTCTAGTCCCTGATTGTCACCTCACTATTTGCTGGCTAGTGCACTGGCCGACAAGGATGTTAGTATCACCACTGCAGATGGTGAACAACACAGGGACAGAAACAACCATAAAACACAGAAAAAAGGGGAAATAGTACTTAACACTGTCCCTGCTGTAAAGCACCACACAGCAGAGGATAAGGCACCAGGACTACAAATCCCACGAAAACAGCAGATTCAGCCCTGAAACCAGAGAGCTCTTTACTCCAGGTTGGTCATCATATATTACTCTATCACCGACAGTCAGCTGATGGGTCATGTGACTTTTTAAAGGATGGTGGAAGTGGCCACCAACCACATCAGCTGACTAGTAACAAAGCAGCTGCCATCAAGGAAACTTACATTAACCCTTGCTGGCTCAAAAGGAAAAAGCTACATTTAAATTATAGCGGAACCAGAGCTGCCACGAATCCAAAAATGAATCATGACAATCCTGAAGAAGAATGTCTGGCCATCTGTTTGTGACCTCAAACTTAAGCACACTTGGGTTATGCAGCAGGACGGTAATTCAAAGCACACCATCAAGTTTATCTCTGAATGGCTTATGGCTTAAGAAAAAAATCTAAGACTTTAGCGGAGTAGTCAAATTCCGGACCTTGATCCAATTGAGATGCTGGGGCATGACCTTAAAAAGACGGTCTATGTTCAGAAGCCCTCCAATATGGCTAAATTACAACAATTCTGCAAAGTTGAGTGAGCCAAAATTCCTCCAGAGCATTGTAAAAGCCAATTATCCCAAACGCTTGATTGCAATTCTTGCTGGTAAGAGTGTTCCAACCAGTTATTAGGTTTAGAGGGAAAATACTTTTTCACACAGGGCCCTGTAGGTTTGCATTTCTTTTTCCCTTAACAATAAAGACCTTCAACTTGTGTTTGCTTATGTTATCTTTGTCTAATATTTAAATTTGTTTGGTAATCTGAAACATTTAAGTGTGATAAACATGCAAAAGAATAGGAAATCATGAACTCTTTTTACACAACTGTATATCCCTCTTCTCCACACTTCTTGATTCTTGATTCAATTCCAAAATCAGCATTTAGCTATATACGCTACAATGTGCACATTTCAATACGAACAAGGAAAACCGTTGCATGAACAGGTGTGTCCAAACATTTCATTGCTGGTGTACAATATGTAACATTTATGTGCCAAAAGGATATGATATACATAATTTCATCTATTTTTTTGCATTCAGTTATTGTCTAAAGATGATGATTCTTTATAAAAGTTTTATTTTATGTAGCATTATTAATTTTTAAATGTAGAATACACTCCCTGACAGAAGTTATGTCACTTATCCATGTTATGTAAATAAAAGCTTATAACCTGACATTAAATTCATCCATTGGTTGTATAATTACTCTGTTGAAAGCTGAAACTCTTCAAAATGTGGTTTAGGTTAAGAAAATAAATTGGCATCAATGCAGAAATATTGATCATTTAATGGACACAGAATGGTCAGATTTTGGCAAGACAAAAGTTTTGTCGCCCACAGAAAGTAATGTGATATTAAAACAAATAATTAACTTAACATACAAATATATGATGCATAACATTGGTGAATGAAGTTGTGATGCTATTAGAGTCATATTTAAGATTTTGTGTGACTTCCATGAGCTTGAAGGACTGCATCCATGCGGTTCAACAATGATTTATACAATTTATTAATGAAGTCATCAGGAATAGCAAAGAATGCAGTCTTACAAGCCTCCCAGAGTTCATCTAGGTTCTTTGGTTTTGTCTTCCAAGCTTCCTCTTTCATCATACCCTAAACATGCTCAATGATGTTCATGTCTGGCGACTGGGCTGGCCAGTCCTTGAGCATCTTGATCTTTTTTACATGGAGGAACTTTGCTGTAGAGATAAATAAATAAATAAATGTTATTTTGATATAGCGCTAACATATTCCTCAGCGTTTTACAGCTTGCACACATTTTCATCACTGTCCCTGATGGGGCTCACAATCTAAATTCCCTATCAGTATGCCTTTGGAATGTTGGAGGAAACCCACGCAGCAAGGGGAGAACATACAAACTCCTTGCAGATGTTGTCCTTGGTGGGATTTGAACCCAGGACTCCAGTGTGGCAAGGCCACCGTGCTTGCCCAGTAAGAGATGGATGTATAAGATGGAGGACCATCCAGCTGCAGAATTTGACCCCTTTTATGATTTGGAATATAAGAGGTAGCTATTACTTCTTGATATTTTAGGCTATTGATATTGCCTTCCACCTTACAAATGTTTTGCACACCCCCATACTGAATGCAACCCCAGACCATGATCTTTCCATCACCAAATTTAACTGTTTTCTGTCTGTATATTGGATCCATACGGGCTCCAATAGGCCTCTATAAGTATTTGCGGCAGCTGTGGTGTAATTCTACTGAAGATTCATCAGAGAAATCCACCTTCTGCCACTTTTCCAGCATCCATCTGTTTAGCAGGCTGTGGGACCTTGCAAATGCCACAGTTTTATATTTGTCTTTTGTTTAGTGCTGGCTTCTGGGCACTGATTCGACCATGGAGGCCAATTCGAGACAGAATCCTACAAACTGTTCTAGTTGACACAGGGACTTGAGGTGACCAGGCCTGTTGGAGCTCTGCTGCAGTGGAAGAAGGGCTTGCTTTGGATTTTCTAACCAACAAACTTTCCTCCTGAGCAGTTGTCTTGCGGGGTCTGACAGACCTGGGCTTATCAAACACATCTCCAGTCTCTTCAAATCTTTTTTTTTAATTCTTTGTACTTGACGTTGAGACACATTAAAGGTGCCAGCCACCTCTGCAGTGGATCTGGTCTTCAGCCTCTTGATAATCAAGGCTTTGGTCACAGGGTGGATTTTTGGCATGTAGTCTGAGCTCAAGTTGCAGTTCAAGTGAGTCTGGTGTGCTGGGTTTCTTTTTATACACACCCACTAATTAACCGATCATTTACTGAGCACAGATGACGATGTAAACTAGGATTGGGTGCATTATATGACCAGGTGACAAAACTTTTGTATAGCCAAAATCTGACCATTCTGTGTTCATTACATGATCAATATTTCTGCATTTATGACAATTTATTTTCTTAACCTTAACCACAGGGTGTGTATGTAAAAAAATGTAAACTAGTTGGACATTTTTTCATATTTTTAACAGTTGGACTGACTTATAATAGGAACCACTTGTGTGCCCAAGTGCTCAGATAATTATTTGGTCCCAATTAATTCTGAACTCATATAATTTATCACATTTATTCAATTTATCACAGGCTTAAATTTTAATAAAATTTTTAAAAAAATTATGCTTATCTATTTACATTTTTTTCACATTTTGCATTATTTTACCTTAAATGTTTTACACTCTGGCTGTCTAGTACTTACAGATTTGCATTGGACTGGCTGTGTGTGCTATGACAGGTTTATATCTGTAGGTATAATACTTCTGTGTTAACAGTATTTTTGTACTTGCCTTAACTGAAAAGACCGGATATTGCGAGAAAATAGCTATGTGTACCAGAGTTGTTCTTTTCCCACTTATTTCCTATAATTCCAAATGAAACATAATTCCCAAGGAGATCTTAGCCTTCTGCTCCTGCTATGACCTGCCCTCTAGCACGCTTTCATGACCTACTCAAATGTGTTTTATGACCCAGATTTGTTTTCAGTTTGATACATCCTTTCTGATGTATTATAATGGCTTCCCCGGAGAGTGAGCCATGCTTCATATGAATATACAAGCTAGAAATTACATCTCATCTTTTAATCAAAACAGAAAATAAAGAATTTACTGAAGAGGCTTTTAGTAGCTAAGAGCATGCTGTTTTCCACTATTCACTTTTATTGCACATACCTGTTCATGGATTTCGTAACCACCGTGTGTAAACTGTGCCCTGCAGTTATACGACTTAAGACTTAAATGTTTTTCTACCACTTCTTCTAGATTACCGCTAATACTGTAATAAATAGCAAGTTATAAAAGGCAATATTGCGCTCCTGTATACTCTGAGGACTAAAGGCTAAAAATGTTTTCTTTTTTTTCCTGTTGATTTATTTGCACAATTAATTTATTAGTGCAAGGTTAACAGGTTCACCTCTGGAGTTCATGTACCTGAAAGCCTCTAAGGTAACAGACTTCCATTCTGCAGCTAGATTGCAGCATGATTGGAAGAATGTAACATAATCTAACTCCAAAAATAGCTCACTTTAAATAGAGCTAGAAAAAAAGACCCATAAATGTAACACTGTAACAAAGACAGGAATGCCCAGAAGGACACATACACACCTGGAAGCACACAATAGTATGTTTTAGGTATGTCTATACCATCAAACATATAGAAACTCATCTATTTTGTCATAATACACATAACCAAAACATCCATTTTATAAATAATATCTGAACAATTTGGGCTGTTTATTCCTACCTCACTAAGTATCATAAAAAATATACAATTAATGTACACATTCTTAATTTTGAGATATATGACTATGAAGATAAAGGTTGAGGTTGAACTACATTGGCTGATTTCTGCCAGCTATATTTTGCTGCAAGTTCTGTGCTCAGTGAGCATTCAGTATGAAGCGGAAATGCCAAATTGTGCTGCAAGCTTCAGATTCAGTTGGCATTCCTTATTAAGGTTTTCATTCTCTTTCTTTCTCAACATTCACTTTTCACACTGCTATAGTTTGTGTGCCTGTTGCTCTCAGTTAATTCATTTTTTATGATTTTGATAAAAGTGATTTTTGTGAAAAATGCAACTCAGAAGCATTTTTTTGAGATACTTAATATGGTGTATGGAAAGACCAGAAGATTTTTTTTTCTTCTGGATACATATAATTCAAAATTTCTCACACTGTATATAGTTTAGTGTGAAGATGTGTTGTTGCGGGTTGCAATAAAACACCTAGGCAGGTTAACAATGTAGTTTGATTTATTTCTTCCATCCATAGTTATGCAGCAAATCCACGTTGATGGCGAAAATACAATGTCCTCAGTCTACAAGTTCCCAATCTGAGATCAGTAGTTCCACTGGCCCCGTAGCAGGTGATACCCAATGTCTCCTAACTTTTGGTTAACCCACAGCTTTTGGTATCTCCAGCCGGTAAAGTGTGCAGTCACAGCTTATGTTCCTCCAGACGATGGATATCACAACTGTAGCTCATGGATAACCCTCCAGCCAACAATGATAACATTTTCTCATCAGTCCATCATACTCCAAGCCACCCCCCGGGATTGAGCCCAGCCCTCAGGAAAAACTCTCCTCCCAAAGCTAAATGTGCATTGGTAGCAGTGTCTAAGGGTACTGTCACACTTAGCGATGTACCAGCGATGCCGACCAGTGATATGACGCGGTCAGGATCGCTGGTACATCGCTAAGTGGTCGCTAGTGAGCTGCCACACAGGCAGATCTCACCAGCGACATCGCAGGGGTCGGGGTCGCTACTTACCTGTCAGACGAGGCGATCCTGACGTCCTCCCTCCCGCGTCCTCACATCGCTCGTTGTCACAGCAGGAAGCCCTAGCAGGAGGCTGATGATGAGAAACGGTCCAGGACGTTCTCGCGTGATCAGCGATAACCAGCGGGGGAGCAGTCGGAGGTAAGTATCAGACAGAGCGATATCGCTAGCAATATCGCTATAACGTCACAAAAACCAGTGACGTTATAGCGATATTTCTAGCGATATCGCTTAGTGTGACAGGCCCTTATTTAAAGGCTGAGCCACATCACCTGGCTTTCATGCGAGGCTCCCTGTGGTGATGGCTCCCCTGGGTCTACCATCGTCATCCACACAATTGGCCTAGGCTGGAAGAACAATGGATTGAGACCTTGAGATACAGAGAGTATTGATAGGATGATTGCTTTACATTTACCTTTAGCAATCTACTGTCTGGCCTTAGGTTTACATAAGATCTAGCCTACTCGTCTTCCTCTGCTTACTGTCATTGAATGTAAACATTGATTCCTGAGAATGAAATGATGAGCAAGCAAATAATTAATAAAACACAGCAAGAAAATTTCTAATAAAACACAACAGTATCAACAAAACGGGTGCTTCGTGCTGGAAAATTCTACATCCCATAGAGCATCAGACTCCGCTCTACGATCATTGGTCCAATAGTCTACATCATGATGGGTTCCTAACATATAGCAAGAATAAATTGCTACAAAGGTTCACCTGACCTATCCAGTATCAATACTACAATAAGTACTAGAAGAAAAACAGCAAATACAAAAGTGTCTTTTATTATCTTTCGTTTCTCTTAGCATGACTTATCTCTACATAAGAGGATGAACTGAACAACATTGTAAAAAAATTGCAGTAGTATTTCAGAAGTTGTCAATGCTGTATGTGTCTACACTACAGAGTAAAAGTTTAGGGTCGCTTATAAATTTCCCTATTTTTGAAAGAAAAGCAGTTTTTTCCAATGAAGCTAACATTAAATGACTCAGAAATACACTCTATACATTGTTAGTGTGGTAAATGACTATTCTAGCTGCAAACATCTAATTTGTAATGCAATATCTTCATAGGTGTATAGAGGCCCATTTCCAACAACCATCACTCCAGTGTTCTTATGGTACTTTATGTTTGCTAACTGTGTATGAATGCTAACAGATGGTTGGAATACCCTTGAAAACCCTTGTGTAGGTGTGTTAGCACAGCTGAAAACAGTTTGGCTGATTAGAGGAGCTGTAAACCTGACCTTCCTTTAAGCTAGTTGAGAATCTGCAGCATTATATTTGTTGGCTCCATTAAACTCTCAAAATGGCCATAAAAAAAGAACTTTCATGTGAAACGTGACAGTCTATTCTTGTTCTTAGAAATTAAGGCAATTCATTATGAGAAGTTGCTAAGAAACTGAAGATTTCCTACAGTGGTGTGTACCACTCACTTCAGATGAGAGCACAAACAGGCTCTAACAAGAGTAGAAAGAAGTGGGAGGCCCCGCTGCACAACTGAGCAACAAGACAAGTACATTAGAGTTTGTAGTTTGAGAAATCAATGCATCACAGGTCCTTAACTGGCAGCTTCATTAAATAGTACACACAAAATGCCAATGTCAACGTCTACGAAGAAGAGGCTACTCTGGAATGCTGGCCTACAGGGCAGAGTGGCAAAGAAAAAGCCATATCTGAGACTAGCTAATAAAAGAAAAAGATTAATATGGCAAAAGAACACAGACATTGTACAGAGGAAGATTGGAAAAAAGTAATATGGACAGACGGATCCAAGTTTGAGGTGTTTGGCTCACACAGAAGAACATTTATGAGACGTAGAACAACTGAAAAGATGCTGGAAGAGTGCCTGAAACCATCTGTCAAGCATGGTGGAGGTAATGTGATGATCTGGAGTTGCTTTGGTGCTGGTAAAGTGGGAGATTTGTACAAGGTAAAGGGATTTTGACTAAGGAAGGCTATCACTCCATTTTGCAATGCCATGCCATACCCTGTGGATAGCGCTTGATTGGAGCCAATTTCATCCTACAACAGGACAATGACGCAAAGCACACCTCCAAATTATGCAAGAACTATTTAGGGAAGAAGCAGGCAGCTGGTATTCTATCTGTAATGGAGTGGCCAGTGCAGTCACCAGATCTCAACCCCATCGAGCTGTTGTGGGAGCAGCTTGACCATATGGTATGCAAAAAGTGCCTATCAAGCCAATCCAACTTGTGGGAGGGGCATATGGAAGCATGGGGTGAAAGTTCTCCAGATTACCTCAGCAAATTAACTGCTAGAATGTCAAAGGTCTGCAATGCTGTAATTTCTGCAAAGGGAGTATTCTTTGATGAAAGCAAAGTTTGAAGGAAAAAATTATTATTTCAAATAAAAATATTTTTTTCAAACCTTGTCAATGTCTGGACTAGATTTTAAATTCTTTTGGCAACTCATTTGATTAATAAAAGTATGAGTTTTCAAGGAAAACACTAAATTGTCTGGGTGACCCCAAAATTTGGAACGGTTGTGTATATGTTGACAGATGTTAGTTTTAAATTGATTTACTTTATGTCTAGGGTTTTGCTGGCAAGAATCGCTAGCATAATCCATAGGCATTGTGAAAAGCTAGAATCTTTCAAATAAATTTGTGAAAACGTAGCAATATTAGTCTAATAAATACAATGGATATTAGCATTTTTCTGAAATATTTAATCATATTTTATGTTTATTTAATTTTTTTTCTTATTTATTTTTCTATAGTAAAAGCATTTTAATAGCTTTGCAGTCTACTTACCAATTATAGAAATATCTTCAATAATAGTGTTTTTTTCTGATTGATTTACCTTCACAATGAAATATACATTGTCAATTAAACTTTGACTCTAGTTCAAAATATAAGCTCTTCCAGGTTCTAATTAAGGGCCTGAGTGTATAGTCTTGTGGAATAATATGTCCAGGTTCAATGACATGCCTCTGGAGTCTTTACAATCAATAGCTTATCCAAGTGATATACTGATGAATGATGCACATAAATTTCCCATCATGTTTTTGTATGTGTTATTAACATTTCATCTACAATAGTTACTTTTATCTCACAAGATAGCAATAAATACAATTCACCACAAAAATATCAAAGTGTGTTTTATTCTAATGAATAGACATGCTTTCTTTTTTGTGTGGCTTCTCAAAAACAAACAAAATTGTGATTTGGCATTATCATAAGAACTAAAAAAAATACTGATGCCTGAATAGTAGGTGATTCAATACCAAAATGGGTGGTCTTGTCATCAGATAATTGATTTAAAATCTTTGTCCCACAGTATTTGTATGTACTTTTTGTCATGTTGTGTGACTGACATTAGCCCCCTTCACACATAGCGAGATCGCTAGTGATATCGCTAAAGCGTCACCGATTTTGTGACGCAACAGCGATATCGGTAGTGATCTTGCTACATGTGACACTTACCTCCGACGCGGCTTCCCACTGGATATCGCTGATCGCACGAGATCGGCCTGGTCCATTTCTCGTCATCGGCTTCCTGCTGGCGCCGACAAGTGACTCCATGGATGCGGGCGGAAGACGTCACCCTCGCTGTGTGTGACAGGTAAGTGATGACCCCCAACCGCTGCTGCATCACTGGTGAGATCTGCCTCTTTGGCAGCTCACTAGCGACCATTTAGCTATGCACCATCGATCCTGACCGGGTCGGATTGTTGTCGGGATCACTGGTGCATCGCTAAATCTAACGGTACCTTTTGTCCTTTGTGTACTCCTTAAATTTGCAGAAAAGACATAATTGTAGAATGTCAGCAAACAGTTCTTTCAATGGGTATGAATAGCCCAGCTGAAGTCCACCAGTGTTTGTGGGGCGATAGAGGTGGACACTAGGACAATGATGAAACAAATAAACAAAAATATACATAGGGGATAAAATAGTAACCCTTAGGTTTTTTTCACTAGAACACAGGACACAGGAGTGCTGCCTTAATTTTTCCTATGAGGAACTCCATACTGAGCATTTCGCTGCTTTCTTTTGATTTTTGAATAGATAGATAAATAGTTAGATAGCAAAAACCAAACTATCCAGTTGAATTCTGTTGTTTATTTAGCCCATAGTAGCAAAGTTTCGGTTCAAATGTGTGAACATTTTTCACACCTCTATAGCAGTGATGTTACAGTTCAAATGTATGGACCTTTTTCAAGCTTGAAGAAGACTCACACATTTGAATCATGATGTCACTACTATGGACTAAATAAACACTCTTTTTTGCCACAGTGCTGCCTTCAATTTTTGCCATTCATCTAGATAGATAGATAGACACTAGATAGATAAATAGATAGATAGATAGATAGATAGATTGATATTGTCTGATCTAGAAGTAGAAATCAGTGAAATTTTGGTTGAAATTAGTTAGCAAATTCTATTGCATTAATTTTTGAATGCAAATTAAATGTCTTTTTATGCTATAATTATAATTTTCCCAGCTCTCACCTGTCCCCTACTCAGTCCTCTGCTCTTCTTCTAGGTGCCCCTGCTCTTTTTCTTGGTGCTCAAAGACCTCTTCTATCTTCACAGTAGTCTTCAGTGCTTAATGCATTGACTGGTCCAGGGGGAATGATGGCATTGTGGAATCACACATGCCTTGATGTCGTGTGAGGCATAGTCATTCACTAGGCTGCACACAATGTCATGAGTTTGTAAGGTTTAGTCTGTGTTAGAGGCACTGAAGACCATGTGAAGACAGAGAAGTACCAAAGGCACTTTAAGACTATGGAACCAGTCAGAGGGATGTATGGATGGATAGATGAGTAGAGATTAGTGAACCTTTAAAGGTTTGGTTCAGGTTGGGGAAATGTTCCAATGTTTACTGAACATGTTCGACAAATATATTCAAACCCCATTGAATTCAATGGGAGGCAAAACCAATCACATAGACATGATCTTCAGGGAGCCAAAAAGCTGCCAAACAGCTCAAATTAGGGAAGACAATTATGCAAAAAAATAAATCACTTAAAAAAATTATGTGGGTTCACCAATATTTTTGATAACCAGCCAGATAGCTGCGGGCTGCCTTAGAAAGGTTTTTTTTTATCAAGAACAGAGGAGTCCTCATGCTTTTTTTAATTATTTAAAATAAATTATTTAAAAAACTGGTGTGGGGTCCTCCCATTTTTGATAACCTGCCAACCCAAATCTTACAGTTTTGGGCCAGTATTCTCAGGCTGGTAATGAACCCTCCAAGCCTTTAAATAGCAGCCCACAACCTCCCAAGGAAAGGCATTTTGCCTGGCTCTTCTCTCTTGCCCTGTGGTAGTAGCAAGTGGAGTTCATACTTGTGGGGTTGATGTCACCTTTGTATTGTCCGGTGACATCAACCAGACAGCTTAGAATTGGAGAGGTGTCTATTAGACATCTATCCATTGCTAATCTTATAGTTATATTGTAAATAAACACAAAGAATAATGTCCTTCATTGGAAATAAATCTGAATATTTGAATAATTGATTATTTTAGTTTTGTCTAGAACACTGTTTTTTTGTATGCAAGAAATGTAATTCCAGATGTACTAATCAACATATTTAATGTTCAGTAGTATATAATATAACCTAATAG
The DNA here is from genome assembly GCF_039654945.1 of Dendrobates tinctorius. Taxonomy (NCBI): domain Eukaryota; kingdom Metazoa; phylum Chordata; class Amphibia; order Anura; family Dendrobatidae; genus Dendrobates; species Dendrobates tinctorius. The sequence continues at coordinate 62,155,796 of NW_027361684.1, forward strand.
TATTTCTGGTAGAATGTACAAAGTCTATTTTTTCTGGTCAATAAAATAAACATCCAGTATTAGTGTCATTCAACTTGTGGGCCACATTCCCTGGCAGTAAGCATTACATAACATTTTGAGTACATTTCTAATGTCCTTATCAATAGGTGCACAAATCAACATCTCCTGTATACATGCTGACGCATTTGTATGCTGTGCTTTCATACATTGTGAATCACTTCATTGCTCTGATTAGGGGAAAGTAGAGTAGTAAGGATGTTATAATTCATACAATTTGGGTCTACTACTCATCGGTGATACTACTATATGAAGTAAATTCATTAGTTTGGCTCCGTGCATGTACTGCTGTCACTTGGCTGTTTTTCATATTTATGCAGTTTAGATTCTTCAAAAATAGATTTAACAACATATCTTTTATTAAGAATATATTCAATAGATTGATAGGTATGCTAATTTTTTAGATTTCACATAAATGTTGAATTGCTACATATTTAATTAACCAATATTTTTTATCATTAATTAGATCAAAATTTGTATTTTCCAATGATGTTAATGAATGTAGTACATATTATTTTGATAGAAGCAAAAAAATAAAGGCAGAAAGGTAGAAAAGATAAAAATTGAGCTTAGAGTTAAGCGGGAGTCACACACAGCAATCTCGCTAGTGATATCACTGCTGAGTCACAACTTTTGTGACGTAACAGCGATCTCACCAGCGAGATCGCTGTGTGTGACAGTGATCAGCGAGCGGCCTCCTCCCTGCCGGTATCGCTGATCGCTGTAAGAAACCTCTGGACATTTTTTTGGTCGCTGGTCTCCCGCTGGCCAGCACGCATCGCTGCGTGTGACAGGCGGGAGACCAGCGATCAGCTGTAAAAAATAGAATTAAAATAAAAAATATTGTTATTCTCACCTTCCGACTTCCCGCGCAGCATTCCCGCCTCTCTCTACGCTCCGGTCCCAGTAATCCTTTGCACGAATGACCACGAGACTTCGCGCTCCCGCGAGACCATGACGTCTTGTGGTCATTCTCGCAAAGGATTACTGCGAGCGGAGCGTGGAGAGAGGCGGGAATGCTGCGCGGGACGTCGGAAGGTGAGAATAACAATATTTTTTATTTTAATTCTATTTTTTACAGGGATGGCAAGCGATGCCGGGCGCTCGGCATCGCTGTGCTGATCGATGGTGAAGCTGTCTGTGTGACAGCTCACCAGCGATCACATAGCGACTTACCAGCGATCCTGACACCTTGATATCGGTGTCGGTATCGCTGGTAAGTCGCTATGTGTGACCCCAGCTTAAGAGATAATGTTAGAAAAATCCTTTCAATTTCTTACGCTCATTAAAATTGGCAATATAGTGTGTGAATCCATGGAATGTTGAACAGAATAGACAGAATAGAGCAGTATAGCTCATTTTGCTAGTGATGTGTTGTTTTCCAACTATTGCTCCATATGGTGGGCACTTTACAGAACAATCCATATGGCAGAGTGCTTTGACATAAGGCTGCTACATATGAAGAAGTACTTAAAGGTATGGACAATCTATAAAATTGAGTGCTATTATGCATCCCTAAGGAAAGAAGACATTATGCACAAAAGGTGGTAGATTAAAAGCACTAACACACATTAAAGGCTTTAAATAGCGATCTTACACATTTTCCTTAACATTTCTGAATCCAATAAATATATATTGTTTGTCAAACATTCATTTAACACTTTCCACAATGTTGTCTGCATTTTAATAAGTACCTTCAGCTATCATGTCTAGCGTTTTTCTTTTTTTATAAAATGTTCCATTAATCTATAGAGAATGGTTTATATTCTTAAAAATCAATTGTATTTAATGAGAATTGAACGGCAAACAATGCTATTTTCAAGACAACAAGCTTATATATTTGTTCTTACATTATATTAGAGCTTCATGTGATGGATTTCTTATAGACCCAAGTGTAAAATGAATAAAACTGTATAAAACTGTACATACATGTTCATTAGAGGCAAACAACAACCCTGTAGCATAAGTAAAGTATGTTTAGTTTAAACTATGATATATACATAACAGAGATTGAAATGATAAGCATCTTATAGGCAAGAAAAAGTTGCTTGGGATTAAGACTTTTACATAAATTTAGCCAATTTCGTTTTTATTAAAACCAGTCTTAAAGAGGTTCTTGGTGAATGAGATAAAATGGCATCCCTGATATCATTCAAACTACATCCCATCCTAGTCATGTCTAAATTCGGGTTGCAAACTGAAGACATACAGCTCTCAAGATATGTGTCTCAATGGGAAGAGCTGTATTACACCTACCTGTTGGTGGCCATGAGCACGGCTGTGATATGTGAAGAAATATGTTTTAACCCATGTTGTGCTTGGCGAGAATATCTTCAGCTTCATCCTCTTTCTCTTGCTTTAAAGCACTGCATGTAAAATGAGCTCAACTGGAATTAACATAAATTGAGAATACAGCTGGAGATAACCTCCTTTGTGCTCAGTAAGGAAGAAATATATTTTTTCATTATGACAACTGTGCTGTCAGTTGTATATGGAGATGTAGAAGATACAACTTTTGTCAGTTGATACACACATTTTGGGAGCTGTATGTCTTTTCTCTGCAGCCCATAATTACACATAACAAGAAGGAACCATTTCATATAATTCTCAGAGAACCCCTTTAACATCTTAAAAATCTAGCCAAAGTAATTTTGCCATTTATTCCCTACCTTCTTTTATTATTCTGTTTAGCCCTATGTACCCCTTTACAAAAGGAATTGTCTAATTTGAATGGCTCAGCAGTTGACTCTAGGCATCTTGATATTGGCTATTCCCACCTCAAATTAAGCATTACTACTTACATACAGTATTATAATCAGTGGGTAATCTGTGTAATGCCTGGTTAACAAGATCAACTAATTCTGCTCTGACTACTAGTAAATGACGAGAGTAAATGATTTTACTCTAGTACTTTTTTATGAAGTGGCAAAGTAAAGTCCAAAGAGTGACTGATGCCTCGTGGAATGACAAGGGTTGTCAAGCTGGGTTGTATCCAGGGGGTCAAAAGTCAGGGACAAAATGCATAGTCAAGGAAGTGGTCAGAAGAATGAAACAGTTTGAATCAGTGCACAGATAAGGAGCATAAACCACAGTAAATACCTACAATTATCAACTACAGACAGACTTCCTGAAGTTTCAATCCGGAAAAAAATTGGCCCATGCCTGCCGACAAAGAGCTAACTACATTTGATAACCAGCTCTTTGCATCAAAACACAGGTGAACTGGAGGAGGGAAAACAACTCTCAACTATCCTAAAGTTTAACAGAAACATGCTGCCATCTTCCAGTGGAATCTGCAATATTAGTGCAGCATTTGTTAATCGCACTAGTGTCAGATATGGATATGACACTAGTCTTTTACTCCTGTACCCCATAAGTTCTCCCTCATAGTATCTGCTCTGTACTTGGTCCCCCTCTGCCTGCACACTGCAAAAACAGACCCCAGAATAAATGTAGATCTCAGAGTAAAGACCCCTTACTGGAACCCTAAATGAAGTCAGATAAAGTCATATAAACCAGAATCCATAATTCAGATATCAGAACATGTGCCCTTCAGCAAACTAGATCCTTATGTGGGATGGTGCAGGGTCCCAGTATATTACTGGCTGTCTTGAAGAGGAACCTGAAGAAAGATGAGTGTTATTTGCTTCTGCCTATTGGAGGAACTGAAAAAGAGAATGCCAGATAAAAGAAGAAAAAAATGGGGGGCACATAATTAATTCTATAATAGTTATGTGCAGATCAAATATTTTTCCAACATGCAATAGCTGGAAAGTACATGTTGTAAAGGTTATTCTTTACTAATGAACTCAGATCTATAGAAAACTAGCCAAAAAAGAATACAGAAAGAGATTAGAAAATTAACATGCACTTCTGGGATGTAAGAAATAAAATAATTCAAGGCCTACAACTTATCTCCATAATACAGTAAATGACTGAAATAGCGTAAATTGAAAAACAACCCATGGTAAATAGTAAATCAATTATTCAGAATTTATTAGATTCAGCAAAACACAAGCAAATGTTGGCTTTTTCACAAAATAGCTCAATCTTCATTGCATAAATGTAAATTTATTTTCTTATGAGGCTGTTGAAAATTTTAATAGCTAAAATGTTGTCAATAACTCAAGAACAAGGTATGTTGTGGCTTCTTTTCCTCTCGGTGCAGTCCGCACAGCTATTCAGTTCTGTTAAGATAATCAAAAGAGATGACAGTGAAAAATGCTGTTTTGATTGAACCAATATAAATTTTTCAATTTGTTTTATATGAACTGTAACTTCTGTGAAGATTGATCTAGAAATTAGAAAGAATGGTTTTTCACTTTTTATACAAGTAGGTAATAACTTATCTTTACTGTGGTCAAAAAATGTGTAAAACAATTGGAAACATTAAGCCATTTGTCATGTGAAGTCCTGTCAATTTTTTTATGCAAACATTCCCCTTTTTAATTTGCATACAAAAACTCTTAACTAAGGCAGCTGGCTATACAAATCACTTGAAATGATCTCGTACAAGGAGTGCCTTATTTTTTAAGGACAGTGAATGAATGATAGTACAGAACAGTAGTTTTTCATCCACAGATCTACCATGTATCAAAAGAATTAATATAGGGGAACTAATGGAATGTCGTCTACCCTCCGTGATTTATTTTAAAAGTGAATGGTATAAGCTTTTCAAACAGAAAGTGTCTTGACTTTGCTGTCCTTGACACTGCCTTTTGCTTGAAAAGTACTATTTGTTTCATATGTCACCTCTGGGTTCATGTGTATAGTGTCAACGTAGGAGTTAATTTAAAAGTTACTGCAAGAAATATTGAGGCATATGACAATATAGGAGTTCAGAATTCCCTTTCTTCTTCTTGAGTAATATATCATATTTGTAGATATACTGAATTCTTCACAGTAGTGTTATTCCATTCATGTCGCAGGCTTTCTTTCACTTCAAATTTTTTTTAGTTGAGTTTGCTAATTTTTATTTTTGCATAGTATTGACTGTAAGCATTAGCTCCAAAATCTGATGGACATTTTTTAAGGAATGATCCGAGGCTTCAAAGACTCGTCTACTGAGAAAAGAAAAACTATAACACAGGCAGTGGAAAATCTCAACAACGATTAACACTTAACCTTTTCAATTACTGAAGTTGATGTATCACATTGACTTTTAACCTTTCTAAGTTCTAACTTAATATTTGAATGCATTTTTGAAAGTGAAAAAAAATGCAGTCAGTTTATATACTGTTTATTTTTAGGTAGATTTTATTGGAAAGTCTTCGCTTTTACTCTTAATAATGTTAGTAAAGAAAAACTAGAATGATAGTAATTGTTCTCTATCGTTTTAATTAAAATTCCCATTAATCATAGAATCATAGAATCATAGAAACGTAGAGTTGGAAGGGACCTCCTGGGCCATCTGGTCCAACCCCCTGCTCAAAGCAGGATTCGCTAAATCATCCCAGTTAGATGTCTGTCCAGCCTCTGTTTGAAGACTTCCATTGAAGGAGAACTCACCACTTCTCGTGGCAGCCTGTTCCACTCATTGATCACTCTAACTGTCAAAAAGTTTTTTCTAATATCTAATCTGTGTCTCCTCCCATTCAGCTTCATCCCATTGCTTCTAGTCTTTCCTTGTGCAAATGAGAATAAAGTTGATCCTTCTACAATGTGACAGCCCTTTAGATATTTGTAGACAGCTATTAAGTCTCCTCTCAGTCTTCTCTTTTGCAAACTAAACATTCCCAAATCCTGCAACCTTTCCTCATAAGACAGGGTTTGCAGACCGGTCACCATTCTGGTCGCTCTTTTCTGAACTTGCTCCAGTTTGTTGATGTCTTTTTTAAAATGTGGTGCCCAAAATTGGACACAATATTCCAGATGAGGTCTGACCAAAGAGGAGTAGAGGGAAATAATTACTTCACGTGATCTAGACTGTATGCTTCTGTTAATACATCCTAGAATTGCATTTGCCTTTTTTGCTGCTGCATCACACTGTTGACTCATATTCAGTCTGTGATCTATTAGTATACCCAAGTCTTTTTCACATGTGCTGTCACTTAGCCCTATTCCTCCCATTCTATATATGCTTTTTTCATTTTTATTGCCCAGATGTAGTACTTTGCATTTCTCCCTGTTAAAAACCATTCTGTTAGTTGCTGCCCACTTCTCCAGTTTATTTAAATCTTTTTGAATCCTCTCTCTCTCTTCTCTAGTATTAGCTATCCCTCCTAGCTTTGTGTCATCAGCAAATTTAATCAGTTTACCCTCAATTCCTTCATCTAAATCGTTGATAAAGATGTTGAACAATACAGGGCCCAGGACAGAGCCCTGTGGTACCCCACTTGAGACATTCTTCCAACTGGATGTGCAGCCATTTACGACCACTCTTTGGGTCCGATCACTAAGCCAGTTATGAATCCACCTAACAGTTGCCTAATTGTTCTACAGTTCTTATACAAACTCATGTATCTCCATAGGTGTAAGGTAAAACAGTGTAACCTGATCATGCCGTTATTCTATACCTTCTACACTTCTTGCTAACATACCATATCATTTTTTATCTCTTTATTGCACATTTTTCAATCTTTTTGCAGGGTGCAACCAGGCCCTTTACTTCAGGCTGAGTGATTTGGGGTGTCTATCATGTGAGGTGCACTTGTACAGTGCTGGGAACCCTTATTGATCTAATAGTATGGGCGCCATCAACAGGCTGTAAAGAAGACACTGCGCATCACACGTATCTGTGTGACTGGCACCCTATGAAAGCTTGGTCTGTGGGCATTTCAAATAGTATGCAACCACCCCAATATGAATTGTTCTATGAGTGGTTGTTCCATCAGTATTTTGTACCTATGTTGCCCTCGCCTTTATCAAGGAGTCTGCTGCATCCTGCTAGGATACCTTGATATCTGCGATCTGATCGTTTCTCGGCCTTTTGGCTAAGATCAAGTGTAGTATCTTTCAAAAAGCTGTCCTGCTCCTACCACCCTTGTACATTGATACACAATACACACTGGGTTGGTGCATTTGGTAGTACCCCAGGTGGCTCATATAGTCATCTGGTGGAAACCATGGCCCCCCAGGATCGAAGTCTTTGGGCTGGGTAAGTTTGAAGGCTTATGGTGCAATGTGCCCCAAGATTTGGTCGCCCTGGTGAGAGACTGAGCTTAATTGAAGTGAAATCCCAGGTAAGTCTTAGACTCCATAGCATGCCACACCTGGCCTTTCATACTTTCTTGAGCAACCCCACAATTCCTGGCCTTTGGGTCAGGATGGGGAACAGTGTTGAGCGATACCTTCCGATATCAGGAAATATCGGATCTGATTGGATCGGACCGATACCCCAAAAATATTGGATATCGCCGATTCCGATACCGGAAACCAATGCAAGTCCATGGGACACAAATATCGGAATGAAAATAAACCCTTACTTTCCTTGTAGGTTAATTCTACATGAAGGAAAACTACTAAGAATAATGAAGAATGTATTGGGGAGGTGGAGGAGACATTAAAGGCATAGAGGTTTAGCCCAATTAAATGGAATAGCAGGAATTAATTTTTTTTAAGACGTTCGGCGTTACAAAGATATTGACTATGTTAAACGGGTTGTCCAGGCTTTTCACATAATCTCAGTGCATATCTGGGCTGCAGAATGCTGACATTAAGTAATTTTCCTTTTGTGGCTAGTCTGGGGGTGTGTGTTCTGGCATTGAAATGAGAACTGGTCGTTTCCTCCCCCTCACTAGTTTCACTTTCCATAGATCACTGTTCAGCGTGTGTCTGGGGGAGGAGCAGCTTGGTGGTCTGCTTGCAGCCAATCACAGCCATGCCATTAGTTAACATGCCTAACATGCATAACAGGATATGCCCACACTTCTTAGGATTCCTCATTGGCTGAATAAAATCAAACTGGCTCATTGCATTATGGGAACTTCCAATTCTGGTATTCAATATTCTAAAAGTATCGGAACTCAGTATTGGAACGCCGATACAGCAAATATCGGCCAATACCCGATATTGCAGTATCGGAATGCTCAACACTAATGGGGAATTTTCATAAACCCGGTCGAAGGTCCAGTCAGTTTTGGGCTGAGAGCCAACATGAAACAGGGCTCCCAGCTCCACTAGAGAGCATTGAAGATCCCTGAACCTCGCTGTGGCCTTCTGGCTCGGAGGGACGGGGATGGTTTATTGGGGACTCTCTCCTCCGGGAAGGGTCCACATGAATCCTCACTTTGTGCGCTGTTTTGGTGTGACTTCGGTCACATTTTTCAGAGCCTAAGAGCCCCATCACATATAGAAATCTCGCTAGCGAGATCGCTGCTGAGTCACAAGTTTTGTGACACAACAGCGATCTCACCAGCGAGATCGCTGTGTGTGACAGCGACCAGCGACCAGCCCCCCTGACAGTATCGCTGATCGCTCTTGGAAAGCCCTGGACATTTCTTTGATCGCTGGTCTCCCGCTGGCCATCACGCATTGCTGCGTGTGACAGGCAGGAGACCAGCGATCAGCTGGTAACTTACGTACACATCGGGTATCTAAGGGATGTGCGTCCCTTAGATACCTGATGTGTACCTTAGTTAACAGCGTGCTGATGCAGGGAGCTGGAAACTAAGGTACACATCGGGTTTCTAAGTGATGCACGTCCCTTAGATACCCCATGTGTACTTTAGTTACCAGCTCCCTGCATCAGCGCGCTGGTAACTAAGGTACACAGCTATGCCGCGCGCTCAGTGTCGCTGGTGCTGATCGCTGGTGAAACTGTTTGACAGCTCACCAGCGATCATGTAGCGACTCACCAGCAATCCTGACACGTTGATATCATTGTCGGGATCGCTGGTGAGTCGCTATGTGTGACGGGGCCTTTAGATGTTGCTTCAATCAAAAAAAATCTGCGATCTGATGTGTATTCCAGAGATATCTTGTTTTTCTTATATGTAAATTAGATGTTCAGAACAATGGTATGGACAATGCACAAGATAATCTGACACCAGAGGTTATTTTACATGAAGGGGGAGTTACCAGTGTGATATGTAATGGCTGCTCTCTGCTCTCCTGATCTCGCTGCAGAGCTGTGTTTCATTCTAACTGACACATCTGCAGGTTCATCTCAGTGCTTCAGCTTCCATATCACAGGTAACCAATTTTACAATCTTGTTATATTACAGCAGAGCTGTGAGAGCTGCAGTTGCTAACGTGTTTGTAATGAGACAAAGTTCAGTTTTACTGTGCTGTGTTAGTTACATGTCTAACACTGATAGCTGCCGCTTTTATTTATAATAAACTCGGAGGTGGATCCTCATTCAAATCATTGTTTGCACCATAGCCCTGAATAGCTCATTTATATATAAGAAAAATGTGGCTTTCTCTGGAAAAAGACATCATATTGCGGATATCAAGGTATAATTTTATTCAGCTTCCTTTGACCTACATGACAACAGAGATGACTTAGGAGGGTTGATACAACTGACAAATTCTCTGTGAAGCAGATAAATAAATATTTGCTAGGTTATGCCAACACTACCTTTGTGAATTCACATTACTTGTAATTTGATTTATTTCTGATAGACCTTTGAAAGTAGGAACAAAGATGTAGCAGCCATAAATGTTTCTTATCCACACTTCATATTAGATCTGTCATGGTAAGCATGGTAAGCATATAGCTCACAGCATGTAGCTATATTAGAATGGTTAAAGGGGTCCTAACACCAGTTTTTTCATGTGTGAGCTAAGACTATCACAATAATCAGTGCCTGTGCTGAATTCCATAAAGGAGTATATAACTCCATGACTTCCCCTGTATACCTCCCAAAAACCATGGTACCGTGTTACCCAGTTGAAAAAATAATTCACTCAGTGGGAAAAAAAGATAATCTTGCAGTTATGGTACCTTTTAATGGTTAACAAAAATAAAATAAAAGATGTTACAAAGCAAGTCTCAAAAGCTCGATTTTTAACATCATTTATTTTATTTTTGCTAGCCAATAAAAGGCATAACTAAAAGATTTTCTTGTTTTTCCCACTGAGATCAATCTTTATTAATTTTTTAATCTTCAACTTACTGCTCACAGTATTTCTGACCAGTGGTGCCCAAACTTTTATATTGTACTCTATTTTAGTATTTTTGATAACTAGAGGCGGAAGACCTGTGAAGACTCAGACGTCAAGGTTAGATTTCAGAAAGGCAGATTTTAAGGGATTCAGAAAGAGAATTGGAGGGATCCAATGGCTGGATATCCTTAAAGACAAAAATGTCCATGAAGGATGGGAAATCTTGAAAAATGAAATTCTCAAAGCACAGTTGTTAACAATTCCGAAAAGAGGGAAGAATAGGAAGCATTTAAGGAAACCAGGATGGGTGAACACAGAACTTAAGCACACGCTAAAAAGGAAGAAAAAAATGTTTATAAAATGGAAAGAGGGAGGCATATCTAAAGAAGAATATAATGCTGTCTGCAGAATCTGCAGGGCACAAATCAGATTATCTAAAGCTGAAAATGAATTGAGGCTTGCAAGAGATGTCAAAAGCAATAATAAAGGATTTTGGGGATATGTCAAAAGTAAAAGAAAAGTCAAAGATGCTATAGGATTTTTACAGGATGAAAATGATGAAATGGTAAGACAGGATGTTGAGAAGGCTGAACTTTTAAATTCCTATTTTGCATCTGTTTTCTCTCAGAAAGGAAATGTAACACCAACTGTTATTCACTGTCCTATTAAGGGAATAGAAGAATCCAGGATATCTATAAACAGAAAGATAGTGAGGAAACACTTAGCTAACCTAAATGAATTCAAGTCTCCAGGTCCAGATGAATTACACCCCAGAGTACTGAAGGAGATAGCAGAAGAAATTTCTGAACCACTCTCCATAATCTTTGAAAATTCTTGGAGAACAGGAGAAGTGCCAGAAGACTGGAGAAGAGCAAATGTTGTTCCTATCTTCAAAAAGGGGAAGAAGGTGGACCCAGGCAACTATAGGCCGGTGAGTCTGACTTCTATACCAGGAAAGATCTTTGAACAAATTATTAAACAACATTTAAGTCAATACCTGGATAAGAATGAAGTGATTAAACAGAGTCAGCATGGGTTTGTAACTAATAAGTCATGTCAGACTAACTTAATTTCCTTCTATGACGGTATCACTGATTGGGTGGATCAAGGAAATGCTGTAGATATAGTATATCTTGACTTCAGCAAAGCATTTGACAAAGTCTCTCATACAATCCTTATTGAAAAAATGACTAAGTATGGAATGGACAAGGCAACTGTTAGGTGGATTCATAGCTGGCTTAGTGATCGGACCCAAAGAGTGGTCGTAAATGGCTGCACATCCAGTTGGAAGAATGTCTCAAGTGGGGTACCACAGGGCTCTGTCCTGGGCCCTGTATTGTTCAACATCTTTATCAACGATTTAGATGAAGGAATTGAGGGTAAACTGATTAAATTTGCTGATGACACAAAGCTAGGAGGGATAGCTAATACTAGAGAAGAGAGAGAGAGGATTCAAAAAGATTTAAATAAACTGGAGAAGTGGGCAGTAACTAACAGAATGGTTTTTAACAGGGAGAAATGCAAAGTAATACATCTGGGCAATAAAAATGAAAAAAGCATATATAGAATGGGAGGAATAGGGCTAAGTGACAGCACATGTGAAAAAGACTTGGGTATACTAATAGATCACAGACTGAATATGAGTCAACAGTGTGATGCAGCAGCAAAAAAGGCAAATGCAGTTCTAGGATGTATTAACAGAAGCATACAGTCTAGATCACGTGAAGTCATTATTTCCCTCTACTCCTCTTTGGTCAGACCTCATCTGGAATATTGTGTCCAGTTTTGGGCACCACATTTTAAAAAAGACATCAACAAACTGGAGCAAGTTCAGAAACGAGCGACCAAAATGGTGACCGGTCTGCAAACCCTGCCTTATGAGGAAAGGTTGCAGGATTTGGGAATGTTTAGTTTGCAAAAGAGAAGACTGAGAGGAGACTTAATTGCTGTCTACAAATATCTAAAGGGCTGTCACATTGTAGAAGGATCAACTTTATTCTCATTTGCACAAGGAAAGACTAGAAGCAATGGGATGAAACTGAATGGGAGGAGACACAGATTAGATATTAGAAAAAACTTTTTGACAGTTAGAGTGATCAATGAGTGGAACAGGCTGCCACGAGAAGTGGTGAGTTCTCCTTCAATGGAAGTCTTCAAACAGAGGCTGGACAGACATCTGACTGGGATGATTTAGCGAATCCTGCTTTGAGCAGGGGGTTGGACCAGATGGCCCAGGAGGTCCCTTCCAACTCTACGATTCTATGATTCTATGATTCTATGATTCCATTGTAGATTTTTCTTTATGTTTGGGATCATTGTCATGTTGGAAGACAAATCTCCGCCCCAGTCTCAAGTCTTTTGCAAACTTCAACAAGTTTTCTTCACGAATGGTTGTGTATTTGTCTCCATCCATCTTCCCATCAATTTTAACCATCTTCCCTGTCCCTGCTGAAGAAAAGCAGGCCCAAACCATGATGCTGCCACCACCATGTTTGACAGTGGGGATGGTGTGTTCAGGGTGATGAGCTGTGTTGCCTTTACGCCAAACATATCGTTTGGCATTGTTGCCAAAAAGTTCGATTTTGGTTTCATCTGACCAAAGCACCTTCTTCCCCATGTTTGGTGTGTCTCCCAGGTGGCTTGTTGCAAACTTTAGATGACACTTTTTATGGATATGTTTGAGAAATGGATTTCTTCTTGCCAATCTTCCATAAAGGCCAGATTTTTCCAGTGTACGACTGATTGTTTTCCTTTGGACAGACTGTCCCACCTCAGCTGTAGATCTCTGCAGGTCATCCAGAGTGATCATGGGCCTCTTGGCTGCATCTCTGATCAGTCTTCTCCTTGTGTGAGATGAAAGTTTAGAGGGATGGCCGGGTCTTGGTAGATTTGCAGTGGTATTATACTTCTTCCATTTCAATATGATCGCTTGCGCAGTGCTCCTTGGGATGTTTAAAGTTTTAGAAATCATTTTGCATCCAAATCCGGCTTTAAACTTCTCCACAACAGTATCACGGACCTGCCTGTTGTGTTCCTTGTCTTCATGATGCTCTCTGTGCTTCAAACAGAACCCTGAGACTATCACAGAGCAGGTGCATTTATACAGAGACATGATTACAAACAGGTGAATTATATTTATCATCATTAGTCATTTAGGTCAACTTTGGATCATTCAGAGATCCACAATGAACTTCTGGAGTGAGTTTGCTGCACAGAAAGTAAAGGGGCTGAATAATATCACCCCACTTTTCAGTTTTTGACTTAAATTTCGTTCAACTTCCCAATTGTGTTCCACTTGTTGATTCTTCACCAAAAATTTACATTTGGTATCTTTATGTTTGAAGCATGATATGTGGGAAAAGGTTGAAAAGTTCCAGGGGTCCGAATACTTTCTCAAAGCACTGTAACTTGCAATGGTGTTTATGCACTTTTTTTTGTACAAAACAAGATTTCTATACTGTGTTCATAAATATATATTATGGTCATTATAAATTATTCCTCAGAGCCCAAATTCTGCTGTTTCTGCTTACCTCAGTTGAAGGCTTGTAAGATATTAAAGAAATTTTCTGAAAAGAAGCAAGTTTGAGATTACATCATTTTATTAAATACTTTTTTCTTTTCAGCTGTAATAAGTTAAATACATGGATATCTACTGTTGTTTTCTCTCTTTTCTGCATGTAATTTAATGTGATATAACTTTTTAATGACTAAACAAGGATAACCTTGAAAGAGGGTATTTCTTTCATTTTGGCATCTCTGATTGTAATTTATGTCAGTTGGCGCGCAAGTTCATTATGTAAATGTAACATACACTAAAAACTGTCAAAGTGAAAAGAATCTATAAACAATGTACATGTGCCCTCCTGGAACTTCCCTCCACTGCCAGCTGTTATGTCATTCCCTGTGTGAACTGGTGAGGGCAGGACTGTCACCGAGACTTGCCCTTTCCTATTATTCTTTATGCAAAGTTCTCTGCAGAAAAAGCTATTACCAGCAACATTTCTGCAACTCCAATCATTTCAGTGATTTAGGACTTGAATTCTTTACTAACACTAGCATCATAGAACAGAAGAAATACACAATGGTGTCTTCTGTTCCATTTCCATGGCTCTTTGGCAAAACCTCCTCGCACGTTTGTTAATAAAATATACATTTTTTCCACTTGTAAAACCAAATAGGGTTGAATCCTCACACTTCAAGATCCTTATGACTGCTCCAGGTATGGTTCTAGGGGATTTACACTACACTAATACTGCTTAAATTTACGATGCACATGAGGAAAAATGGAACCTCCTGACCATTCTTGTACAGAATATAATATTGTTATTTTAACGATAGATATATGGAGCAGTAATTTTAATTTTTAATTTTTCTTATGCAACTGCTTCCTTTGAAAATCATAACATTTTCCTAACGTTCTATGATACAAATGAGAAATGCTTGACAAACCCCTGGCAAACTACTCTTTTACAGTAGAAGAGCCGAATATCTGAAAGCACAATAGCATCAGTCTGTGTCTCTAGTGACACCACTGACAGTCTAAACTCTGTGTACCTTACATACACATTATGAATGTTAAGAAAGTGATATTTTATTTTGGTAAATTTGAAACTGATATAGGAGTAAATTAACAAATAAAGAAATGCACCACTTAAATATAAAACCTGCTTTGGACAATCCCTGTTTATAAAATGTTCACATATTCCTTATAAATTGATAATAGTGTTATCCCCAGGATTCAGCTTTAGGGCTCATGCATACAACAGTATTTTCAGTCTGAGAGCTTGTTAGGGCTTGCAGAACGCACCTAATAATATAAAGTAGAGGCTAGGTGCGTTCGCAGCCCAGGGTCCACCGTGCAGAGATGGTAAACTGCTGCTTAGTAATGGCGGAATACAAAGCGCACACCGGCAGGTTAACCACTGACCCGGTGTGCTCAGGCGCAAACTCTGTTACCTCACAGAGCCGCTAAAACAAATGCCGGAGCCTGTTGAACTCATAGAGCTCGGCTTGGTGAGCGCTAGTTAAAGGTTACAGAACTCTGTCCCAGAGGCACAGGGCTAGAGTTCCTCTAGACCATCAGTGTACGGCGCCGAGGCTGCGGTGCCAGCAAAAGGAAAGGAATATATAATTGTGCCAAGTGCACAGAGTACAGCTTCGGTGGACTCCACTAACCACCCAGAGTGAGGAGGAAAGCGCTAGAGTTGCACATGGCGCCGCACTGGCGGCTACTGCTACCTGGCAACAGTGCCCTGAGTAGAGAGGCACAAATGGATGCTAGCAAGTGCAGAGGACTGGGATGCACTGTGGCGTATAGCCTAGCCACTGACAGGTGCTGACTCTAACTACAAGACCCTAACATCAGACACAACCAAGGGTAGGGGTTTCATAATGAGTCAGTCACCAGATACATGCATCCATCATCATACACTCCATAAGCATTTGAGTCTACACTAGCGCATAGCCGAGCGGCCATGCGACTCTTTTATAGCGGCGTCCTTCTGGGACCTTCCCAGTGGACCAATCCGAGCAGGAAAGCGACCTGTGCATGTGACCTCCGACCTCCAATGAGAGGTCATCCCACGGGCATGATCTGTCAGCAAAAGACTGGACTTGGTCCCAGAAGCATCTGTTTGCTGCTGAATCAAGCATGGTGTTATAGCAGAGCCCAAAGGAGCAACCAGACGACTAGCATCACCCTGGGCAAGACGCCTGGACAGATGTCTCTGCTGAGCAGTAATCTCTGTGGCTGCAGAGTAATGGGAGACCGCAGAGGAAATGGCTTGAGATGCCCCTTGTTCAGTGGGGGAAACTCTACGCCTAACAGAGCTATCCGACAAACCAATAGATCGTACTTGAACCCATGTTATTTTATGGGGCCGTGCATGTCCAATTTTTCCCTCAGACAGAGTCTGTGTAAGAAAAAAAACTCACTGGATGCCTAAGTTTGATCCGATGCAAATCAATGAGTCTATGAAAAACATCTGAAAAAATACAAGAAGTCAGGTCACCACTTTTAGTCCATGTAGATGTCCATCTTGCTTCATAGCACTCCGAATGGACAAGGGTGAAGCAACCACAGCAGGATCCAGTAATAAAGAGTAACATACAGTGAATAATCAAAAGATAAAATTTAACTTATAATGCAAACAATGGTTAAAATTCCATTTAGATAATATCCAGCACAATACACACACTGGCTCGATGCCGCTAATGATCAGCGTGTTTCGACCCGTGAGTCTTATTTATGGTCTCATGCTGGACATTATCTAAATGGAATTTTAACCATTGTTTGCAATAAAAGTTAAATTTTATTTTTGGATTATTCTCTGGACGTTACTCTTCATTATGGAAAACATCGGACTGCACTTGGACGAAATCTGAATGTAGTCCGATTTTCACTGACTGACAAACTGATTAAGATGGAGAAATTTTTCTCTCCATGAACTCCTCTGAGCGAATTGGATCACACTATGATCACACTCTGATTAGAGTTTGATCAGGGTGTGGTTTGCTTAACCGACCCAATTCTTTTGGATGAGACATTACATATGCTGGTGTGATCCTATCCTTAAACTACAAAGAACTTAGCAACCATAGCATTCCAGCATCACTAAAGGAAATCTAAGGTATTGCATAGTTTTCATTAACATCATTAAACTGTTGATTTAAATCCAAGACTGAACATGCCGTATTTGCTAAAGGAAAATTCACTCTTCATAGCTGCTCTCTACTTTGGCTAATTGATGTAGATTATAAGCCCCCGTACACAACATTAATGCTGTCCGAACCTACCAATTTGTAAAGGTTTGGCCTGCTGTGTAATTTGTATGAAGCCCCTAAATTCAATCCTGAGATCATTTCAGGGAAGAGCAGAATTAAGCATATTAAATTACAATTAACGGTCCTCCCAAGAACACTGTCAGAGGTGGTAAACTGTTAGCCAACTTCTGAATGAATGTATGAGGGAAATAGGAGAGCTTGCTGAAAGCAAACAAGTGCTCATTGTCTAAAGCCCCCGCCACACTAAAGCTGGAGTCACACATAGCGACTTACCAGCGATCCCGACAACAATATCAACGTGTCAGGATCGCTGGTAGGTCGCTATGTGATCGCTGGTGAGCTGTCAAACAGACAGCTTAACCAGCGATTAGCACAGCGACGCCCCGCGCACGGCATCACTGTGTTCGTTAGCGCTAATGCCATATTCATGTCAAAAATAGAGTTAAAATAAAAAATATTGTTATTCTCACCTTCCGACGGCCCGCGCAGCATTCCCGCCTCTCTCCACGCTCCGGTCCCAGTAATCCTTTGCGAGAATTACCGTGATGACTTCTGTTCTCGAGAGATCGCGAAGTCTCGCGGTCATTCTTGCAAAGGATTACTGGGACCGGGAGCGTGGAGAGAGGCGGGAAGACTGCGCGGGACGCCGGAAGGTGAGAATAACAATATTTTTAATTTTTTTTATTTTACAGCTGATCGCTGGTCTCCCGCCTGTCACACGCAGCGATACATGCTGGCCAGCGGGAGATCAGCGACCAAAAAAATGTCCAGAGGTTTCTTGCAGCGATACCGGCAGGGGGGCCGGTCGCTGATCACTGTCACACACAGCGATCTCACTGGTGAGATCGCTGTTGTGTCACAAAAGTTGTGACTCAGCAGCGATCTCGCTAGCAAGATTGCTGTATGACGGGGCCCTAAGCGAGATCGCTGCTGAGTCACAAGTTTTGTGACACAACAGCGACCTCAGCAGCAATCTCGCTGTGTGTGACACCTATAGGTGACCGGCCCCCCGCCGGGTATTGCTGATCGTACTTTAATGTCCTGGGCCATTTTTTGAGAGCTGGTCTCCCGCTGGCAAGCACGCATCGCGTAGCAGCGGGAGACCATCGATCAAAGAGCTCCCAGCGCTGTAAGCAGACGCTGGGAGCTTGTATCCAGGGTAAATATCGGGTAACTTAGCGAGCGCAGCACTTAGTTACCCGCTGTGTACCCTGGATACCAGCGTGCTAGCGCTGGGAGCTGGTATCCAAGGTAAACAGTGGGTAACTAATCGCCATGTGCGCTTAGTTACCCGCATCCTTGCTGGTCCTGATCTCTGGTGAGTCTGCCTATTTGACAGCTCACCAGCGATCATGTAGTGACACACCAGCGATCCTGACCAGGTCATATCATTGTCAGGATCACTGGTGTGTCGCTATGTGTAACGGGACCCTAAGATGTATCCCTTTAGAATGAGGAATTTATTGTATCTTTACCAACTTCCAGTATAAGGTTTATACAGGGCTCTAGAACTTATTGCCTATCTATAGGGGAGCTAACCTTTATTAGATTGCAGAGAGGGGAACCAAAAAGCTATTTTGACTTGGCCACAGTATTTAGATGAAAGACTAGGGTGACAAACTAGACCTTTAATCTAGATGAAGGAAAGCTTGGGTGGGTTCAACTTTTAACATAACCTTTCTCTCTCAACTTCGAACAGATTTAGGTGCTGTGGCTCTCATGTGAGTGCTATAGTCTCTACACTGGTTATTTTACCATTATATACTTTATATGATGACTATATTGCAGCATTATACTGTTCAAATGAATAGAAAAAAGCTAAGGGGTTGTAAGGGAAATTAAATACTGTATGTAATTAGCCTCTTCTGAGAGGAAGAGGACTAAAGGCCCCGTCACACTAAGCGAGATTGCTAACGATATCACTTAAGCGTCACCGATTTTGTGACGTAGCAGCGATATTGCTAGCAATATCGCTAAGTGTGATATTTACCTCCGACCGGCTCCCCCGCTGTCTATCGCTGATTATGCGAGATCATCCAGGGCCATTTCTCGTCGGCCACTTCCTGCTGGGCTTCTTGCTGGTGCCGACGAGCGACGTGTGGACGTGGGCGGGAGGACTTCTTCATCGCCGCGTCTGACAGGTAAGTAACCGACCACTGCTGCATCGCTGGTGAGATCTGCCTGTTTGGCAGCTCACTAGCGACTATTTAGCGATGCACCAGCGATCCTGACCGGGTCGTATCGTGGTCGGGGTTGCTGGTGCATCGCTAAATGTGACGGTACCTTAAAGCTCTAATGCCACCCATTGAATGTAGCAATACTAAAAGTCAATATCGACCCTTTAATGAGCCTTGTCACATGACTTTTAATAAGAAGCGAAACCAGACACTTGAAGCATAGTAACGAGCACATAAGTAGGAACCAGTGTAAAACCAATGTAAAACCCACTGTACACAGCGAAAAAGCAGCAGTGTTTACATGGTCATCATGGTCTTTTTAGGTAGCTGATTGACAGGGGTTTTAGACCTCCAGCAATATAATTAAACAGCATAAAGTATGATTTATGATAATAGACTACTAATAATATTACTAACATTATACATCATCTGCTTTGTTAAGATTCAGTTTTATCAGCATCATCAATTACAATCCACTATATTATTATCTAATATTCCAGCACAATATCTCAAGTTGACTCTTTTTATCTTTAAATTACAATAACAATGTAAAATATAGCATTACAATGAAAGAGGTTTAGAATCCCTGTCCACAGAACCTACAAGGAACAATATACACTCACTTGTTCAAGATCACTATTCTCTCTCACAGGAGAAATAAATTCAGACTCTATATTGGTAACAGAGTCGTTAAATTCTGAGCAACTGATATCCTATTGATTTTAGTATTGCCCCCAAGCTGGAACTGTTCTTTCATATCTATGAATCCTAGAAGAACACAAACTGAAGTAAGACTTCTCTGTGATCCCTGTACAGGTTTGCTGCATTTGGGAATAAACTGTATAATATGATGGCAAAGTAACCATATATTTTTTTATTTATTTAAGGCTATTATTTCACATTCTATTTTTAATGTATTGGTCATTTATAGGCAGATAATAATTAGAAGGATCCTTAAAAATTGATACAGAACATTCTTGATAATTATTAATGAAAATGCCTGTCATTTTTGTCAATTTTTGTATTTTTAGATTGACTGGCCCAATTTAATCTAGTCAGCAATTCCATTATCTTATACAGTCTGCATAGTAATAAGAAAATATCATGTCTTTATTATTTGAAGAAATTTCTATATGAATTGGTCATTATTATGTGGATGATTATACTGTATTTATAATAATGTTTAAGCCTTGGACTGAAGTAGTGACATGTTATAATCAAAAATATATTATTAAAGGGAATATGTCACAAGTTTTTCTCTATATAAACAATACTTTCCCCAACGTTAAGACTCTTTAATAGCATTACAGAAACACTTCAAAAGAGCTCATTTTCCCTAATTACCTATTAAAATGCCTTTTATAACTGTTCATTGTCTAATGCTAATGGTCTCCAAACCATGCTTAAAACCACCTCAGTGCCTCAAATTTCTACCTCTCCAGCCTTGACTGATATGGATGTTGTCTCCTATTGTACATTATCCATAAAGACTGTTCAACTTTTGTACCTGTGCAGTAGGGAAAAAGACCAATGCAGGCACAAAAGACTTTCTGATGTAGTGAATCAATCAAGTCAGGAGAGGAATTGATTGTGAGCAAAGTTGAGGGGCCAAACCTCGTTTGGAACTGCCCATTGGATCGCTTGGCATGGATTAGTATATGGCTCTGGAAAAAGAGGTTGCAGAAAAGCTATTATAAAGGTCTAAAAAGTTGTGGATATTTTTCAATAGGGAAAACCTAGTGACTAGGGATGGGCGAACCCGAACTGTAAAGTTCGGGACCCGTACCGAACACATAGTGCTCAGTCACAAGGTCCCGAACATGGGTTCCCATGGGAAACCCGTGTTACAGTTCGAGTCCAGTTCAGGTCCAGGGCCGGCTGTAAAAAAAACAGAAAATTAAGAATAAATTTTATAATTATACTTACCTGTCTGTTATGACAAGGTAACCGAGGAGGATAACGGGGAATAGACTAGGCAACCAGATAACCAGAGAGGTTGGTAGTTAGCAGATTGCAGATCCCTAAACTGACAACACAGCTAGAATTAGCCATGGGACATACCTACGATGCCCTAGACGCCACGGCACAGCCACAGAATTAACTAAGCCTAAAGAGAGAAATGGGAAAGCTAAACTGCCCCGGAGTAGAACCCCAAAGGAATAGATTGCCCCAGAACATATTTTGCCAGTGAGACAAGATGAAGCACAAAACACAGGCAGAGAATAGAGTAAGCAAATGATGGGGCCCAAACTATCTAGATAGAACAGGACAGGAAAGGATACTGTCTGCAATCATGCAAAAAAAACCCTAAGAAAAATCCAACACGTCTGATATGCAAAAATACTGAGGCCACACGACCTCTCCCTCACTAGATCAGAACTCTGGTGTGAACTGGTTACTAAAAAGACTAACATACGCTGTGGCATATGGAACAGGGTCCAGCACAGGTTCCAACAGGGAACTAGGCTGAACACACACCAGCTTAGCAAAAATCAGAGACAAGCAAAAATGGATCCAATGCAAAAAAAGATTCAAGAAGACAAATAACTTATCTGAAAGATGCAGGATGGAGCAGGAGTCAAGCAGACTTCAAAATATGCACAGGAAGCAAACCAAATCACCAGCAAGAGCTGAGGGAAGGTTGTTCACTTAAATCTCCCAGGTCTGTAACGCCTGACCTCCAATTATCCTGCTCAGGTGATTGACTTCTGTCAGCTAGACCAGCTCCATTACCAGGAGCAACCACCAGAGAGAGCCCAATCTCAGAAGCCAGGTCCAAAGTTTTCACAACATCTGTCCAGGGATGCGTCCTCCCATCCTGCTGTCTCCCGGCCACATCTACTTCCGGAGCTGCTCATTAACTTCCATCGGTATTCACTGCACTTGGCAGTCTTCGGCTTTTTCCAGCAGTGTTCATGTGGTGACATCACTACACGAACACTGCCAGAAAAAGCCAAAGACTGCCGTGTGCAGTGAATACCGTTAATGAGAGGCCCCGGAAGCAGATGCTGCTGGGACACAGCGGTACGGGAGGGCACATCGCTGGACAGTTAAGTATAATTATATTTATTATTAATTTTCTGCTTTTTTTGCAGCACCCCACCCCATCCCATATCTGTAAAGTCCAAGTTTGGGGTTCGGACACACGTTTGCGTTATCTCCAGCCTCGAACTCGGACTTTACAAAAAACTTGGGCGAACCAGCCGATCCCGATCATCGGGGGGGTTAGCCCATCACTACTAGTGACAAATTCCTTTTTAAAGAATTTGTTATACATGGAATGAAGCCACTCTGTTGAGCAACTAATAAGCAAACCTTCTCAAGTCCTCGGCTAGGAGCTGCAATTACCTGGGAAAACTTCAACTGTCTGCTTCATGAGAACATTCTAGTGAGTGGAAAACATACATAGTTT
Source organism: Dendrobates tinctorius (assembly GCF_039654945.1). Taxonomy (NCBI): domain Eukaryota; kingdom Metazoa; phylum Chordata; class Amphibia; order Anura; family Dendrobatidae; genus Dendrobates; species Dendrobates tinctorius. Next base: position 62,178,272 of record NW_027361684.1, read on the forward strand.
CATTGAGTCTAATAAAGTTGGAGGTGCTCTTTGAAGCTACTCTTTGTTCTTAAAACGGTCCAAAGAAGTAAATTACCAGATTTCATGAGTACAAAAGAATATTAACCCATTACTCCCAAAAATCTTTTAGAAAATATGAAAATTCTTCCCCATTCAAAATAAAACAATCAAAAATATATGGTATTTGGTATTGCTGCATTCAGAAACACCCATTCTATCAATATATAAAAATAATTAATCCCGTTGGTAAATGGTGCAAAGAGAAAAAAATAAAAAAGCCAGAATTATGTTTTTTTGTTTGCCGCAACATTGCAATAAAATGCAATAACAGGCGATCAAAACATCGTATCCACACCAAAATGGCATCAATAAAAATGTCAGCTTTCATACAAAAACTAGGCCCTCACACATTGCCAGATCCTGAAAAATGGAGACATTACTGGTCTCAGAAAATGGCGCTTTTGTGTTTATACAGACTGTGGATTTTTTCAACACTTAAATAAGAAAGAATCTATACATATTTGGTATCTGTAGACTTGTACTGACCTGGAAAATCATAATGGCAGGTTAGTTTTAGCTTTTAGCAAACATAACAAAATAGACTCCAACAATTGTAGAATTACACTTTTTTTTGCAATTTCACCCACTTGGAATTTTCACTTTTTCCAGTACACTATAAAGCTAAAATCAATGATTTTGGTCAAAAGTACAACTCGTTCCGCAAAAAATAAGCCCTCATATCGCCATATTGATGGAAAAAATAAAAAGTTATGGCTCTGGGAAGAAGAGGAACAAAAAGTGAAAGTGCAAAAAGATGGTAATTGGTTAAAGTGTTTTTGTAGCTTTAGGCTACAAGTCTGCAATCACTGATATCAGGCATTGCTTGCTGTATGGCTTCTCCACTGCCAGTGCCAGCAACAAGTGAATGGAGTGAGGCAAAAAATGGCCTAGTCAGAATATGGCCAGAAGTATTTAAATTGCAGTGCATGTGATGTGAGAATTCACAAGCCTGCAGTCACATAGAATAACTGTTGACTTGTAGCTTAAGACCACACAACCCATTTAAGATAGAATGCTCTATTTCAAATTATAAAACACTAAACTTTAAAATTGCATTTGAAAAAAAAGTGTTTGTTTGAAAATGCTAAAATAGGTCCCTCCTAAATCAGTTGATAGCTTAAAATATAATTGATTGCCCCATTTAACTAATGAGAAATAAACTAATACTTACTAAAGAGTGAAAAGGTGTGTCTGGTTCTGAATTAACTAAATATTTTTTTACCTGAACCATATAGTTAGCATCGAAGGTTCGATGTATTCAGTTTACAGCCACTTTATCATTTGGCCCGTATGTAATATTCATATGATCAATGACTGTAGGCCTGTTAGAAAACTAAATAATTTTGACTCCTCATTTTTAGATGGTTGACAAGCGTTTTTGTAATTTACAGTCTATTAGGGGTACCATTACTTTTATTTGCAAGCAAGTCAGAATTTACAAAATGTGGCATTGCATTTTCTGGACTTTGGAAGCAAAGACTAGTAAATCATTCACTCACTTTACAGCTGGTAATGTATATTTTTCTTATTCCACACAAGAATGCTTTTTGTGACATCTTCAGTATAATAGAATATATGTTACTGAAGTTAAAAGGTCATTGGGAAGGTCAATTAAAGGTCCATCTTCCACTGAAACTTAGGGTCCCGTTTCCCATAGCGACGCACCAGCGATCCCAACAACTATACGACCTTGTAGGGATCGCTGGTGCATCGCTACATGGTCGCTAGTAAGCTGCCAAACAGGCAAATCTCTTAAATGAAGCAACAGTGATCCCGACAACAATGCGACCTAGTAAGGATCGCTGGTGCGTTGTCACACAGCAGCTATTCTGAACGATTCCAGCCTGCATTCCTGAGTTCTGCGTCGCCAACAAGGTCACTCATCGGCATCAAACACAGCGATGCATGCTGGCCAGCGGGACGCCGATGATGAAAAAACGGCCCAGGACATTTGAGCATGATCAGCGATATCCAGTGGGGGGGGCCGGTCGCTGCTATGTGTCACATGTAGTGAGATCGCAGGCGAGATCACTGTTGCATCACAAAATCGGTGACACATCAGCGATCTCGCTAGCGATCTCGCTATGTGAGACGGGGCCTTTATTCCGTTCACTGCCTGAGCTGTCATGACATCCCAATTGAATGTTTAAATGATCACCTGCTGTGCTACATGGTTCACCAATGGTTAAAATAAGGTAGAGATTGGACTTTGCTTCTGTGACGGCCTGTAACACAATTATAGCTGGTAGGTTTAATGTGAGTATAATGGTGATCATCCCCACTTTGTAATTAAAAAGCTCAGAACAATAATATATATTTTTTTTCTCTTACATCCATTGGCTCAATCTCAAGCCATGGCGACTTGATGGATGTACAATATGTAGGATGATATATCTTGTGCTAATCTTGATAGTTCCACAGGGGTCTTCTCCACCATTATTTTGATAGTATCAAGAAATCATTTATTTATTTTACCAATTTATATAGCGCTATTAATTCCACAGCGCTTTACAGACATTATTGGCACTGTCTCCGATGGGGCTCACAATCTAAATTCCCTATCAGTATGTCTTTGGAATGTGGGAGGAAATCGAGTACCCAGAGGAAACCCATGAAAACATGGGGAGAGTATACAAACTCCTTGCAGATGTTGTCCTTGGTGGGATTTAGACCTAGGACCTCAGCGCTGCAAGGCAGCAGTGCTAACCACTGAGCCATGTCATGTTAGGAGTTTTCATCTTCGCATTGTTCCTTCTCTTCTTCCAACCATGATGTCATTCTTCAGTGATTGCTGTCTTCATATGATGTATCCAAAGTAGGCAAGTTGTAGCTTGATGATTCATGCTTTGAGTGACATGTCTGGCTTGATTTGTTCCAAAATTGATTTATTTGTTCTTCTTTCCATCCATGGCATTGATAACATCCTTCTCAAGCATCACATTGCGAAGGGTCAATTCTTATTAAAATGAGTTACCAATGGTTACATTAAGGAAAAGATGAGACTTTGTTTCTGCCACGGCCTGTAACGCGACTTACATTTTAATTACAATGATAGCAGGTAGGATTATAGTGAGAATAATGGAGATCATCTTCACTTTGTAAGTAAATAACTCAGAACAATAATATCAACCCCTTGATATTAGATCTTTGGCTCTCCCAGCAGTTTATCCCTGTGCCTGCTTTTCCTGTTTAACATTACATAAACGAGGCATTGTAATTAGCCAATTCACAGAGAGCTCATTATGACAAAGATTCAATGTTCATACATTCATGATCACAAAATGAGATTTTTTTTCCTGGCATTTTTTTCTTCGTAATTCTTCTATCATTAAGCAACTTATAGTCGCTTCATTTGAATTCTTTCCAGTGAGCATCTCAAGTTCAGCAGCAAGACTTCTGCTATTCTAAATGCTTTCTCTAATTTTATTTTGAAAAGGTGGCCTATAATGACCGATGTAACAGTTCATTGACCTGTGCATTGTAAAGCGCTTGACATAGTTCTGAGGCAAACTAGGGCGCTAATTGTCTTCTATTGCATTCAATGGGAGAGCGCGTGTTATAGAGGTGATTATTTTTATAATAAACTTTAATAAACCTCCCGCTGGTGTTTTTAAATTAGACTATAGCTGGGGGCATGATTTTAATTAAGAAAATGCTTCACAGCTAGTATTCTGTATCATTCTCCTCCCTGGGTGAATAGGAAACTAAATATTTTGTTTGCCTTCATGTCTGTAGCCAAGGAATGAAAAAGCTCAGAATAGATGTAAAAGCCTTTTTTGAGATGAGCAATTCATAGTGTTTTGTTACACAGTGACCATGAAGTAACATGCTTTATCCTAAGTCATATTACAAGACTCGTTAAAGGGTTGATTGTGACTTGTAGGTTCACTACTACCAACAGGTGGCGCTATAGAGTTCAAGACCTCTTTCTCTCTGAAGAGGCAATTTGCATATTAAATTTCCCAGAGGAGCATTGCATGGCGAATAAACCTCCTTACCTTAACAAGCCAGAGCTGGTATGTCACTCTCCACAAGGAGAAACCTTACCCCTTAGACCCATGAAGTAACAATCATCCTGTTACCAGTGATGAGATACAGGTTCCACATACAATAATTTTCAAAGTATCTATCCAAACACCTTTATATATAGTCATATTTTATCATTTAGAAAAGGTTTGTGAAGTAAATAACTCTACTCAAAGGTTCCGGTATGCCTCAATCATTTGCAGGGAGCTCATTACTGACAGATCTGTTTTAGCATATATCTGTGTTCACCATGAAAAAAACAATTTGTCATAAGTCTACATTGTTCTGCTCCTTTGTTATTCCTTCTAGTAATGTCTGAAAAAATTACAATCACATTTCATAAAAAGGTGTATCTGTACATAATTTGACACTAGCAGCACTGACTCGATAGCGAAAAAACTGTGTAGTGACACACCCCCAACTGGTAACACCCGCTTGTCTATGTATTAATACATTTTTGAAAAATTACTGAGCAATAACAGCTTTATGCAAAAAATACAGAAAAATTGTTACTTTATAGGGAATAGAGCTATTTATAATGTATTACTATACCAAACATGTTATGTAGACTGATCGGTCATCTTAAAAACATTTTGGAACAGTTGGTAATCTGGCATCAGCTGCAAACATGCTGTAATATCCAATGCTCAAATACTTTACCTTTTTATGCATATTTTTTATATTGGATGCATTTTCTTCCTGTCACTTACTGATAACTTACCTTATTATCACAAAAATTTAAAATTATTATTTTTAATATTAAATACAGCTTTCCGTCATATAAATGATAGTGTTTGAGTTAGGCCTAGGTCACATTAGCATACGGCATATGATGTAAGAACATCAGACACGATATGCTAATGAGAGACAGTTCAAACTCTGCAGTGAGTGGGAGATGAGTGTCAGTACTCTGTTCTCCTATCCTCTCTCATGATAGAATGGCAGCGCAGGTGCGGAGGAGACAGAGAAAGTAATTTCTCCATCTCCTCCATTTGCATTAATCACACTGCACTTGGATGTGTTTCACACGCACCCATAGCCTTGTATGAGTGAGTGGGATCTGATGCTCAGATGCAGTCACAGCATTCTGCTCTTGTTTTGCCATGCTGAATCAGCATTAGAAAATAATCGCAGATCTGAGCTGCCCCATAGAATAACGTTTGTTCGAGTACTATGTGGTGTTTTATCACAAAGCACCCGGCAGTGTTATACTCTCGTATGAGAGAATCCTTATATAAAGGGAAATGTGATTTATGGAGGAGCATTTTTTACATAACTAAATTTTAAAGAGAATCTGTCACCTCATTTTTGGCCTATGAGCTGTGGCCACTGCCATCAGGGGCTTATCTACAGCATTCTGTAATGCTGCAGATAAGACCCTGATGTAACCTGAAAGATAAGAAAAACGAGTTAAATTATACTCACATGGGGGTCTGGTCCAGTCAGATGGGTGTTGCGGTCCGGCACCTCCCATCTTCTAGCGATGACGTTCTCCTCCTTACTTCTGCTGCAGCTCCTGCACAGGCAAACTTTACCTGCCCTGTTGAGGGCAGAGTAAAATACTGCAGTGTGCAGGCGCCAGACCTCTCTGACCTTTACCGGCACCTGCACACTGCAGTGCTCTGCTCTGCCCTCAATAGGGCAGATAGAGTATGCCTGCGCAGGAGCCACGGCAGAAGTAAGGAGGAGGACGTCATCGCTAGAAGATGGGAGGTGCAGGACCGGACTGCGACACCCACCGCACCGGACCGCGCCCCCCGGTGAGTATAATCTAACTCGGTTTTCTTGTCTTTCAGGTTACATCAGGGGCTTATCTACAGCATTACTGAATGCTGTAGATAAGCCCCTGATGGCGGTGGTAGCAGCTCATAGGCCAAAAATGAGGTGACAGATTCCCTTTAAATATATAGAATAATTGAACTATATTCAGAGTTTTTAAAATAGTAAATTTACACCTACTGTGTTTTACAGAGGAATGTTTGTTGCCTACTGTATAGGCAAATATGCACCATATAATTTTTTGCGCGTTATAAAGAGGATTGATTATTTTATAATTTAATGTTTTTTTTGCTTATATAGTATCCAAAATACTGTATAATGTTTATGATTGCATGTATTGTTCATATCAGTATATTGCCTTGTTTAACATAAATTGAATACCACAGTGTATTTTGTCTTCTACACCATAGTGGGTATAGTATAATTGTGGAGTTTAAATGAATAGATATAGAGTATAATGAAATTAAATGATTAAATGAAATATATGTGGTTTGTTGGATTAATTGCTCTATAATACAGTCTGTTATATTGTCGAGTATGAGTAGTATAAAGGAGTAAGTCTTGAAAAGCGCACTCAGCTTGAACTTTGCGTAAAAAATGAAAATATGATATTTAATAAATATAAGAGCTAAATGAAAAATTTAATTAGTAATTATCCTTGAAAATGTCCTACAGTTTATCCTCAAACCAATAAAGACATTGGCAAAGAATCAGTAGGTAAAAAAAGCATTTGTTCCTCGCTTGCTCTTCTCTACCACATTAGTTTTTGAACCTGCCTTGGGCATTACTATTCCCTTCCTGTTTTCTTCTGCTCATGGCTCATAGACTTAAAAGACACTTCATTTTAAAATTATCACTGCACACATTATAGGTGACCACTAATAAAATGGATAGATTTTCATAGAAAAGACTAAACTGAATTTAGGATATTTTAATTCTTAACTCGTTTTTTTGTGCTTCTATTCTCAAGAGCTTTTTTTCTAAATATTTCCTAGTTTCATATGTATACAGTATATTACCCAATAGGTATAATGTGTAAATCACTAATCTGATAAGTAATGATTTTCTTGAATATGACCTGTTCTGCTGTGCCCGGCAGGGGCTGCTACATTGTGCATTGGCTTTACTATTATTATAAGAGCAATGAAAGTGTTACATACTCAACCATGTCCGATTTCTGTAATTTTTATGGCACCTGCCAGACAAACCTCTCTGACTCACCAAGCATTTGTTTCTTATGGAGTGAGGCAATGACACTTGCGTAACTCCTTGTCCTTTAAGTTTTTTGTGTCCTCCTGCTTTGCAGCAGTATTGATGCCCATCTTTCCATTTTAGTACATATAAATAAGGTTTTCATACTGACCATGGTATTTTATTACTTATTGCTGGTTCTAATACCTGATCTGGAAAGCTATTACTACCTCCCCTGATTCACCCAAAGATTGCTACCTGTTGCTGACCTTGGACTGGTTAATCACACGTTTTCATGCTGTATTTGTTTCTGATTCTCCTCTCATAGTTGTGACCATGACTACTGTCCAGATCATATGATTGAATACTGATTTTGTACTTGTCCTTGTACTACTATGAACTTGCTTCACCAGTCAGCAGCTACTCCATGGATGCCACCCAGGGTCCTTTGCAACACAGGTCAAATGCAGGCAAAGCGATAAAAAGGAGAAAACGTGAGCAGTCCCAGGACCTGTTTAGCAGATTGCCAAGGTTCAAGGATACCCATGAAAGCCCTCTTAAGAGTTTAGAAGACTCCAGACAAAATCTCCCCATAACAGAAAAGCTGTTTTGGAAATATCATTATAATTTGCACATTTGGGTTGAAATATTTTTTAGTCATGCATATCACTTATAATAAAGGAATCCTATGACTACTCAGTGAAGTTAAAATAGCTGGACACTTTGCATACTGGCTATGTATATAGGTGGATTCTGCACTTTGAATTTATAAAAAAACGGCTGCATATGAGGGATTTTAGATTTGGATGGTAGCCAGGTTAAGGTTAAGAGAACTCCTAATGCTGCTCGGAATGGTTATGTTATGGTAGTAACCACGTTCAGTTTTAAACTCCTAGCCAACTTTTCTAATTGCTTCCAAAATGCATAGAAAGAAGTAGAATTCATGTTTTTTTTTCCAGTTTTATGAGCTACTTCACCTAACAGTTCTTTCTAATAGGTCATTTATCAAACCTATGTTGTTCCAGTGTCTATTTGGCTATAGAAGTGAAGACACATGAATCTGTAGGTGTGAGGTGTGTGGTCAAGATGTACCAATCACAACTCTCTTAAGGTACTGTCACACTTAGCGATGTACCAGCGATCCCGACCAGCGATATGACGCGGTCAGGATCGCTGGTACATCGCTAAGTGGTCGCTAGTGAGCTGCCACACAGGCAGATCTCACCAGCGATATCGCTGGAGACGGGGGTCACTACTTACCTGTCACACCAGGCGATCCTGCGTCCTACCGCCCGCGTCCACGTGTCGCTCGTCGTCACAGCAGGAAGCCCAGCAGGAAGTAACAGTCCAGCCTGTTCTTGCGCGATCAGCGATAACCAGCAGGGGAGCCGGTCGTAGGTAAGTATCAGACACAGCGATGTCGCTAGCAATATCGCTATAACGTCACAAGTTATAGCGATATTGCTAGCGATATCTCTTAATGTGACAGGCCCTTTAGTGTTGCTCCAATTACTGAGTGGCACAGTAGCTTTGGGACTGTATTGTTCAAGTTTTTCAAGGAACCAGTATTTTCTATATAAACATGCTTTTTTGCTATAAAAAGCAAAGATACTAGCATAACATTGTGTTAAAAAGGAAATATAAACTCTCTAAGCATCATCTTGTCTAGAACTGGAAATTTGCTTTTCTCATTTTTCATATAAGAAAAGTATAGCATTTCATAAAAAAATGCTGCAGTCACTTATGATATGATACCTCTATCAGTAACCTTCCCATTTACGGTTTTTATGTTTCTTTTCTTCATATGTGTTTGGTATTGCTATTTACTGATCAGGTCTCAAAAGACAAACATTGGTTATTTGCCTGAATGGCTGCAGAGAAATGGAATCCCTGTGCAGCCATTTTCCTGTTACATTTATTAGGTCAACCTCTGCAAGCTGCTCTCGGCTCTAATGAAAATGAAAGAGCAGAAATATGGGATTCTTCCACATATAGATCTCTAGGTTACTGACTGACATATAGCATTTGTCAAGCACTGATGGGGCTGTAAATAGTCCTGTGCAGATCTGGCCTCTTAATACATGGTGTGTACTGCAAGTAAAAATGTACTGTACATAAGCAGATGGAGAAAATGTAACAATGTGTGAAATGACTGGCTTTTCCCTCATTAGCTAAAAGAAACTCATTTATTTTGGCAGAGTTTGAAATAACTAAACCAAAATGGTCTTGTGTTGTTGCAATAAATTTATGGGATGATCATCACATAAAATATAAACAAGTGCTACTAATAATTAACCATTCATTAATAAATCGTCCGGAGCGTTGTTGATCGCGCTCGTCCAATTTTCAGAGTGTGGATTTTAATTTTCAACCAGCGATAGGCCACCAACCAACATGTCAGTCTTTGACTTTTTCATAGAGAACATAGGAGCGCTTTGGTAAATGAGTGATCCTGTGTATGATAGAGTTGGGTGCGTTGGCTGTTGACCGACTGATCAGCCAATGCCAAATGCCATTTAATGTTTTTTCCAGCTTAAAGCCTCATTCACATGTCCGTGGGCCAGGTACATGGTCTATCTAGATTATTCACAGATTGAACACATACCAATTGAAATCTATGGGGGCATTTACATGTCCGTGTCTTTTCTGACTCAAGGGTCCAAACAAATATCACATCGACATGTCCATTTTTCATCCAAATCATGGATCAAAATTGTCCACAAGGTCCATGATTAACATTGAAATGGGAAGGAGAAGCATTACATTTTTTTAAGTTTTTCATCAATGACAATCACTGATGAAACACTGATGATAATAACTGAAACACTGACCAAACACTAAAACTTGATTTGCAAAAGGCGGTGGTGTTATTTTCTTTATTTTTTTACATTTTAAAAATGACTCATTTTAATTTTTAAATATCTATTTTAATAATCCAGTTAGCAACCATGAACCCCATGATCACATAGCAGGCATGTTCCTTTCTGGCCATGAAGCTACACAAAGTTTATTAAAAAGATAGCATTACAGAAATATGTTCCATTTTTGGTGTCAAAGAATAAAAATAAAAATCCATACAGCATCTCCAGAGAGGAGATATATCACACTGAACTAATTATAACTAGGGAAGGGAGAAACTAATTAAAACAGGGGAGATGAGAGAGAGGAGACAGTGCCATCTACATTGATGTAGGGGCCTCCTTCATTGACAAGGCAATAACAGAGGGATAATTTGCTGATAAGAAGTCACCAAGGCTGAGATTCGTTTACACAGAGGCGGGGAAGTACCCTTCCAAATGAAACAGCTTCCTCTGATCAAAGCACTGATCTCAGACCAGTTAGAGCCAGTGGTCAGTGATGAATATTGGGCTTTACATCAATCTGGTATTTGTGGTAGATATATGTTTGGTGTCATAGCAAAGAGAGGAACATAATGTTTTCACTCACATACCCATAAAGTCATTCTAACCTCTCCATATTAATAACAGCCTAATGGATGGTGCTGTCCATGCCTTGCTTCGTGCTTATAAAAGGGTAAAATTGTGATAAGAAACAGGATGAAAATATCTACCTCCTGAGACAGCCAGGGGCGACAATATCCTGTAAGTTTGGGGTCTGATCAAATTATGAAAGATCTGGATGATCCCACAACCAGCCTACACATGAATTCACCAAGAGAAGGTATATGGGTGTAGCTTTGATCTGTTAAACAGCGTAAATTGAGTTTGGTCATTTGTCCTATAAGGTACAATGTCATGGTCACGTGAGACTGGACACACCGCCTCCAGCAGGGTGAATTTATATGACACGCATGACCCTGGATACGCCGCCTCTAGCAGGGCGAATTTAAATAATAGAACGTGCAGCCGGATACACCGCCTCCAGCAGGCGAATTTCAGTAGTACACGTATGTCTGGATACACCGCCTCCAGCAGGGCGAATTTCAGAATAAAGGGGAAAACCAGGAAAACAATTACAATGGCGGCCCTGCGATAGGGAACGAGGACATAGAGACCTCCTGCACTCCCCTGAGTCAGTGTCTCTACACTCCTAACGATCTCTAGGCCGGTTGCGCACCGGGCGCCGACCAGGATACCTGAAATCCCTAGCTCGCCCTGAACCAATCCCTTACTAGTGAAGTGGACGGTGCAGAAACTAATCCCACCACTGGACTAAAACACACATTGAGGAAAGTGACAAACAGGGAATCACCACTTAGCTTTGCTCTGTTGCTAATGCTCCAAGCAACAGAGTCTGACACCTGAGTGCATCTTTTCCTCCAACCGGATCCAACACCTGAGTGCAGCTTTCCAGCAACAGAGTCCCGCATTTGAGTGCAGCTTTACAGCAACAGAGTCCAGCATCTGAGTGCAGCTTTCCAGCAACAAAGTCCAGCATCTGAGTGCAGCTCTCTTCCAACAACAGAGTCCAGCATCTGAGTGCAGATTTCACCATAGCTGCCACTCCACCAAGCTTTGCAAGAACTCCTTGCTGACACCATAGATGCCACTCCACCAAGCTTTGCAAGAACTCCTCACTGACACCATAGCTGCCACTCCACCATGCTTTACAAGAACTCCTCGCTGACACCATTGCTGCTACTCCTCCAAGCTTTGCCAGAACTCCTCGTTGACACAATAGCTGGCACTCCAGGATTCTGACTGAGCTGCTAGGAACTCTCTCTAGCTCCTTTCTTCACTAAGGATGGTTGGAAAACACCAATATCACCAACAGTGAGTGAGAACACCTGACTCACCTTTATAGTTAGGAGCCAGAGTCTCACACCTGTTAAAGATTCCCGTGCAATAACGCTCACCACCACTGGGGGCAAACTAGAACAAAAGACACCACTGTGTAATAACCCTAATGGCCACTGGGGGCAAAACCAACTCTAAGCAACCAGCTCAAAGGAAAAAAAAGGTTACTTATTCAAAACCTGTCATATCCAACCTGGATCATGACATACAACTTGCTGTAGTTCTGTCCATTTTCCTAAGGAGTACCTCTCTCCACTAAGATCTGAGCCATTTCCTTAACATCAGGTTTTGTAATTTTTAATGGTTATCCCTTTTATTTTATGGAATTTAGAATTTTATATACCATATTGTTTGCTCCCATTTTGTAACATCTCTGCATCTTTTTAATAAACAATAGCTACTTTTACAGATCAAATATGTAAAAATTAATAGCTTTGCTCCACTTGCTCTGTAAACCGAACCCCTGAAGCCACTAATTAGCCTGTATAAATGATTGGTGGTTACAGCTAGCAGTGTAGCAGTGGTTCCTTTTTTTTGTTATTGAGGAGTTGGCATCGACCATGCCCAGGCATAAGTATGTGTTTATATATAACATCTCACCAGAGCTGTTTAAAAGATGAAAGCTGAGCTGTGATTGGTTGCTATGAGAAAGTTTTCCTTGTAGACAGTTTTGGTAACTGAGGCCTATTATTCTTATCATGGTATTGTCCTTCTGTAAAGCTGAAAATAACAATTTAATACCTGCTGACATAGACAACCCTCTGACACAGAATGCAGGGGGATCCCATGGGGAGCCCAGTGTCACACAGGATAGGATTAGATACACAGCTCAGCACACAGTATCACACAGGATAGGATTAGATACACGGCTCAGCAGTCAGTATGACACAGGATAGGATTAGATACACGATGAAGCAGACAGTATCACACAGGAGAGGATTAGTTACACGGTTCAGCAGTCTGTATCACAAGGATTGGATTAGATACACAGGTCAGCACACAGTATCACACAGGATAGGATTAGATACACGGCTCAGCAGACAGTATCACACAGGATAGGATTAGATACACAGCTCAGCAGTGTCACACAGGATAGGATTAGATACACAGCTCAGCAACAGGATGTGCCAAAGGAGAGGACATTTTCATTCCAAGAATTCCACTCATTCCATCTGATTTGCCTTTTTATTTTAAATGCCTCCAGTTTCCAGTTCAACTGTTTTTTGCAATGTCCATTAACAATGCTCAGCGATAGTCCTTGAAAAACCAAAAATGTTGTTTATCAAAAGGCTCTTGAATGAGTTGAAAATAAAATACTATCAGTACTTTGGGTAATCGTTTAGTTAATTTCTGTTGCAAATCTGTAGTGTTGAATATATGATGTGAAATGTTTTTATGTGCAAGATAATCATTATAATTTGTTATAACCAGTTAGCTACTATGCCCAGGCAACGCCGGGCTCTTCAGCTAGTATATGTATGTGAACAGGTGTCTTTTAGGCTACGTTCACATTGCGTTAATGCAGTCCGTTCAACACATAGCATTGACTGGCTGCATTAACACAACTGTCATATTGCGATCGCATTTAGCGATCACGCTAACACAGCTTCCCTATCTGCGCTAGCAGTGATGGATTTGTTATAATCTATGTGATTATTGTTATGCTGTAATGTCTATTGTCTGTACAAATCCCCTCTGAAATGTAAAGTGCTGCAGAATATGTCGGCACTACAGAAATAAAATTTATTATTATTATAAATTTATTACTATTATGGACCCCCAGACAATGCAGACTGTGTCTAAGGGTCCGTCACAGAATTGTACAGCGCTCATCTACAGAAGTCTATAGGTGCGTTAACGCATCCGTTACATAGCGTTAATGCCGCTATGTAACGGATGCGTTAAACGTACACCATTAACGCAATATGAACCCAGCCTTATACTGATAACAAGTTCAAACAGGTGCCATTACTACTGGTAATGAGTGGAGGACAGAGGAGGCTCTTAAAGAAAAAGTTACCGGTCTGTGAGAGTCAGAAATCTTGCATGTTTTCAGGTGACCAAATACTTATTTTCCACCATAATTTGAAAATAAATCTTGTCAAATCAGACAAGATGATTTTCTGGATTTGTTTTCTCATTTTGACTCTCATAGTTGTGGTCTACCTATGATGTCAATTACAGACCTCTCTCATCTTTTTAAGTGGAAGAACTTGCCCAACTGGTGGCTGACTAAATATTTTTTCCCCACTGTGTATATATATGTATATATATACTATTTATACCAGAGGTTTACATACACTATATAAAAAGACACTAATGCATGTTTTTCTCAATGTCTGACATAAAACCAGGATAAACCTTTCCCATTTTAGGTCAATTAGGATTACCATAAGTATTAATATTTGCCAAGTGCCAGAATAATGAGAGAGAATATTTTAAGGCATTTGTATTACTTACTGCAAAGTAAGGTTTTGTCACATCTCAGCTGTCGGGTGATGTGGGAACCAGGGGCTCTTACCCTGTCCTTAACACTAGTGAACACACTAGCTTGCCCTATTCCCCAGGTGAAGATGCCGGGGCCACCAACCTTGCCTTATCTCCTATATCTGCCCTTCATCTGCACCCTTCATCTGCACCCTTCCCCCACCCAGGGAAGAGTGGAGCAACCGTGCATCGCAGTAGACCAACTAGACGAATAAGGCAACACAAATAAGGGCAACTGAAAACACCAGGCATACAAATATCCACTCACAAAGAGCAGAGGAATGCATAGGGGATTGGAAGATGGGGAAAAACTAAAGCAAGAGGAGGAAAGGAATTTATCACATTTACAAACCCAAGTGACAGTCACAAATAAATCCACCAAACTACTTCTCATATAACCACCAAACTACTCTCCTCCAAGCCATGCAGCATAAGCTAGCTCTGACAATGTGCTTCAGACAGGGCTCAGATTATATAGGGGATAGGAGTGGCTAACCGAGCTCAGCTGAGAGCTCAGACTCTCAGAGCTCCCAACATGGCCGATTAACCCCTGCTCTGCTTTTTTGCACAGGAATAGAAGCGATCAGACACTGCGGTCTTCATGGCTTCATTCTTTAGCCACTCCTATGTATAAATACAAGAAGGCTGCCCTCAAAAATGGATTATTTTGGGAAACTTTTTACAGTTTATGTGGCCTAGAAAGTCTATTAGCACAATGTGTTGTTAAATAGACTGTTTGTTACCATCCAATATCCTTTAATCGGATAGGTTGAGGTCACTTGGACATTATTAAAACATTTGTAATAAATAGCTCAAAATGGATTCAATACTGTCCTTGGAGACCTCAGAGTATTCTGCAAATACTTTTTGAGGGAATTAGAAGCTATTCTGTATTTAGATGTACAAATTTATATGCCACAAATATTTTTTTTTTAGAAAATTGAACAAAGCTGGAGATTTCAAATTTAAAAAGATCCACTAATTCCAAGCCATGACCTAAGTCGTTCTGTAGCCTTCATCTCTAGATTACCTACATCCCTGCAGAATAAACAGCAAAATGCAAACTCGTATATAGCATTTTATTTAAAAAAAAAATCACTGCAAATAAAAATATTTCCCATTTAACCAGTATATTTTATGGAAGGCACGTTGATTCCTTTGGAGCTGATCATATATACTGTATATATAACTGAACTTTCTTCTTACTATTATATTGTGCAGTGTATTCATTTTTTTATTTGCTTATTTTTGAGCTGCATTTATTTTATCCTGGAAAAACTGTGATATATGCTTCAGAGCTCTTTTTTATTGAAGTATTTGAGTGATGACCAGTTTACTGTAACTCTTTGGAGCCCAAGTGATAGGGCACCTTGCAGCTGTTTCTAACATTCTCTAATCATATCTCAAGAGTTTCCTTCATGTTTTCAAGCTGTACCAAAAGTACAAATTCACTTTAAAACCTTGCCGAAGAAAGGAATTGGCACTTGTGGGTTTTACTGTTATTATTATACTATTAGGCACTTTATTGTATCAGGTTCAAAATGCATACATTTGTGAACTTGATATTATATGGTATTACAGTGCAGGGGTCTCTGGTTTGGAACATGTGTTTTGTGCATTTACAATCAAACCCCTACTATTTTACTATGTAAAAGTGTTATTATATATCTTTTGTTGCACATATTGGCTACAATTCTTAGCATCCCTTTCTTTTGTTAGTCCACCGCTTCATATACAATGGACGCAGCTTGGGTCAATTTTCCTTGTTATGTTGTTCATTGTTTTGCATCTTTTCTTCCTGCTGGTGGTAGCAGGTGCTAAATCTGGAAAGCACATAATATATTTCTAGAAGATAGCCAGTTATAAAGAAAGGAATATCACTCAGATATTGGCCCTATCTTTTACCCAGGGAGGGAAACCGAAGACAAATTTAGTGTGTTCACTAAATGCACAAAAAATTACATTGAGATAAACAACTCTTATTAAACTTTTCTCATCTTGCAGCAAAATAATGAAACCCATAGAAAAGTTCATTTCATCATTTTTCAAAGGTACGATTTTCATAATGCAGAAATGAAAATGGAAAATTACAGTTCAGTTTAGAAATAGGAAAACAGAGGGCATGCAGTTTGGAAGAGAAGAGAAAGCAGTGAAGAAGAAAGATTGTAAGCGTAATATAAAATACTATTCATCTCGTGCTATGGCCTGCATTTTCTTTTAAATTAGTTTGCTACACAAAGGTTTCAGAAAAATAGTATTGTAAACCTAGTTCAGCTGCAATTTTAGAACGAGACTTTTGTGTTCTTGACTACAGTTGAATCCTTCATGATTATAGCATTTGAAGTGATGCAATAGGCCATTTGCCGATGGTTCGTGCTATAGATGACGCAAAGTGAATTTCTGTTAATTGGAGTTGTGATGTGCATAGAATCAATTGTTATAGCTCATTAGCATTCTTCTATATCAGAAAAGATTACATCAAAAAGAGATACCTCTTGAAATTCCAGTGTGAATTAACTATTTTTTAGTGTAAAATAATCACAAAAAAGAAATCATTATTTAGGAAACCAAATATTCTGCTGTTTACCAGAACCAGGATCATACTTTCAAGATTTATTTTGGTACTGGTTCCATGAAGTAGTTGTCATGGCTACATCCTGCAGTGTGTCTGGGATCCAGTTGCTGATGGCTCATCTGTCCAATCTAGTACAGGGGCATGCTGAAACTTTCAGCACTTTGATGGACAGCTAAGTACCTTAGTAATGTCTAGGTATATCAGTGTATATAAGTGCCTCCATACAAAAATAATGCCCTTTTTGTCCCACAAAATAATAATGCCCAAATTGTGCCTCCACACAATAATAATGCTCTCTTTGAACCATGAAATAATACAATAATCATAATGACCCTTCTTTTCTCATACACAATTGATTTTACCTTTCTGCTGTCACATACTAGTTTATCAACTTCTTCTTGCAGCTCACAACCAGGAGCATGAAGCACAATGATGTGACATTGCTATCTGATTCTCTTTGCTGCCTCCCAAACTTCATGTGATATACTATTGTGTTGTGATTGGTTACAATTTTCTATATAGAGATAAGCTGTATATGTACTAGTATGGCTTGGCTAAAGACCGACAAGGTCGAAATGCGTAGCCTCTGTCTGTTATGGCACCTGTGGAGAGCGCATAAGCTATTTGTGCATTTTAATACGTTTTTTCAATAAAGAAGAAAAGGATTTTATACGCAGCTGGAACCAATTCTTCCTTTGCCTTGTTCGTTTCCACGTTTGTCAGCAAGGGGTTCCGAGGATCTGCGCAGGTGGCTGGTGAGCTGCCTTACTTTTCATTTTGTCTTCCACAATATTTAACCCCTTTCCAACATCGGGCATACTAGCACACCATTGTCAGACCCCAATGTTTGGTGCGGGTTCTGGGCGCATGTCAGCTTATATACACAACTGACATGTGCCCGCAACAGCTGCGGGTGGAATCATGATCAAGCCAGTTAACTAGTTAAAAACCACTGTCAATCTCTGCGCTTACCGGAAGTGTGTCTAAAATCCTGCCCATCGGGGACTCCATCACCTATGGGTCAGCATGACAACCAGAGGTCTCCTGCTGACCTTTATGGTGGTCATTGCTGGATTGCATTCGTTGTATTAAATTCGTTGTATTAAATTGCAGGGACTCCTGTTGACGTCACTGAGGCTGCAGGGAGTCCCCGTAATTTCATACAATGAATTAACCCCTTAAATTAACCCCTACAAGTCCAAAATTTTACCAACAAACCCTCATCTAATTAATAGTGATAGACATAACAAAAAAAACATGAAATGAAATGTTAACTATATGTAAACCATGTGTCATTTCATGTCGGGCAGGAGAATAATTATACAAAAGCCGGCAAATGTTTCTGCGGCTATTCTGCTATGATGAACGGTATAATTTGTAATATATATATTAATGTGTCTCTATGACATGTATAATATATATATATATATATATATGTGTATGTGTCTAGATCTATTCATTCTTTATTTAACCGGTCTCTGTGATTTTACTGTATTGGAAGAATTGCCGGCTTTTGCTAAAGGACACCGGGTGAGATTTTATCGCAAGTCACACATCTGGTCCGTTTTTAGTCCCATTTTATCTCGCACCCATAGACTTGTATTGTCGAATCCGATCCGAAAATCGGTGACAATCGCAGCATGCTGCGATTGTCTCGGTCCGAGGATCGGATCCGATCAAAAATTGCATGATGGGAGCTGCCCCATAGAATAACATTGGAACGAATGCAATGCGACTTTTTATCGCATTGCATTCGTCTGATTTAATCGCCAGTGTGACCCTGGCCTAAATGCAATAACGGGCAGTCAAAAGATCATATCTGCACCAAAATTGTATGATTGAAAACATCAGCTTGGCACACAAAAAATAAGCCATTACCCAACCCCAGATCATGAAAAATGGAGACACTACAGGTATCGGAAAATGGTGCAATTTTTTTTAGACCAGTTTCACACGTCAGTGGCTCCGGTACGTGTAGGGACAGTTTTCTCACGTACCAGAGACACTGACACACGTAGACACATTCTAATGAATGTGCCTATGCAGATGTCAGCGTGTTTTCATGGACTGTGTGTCCGTGTGCAAAATACGCTGACATGTCCGTTTTTGTGCAACAGCACGGATCACACGGACCCATACAAGTCAATGGGTCCGTGTAAACACGTACCGCACACGGATGGTGTCCGTTTGCTGTCCATGTGTGATCCGTGTGCATTTTTAAAAGTCAAAGGGTTAACATTGAAACTAATTTTTCCAATACACAGACACACGGACAGCATACGGACAGCACATGGACAGCACACGGATGGTACACACAGACATACGGAAAGCACACGGATGTCACACGGATGGCGTACATATGCACACGGACATGGATAGAATTATTTCGACGTGTGAAACTGCACTTAAAAAAACTTTGGAATTTTTTTTCACCACTTAAACAAAAAGAACCTATATATGTTTGGTGTCTGTGAACACATAATGACCTGGAGAATCATAATGGCAGGTCAGTTTTAGCATTTAATGAAAATGTCAAAAAAGGTAACTGTGGAATTGTAAAAGATATGTTAAAACCAAGTTTGTCATTCAAAAGTAAAACTTGTCCCACAAAAAAAAAGCCCTCATGTGGCCATTTTGATGAAAATATAAAAAAGTTATGGCTCTGGGAAGAAGGGGAGTAAAAAACAAAAACACAAAAACAAAAATACCGCTAGTCGTTAAGGGGTTAAGCAGCCTGTGACTTACCAGCGCTAGTTGTGGAGCAGGTAGCCAAGGACTCTTACCAGTTTTTAACCATATCCAAGAAAGAAAAGCTTTGAGTCAGTTAAAATCAATGCTTACCCAGGGGGCTGGATGGGCCTGGTCATGGTTTCGTTCCCTTTACTGCATGTTGGTCTGCTATTGGACTCTAAATATCATTCAGACAAATGTCAAATTATTACCATATGTCATTGATGTTTGAAAATGTTGCATTGCCAGCTGCAACCAGTAATAGTGAAGCAGATCATGATACACATAACTATTTTCACTAACATCAGTTGCAATATTGCAACTGATGTTAGTGAAAATAGGCTTGAATGTTGCATTCTAGCCTATTTTCCTTGACAAGTTGCTATGTATCACTATCCTTA
The DNA here is from genome assembly GCF_039654945.1 of Dendrobates tinctorius. Taxonomy (NCBI): domain Eukaryota; kingdom Metazoa; phylum Chordata; class Amphibia; order Anura; family Dendrobatidae; genus Dendrobates; species Dendrobates tinctorius. Next base: position 62,198,278 of record NW_027361684.1, read on the forward strand.
CGCAAGGTAATAATCTTTAAAGGGGTTTTCCATGCTATAGTAAACCTTCAGAAAGTAGCACATATAGCCAGAAACGGTTGGAGCATGTAAACTAATCTTAAGGCTGGAGTCACATTAAATGTATGAAAAATCGGTCCGAGTCTCCCTTATTTTTCCAAAAAATAATCTTTTTTTAATTAAATATATGTACAGTAATTTGCACACACAGTACTAATTGTATTTATCACTGACATCTATATATCTACCTATTCTATTTGTATTTACTGTATGTAATCCATCTCTTCTATCCTGTTGGCTCCTGCAGTGATTTTAGGCTATGTGCACATGGTGCAGATTCTGAGTTTTGCAGCAGATTTGGCCCTGCAGAACTGCAGCAGAACTGCATGTGATGTACAGTACCATTTAAGGCTATGTAAAACAAAAAACGCTGTGCACATGCTGCAGATTTTTCCACGCAGATTTAAAACTGCAGCATGTCACTTCTTTTGTGCAGTTCTGCAGCAGTTTTTCATCTGCTCTATTAGGCTCTGTGCACATGGTGCGGATTCTGCTGCGGATCCGCAGTGGATTTGGCCCTGTGGATCTGCCGTAGAACTGCAGGTGATGTACAGTACCATTATTGGCTATGTAAAATAAAAAAAACGCTGTGCACATCTGCGGATTTGCAGCATGTCACTTCTTTTGTGCGGTTTTGCTCCAGTTTTCCACCTGCTCCATTCTACAAATCCGCAGGTGGAAAACCGCACAAAAATGGCAGTAAAACCGCACAGACCTGCGGATTTAGTAAAATCTGTGCGGAAAAATGCGCACATAGCCTTATAGAAATCTGCAGGTGAAAACTGCAGGGGAAATCCGCACAAGAACTGAACAAAAACTGCACTAAATCTGCACTAAAACTGCTGGTAAAACGCATGTCATTTTACCTGCAGATTTTGCAAAATCTGCACGGAAAATTCCACAGCAGACTCTGCACCGTGTGCACATAGCCTTACAGAATATGGCACATGAATTACCGGCTTTTCTTCTACCTATCTATGCAATATAAATACATATATGTGTGTGTCATATTTTCTATATGTATATATCTATTCTATCTATTCAATTCTAAACTGTCAGTGTGATTTTACTGTATGCAACACATGAATTGCCGGCTTTTCAAAGGACCTTAATGCGTAAAAATCGGACAGCACTCGCATGGTCTGAGTATTGTGCAATTTTTTTTCACAACCATAGGCTTGCATTGACGAGTCTTGGTGACAATCACAGCATGCTAGGATTTTAGATGCATGCCGAATACAGCTGAGAAAATAAACGGTGATGTGAGCTGCCCCATATATGAACACTGGGCCAAGTGCTATGCAATGTTTTCTTGCATTTCATTTGTCCGTATTCTATGGTGGTGTGAATCCGAACTAAGTCACTTAATCCATTTCTTGCCCTCAAGTGAATATTAGTGTTGTGAAAGCAACAAAATACACATTGTGGTATGTTTGGTCTCACTGTTAAGTTGTACAACAAAATAATAAAAAATTTGAGAAATGTCTATAATGGTCATAAAATGGGCTCTGTGAATATTTGCGTTTGATATCGCTTACTGATCTGTTGTTGTAGGGGTTCATATGGATAGGAAAAAATCAAGGGTCACTTAAGCCCCCATTACACACTGCGATATCGCTAGCAATATCGCTGTAAAGTCACCGATCTTGTGACGTTGCAGCGATATTGCTAGCGATATCGCTGCATGTGATACTTACCTCCGACCGGCTCCCCCGCTGGTTATCGCTGATCGCGCGAGAAGCTCCTGGACCATTCCTTGTCGGTCACTTCCTGCTGGGCTTCCTGTGGCGCCAACGAGCGACGCGTGGATCCGGGCGGGAGGACGCAGGATCGCCTCGTCTGACAGGTAAGTAGCGATCCCCGTCCCCAGCGATGTCGCTGGTGAGATCTGCCTGTGTGGCAGCTCACTAGCGACCACCTAGCGATGCACCAGCGATCCTGACCGCGTCATATCGCTGATCGGGATCGCTGGTGCATCGCTAGGTGTAACGGTACCCTTTGGTTCACATTTTGGTAATATACAATGATAACTAGGTTTAGCAAAGATAAATGATGACATCTCCATACGCCTAGCCACACAGCCGTTCATTTATTTAACATCACAACTGTCGGCTTACAAAGGATGAATTGTAAGTAAAGTAAATGTTTACTTTCCTTGCTTCCTATGTATCAGGGTGTCATTTTCACTTATCAGCATTGCTCTATATGTCAGATGCTGTAAATTTGCTGTTTGCTCCCATTTAATCCCTTTAAATAGGTTTTGCATCAATCATTGCTCAAGCTCAACCAAAGGAAACCTCTGTGTTCTAGAAAAAAAAGCTCTAACAACATGGTACAGACATAATACACATGTGGTTGCTGTGGAGACAAAGTGTAAGTGTTTTTAAAGCACATTTGCCTAATTTGTATATGAATGTTTTAATCACCTACATTTAACCTACAAAATGTCAATGACAGTAATTTAATTTGCCAAACAGATTGACCATGCTTTTGAAAAGAAGCATTATCACAAGCTGAAGGTGGAATCAGCGAACATTTTATTCCATTACACGTCATTTACTCGCTTATATATTTGGTATCTAAGCAGCAATGTCAAGTGTCGCATGTCATTTACAATTGTTGCGTATATTGGTACATCACCACAAGTGAATAGTTGCCACAGGACATCCAGAAAGCAGCAAGCAACCGGGGTCAGAAAACCTCTTGTGGATGAAATTACACACACAGTCGCACATCCCCATGACACTTACTATTCTGCAGAAGTCACTGCACAACAGCTATCTCATTATCATCAGAAATAAGATTACAATGGAAGAAAACACTGATAGTGTAAAGCTGGAGGCAGAGAACTCAGGGTCCTCCATTCACAATAGGTGATATGACGCGCCCACCAGGGCCAAGGGGTACCTGGAATCGGACTGGACAGTTCTATGGGGAGGTCACGGGGCCGTGATCTGTTTCTGTGGCCCTTGCCATGTCATAAAATAGAGGATAGTTATGTGGTGTTTAATTGTAACGCCACCCATGGTGTTCGGCAATGGATGGCCGACCCTGCAGTTTTGGTCCACTGGAGCGGATGGTGACACAGCAAAGATTGTTCAGCTCCCCACGGGTAGAGTGGGGCCCCAGGGCAAATATATTTGATTGTTCAGATGGTGGTGAACATTGGAGTGCAGAGAATAAGTGAAGAACACAGAGAGGTGCAGTTTTCTTTACCTTTTACTTGAAAGTAGATACAATCTGGGGTACCAATTTCAAATGACGGATTGAGTCTGGCTTTCCTGGAGGCATTCAGGGGATCCACCCTGCCCGGTGGGGTTGGGGACCTTCCTTCTGCGCTCTCTTTTCGGATCCCTGCTGCTTTTAGCTAAGTTGCAGCCCTCTCCTGCGTGATGGTTTCTAACCTGTATGGCAAACAGTATGAGCCTATATCATGGGCACTGTCCTTTTCAGTGTCATCCCAGGGCTCTTGGTCTGCTGCCATTCCTTCAGGTGTTCAGTGTGGCCAGGGAGCATGTAGTCTCCTGCCCTCCAGATTTGGCTGTCAGCACCCTCCCAGCCAAGGACTTTGGTGTCCCTTTTTATCAGCGCTCGGCTCTGGGTTCAGCTATGCGCAATTTTAGTTCCCCAGAGCTCTTGTCTCTGCTCCTGTCCCTTCCCTCTCCAAAGACCAATTGCCACCTCTCCTCTCTCACTGTCCTGTCCCGAACTTAAGCTGGCTCCCATTTCTATGACAACTCTCCTGTTTACATTCTCTGCTGACTTCTTTCTGACTCACTAACCCCACCTGCTGGCAAGAATTTATAAGGAAGCTCCCCTTTCTGGCCTGGAGCAGGATTGACATGTACACTGTGTTACCTGGCATGGGGACTCCCCCTGCCTCCACGCATGACATCACCCCTTAGAGGGAGGCAATATCACCTTGGCAACCAGACTCTGGGGTGCCACAGATGGACTTTCATTGCTAATCTCAACCTCCTTGCACAATGACTTCTGCTCATTCCTCAGAGCATGCTCACAACACTCTTCTTCTTAGATTAATTAAAACCACTCCAGACTACAATTTCCTAAGATGCAGGTGACCGTAGTAAAGCGTATCAGCAATTTGGCTCTAACCGCTCTTGCAGACAACCATATTATTGGTCCAAGTGCATTCCGACAATTCATTTGATTTCACTCAAACCAATGTTAGTCTATGGGGCCGTGCACATGTCCAATTTGTTTTGTACTGCTTGCCTGAGTTTTATCCAATATTTGAATTGCAAACAGCTGTGAGGATATCATCCAAGTGCATTCTGATTTCCATGAGTTGACACAATGGAGAAGTTGATGAAGTTTAATTCTCCATTGCCTCCTCATCAGAGAGCATTGGGTCACACTATTCTCACTCTCTGATAAAACTCTGAGCTTGATCAAAGAGTGATTTGTATAATAGGATGAGAGAATCTACGTCCGCCTGCACCTGCAATTTTTATAAAGAAAATCTAGGTGTCATGTTCCCTTACCTTGTGTTTCCTAAGTAAGACAACTTACGATTTGAAATCTCAATTTAGAAGCAAACCTGTCATGTAAAATAGTGCTATTAATCAGCAGATATGGAGTTAATTTGCAGGTTAACAGTATTCTGACAGGAAATTAATTGTATTCCGGCTTGCAATTTCATACATGTGGATGGCGCTGGCTCGGTTTCAGTCACCGCTTTGTGTGTAGAAAGTGGTGGCTGTAATTGCTCCATTGACACTACCTTTCAGCAGGCTCAGCATTAGAGACAGCTATCAGTCAGTGGTGGGGGCACTGATACAGCCACCACTCTCTAAACACAGAGTGGTGACTGAAACCGTGCAGGACTGAACATGACTGAAGCCCTGCTCACATGACTGAAAGAGCAAGCCTTCCAGGAGGAACAAAGATCACTCATTACAACAGCGGTGAACACCATCAAAACCCTATTGACCTGCAGATTAACCCCATATATGCAGGTTAATAGCATTTTTTTATGTAACAGGTTCCCCTTAAAGCTTAGGTCCAAATGGAGGTTGTTGATGTGAATTGTTGAAGCTGTATATTCTTTTATGTGAATATTGAAGTGGATCTCTTTAAAATCAATGTAAAAAAACTTGGCAAGAAGATACACTTGGGCTATTTACACACTTCATTTTGGGGGGAGTTTTTGGAACAGAAACTGATCAAATCCTCCTCCAAATCTCAGAACTAGTCCAAAGCTGTGTGTTTCCAATCAGTTTCTGCTCTGAAAACTCAGCAAAAGCACTATCTGTGCACAATGGTTTAGGCTTGATTTGGACAAGGACCATTTATTGAATAATTGTCCTACTTACCAATACGAAGTCCTGTAGATATAGAATCGGATCCAACACAGCCTAGACACACATTTTTTGGTGTCAGTTTGAAATTATAAACACTAATATCCTTATCCAGCTTTTACTTTCAAAAAATGAAGGCTAATAATTGTCCTAGAAGTAAAATGTACGTGGTCAACCTGTTACAATTTAACCCACTGATGCTCCTACACTTCACTTTATTAAAATATTCTCTCTACTTTTTATTTCTTGGAGGAAATGATAATGGAAAGAAACCTGCATCCTGCAACAGAAATTTTGCTGCAGGGAAAGAAAAATAGTGAATGTATTAATATGACTAATTTAATAGGCAAGTGTTTCACTGACCAGCAATTAATTATAGTCTGCTCTGTAATCTCATTTTAAAGATAAAAAAGCTGTAGTCTCAGCCATACAGCTATTCAGCTCTCCTGTTGTAAAGAATAGGTTGTCAGAATCACAATACTCACTGTCATTACAAGCTCTTTGTAATAAAAAATAGTATTTTAATTTAAATTAAGGACACTGAAGAAAAATATTCTGCTTGTTTTTTATATAGTAATATTTTATTCATGTTGCATTCTTGCCCTTCGGTTTATTATCACTCTTTTAATTTGTCACAGTCTGTTAAATAACGTAGAAAAAATATAATATAGTCAATTAAAAAAGTCAGAAATATTTTAAGTTATGAATGTGGCAAACTTGTAAGAAGTGCATACAGTAGATAGTACAGCAGCACTGTATTTGATGTGGATGTCTTAAAAGATATGTACAACTTTGGTAGCTCTTTCTACTACTCCAATGTATGAACCATAAAAAAGAAGTCGCTTTGATGAAAGCTTTGAAATAGACTTAAAATGTCCCAACATTTTGTGTCTACAGCTCATTTGTGGACCAATGTGTTTCCATGGCTCCAGTTTTCAATGTGGCCCTAGAGTTATACATCTGATACCTTCTTTTTAACAATCTACTGTGTGTTATCATGAAGTCCCTTTGTTTATATGGCGGCTTTTATGGTATCCCTCGTTTCAAAGACTGTTACTTTTGTGCCTCACCAGTATCCCATAACACTGCTTAAATCTCATACTTAAGGTACAGTCACACTTAGCGATGTACCAGTGATCCCGACCAGCGATATGATGCGGTCAGGATCGCTGGTACATCACTAAGTGGTCGCTAGTGAGCGGCCACACAGGCAGATCTCACCAGCGACATCGCTGGGGACGGGGGTCGCTACTTACCTGTCACACTAGGCGATCCTGCGTCCTCCCGCCCGGCTCCACGCTCGTCGCTCGTCTCTCCACAGGAAGCGCCAAAGGAAGCTGACGACGAGAAACAGTCCAGGACGTTCTCGCGCGATCAGTGATAACCAGCGGGGGAGCGGTCGTAGGTAAGTATCAGACACAGCGATGTTGCTAGCAATATCGCTATAACATCACAAGTTATAGCGATATTGCTAGTGATATCGCTTAGTGTGACACTACCTTTACTTGTGGTGTACCTAAGGTTTGCAGCTAAAGGGTTGTTGGCTCTTTTGTCTGCATATCAGAAATTATGGTTCTAGCAATGCTGCCATTTAGGCACGTAGAGGGAGTAACCTAACCTATCACTAACTTTGTCAATACAAATGTATTAAACTTCAGTCTGTCTCACATTTTGCAGTATGTCATATTTCCCTATGATCACTCAGCCTCTTTGGGTGCATCTCAAAAAAGGCTTTTTGAAGGTTTCTACATGCTCACACACATCACCACATACCCTTCACTCATAAAAGACATATCTATGGCTCAACAATTTTGAGACTCTTTCTTAGGCGACCCCTCCATATTTCTAGCCTACTTGCTCTCTCTTTCGAGTGGCTTAGGAGATCACTATTTTTTAGCCACACACTGACTAACTCTCTGACAACAAGTCATATTACCCATAGTTTTTGAACTATAAGATGCACTTTTTCCCCAAAAAATGTGGGCTCCCAAGATCTCAATCTGCACATGTGCTGCATCCGGTGGATATTTTCCCAAACCCCACTGCAAGAAATCAATGGGAAGTGCAGGGATTCCGCTCCTTGAAGATGTGAAAGCCCAATGCATGCAGTCTCACACCACTGAGAAAACCTTTCTCCCAGCTTGGGCCCGCAGCATTGCTTCAGTCCTGCTGCTACCACCAGGTTCATGCAGCAGCGACTCTGCCTTCTGTGACCCCACCCCTCTGCTAAGCTACAGTGAAACAGACTATAAGATGCACCACCATTTTATTAAAAGCATTTTTTTCCTATTTTTCTCTCCAAAATTTGGGGTGCGTCTTATGGTCGGGTGCATCTTATAGTCAGCAAAATCTGGTATATCTATGCAATTATATGATACAACAAAGCTATCTTGTGGCAGGTGAATAATATTGCAGCCATATATTTGGTGCACTGAGATATGTTCAAATAGTACCAATAGGGAATAAATTTACATTGCATTTATAGTCACACAGTTAACCTTAAGGAAAATGTGGTACAAGTAGTACATATTCTTACAAGATTACGCATTTTTTTCCTTACCAGTGAATAATAAGGTATGTACATAGGCAAAAAACTTTAGGAAATTTTAGTAAGGAATTGTTGCAATGCTGTTGGGGGCAAATAAAAAATGGTGTGAAGGAAGAATGAATATACTTTGAAGAAAATGATTTTTAATGTTTTCTTTACTGTCTGGACTAGGACTAATTGATTGTGCAAAGGTTCCTACAAAGAGCAGCTCTTGCTGTAACAAAAGTCAGAATATTCTGTTGATTAATTGTCATGATACCAGTGCTGGGTGACCGGCACTTCTGGGGTTAATGTTCTGATCTCAGTGCAGACTCTCACCTGCACACCTGGGACCTATTATGGTGGCCTCTCATTGGTTCTGGGGAGGCTTATTATAGCCTCAGGAAGCTCCCATCCCCCATCAGTTATACTTTCACCCTTGGCATTGTGTGGTGACCCCTGAGTGTGTTTGTGCTGTGTTCTGGTTGCTTGATTCTCTGTGTATGACTCGGTCTGTTCTCTGGATATCGCTTTGGATTCTGCTTGGTACCTTCTACATCCATTTGGTTTTTGATCTCTGCTTGGCCCTGACTATCCGTTCTGTCTCATCCCTGGTACAGTACTGATATCTTGTGTATGACCTTTGGCTTTGTCTGACCTTCCGTCTGTTTATCCCTCCTGTACCTCGCTTGCCTGTATTGTGCTTGACCTCTGCTTTGCTTGACTCTGAGTTTTCTACCTTCTCTGAAAGCAGGACGCTAAGCCCTGCCCCCTTGCAGTCACATGACCGTTCACATGACCATAGGTCCTATGCCGGCTGGCTAAACTTGTACATTCAGGTCCTGTGCATCTTTATTTTCTGGCTGTTCTTGTCCCCAGGGGTCCCTGCGGTGCGGGTGAGTCCCTGCTTAGCGGAGGCTGTACGCCGGCGCTGTCAGGACCCTGACCTTAATTAGATGGTAAAAAATTCATCACCTATTTCACAATAAAAAGCAATATAGCTTACTATAGGAAAACTTCTCCATGTGTAATATTTTGTGTTGTGGCTTTTTATCTGCAATTGTGCTTATCAAAAAAAAGCCAGTAATATAACAAATTAGAATATGGGAAATTAAGTTTTCTTAAATTCATGCTGATTACTCTCAATTAGTGATTCTTCTTTGGATATTTACCTCTATGAGCCATATAGAATAGAAATAGGAATATAGTGAGTGACCCCATTAAGGCCCCTTAAAAATCACTTCCTGTCCTAGTTATTGAAGCACAATGAGGTATAGCACTTGCTGCACACAACTATTTGTATTGTGAAATTTTTGGCTGGAGATACATGTTAAACCTTTAAAAAAATCCACAATTTCTTTTGGAATAATGAAATTCTCTATCTATTAAACCAAACTGCAGAAAAAATAATTTAGGCACACATCAGCTGGTAAGGTCAGGAGATCACTAATTATTATTTGTTTTTATTTTACATCATCCCATCATTTACTTATATTTCAATTATCACAAATCCTAGTTTTCTCTTCTCTTTTCGAATGTTATTACAATTCAGCATCTATTTGTCTTGTCTCATCTTAGACATTGTTAACACAATTCTTAAGTGTAATCTTGTTACCATAGAGCTCAGTGCTTGAAGATAGAATACCTCGTCATGCCTTGGGTGTAAGGCAATTTTTCTTCCTGAAGAAACACACCTCTTAACTAACAGAATGGCCTTCATGGTGGTAGCTGAATTACTCTCAGAGGAGAATATTCGCTTTTGAAAAACAAATCAATGCAACAGGAACATGGAAAGGAGAGAAAACTAGTGCGGAAAGCAAGGAAACACTGACATTCTAAATGTGCTAAATTGTTTCTGATTTAATCATTTGTCATTTCCATGATCGTCGTTCTTTCCGAAAGATTTGTCAATTACAAGATGATTCTTGTGTCACTGTTTACTACTTGGATTCAATACAAATTATGGAGTACAAGGCTGGAAAAGGCAAATTGTGCTGCTGAAAAGTTAAAACAGCAAAGCTTATTAAATTAACATTAATCTAATGAGCTCACACCATGATTGTAAGTGGTCAATCCTTAAAATGGAAATCTTTTTTTTCACAGTACAGTTGTTCTTTTATCTGACTGTTTTTTATATGATTTTCTTTAAATAAGCAGTCAAGAGGAAAGGAAATTTTACCATCACATCGGGGTGGACATACTATTGGTGAAACCTGCACAGCCGCACTTGGGCACAAGATGTTAGGAGACCCATTTCACCTCCAAACCAGGTGGAATTGTGCATTATGATGATATATTAGACTGAAAAGGGCCCATTTATTGTTTTTGCACAGGGGTCCTTTTTGTATCTGTGTCTGTCCTTTTTCCATTGTATCCAACACTAATTTTGTAGGCTTTAATAAATATTAGTTATTGGTACAGATGTGTCCTACTAAGATGAGCAAATGTGAATTTCAATTTTGCAGATCTTCTCAAAAATTTAGACAGGAATCTTGAGTTCTTTTGAATTTATTTGTTGTGAACTGAATGTCTTAATATGCTCTGAGGCTACTTAAGACCCCAAAACATATTCAGTACAGGTAAAAGAATAAATAAAAAAATTATACTGATCCTGCCTCAGCCTCTATGTGTCCAGCCATGCAAACCTTCTCTGCTCTGATTGGCATTTCTCTCAAAACCAGGTGTCTTCTCCCATCACTTTCTGGCTTCGTCAACCCCCCTCTGAACTAACAATGCCTCAAAATGACAAAACATTGCCTTGAGAAAGCTGCCGGTTCTGAGCATAAACGTGTTGGAATTAATAAAGACTCAATTGGAATTTCCAAGACTCTTCATTCCTGAAGGACAGCCCGCCTAAACTTGCCAGTCTCCATTTTTGCAGATATGATGTCAGGGTCACTCACATCATGATGTCGTGGGGCAATTTCATGATGTTTTAGGGTCCAATCAGCGTAGAGGAGCTGAACACGCTGGGATATTGTAGAAGATGGGAAGATTGGAGAGCTCCTGCACAGCTTGACAAATGAGGGACAGTCCAATGTGAATATAATTTTTTTATAACTTCTGGGTCTTTTAAAACCCAGGAAAATCATGTCCAGCTGCCTTTTTTGCTGAACCTGCACAAAGAAAGTCACCCAGAATTCACATTCACCTAAATTAAAAAAATGATTAGTTGATCTTCAATATCCACCCTTTTCATTTATCAATTTTTAATTATTCTTATTTCTCATAATAAATATACATCATCACAAAAGGCTCCTTGAAAGGCAACTTTTCACAAAGTATGATATTCACATCACAACTAATGGGTAGCTGGATTTAGACCCAAATGTCATGAATTTATTAATATCTTCCAACAGAGTATTGACAAATTATGTTTTTTTTTTCTTTTCAGCCACTTATCTCAGCAAATATTAAATTTGAAGGACAAGAAAGGGAAACACATCTGTATTTACCTTTTTGGGCATTCAGTTAAATGGCTGAAGTTGTAGTGATGTTTGTGACCAATCAAATTAAGTGTTTGTACAGTTTGAAATCTTATCATTGGCCAATTAGTACTTAAATCCTATACTGTCAGATAGTTGGAAACAGGCTGCAAAAATGTAAGACAGCAACACTATATATGCCCCTTCTCACATAACGAGATCGCTGATGCCTCATCGATTTTGTGACACAACAGCGATCTCGCCAGCGATCTCGCTACATGTGACACATAGCGGCGACCGGCCCCACCGCTGGATATTGCTGATCGTGCTCGAATGTCCTGGGCCATTTTTTCATCGTCAGCATCCCGCTGGCCAGCGCGCATTGCTGTGTTTGACGCCGACGAGTGACCTCGTTGGCGACGCAGAACTCAGGGACGCAGGCTGGAATCGTTCAGAATAGCTGCTGTGTGACAACGCACCAGCGATCCTTACCAGGTCATATTGTTGTCGGGATCACTGGTGCGTCTTTGAAGAGATCTGCCTGTTTGGCAGCTTACTAGCGACTATGTAGTGATGCACCTGCGATCTTGATGTACACTGTAATTGACAGAAAGCTTCTAATCAGTGGTGGGAGTGGCAATACACAGAAGAGGAGGAATACATGGCATGAGACAACCAGTCCTCCAGTGATAATCTCCTGCTGATAAAACTTTGATTTTACTGAAATTGAGACAAGTAAGTGACACATCATTGGGATTAGGATCTATGTCAATACATTAGAGGGCTCAGATTCCAAAGCAAAAAACCTGCTGGCAGATTACCTTTTACACAATATATCCCATCATTTCATGATTCACCTGAAAACTTTTGATTCTGGAATTCATGTCAGCAGACAAAAAGGAGCAAATGAATCATTGAGGGCTGGAAGGATAAGTGCAGAATGAGTAAGATCAGTACCAGGGGCGGGCACTGACAGCTTGGGGCCCCTGTGCAAGAAATGTGTCTGGGCCCTCTTCCTTTTATAGTGACAAAGCTATATATATATATATATATATATATATATATATATATATATATATATTGTGCCACACACATACATGTTTATATTACATAGTCTCCTTTATTATGTATATTGCTGTCCCTTATTTTGCAGTGCCCTCTCTTGCTATGCACAGCACCATTCCCTACATATTGGATTATATAGAGCCCTGTTTTTTATTACATACCGTCCTGTCTTGTTAGCTGTATAATGCAATGATGGCTAGGAAAGCTTCCTTTCTAATGGAGGAGATGATGGACTGGACGTCAGGTCACCGGCTCCTCCAACAGCAGTCATTTTATATCTAAAAAGAGAGGGGACTATGTAATAAAAGAGGGCACTGTTAATAATAAAATTAACAAGAATACACTATGTAAGAGACAGCACTGTACATAACAGCAGAGAAAGCTATATAATAAGGGACGGCACCATATATAACTAGAGAGCATGGTACATAATAAGGGACGGTGTTATGCATAATAAAAGAGGAAACTATGTAACTAAGGATGGTGTTATACAGAATTAGTGAGTACACTATATGCTAAGGGACTGTGTTATACATAATAAGTAGGTATACTATATGCTAAGGGACTGTGTTAGACATAATAAGTGAGTACACTATATACTAAGGGACTGTGTTAGACAAAATAAGCGATAATAATGTCTTCCTCCACCTCCCCCTGTTCCTAAGTCCATTATAAGTCCCCCTTCATCCCATCCCAATCCCCTACACCCCTCATTGTCCTCCTCTCCCCGCGTCCCGTTATTGTCCTCTCCCCCACCCCATCATTGCCTTCTTTCCCACCTCCATCATTGCCTTCTCCCCCACCACTATCATTGCTTTGTCACCTGCCACCCCATCATTGCCCTTTCCACCACCTCCATTATTGACTTCTCTTCCATCACCCCCATCATTGCCTCCTTCCCCATCACTCCCATCATAGTCTTTTCCACTAATACCATCAATGCCTTCTCCCCCACCCCATCATTGCCCATTCCACCACTTCCATCATTTCCTCTTCCCCCACCATCACCTCCATCATGGCCTTCTCCCCATCACCTCCATCATGGCCTTCTCCTCATCATCCCATCATGGCCTTCTCCTCATCACCCCATCATGGCCTTCTCCCCAGCACCCCATTATGGCCTTCTCTCAATCACCCCATCATGGCCTTCTCCCCATCACCGCATCATGGCCTTCTCCCCATCACCCCCATGGCCTTCTCCCCATCACCCCATCATGGCCTTCTCCACCTACAAACACACACATACACATCGATCCACACACACACATACACACGACACATACATACATACACACACACATCCAATCCACACACATACTACATACAGTTGTGGCCAAAAGTATTGACACCCCTGCAATTTTGTCAGATAATACTCAGTTTCTTCCTGAAAATTATTGCAATTACAAATTCTTTGGTATTATTATCTTCATTTAATTTGTCTTAAATGAAAAAACACAAAAGAGAATGAAGCAAAAAAACAAAACATTGATCATTTCATTCAAAACTCCAAAAATGGGCCAGACAAAAATATTGGAACTCTCAGCCTAATACTTGGTTGCACAACCTTTAGCCAAAATAACTGCGACCAACCGCTTCCGGTAACCATCAATAACTTTCTTACAATGCTCTGCTGGAATTTTAGACTATTCTTCTTTGGCAAACTGCTCCAGGTCCCTGATATTAGAAGGGTGCCTTCTCCAAACTGCCATTTTTAGATCTCTCCACAGGTGTTCTATGGGATTCAGGTCTGGACTCATTGCTGGCCACCTTAGAAGTCTCCAGTGCTTTCTCTCAAACCATTTTCTAGTGCTTTTTGATGTGTTTTGGGTCATTGTCCTGCTGGAAGACCCATGACCTCTGAGGGAGAGCCAGCTTTCTCACACTGGGCCCTACATTATGCTGCAAAATTTGTTGATAGTCTTCTGACTTCATAATGCCATGCACACGGTCAAGCAGTCCAGTGCCAGAGGCAGCAAAGCAACCCCAAAACATCAGGGAACCTCCGCCATGTTTGACTGTAGGGACCGTGTTTTTTTCTTTGAATGCCTCTTTTTTCTCCTGTAATCTCTATGTTGATGCCTTTGCCCAAAAAGCTCTACTTTTGTCTCATCTGACCAGAGAACATTCTTCCAAAACGTTTTAGGCTTTTTCAGGTAAGTTTTGGCAAACTCCAGCCTGGCTTTTTTATGTCTCGGGGTAAGAAGTGGGGTCTTCTTGGGTCTCCTACCTCACAGTCCGTTTTCATTCAGACGCCGATGGATAGTACGGGTTGACACTGTTGTACCCTTGGACTGCAGTGCAGCTTGAACTTGTTTGAATGTTAGTCAAGGTTCTTTATCCAACATCCGCACAATCTTGTGTTGAAATCTCTTGTCAATTTTTCTTTTCCGTGCACATCTAGGGAGGTTAGCCACAGTGCCATGGGCTTTAAACTTCTTGATGACACTGCGCACGGTAGACACAGGAACATTCAGGTCTTTGGAGATGGACTTGTAGCCTTGAGATTGCTCATGCTTCCTCACAATTTGGTTTCTCAAGTCCTCAGACAGTTCTTTGGTCTTCTTTCTTTTCTCCATACTAAATGTGGTACACAGAAGGACACAGGACCAAGGTTGAGTCAACTTTAATCCATGTCAACTGGCTGCAAGTGTGATTTAGTTATTGCCAACACCTGTTAAGTGCCACAGGTAAGTTACAGGTGCTGTTAATTACACAAATTAGAGAAGCATCACATGATTTTTCAAACAGTGACAATACTTTTGTCCACCCTCTTTTTTATGTTTGGTGTGGAATTATATCCAATTTGGCTTTAGGACAATTCTTTTTGTGTTTTTTCATTTAAGACAAATTAAATGAAGATAATAATAACAAAGAATTTGTGTTTGCAATAATTTTCAGGAAGAAACTGAGTATTATCTGAAAAAATTGCAGGGGTGTCAATACTTTTGGCCACAACTGTACTACATCATTGCCTTCTCCACATCACTCCCATCATCATACTACATACATACACACACATACGCAGTCACATGCACACACACAGCAGCAGTGACAGGCAGCACAGTACCTCACATGTCCGCTCTGCACCGCCTCCGCCCTCCGGCTGCTTCCTGTGTCTCTGGCACAGCGACTGCACCGCTGAATGATGGCATCATTCAACGGCATTGCTCTCTGTGTCATAGAGACAAAGGTAGTGCTGGCGCCAGAGGACAGGAAGGATCCTTGCAGTTCCACTCCTGCTGTTTTCTCTTGCAGGCAGTGGAGCTGTTGGGATCTCTCCCTGCCCACCGCTACACATGAGTTCAATCTGGCCAGGGGCCCTCCGGAGCCTCGGCCTGGAAAAACCAGCCAGATTGCCCTCATCATTAGCCGCCCTGCAGGGGCCCCCTGGAGCCTCTGGGCCCCGGTGCAACGCATCGGTTGAACCGGCGGTGTGTCCGCCCATGATCAGTACAGTTTATAGTTGATCAGTTCTCAGCCCACATGCAGTTATTTTTAAGTCACAGAAAACCTCAGAAACTCGAATAAATCCAGATCCTCGTAGATTATTGGAAAGTTAGCTTTGGCCTGTATGGAGACACTATTTTTTATTATCCAGATACATTCCCATCCAAACCTTGTGAATCTTGATTTTATACAGAATACCAAACTGTATATTGTATAGATAATCTAAAATAGAAGGCAGACTAGCATTAGTAATGAATTTTTTACACTATCGGTCTTGAAAAGCTGAGCAGGCATGACCTCTAATGCTATTTCTGTGTATGACAGAATGACAGAGTTAATAAGATAGGGACAGTGTGGAACAACTGTATGCTTCATGATAAGTCATGATTCATAGCATCATTTGCCCATACTATGTGCCACAATTAGAACAGCATAAGTAACATATGTAAATATGAGTGCTAATAAAATAAAATATACATATATGGTGATAATGCAGCCGGCTTGGTCAATGACCTCATTCGATAGTTCTCTGCTCCACTTTTTTTTAAACTAGTTCTTTTATAAAGAGACATTACACCATTCAGAATATGGTACAGAGGTATCATTTTTTTACTTAAGGCACAATACATTAACTATATTATAAAGCAGAAAATATCTTAATACAGAAACCAGGTCCTGGACACTGAATGTGGATCTGTCACCAGTTTTTAAAATAAAAGTTTATTATTCAGATTGATTAGATCTGATGAGACAGCTTAATTAACTTTTAAAGCCCATTTCAGAATGGCTAGATATTACTAGCTATGAACCCATTCTACGCCCGTGTGGCGGGCATTTTTACTGGTATATGGTCTCCCATCCTGGTATGTGCTGCCCCCCTATCCTGGTGTGCATGGCACCCCTCATCCCTATCCTGGTATGCATGCATGGTCCCCTCACCCCCTTATCCTGGTATGCATGGTCCCCTCACCCCCCCTATCCTGGTAAGCATGGTCCCCTCACCCCCCAATCCTGGTATGCATGGCCCTCTCATCCCCCTATCCTGGTATGCATTGTCCTCTCACCCCCTATCCTGGTATGCATTGTCCTCTCGCCCCCCTTTCTTGGTATGCATGGTCCGCTCACTCCCCTTTTGTGGTATGCATGGTCCCCTCACTCCCCTTTCATGGTATGCGTGGTCCCCTCACCTCCTTTCCTGGTATGCGTGGTCCCCTCACCCCCCTTTCATGGTATGTGTGGTCCCCTCACTCCCCTTTTGTGGTATGCATGGTCCCCTCACCACCTTTTCATAGTATGTGTGGTCCCCTCAGTCTCCTTTTGTGGTATGCGTGGTTCCCTCACCCCCCTTTCCTGGTATGCATGGCCCCCTCACCCATATTAAACGACACACATACAAAATAAACATTTATTCTCACCCTTCTTCCCTGTGCTCCAGCGCTGCCTGTCATGTTCTGCTGCAGGCCAGGGGAGGAGTCTGGCGCCGGAGTATGCGCATGCCCATAGCACTGTCCGGCGCCATATTGCTGAAGACACACTGCAAATGTGTCTTCCGTAAAATGGCACCGGATCACGCTATGCACATGCGTGATTCCGGCCACACTCCTGCCCCGGTCTCCAGCCGAAGAGAAGCGCCACGGCAACGCTCCTCCCGGTCAAGGTAAGTATGTAAGTATGGCGCCAGACATAGCGGTATGCAGTGTGTATGCGTACTGCCATCTCCGACGCCATACACACTCCTCACGCTGACTGCCTCATTCTGTCTGGAGCCAGACTGCGCAGGCGCGTTGCGCTTGCGTAGTCTATAAAGGCTTCAGACAGAATGACGCTTAGCCGGTTATATTATAGATTTGCTGCAAGTGGTCTGTTATTGAAATGATCATTAATGAGTCCATCTAGAGTTCAGCATAACATAGTGATTGTAACACAAGCCTCATCAGCAGTAGCATAACTTGAAGCACTTGGGTCCAAATAAAAATCTCATATGGGTCCCCTAATTATCATGAGTTGTCAATAGCATTTCTTACATGAGCCAAGGGGACTTTTTGAACCCTCTATACTACAAGGCCTTGGAGGGACTGCAACTCATGCACACACTGTAGTGATCCCTCAGCTCATTAGGTCTATGGTGCCTCATGCAAAATAGTCTTTGGCCTATTGTTCAGCCAACAACACCTCCTGACTCCTCCATGCACAGGAGTATTCCTGTGTTCTCTTCCAGAGAGCTGCTGCTAGACTCCTATGACAGCAGCATACATCACTGAGAACAAAAGGGTCAGCAGTCCAAGATTGGACATGTTTGATCCTAATCTAGCCCAAACACAATCTCTTGAGGGAGAGTCAGGGGGAATTGAGAGGACCACATACACCTTAGACTGTCATTTGAGCCTGCCAATATTTGTGGGTAATTTTAGTCTACTGAATATGGGGAATTAAGAGGTCTGTTTAATAATGTATGAAGTTTGGTGACAAAAACACTTTAATAAAGTATAAGGCATTGAATTTCTCAATGTTTGTGTCAAGTTATATTGCACAGTTTATAATTTTTCTGGAGTCCATATGTCATATTTATTGATCCTAGAAATCCTCATCAGTGCAATTAGATGAAATTTCTCATGGATTATATTGATGTAAATACTTAAATACTTTTATGGCCAAAAAAGACAAAAGTATTCTAGGAGTGATATCTTTATTGGCTAACCAGAGTAAAGATATTTCCAAGCTTTGAGAGCACAGAGGCTCCTTCATCAGACTAGGAAGGTTTAAAAATTAATTACTGAGTGATAGGCACAAAATTTAAGAGCTGTTACAACCGCTTAAATGTTTTGCTCTTGTAAACCACCTGATGAAGTGCTAATTTTTTTGATTAGCCAAAAAATGAAAAACTCCTAGACTACTTTTGTCTTTTTTGAGCAAAAGGGTTCTTTTACATTTGCTGTGTTTTTGCGGGCCATTTTTGCGGCCCCAATAGATTTCTATGGGGCCACAAAAAAGGCCCGCAAAAGTTCATCAGAGCGCCATGTGCCATATGGCTGTGAGGGCCATATATACAGCCGTGAAAAAATATCGAGCTTGCTCGATATTTTCATGGCTCACGGACACGTCCGCAATGCATTTCAATGGTACCGCAAAAACAACAGTAGCTTGTTTTTGCAGTACACCGTATTTGCGGATCGCCATATTTTTCCCACTAATTTGTTAAAACAGGGAAAAACGGCTATCGAAGGTTTTTTGAAACCCATTTTTGCGGGTTTTGTAAAAATGGCCACAAAAAGACGGTAAGTTTAAAAGAAGACAAAGTATTTACATCGATTTTTCTGGCTAACACAGCACTACAATATAGTTTTTATTGTACATCGCTATGGATTATAGAAACATTTGTTTCGGTCAAGATTTGTGAATAGATAGCCTTTTAATACAGAGGAAGGATGATAATAGAAAAAGTAGAAGAAAAAGGTAAAAGACATTGAAACAAATGGAGTTCTAAAGGGGTAAAGGGAGTTGCTACAGACAATATACAGCTCCAAATTCTGAAACACTGGTGGTGCCTTAGGGTATGTGCACACGCTGCGGATTTTGCGGCGCATCCACAGCGGATTTGACCTTGCAGATCTGCAGCAGATCCGCAAGCAATGTACAGTACCATGTTAGCCAATGGGATTTCAAAACCGCTGTGCCCACGGTGCGGATTTTTCCGTGCGGATGTGCTGCGGTTTTAAATCCACAGCATGTCATTTCTTTCTGCGGATTCCAAAGCGGTTTGACACATGTTCCATTGTCTACGTGTCAAACCGCAGGGGAAAATCCGTGGCAAATCTGCAGGAATACTACAAGTCACTTTACCTGCAGTTTTACCTGCAAATCCGCATGGAAAAACTGCAGGTGAATCCACACTGCATGTACTCAGCCTTAGTTTATTTGTTCTTGGGTTACACAGTTTATTACACATCCAACTGGGAAAAGAATACAAAAGGAACTTTATTTTCCTTATATGAGTTTGTGTTACAATATTATTATCAACAAGGGACTATTTAAATAAAGTATTTAATGCACCTAATTCAGCTTCAGTAAAACATACTGAAGATTTCCTAAACTAGAAGATTTTTCAAGTGATAGCTTTTCTTTAAAATATGGAGTAAATAGCCACAATCATTGATCGCAACTCACTAGTTTATTCTTTATTTAGAGTTGGTGAATTTATGAAAACTAAACTGTATGTTGCATTTTTTCAGCCATCACTTTGGTATGCTGAGACATTTTCCAATTTGATCATAGCTGATGAAGAATAATAAAAAAAATGTGCAGGAACAATAATTTAAAATGAGTTAATTGAAACTATTCTCCTTTGATTTTCAGTCTGCATCTTGTTATTGTTCTTCCTGGAATTAATCCCTTGATATTTACCATGGTATTAAATGGCTAGATTTGTGAAATTAAAATAAGGAGTGATTTAATAAGTCTATAGGTTCATTTCAATCAGCCTGGGTTCCAATATCGCGTCACATTAGAACTGTGTTTTTGGCAATGAAAAGAAATGTAATTTAAAGAAAGGTAATCAAAAACATTTAGACATTTTGGATTCTAAAATATTTCATTGCCATGAATAAAAATGATTACTTTCTAGGATTTTCTTTCCTTTAAAGCCTGTTGTCTAAAAATACACCCTTTTAAAAGCCTAATATACAGTATATATATATATATATATATATATATATATATATATATAGTAAGGTAGCGCTTGTTATTGAGGTAGGGGACATTCGCTAGGCAGCCAAATAACAAGGTCCGGCATGGGTTTCTCATATAACTCCAACAGTCCATGCGGTTTATTAAGCATCATAAACCATGAACAGCAACAGAAAGTTCATATACAACAGCATAGCGTCCATGACAGAGCTCCACTCTGTTAACCATGTAGTCACACAGGTTATGCAATGTCCAATACACAGGCTCTCTAGCCTCACAGTTATCTCACCTCATGGCTGAGTTATCACATGGTTGCTTCACCACACTGCAGACGTCCATTCCCTCCCCTGGGAACTCTCAGGTACTTGCAGCCATTAACCACAGCATCCACACATGCGGTTAGGAAGGCAGCCACATCTTCCTGAGGAGACCTTCCATATCTACCAATCGGGTCCAAGCATTCACTCATGTGACCTATCCTGGTCACCTTATATGGTCTGTAGCCACGCCCACCGCATCACATGGCTAAGACCTCATCGCAGGTCCTTCACACACATCCACTTTACTATGGCGTTCTAGACACCGCCCCTAGGTGGGTTTGTAGGTAGCTGGTTCTGCCCATCTCACCAGCTACCTGGAAAGCTCTCCCTGACACAGAACCTCTGCTGATCAGCACACATGTTCAAGCTTCCACCCCAAGGCCACCTACCTAGGGATACATAACGATCATTCAGCATCCTACCACTCATCCTCTCTCCTGGGAAACCCACACAGCGCCCCCTAGCGGACACAGTGGTCACTACACCACATACCTCCCCCCTCTGTTCAAACTTGTGGGGTTGAGCACACAACATTACGACAGGATCTCGAGACCGGGCACTCATTACACCTTGCCCAATAGGTCAAGAGAACGTCTCCATCTGTCATATGGCCTCATCCCTACATTAGGCCTCCCCTGCCCCAGGTCAGAATATTGGCCTTGGTCTTTGACTTTCCAGTCACAGTCTGTCTGCGTCGTCAGACACTGTTTAGTCTCACAGGGGCTAAGGTCTCTCAGCCTTGTATTGCCCGTCGCACTGCCACTTGCTGACATTCTTCGGCCATCTGCCATGTCACTACTTGGAGAAACCCTTCAGGACCTTACATCTTGGGTTGAAGGCAGCCGCCACCTTGTGTTCCGTACCTCTTTATTGATCAGCAGACGGTCCAGCCTCAACTGCTCAATCTCTTGCAGGTACCCCACTCGATACTCCAAGAGCATCTGAAAGTTTCTCAGTCTTTCCACAGAGCCAACCACCATGATGGGAATCCTACCCTCTTCAATGGATACCTAGTCTTCATCATCAGGAGGGATCCTCACCCTCACCACACCGGAGATATTTACAAGGTCTTGCATTACCTTCCTGAGTCTTCCAATAATTCTCCCAATCAGGCCTTTGGGTACCGGAATTACATCTTTCGCAAACCCAGCCGATCCATAGCCTCCCTTGCTAACTCTAGGCGTTGAGCAGCTTTCATATTATTCCACCTGAACAACTGTTTGGTGTGGAGACATTGCAAATGCATCTCTTTCAGGACAGCTACCTGGTTTGCTGTATTTTCCCCGGCTGATATTATCACTAACTGCCGAGTCTCAGGCGCCCAGTGCTACTTACATGCTTTGACGGCGTCATTAAAAGCCTGATGCACCCCTTCCTCAACACAGGCTTCCTGCATGTCCTCAGGCAATTCAATCACAGACTTGAAGGTCATGGTCTTGCTCTCTTCCTGGACAGAAGACCCTACTGTTGACCCAACCGGGTGACTGTTTTCTTCAGTTCTAAGCTCACAAACTTCATGAGATATTATCTCTTCATGACCCTTTGCCAAGATGGGTACTGGCAGTTCTGTCTTGTTATCACTCGGGCCCGGCCACTGTAAATCTTCGTCCAAGCTCTTCTCCCGCAGAAGACCTTTCACTACTCCTCTGAGTTATTCCATCTCCTCCCTAAGGGTCTTGTTCACATTTTGCCAGGTTGACAGGTGACCTCTGAGCTCCAAGACTTCTTTCTCGAGCCCCTCCACCCTGTGCTCGGCCATTTGTCTCAGGACCCTTTCTCGGTCGAGGTGTTCTTCCACTGTCTCTTTTATGAACTGTATCTCATGGTCTAGTTCTTTTTTGGCCATCACGTGTCGCACCACTACTTCTCTAATTATATCTTCAATGGGTACCACTGGGTCAGCCCCATCAGTTGAGTGAACCCTCCAGTCATTGTCTGACCATGTGTCTACTCCAGTCGTCTCATCTACCAGCTCATCATCAGTCATGTCATGAGACATCAGGTTCATAAGTTGGGTCAACGCACCCCCTCTTCCGGTCACTCCTACAACTGACTTGTCCACTTTAGCAAGCGTCACCGTGTCACTGTCTGCTAGCCCAAAAGTAGAAATGTCTCCAACCCCTTGCTGTAGAGGAACTCCCCTCTCCCACAAGCCAGAGAACAGTCTAGAGTCGTGGCCTATAACCACTGGACAGGACAGATTCAGGACTATCGCTACTTCCTGTCCCTCGATATCCCAACCTGTCTCAAAGACTACCTTGGCAACCAGGTAACTCTCAGAGCACCCGTGGTTGCAAGTAACCCCCACCATTCTGCCGGGTATCTTAGGTGCAACCCGCACTAGAGTCACCAGGCTCCCAGGGTTGACCAGACCAACTATATCTTCATTATCTATCTGGAGGCCACACCCTCTTGGCATCGTGCTGGTTGGGTAGTTTACCAGGCAGATAGGACAGACATAGGACATTTGCTCCAGGCAACAGTTCATCTGTACCAGCCTTTTCACATCAGGATGCTCCGCCCCATTCCCTGGGACTCCACCCCCTTTTGGGTGACTCTCCCCTTTTGGGACTCCACCCCTTTTGGGGTTACCACCCCAATTTGGGTCACCGCCCCTTTTTGGGATTTCCCCATGTCCTTTCTACAGGTCTCCTTAGACCACAGTTCACACCAAAACAGTTTATGTCTTTAACGATACCACACAAGTTCTTGTTGGTACCACCACAGCTCCTCACCAGGTCCAAGGTCACAGCACGTGCTCCAGGGATCTGATTCTTCTCCCAGAAGCTCCCAATACTGACCCTCCAGGACCTTTGCACACTGAACCCTCCAGGTACACAGTCTTTCTCACTGACCCCGGTCAGTACAACACAGACTCCTGTCTGTTACTTGTGTCGGCCACACAGGTTGTTGGGTCCCTCTTATCCCCAGAGGCACCCTATAGCAATCCACAGTCTCTTTCACTGACACCGGTCAGCACATCACATGGCTTCCCCGACCATCACCTGCCGGCCATGCAGGTTTTCTGACCCCTCTACCGCAGAAGTGTCCTATAAATCTCTGTCACTGACCCCGGTCAGCATATCACACGGCTTTTAAGACTGTCAGCCCTCCTGGCTCAGTGTTGCCAGCACTGTAACATGTGCTGTTGGAACCATTGCCCTTAGCAACTGAGTTTTTCAGTCCTCGTCCGTTGCCCCTAGCAACAAGGCTACAACAGTGCCCATAGCATTCTCCACCAATTGTAAGCTAGTGCTTGTTATTCAGGTAGGGGACACTCGCTAGGCAGCCAAATAACGAGGTCTGGCACAGGTTTCTCATATAACTCCAACAGTCCATGCGGTTTATTAAGCATTATAAACTATGAACAACAACAGAAAGTTCATACACAACAGCATAGCATCCATGACAGAGCTCCACTCTGTTAACCCTGTAGTCACACAGGTTATTCAATGTCCAACATGCAGGCTCTCTAGCCTCACAGTTATCTCACCCCGTGGCCGGGTTATCTCATGGTTGCTTCACCACACTGCAGACGTCCATTCCCTCCCCTGAGAACTCTCAGGCACTTGCAGCCATTAACCACAGCATCCACACATGCTGTTAGGAAGGCAGCCACATCTTCCTGAGGAGACCTTCCATACAGACCAATCGGATCCAAGTATTCACTCATGTGACCTACCCTGGTCACCTTATATGGTCCATAGCCACGCCCACCGGATCACATGGCTATGACCTCATCGCAGGTCCTTCACACACATCCACTTTACTATGGCATTCTAGACACCACCCCTAAGTGGATTTGAAGGTAACTGGTCTCACCAACTACCTGGAAAGCTCTCTCTGACACAGTGTAACGAAAGATCAGCAGTACCTCTGCTGATCAACACACATATTCAAGCTTCCATCCCAAGGCCACCTACCTTGGGATACATAACAATCATTCAGCACCGTGCCACACATCCTCTCTCCTGCGACACCCACACAGCGCCCCCTAGCGGACACAGTGGTCACTACACCACTATATATATATATATACATAATGCAGTAGAAAAAGAATAGGACAATAGTATAGTAAAATAAATGCCGTTGGTAAAATAAAATTGTATAGTAAAAGTTAGAAAATGCTTTCTTTTTTTCTCTGCAAAAATCTTACCTACACAGTGGAAGAGATGCTGCTGCATCTGTAGCATTCTGTAGATGCTGCCGCATCTGATGCAAATGTAGGAACATGTCAACATCCATCCTTTGTTTTTCTTTTTTTTCCTGTTTTACACCAGTCTGTTTTTTTCCTTCTGAATTTTAACAATTTACAGACTCCAGGATATTAAGAAGATCCCACTTACCTCTTAAAAAATAAATTGAATAATTCAGCATCTTCACATGTCCTATGTATTTATGGAAAACATCTGCAATGATTTTATTGCCTTGGGTATTTTTGAGTTTTCACCATTTTTTGTTTTATTTATTATTTCATTTATTTTTTTTCCAATGTGTTTAATAGCATAATATGATCAAGGAAATGATATTTCTAGAACGCTTTACTTTTCCATTTTATTATGAAATCTGTACAAATTGTAAAGTATTTGCATTTGTCCTTGAGGTAATGTGAAATAAATGTGTACTGTATGTATTATGCATATTGTACTGGCTTCAATAGTCCCATGCAATACGTTGTGAACATGGCAATGTTTTCTTGCAGGAAGTAACAAAAAGGATCAATAAAGAACTAAGAACATATACATACAGAATTTTTTCAGACTATCTGGTTTCCACAAGCAGGAAAAAAGGAAAAAAATATTTGTATGCCTTAGTTAAAATGCAGAAAGCAGTATTCGGATGCTTGTGCACAATAGTAAAGTGCTTGAAGACAAGAGCTGGCCTTTAATCCCACTTTCATTTTCCAATTCTCTCGATTCAATGCTTTGTACCTAAGGAGTCCCCTAGGAAAAATCTCAGCTAATGAAGAATAGCTAGCAATACAGTTTGACACTTAGGATGTGTGACACCTGCCCCACATAGATCTACGGCATAAAGTAGATACAGAGCGGCACATAAAGGCGAATGTGTAGACAGTGTTTTTTCCTATCATTTAGTATAAGATATGATTAAAATGGTAAATTTACTGCTGCTCATACTTTTACGAAAATTGCACATCTGTGATAAGCTGGTCCTGTGTTTACCCGCACACCTTGGAATTTATTAGATTATCAACTCATGTATTTATTTTTTTCTGTTTCCTTCATACCTTTTTTATTAAAGAAAATGTGAATAAATGTATTATTACAGAACAGAAATATCCAAACAGCAATATTTGCACCTTTTAATCACTATATTAGGTCAGAGTCACACGACTGTAGATTCCCTCATCTCAGAGAATAGGGTCAATTATGCTAATGACACTCACTCCAATCAAGCGCTGATCAGAGTGTGAGCATAGTGCGATCTGATTTTGTAGGATGAGGAGTAGGTAGAGAATAAAGTTTCTCCATCTTCTCCAATCTGTGAGTCTGGCGGTTTCCTCACATCTATAGACTTTAATATGTGAGTGGCATCTGATTTCGGAGTGAAATCGCAGCACGCTATAATTTTTTTCATTGACAGATTCTGTGTGTGGAATAAACCATGCATGAGCAGTGCCTCATTAAAAATGGCATTTGCCCAAGCCGAGTGCTATATGATAAAAATCGGGTAGCACTCATCCAATGTATACGGTTGTGTGAACGAGCCCTTAGAGGTTTTGACATCTTAGGCCCAACACCATATTTTGTTCATGTTGCCTCCTCCAGTTGAAAGCTGCTTGAGGGTATGTGTACACAATGCTTTATTCAGGCTGGAAAGCTGTGTAACCAGACTGAAAAAGCACTAAATAAATACTCAAAGGCCGGGGTCACACTTGCGAGCACGATGCAAGAAACTCGCATCAATACCCAGCACTGCCGCTGGTGGTTCAGACCAGAACGTTCAGCTGCAGAGAAATACATGCAGCCGCACACTCCGGTCCTGAGTGCCGGTGACAATGCCGGGTATTGAGGCGAGAGACTCTCGCGAGTTTCTCGCATCATACTCGCAAGTGTGACCCCGGCCAAACGAATAAAAACACACACTGTAATGTAAAAATGTTGAGCACATGTTCAGTCTCTTAAGCTTCTTATCTGCTTTAGGTTTCCAAAGATGGAAAGGGGTTAAAAAATGTGTCGTCAGGAGGCTTCAAGTGTCATCAGGAGGCTTCCACTTGAAAGTTACTAGATAATACAGCATAACTTAACAAAAATGCAATTAGCAAAGTTATTACAAAACACAACCAAAAAGACACTTTAAGAATAAAATGGTAAATATCTGAACCCTGCAACTCATGCACTAGCCTGGCACTGTAAGATGCAATGGATATGGGGCAGAAAATCTGAGGTGTTTTCGCTATCTTTGGTGCCTTATCAATATTCTTGAATTGTTGTCTTTATGCCGTGTTCCCACATGCGTAAAGGCAGTGTTTTTTGCCTTATACTATATTTCTTTACCAAATTAAAAGTTAGCAATTTGCTGTTATGGCCTTCTGTTGCTTTTTAAAGTTTTATTGAGAACACATTTCACAGATGACTTTTGAAATGCATTTTCGGCCAGAAATGCAACAATTTTACACTTAAAATGGAATTACATTTTTACAGTTTTTTTTCCAGCTCCTCATAGAAGTCTATGTTTAAAGAATTCACCAGAAAGTGCACAGTGAAGCAGTGTCCTTAAATGAACAGTGGATGGGAATTTTCATGAAATCATACAACTTTGCTTGAATTACTAACAGCAGTGGTATTTTTCCACATAAAAAATGCAGCAGAAAAAAGCACAGCACTTAGCCTGTGGCAACATTGGTCATACACAAGAGGTTTTTTTCTGTGTTGCATCATAGCATTTCCTAGGATACTTCCATGCAAAATAAATTATGTATATGGAGAAATGAAGCAAAATCATAACATCAAAAGCTATTAAAAACAATGTCCCTAATTCATCAAAGCTTTCTCTCTGGATTTCTGGCATTAAAGCTTTGAAAAGTTGCAAAATGTAATTGCTCCTAAATTGTGTAACTTTTGGAAGTTCTGACAAAAAAGCTGGGGCTGCGGCAGGGGGCTCCACAGCTTTTCTAATTCACGATGAGCTGTCTGCAGTGAGATTTTTGGTGCAACTCTGAGAGGCGCATGTCACTCATCAGACTGTCCAGATTCATGAAGAGGCTTGCACCTCTCCATGAAACAGGAGTGTCTGACTCCTGCACATGCCAACATCTAGACCAGTATGAACAACGCTGGTCTTGATGAATTATGTCCAATGACTCATGATTATAAACCTGTCCTGACTACTGATACATTATATCCAACCATTTAGCTATGTGAATTGGATACATTTTAGGCATATAATTTCAAATATGCATTCAGTACCTACTCACTGATAAATATTGAGAGTTTGTCACCTGTAAGGGCAGTATTTTAATTTTTAGAGATTTTTTAGCTTGTTGCTGGTGACATAAAACTTCACCATCATGGGCTTGGTATGTGTATGGAGCTTGTTCAGTGGTGCCACCTTATGCTGCTTCCATACTTCACCTTCATGGGTTTGCTATGTACATGGAGCCTATACAGTGCAGAGTCTCTCTATTCCTGCACTATGGCGCTCTCAGTGAGAAACCTTATGGTGATCCCCCACATCACTCTCACTGGCTTGCTATATACATTGAGCCTGTACAGTGACACAGTCTCTACATTCCTGCACTATGGTGCTCTCAGTGAGAAACCTTGTGGTGCTTTCACACTTCGCCCTCACTGGCTTGCTATGTGTAGGAAGCCAGTAGAGTGATACAGAGTCTCTACATTCCTGCACTATGGTGCTCTCAATATGCCACTTTACGGTGCTTTAACACTTCACTGTCATGGGTTTGCTATGTGCATTGAGCTTGTACAGTGGTCCACAAAGTCTCTACATTCCTGCACTATGGTGCTCTCAGTATACCACCTTATGCTACTTCCATACTTCACCATCATTGGTTTGCTATGTGCATTGACCCTGTACAGTGCCACCTTATGTTGCCTCTACACAGCACCATCTTATGGAGATATTGTCCCCAACAACCATTACTAAATAATGCAACATCTTTCTGTGGGCTGCATCTTTTCTGCTAGGTCACAAATCAAAATAGTACAAGTGCACTATTATATCCTTGTTGTATTCCACAGCTCCCAGGTTGATAATTACTAATAATTGCTAATTCCATACATGTGAAATTGCATCTAGAGGTAGAGTATAAGCTGACAAATCATGCAGCCTCTACCAATCCAAAATATGGCCTTGTGCATGATTCCTAATGTGAAATGCTAAATGTATTCATGATGTAGATAATTCAGCAAAGATGAGCATCAAATTGTGCTTTAAACTTTGAATATACAAATAATGCTTAATGAAAAACAGGCATGAATATGTATTCTCTTTCTGCCAATATAGAGCTAGACCTTGTATGTATTATGATTATATATTGATTAGCAAACCCAGAAGAAGTGAGCGCTATAAATAAATGCTTTGTTGTGTAGGTGTATAATCGGATGGCTTGATAGATTTACAGACTACTGTTCAGTGCGCTGTGCAGCTGCCTTTCCCTTCACTACATTTATTTGATATTTTTAACAAAAATTCTTAGGAAGAAAAATACTTACATTCTTTGTATGCAGCTGATCTATTTCTTATATGGAAAGATTTTTGTGCTAATAAAAAATAAAATACAATTACATTTAAAGAGAATCTGTGGCCAGATTCATGCTGCTTAAACTGCGGGCAACATGAGTTAGGGTGTGGCTGTATGACTGCAACCTGATAAATTGTTCCCTAAAATGCCTC
The DNA here is from genome assembly GCF_039654945.1 of Dendrobates tinctorius. NCBI lineage: Eukaryota > Metazoa > Chordata > Amphibia > Anura > Dendrobatidae > Dendrobates > Dendrobates tinctorius. Next base: position 62,228,000 of record NW_027361684.1, read on the forward strand.
TAAAATTTCACAGAAAAGATTATTTAAAGATCCAGCATGAGGCCTTAGCTGGAGATGGAATCCTACAGAAAAACGAGTTCACCAAAGCCCAGCCAATATAAATTTAATATTAAGCACAAAGACAACAGGTTTTTTGTGCAAACTGTATTTTATTTTTATATTTAAATACATATATGTCTACTGAAAGGATAGACATACAAATGAGAGTATATGTAAGGTGGTTGAACCAAACCTTACTAGAGCACAACGTTGTGCCATAAAAGAACTTAGTAGTTTGAGAGATATTGTAATTAAACCAGCGGACAAGGGGAGGAATGTGGTCATTTGGCCATCGGGGATGTATGAAAAGGAAGCGTTTCGGCAACTTAGAGACCGGGAAGCGTATACCTTGCTATCTAGTAACCCGGTTGAGAAATTTTGGGGGGATTTATTTAAGATTCTGGATGGGGCATTGACAGAGGGGATAATCCCCAAGAAAGTCTTTGAGGGTCTAATGGTAGAAAGTCTGATGGTCCCTACGTTCTACTTACTGCCAAAAATACACAAAGACCCCTCGATGCTTCCGGGGCGTCCGTTTGTCTCTGGCATTGGAGGGTTGTGCGACCCTGTTTGTAGGTTTATCGATCATTATTTACAACCTTTGGTCGAGTCGCTACCCTCCTATGTCAGGGACACCACACACATCCTGAGGAAGATCGATGGGCTTTGTGTGGATTCGGATATGTGCAATAATGCACTGAGTTGCCCAATTTATGTATTTTGACATATTAAATGATCAATTTTAGGTTTGATAACCCTAGTTAACATAGCTGGAAATGGGCCTAGTCCAGTTCTGCAGCCAGCCAGCTTCCTCAAGCTCTGCATCTCACTATAGGAGAGACTTGTCAATCATCAAAGGCGGAGGTGGAAAAAAGCAGCTGAGGTCAGTCTCATCTCCAGCTATGGCCATCAGATAGATCCACTATATTTTCTCTGATATAAAAAGAAAAAAGAACATCACCAGTTGTATATTTAAAAAAAGAGTAAGTGGGGGGTGCAAAGCTTCCAAGCCATGGGCCCAACTGAAAAGTAGAAACAAAAAATGGAAGCAGCATTCCAAAAAAAGTGCAAATCCTAGGACTTAAATGGCCCATGAGCACTATTTTTAAAGCACTGTTTTCATTTATATTTTATCTGAAATACCAGAGTAGCCATACTCATAAAGTGAGCCATGTGGTTAGACTCTGATTCATGCTTTCTGCTTTGGGCAGCAGGAATCAGGTGTTTAGCTGTAGTGTTACATTAATGGGATATCATGACACAGTTATCTTAGCTATTTACATGGCAAAGGCATCTTTGATTATGTGGCAAACTGCACAAGTATCATTAGTGCTTTTTGCCATTTCACATCACAGCTGTCATTTCGGCAGCTAAAACATATATTTACTGGCTTGGGCATGAATGACAAACCCTTATAAATGGTAATGTAGCATTTGCTACCAAACCATTATTAACTACTTTTTTCCAACATCACGAAGATGTGCAATTAGACTGATCTCTGGAGAATTTGGAGGATCAAGTGGCAACACCATGAATAATTTGTTGTGTTCATCAAACCATTTATGAACCATTTTGGCAGTGTGGCAGGTATATAATACTGCTTAAAATGTTGCTGAATTTTCTTGAAGTTGTGTATTGTAGCAATGTAATAATTTGAAGTAACATCCACATAAAGGCCAAGGCTCAAGTTTTCTCCACGGAACAGTATCTGGTATATCACACTTTCTTTGTTGGCTTGCCTTCTTCCAAGAGAGAATCCTGGTTTAATTTTTCTTAATGTAAATTACACACATGTGCAAGACCATTAACTTAATGTAAAATTAACTGTGATTTGTTAGACCACATTAGGCTACTTTTTTCCATTGCTTTGTATGGTCCAATTCTGATGTTTGCAAGATAAATGTAAAAAATCTTAATAGAATGATGTTTTTGTTTATTTCCTGGGCACTAACCGTTGCATGCCAAAAATAACCCACAAGAACTGCCAAATTGGAGTCGTTCTGACACAGTGTACATGTGTGCAGGAACGGTTAACAGATCTGGGAATGTGTCCTTGCAAAATAAGAAGGCTAAGAGGAGAATTAATAGTTGTCTACAAATATCTGAAGGGATGCCACAGTGTAGAGGGATCATCCTTATTCTCATTTGCACATGGAAACATGAGAAACAATGGAATGAAACTGAAAGGGAGAGGATACAGATAAGACATTGGAAAAAAAATTGACAGTGAGGGTGAGCAATGAGTGGAACACTATCTGTGGGAGGGGGGAGAGGGAAAGGTTGGAGCTTGACATGCTGACACATATATCATAAAGCCGTTGCAATTGAATATAGCTGGTGTGTGCCATACCTGCTGGTGATTTCAGCCATAATAAGGATGAAGGAGGGTGTTTCCAGCACGTCCGTCTAGTATAAGTAAAATTTATTTTTATTAGAACATTTTAAAAAACATTTTTTAAAATTGAGAGAGAGACTCTCTGCCTAACGCATTTCTGGCGCACCACAGCGCCCTTAGTCATAGGACTAAGATTTTCCCTAAACTGGATAGGACGTGCCGGAAACACCCCTCCTTCTTCCTTACTACCTATGAGTGGAACAGGTTGCCACTAGAAGTGTTGAGTTCTCCTTCAAAGTAGGACTTCAAAAAGTCTGGACAGACATCTGTCTGGGATGTTTTAGTGAATCCAGCATTGAGCAAGGGGTTGGACACGATGACCCTGGAGGTCCCTTCCAACTCTACCATTCTATGATTCTATGATTTTATCTGCAAGTGTGTAATATATGTTTCTCATTGCTCTGTCTACAATCTGTACATCAGGTCACACTAGATTCTACCATAATTTAGATACCTTCATGAATGATTTTTGTGTTGTCTATTAGAATTAGAAGTCATTCTGCCTTTTGATTTATCTAACTTTCCTCATATCTGCAGTCCTGGTTTTCCAAATACGGCTACAATTTATGATATCAACACAGCACACTACATTTGAACTTAGTATAAGACTTGTTGTGACCAATGATAAAACCTAGAAAAAATATAACTCAGAGTAGTAAACAGGAATAAAACTTAAATAGATGCTGCCCTTTGTGCTATTTTTCAAAACTAGCTGCACAAATTCATGGATTTTACTTCAAGAACTTGTGATGAATGTCATATGCAGCTAGAGAGACCTTTTTCTTGAGTTCCAAGCTGAAAACATAAAATCACTGCAAGAGCTAAATTGTGAAGGAGATTTTAAAACTTTCCTAAATACTCAAAACACTTTAAAACAATCTTAGAAAATTAAAAAAAATGTAAGAACAAAATTTAAAATGCTTTATATCTGAAGTGCTAAGTCAAACTAAAATTATGGGAAAGGCTCAAGGGTAGAGATGAGAAGATCTGCCAAAATTTGAATTCATCAGATCATGTGGAATCAGCTCAAAAATTTGATTAACAGAGAATTTATGCTATGCAAATTTAAATGTACTTTATTATCTGAGGACTGAAGAGACCCAAGGAATGATAAATGTAAACTGTTCAAAATGAAACAAAACAACTATTGCTCACCTCACCAATCACTTATACAACCATCCCTACTGCTGTCCCCATATAGTTCTCATTGAGTCTTTTTAATATCACATGGAGACATGTCTGCTTTTTTCACAGAGCAAGGATGACAAGGAGAATACAAGTCTATTGGTTTGTGAAAAAGACATACAACCATCCGTGTTCCTGCACGTGTGCTGTACATATTTAACATTGCAAAGTATAGGAGAAGCTTTGTAATTTAATTTGTTCTTTATCCATACCAGGAAACTGATCCAAAACACTGATGACACCAATACTGTTTTTTTCTGGTACCGTTTTATATGGACTTGTGAAGGGGGCATGAGACAAGAGATACACGTTTTGAGTAATTTATCATAATAGAAAAACTTAGATTTAATTGTTGCACTTTGTTCTTATCAATAAAATCAATTAATAATGTTGGAGAACTTGTTTTTAAAATAAGGTTATATATAATTATTTCTAACTATTCAGAATGACATACTACAGGTAAAATCATTTCTGCAGAACAGCTCCAACCTAAGTAATCTCTCTTCATTTTGGGCTTATAGCATGTTTAATTGCTTTTTTGGTGCTCAGTATATTTTACACAAATCTACAATAGCTTAAAATTATTATTAATATTTATTATTGTAGCACCATTTATTCCATGGTGCTTTGCATGTGATTCTTTGCATGTGAAAATTGCAAATATCCATGAATACTTTTGGGTTGGACTGTTCCATTACATGTGCTTTGTTCATTTGCATATGGGTAAATTATAGTTATGGTAAATAGGATAACAAAAAGTTATGTACTGTAATTCAATGACTCAGTCATAATCATTGGCAAGCATCTACTAATAAACATCAAGGGAAGTCTAAGCGACTGCATTCCTACTCCCCAACACGAACAATAATCTGTTTATTTTCTTTACCTTCACGAGTTATGATGACTCATGTCGATTCGTGTTGGAATAATCCCTGAAGAAAGTGGTGGATGTTTCCTTTGTTTATAGCCTTCATTACAATTATATTACGTCTTCATTTTTCACTACATGGCACTGTACATTCTCTGTGCAGTTTCTAATTGTTTTTATCATTCACTTGAATCTTTATCGGCTCCTTTTCAATGGGCCAACATGTGGATCCATCACACTCAATCACGTTTTATTCACGCATTTATGAGTATATAGCAAATTAACTTTTGCAGGCATTATGATCCTACATCTAAAAGCTTTTATAAGAACTATTTATCTTTAATTAATGGCTGGGCCGGTGACCTTAAAAAGAAACCAATTAAACATTGCTACTGTCACTCTTGGCTACTTTATACGACTGACATTGTAAAACTGCATGATTTTAGGCAAAATCATGATAAAATTATTATTTACAGAGAAGAAATAATCAATGGATTTAGTTTTGTTTCCATAAATGACCATTTTTGGTTAGCAGATAATTAGCATATTGGACCTTAAACATAATATACAATATTAGTTGATGTTAAATTCAAAATGTCCCAATATATACATGCAAAGGACTGGCACTTAAACACATAAACTCAAATCCTATTCAGAATAACACTCTTAGGTACCTGAAAATGAAGAGATCCAGTAGTATTGCTAACAAATATTTATTATTAAACTAGGGAACATGTGAGGGACATAGAGAAGGCCAAAACCATTAAGGAGGATACCCTGTTAAAAACTCTACCCCGACATTTCAAACAATATCATGATTGCAATGCTAAAGGTTGGAAAATAAAGGGGATTGACTTGATTTCTTTTGGCCTCAGGGGTGGGGACCTCAGTAGAGCCCTTGCCCAAAACGAAAGCCAATGGATCTATCGTCTTGGTACTATGAGTCCGCAAGGCCTAAATGAAAGTTTGAGTTTTGCCTCTTTTTTGTAGTTTATTCATTATCGATCCTAGTGGCATCCTTTTTTAGTGGTGGGTGGGATATATATTTTTGTTCATATATGTTTTTTATGTTTGTTGTATTCTTATTAATAATTTTGTTATTATTTTTAATTTAGATATAGCACCTTCTTTCTTCAGGATTTGTTGGATTATTTTGTGAGATGTCCAGTTGTTTGTTTTAAGAAGACTACCTTCAAGCATCCTTAGAAAATTGTTAACATGATTGTTGGACAATTATGGTCTCTTCTAAGGGGGGCTGATTATCATTATATACATTTTCCGCAAGAGAAATTTCACCCGTTCAATGTATCGGATGCGGTGAATCCACCTGGTTCCATGAACACATGTGGAGTCACCTGCGTTCAATAGCAGGCAGTGCTTTGGATGCAGCAGACATGTGCTGCGGTCAAAGCGTTCAATTCCTGTTTGTGTGCACATACCCTAGAAAGTGCAATTTTCTTAAAAAATAAAAATAATAATAATGATAAAAAGCAAACAAAAAATCAGCCTCAGAGCCTCAGGAAAACTTATCGTAAGCTGCATTATTTGGCACATATATTTTTTTACATTTTTATCATATTTTCTTATTTTTTTTACGTTTACAGAGAGCACATATCTAACTGCCAGGGATTTCCAGAATATGTACAGTAATATTATATAATTCTGAACATTTTTTTATTTTTTTTGTATTATTTTGAAGGGTTTTTAAAATTGTTCTCTTGAAATGGTGAGGTCAAGCACGGAGGTGTGGGATTACAAGATGCATTGAGCTATCACCTTTTAATGACCTAAGCCACAACATGCGCCCTTTGTTATATGAATGCCCATGTCAAGGTGGTTCTTAAATGCATTTCAGGAAAATAATGTTTTGTAATAAGAAAAAAACACAAGTGGCTTTACTGTTTTCAAGCTGTTTTTGTATAGTAACATGATGCACAGGATTGTGCTCATCTGTGAGGCCGGGGAGAGAGGTCCTGGGGAAATTGCTTTGTTTAATGAATATATTGCAGTCAAAAAATAGCTTTCCATAAACATGTTTCATGATAGAAACACAAATGTTAGAATTTTAGCTTCTGAGTAATGACTATGGCTTCGTCCACACCATCTATTTTAGCAATTATTTGTCCTCTGTTAATTGAAGAGGCATTAAATTGCTGAAAGCATTTTTTGTTGTCCTTCTGCAAAAATATCATAAACATGTGATGCTTATTTCAAACCCTAATAAAAACTCCAACAAGGCCTAATTCTATGTTCACATGTTTCATTTTTTCTGCATTCCTTTATTGCAAGCAAAACCACCTCTCTTTGCAGTAAAGAAGCAACTTATGGAAAGTAGGTTTTAGTGCATTTTTGCTTTTTTGTGCATATTTGGTGCATTTTTGTTGTTTTTTGGTGCAGATTACATGTGTCTTTCATCTACAGTACATGCTTAACAATGTTAGCTTTATTAGCGATTAGGCAGCGAAAACACAGCAAAATTGCCAAAAAATGCAGTAAAAATTCAGAGCTATATTTCTTTTTCAAAAATTCTGCAATTACTCATTGCCTTCTATGGTGAAAAAACACTGCAAAAGCGCTGAAAGAAGGGACATGCTGCACATTTTTTTTTTAAAAACAGCAGTTTTCCACTTTAGTCAGGAAAAAAAAAGCATTTGTGTGCAGAAGATTTCTAAAATCTCATAGCTTTTGCTGGTACTGTAAAAATCAGCTTTAATGAGCATTAAAAAAGCAGAAAAAATGCACCGTGTGAACATAGCTTAACTATATCAAGCCACGTTCTGCTATACTGAAGATGGAAATAATTTATTAAAACTATGCTATTACCGTTGTTTTGATCATCCATTTTGGTGCCTAACATTGAATTTTTCTGGATATAAACTCTTGCTTAACCACTTGCTGACACATGATAATTATGTAAGTCCTGGGTAGGGTACACATGCAGTTCAATTATGTCATTCAAAACTGCAACATATTGAGCAAAAAACAAGTCCTCAGAGGTAATATACATGGAAACTATTAAAGTCAAGGCTCTTAAAAGAAGGGTAGTAGAAAAATAAGGCACAAAAATATAAATGAAACCAGTCTGCGATGGATTAATGAGAAATCTTCCAGTTAAACTAAAGAAATTTTCTTTTAGAAAAGTTGATCGAAAATTGAGAATGTCATGAAATAAAAAAGTTGTCATTACTTACCTTTTAAATCACAGTCATTCCATATTCACTGCTTTGGTGGGCCATGCTGGTCTTATGTCATTGTCATTCTGCCAATGAGTGACAGCAGTTACTACATAAATGGTTCACGGGACATAATCAGTGCAGTTGGGACCACTAGATGGGACTGGATCCTTCCAGTCATATGACCACCAAATCCCGGCACTCCTGACTGAGTATTGTGCGCACTGTAAATAACCACACGTCATGGCAAACCTCGACAACCCCTTTTATGAGTTTGTGTAAGGTAGCTTAGATATCAACTGAATCAGTTGCCCCAATGGCATTTGAAAGAAAGGGTCAATCTGTAAATCACGACTTTGAAGAATGGTAGGCTTTATCACTAGGAAAGCTGACCTAATTATAGATACAGCATTTTAAGTTTTCCAGTTGCACTCTAGCTCTGTAATATTGTGTAAGGTGGCCATAAATGTTGCTACAATCCAACAATCCAACACATACATATGTAAATATGATGATTTCTGTAATACTTTAGGCAAACATTTACTGTTTTATTAGCAATGTTATTATTATTATTTTTACTGTAGGATTCAAGGATGAGCACTTGGAATCAATTCTTCATACTTTTTTGTTAGTATTCAATGTTTTCATGTCTGTGAAAATTTGTGATGTAAAACTCTTTGAATAAAAAAAGTCATAAATATTTAAATTTTACATTTTAGCAGAAAGAAAGATTTGTGGTGGCAGATGAAAAGAAATTCAGGCTCGGATGGATGCCTGAAAGCAGCAGGAGAACAGAAGTATGAAGTAGGGAAATTAAACTTTAAATTCTACAGTATAAAAGTACAATAGATTCAATTAAGATCTGTCTTCTGCATGGACTTATTGAACTGGGCTGTAATATTTGGTTCTTTGAAGAGGGGTAACATAACTAGAAGACTATATGACAAAGTGATATAAAGGGAGCCAGAGGATGGACAGGGAAGAAGCCGAAGAACCATTTCCTGGAATTCTTTAAGCTAAAGTGCATCATCTGCAGACTATAAAAGACCAATGCAATTAGCGTGTTTGGTGTTAGAATGTTAGGATGTAATTACATTCATATTGAGCTGCACAGAGAAACTTCTCACCTTTCTTTTATTTTTATTGCTTTTCATCGACACCTGCACTAACAAAAATGTCTTGTGTGAAAACTAAATGACACAGCTATATCATATAAGAGTAGCACGTTAGGCACATACCCTATTAAAATTAATCTATCTATATTTTATATACACATCGATAAGCCATATGATAGAACTACTCACTAGTCAGTATCCCTCTATGCAAAGCAATAGGTAAAGAGTTAAAACAGCATACAAATGTGGTTGACCAGCCCAACCTGCAAATTGTCTTATTTATTAAAAAAATTATTTCCAGAGAACACAGTAAGCAGTCAGTTCCTGAAGATGTTAAACTGAAAGCAAGAAAAATTATTAAGAATAAATATGAGCAAAAATGTTTGGGCTCCCTCTTATTTGGCAAGCTATAGTGCATGCTGAGCCTGTGTGTTGGGCTCTTCGTGCATGTGCTGTTACTGTGACAGCTGCGAGAAATGCAGCTGAAGGTCCGATCGGCTGTTCAGCTAGAGCGATCCAGGAAGCCGGGTTCCCTCTTCAGCTTATTCGGCAAGCGTTATAGTTGCAGAATATGAGGGAACCTGAACATAGTCCCTCATCTCTAAACAAGAATAGGAATCTGAGCAACTTTGGTCATGGCTAAATTAAAATAGTGAGAGCATCTTCAAAACAGTAGATCTTTGGAAGTATTTTTGATAAGCAATAGTTAGTGCCTGTCCAAAGTGGACCTGGAAAGGGTAGTGTGTTCACATGGGGGTCAATGGATGCCCTAGTCTGCTAGCGAAAACCACATGGACCAAGGCTCATCCTACTGAACGCCCGCTCTCCTTTTACCGTGGGCACAATACTACTCAGACAACACAGGGTGAGGGTAAAACAGGGTGGCAATACTTTACTAAACCAGAAAACAGGCAAATAACACATAGAACAGTCCCAGCAAAATACCCAAGATGGTGCAAAATTACAGTCTCATCCTTCCGCTTACTTGCCAAGATAAGAGCAGCTGTGACGTCAGAACTTAAGGGGCGGACTACCACCACCTGTGGAACCCACAGAGAAGAGGTAACAACAAACTTAGAAATAAAAGTTGAAGCTAAGAGCAAATAAGGCACAAATAGGGTCTTATCTTATAATAACAATAATGTCAAATAAAACTATGCTAACCTAATAAGGTTGTGTGACACACAACAATGAGTACGCATGAAACAGTTGCTGCAGATATATGGGTCTTCCAGCCATGCAGATAAACCACATTTGGCTCCTTTTTTTCAAGCTTAGGAAGCTGCCAGTCCATTGAGGTACAAGACCAGGTGACCGGAGGGTCTCAACCTGGCTTCTTCGAACATCTCCATGGAGCCAGGTGACCAGTGGGTCAAAACCCTGTCTTTCCCAAATGTATCCATGGGGCATAAGTGACCAATGGGTTCAAATCCTGATTACCCAAACATATGCATGGGTTCAGCTGAGGCCGTGGTCTCCTAAGCTGGCATCCTGTAGAATGTCAAAGCTGTGTCCCTTGTGATGGAAGCATGATCTGGCAGCTATCCTGTAGAGTGTTTCTGGCTGTAGTTTTGTAAAGAGTCTCTGGATCTCTTGGATGTCTGGATGTTTATTGTTACAGAGGCATATCCTTTCTATAGTTTACAACTGTTCTTCAAGCCATTATTCACAGGTCAAGGGGAAAGGGTGATGATATTAACTTGCATTGTTTTCTTATTTAGCTTATCCTTCAATGTTTGCAAGTCAACAAACTGCATGGCTTGGTGTAATGTGTAATCAACATATCAGCAAATATCATTGTTCCGTGACCCTGCATCCCTGTTTTGCAAAGATAACACTACAATAAACTGTAGGAGCTACTATAAGAGGTAGATAACCATTCATCAATTTACAAATATCAATTCAACACTCAAAAGAGTCAACATAAAAATAAAAGTCTATGCCTCCGGGTTTACAGAAAACAGATGTCTAGATAATTAAGATTAAATGCTGTGTCATCACAAGTAGCCAGTCCACTGAAGACAAGGTTATGGGCACTCAATTCTCACTAATGCCCCTGGAAAGTGAAGACAATTCTGTGTACTTAGATTTAGGTTAGCAATTAGCTACATTTGCTTCTTCATCTTTTGGCTAAGATCATGTGTAGTATCTTTGAAAAGGCAGATATAGCTTGGGTCGCCTTAGTGGAAAAGTACTTTAGGCACAGCACTGGACAGCATGCCAGATGGCTTACATATAGGGATGAGTGAGTACTGTAGTATTCAGACTCGCTGTACTCATTACGAGTACCTCCTAATACTCGGGTACTCGTAATGAGTACCGAGTCCAATGTAAGTCTATGGGAAATGTGATTAATGGGTGGGGACTGTGATGGACTGGGCGGGGACTGTGCGAAGACTGTGCCAGGCTACGTGGGACTGTGCTGGCCTGTGCAAAGACTGTGCCATGCTGTGCGGGACTGTGCAGGGCTTTGTAGGTACTGTGTGGGACTGTGCGAAGACTGTGCCATGCTGTGCGGGACTGTGCAGGGCTTTGCAGGTACTGTGTAGGACTGTGGTGGGCCGTGCTGGGCTGTGCGGGGACTGTGCCGTGCTGTGCGGGACTGTGCAGGGCTGTGCGGGGACTGTGCTGTGCTGTGTGGGACTGTGCATGACTGTGCAGGGACTGTGCAGGGACTGTGCGGGCTGTTGCAAATATTGCGATGCAAGTAATGAAATACTCGCGAGGATTCGAGTACCATGATTACCGCATTACTCGTCGAGTACCGAATTGTTGTGAGTTCATTTTCCCCTTCACCGTTAATGTCTGATGAACTCCCTCTGCTGGTGAAGAGAGGTAGTGAAATTGATTGGGTTGGGAAGAACCTGTCATCTGAACAGGTGTAGCCTGATTGGACACCCGGAATCACTGAGTGGATATAAGGCAGCCGACGCCCTACAGGGGTGCTGGTGATCCTTTCTGCTCTGAGCTCTTGCAAACCAGTTCAGTACCTGTCTTCTGAAAGCTAAGTATTTGCTCTCTTTTTTTTCCATGAGATATTGTCTGTTTACTTATTGTTTGTGTTCTGCCTGCCCTTGTTGGTACAGGCTGAGCTCCAGTTTTGTCTCTGGTCGAGTTGATCTTTTGCTCAGTCTTCAGAATATACCTGAGTGCTGATATAGTGTTTTTGAAGTCTAGTGACTTCAGGGCCTTTTTTCTATCAGACGTGTTGGACATTATTTTGGCAGAATTTTTGCGGATTGCAGCCAGCATCTTTTCTGTCCTTTCCTATTTAGTTAGTTGGGCCCCATCGTTTGCTCAACCTGTCTTTCTGTCTGTGTTTGTGTTTTCATCTGCTTTTCACCAACAATACATGTTGGGGGCTGTCTATTGTTTTGGGGTCTGCTCTGGGGCAGTTTAGATTTCCCCTTTCTTTCTTTAGGCTTATTTAGTTCTCCGGCTGTGAACGAGGGGTCTAGAGCACCGTAGGAACCCCCCACGGCTACTGTTAGTTGTGTGAATAGGATCAGGGGTCTGCAATCCGATAGCAACCAACCTCTCCGTTTTTCTGGACTTAGCTTGTATTTTTGTTTTTTCCTCCTTCGGTGACTCATTCATAACACCGAATCCTCACGAGTATGCTCGCTCATCCCTACTTATATAATCATGAAGTGGAGGCTCTGGCCGTCTAGGATCAAGGTTATTAGGTCAAGTAAGTTTGAATGTCTCAGGTGGGAAGTGCCACAGTAGTGGTTACACTGGGATGCTCTAAATCTCTTGGCATGGAAAAACCCACTTGACTTTTGGCCCATTTTTCACTGCACTTCATATTTTCATTCTTTTTGAGCACACATTCCTCCTAGACCTGGCCGTCCAGCCAAACTGAGCAATCACGGGAGAAGAGCATTGGTGAGAGAGATAAAGAAGAATCCCAAGATCACTGTGGCTGAGTTCCACAGATGCGGTAGGGAGATGGGAGAAAGTTCCACAAATTCAACTATCACTGCAGCCCTCCACCAGTTGGGCCTTTATGGCAGAATGGCCCAATGGAAGCCTCTCCTCAGTGTCTCCTCAGTGAAAGCCTGCATAGAGTTTGCTAAAAAACACATGAAGGACTCCCAGACTATGAGAAATAAGATTCTCTGGTCTGATAAGATGAAGATAAATAGAACTTTTTGGTCACAATTCTAAGCGGTATGTGTGGAGAAAAACCAGGCACTGCTCATCACCTGCCCAATACAATCCCAACAGTGAAACATGGTCGTGGCAGCATCATGCTCTGGGGGTGTTTTTCAGCTGCAGGGACAGGATGACTGGTTGCAATTGAAGGAAACATGAATGCGACCAAGTACAGAGATATCCTGGATGAAAACCTCTTCCAGAGTGCTCTGCACCTCAGACTTGGCCAAAGCTTCCAACAAGACAATAAACCCTAAGCACACAGCTAAAATAACAAAGGAGTGGCTTCAGAGCACCTCTGTGACCATTCTTGAGTGGCCCAACCAGAGTTCTGACCGAAATCCAATTGAGCATCTCTGGAGAGACCTGAAAATGGCTGTCCACCAACGTTCACCATTCAACCTGATGGAACTGGAGAGGATCTGCAAGGAAGAATGGCATAGGGTCCCCAAATACAGGTGTGAAAAACTTGTTGCATCATTCCCAAGAAGACTCATGGCTGTACTAACTCAAAAGGGCACTTCTATGCAATAATGAGCAAAGGGTTTGAATACTTATGACCATGTGATATTTCAGTTTTTCTTTTTTAGTAAATTTGCAAATATTTCTACATTTCTTTTTTTTCAGTCAAGATGGGGAACAGAATATACATTAATGAGAAAAAATGAACTTTTTTGAATTTACCAAATGGCTGAAAAGAAAAAAGTGAAAAATTTAATGGGGTCTGAAAACTTTCTGTACCCACTGTATGTAGTAGGAAAATGTGAGATGGTACTCTAAAGTAGTAGAATGGTACTGCCAATTTCATTCACTTTGAATGATCTGTAAATTACTCAAATGATGTAGAAGAGCTAAACTAACACTGTGGTGCAGCAAATTCTTCAATTCACCAGCTGAAATATGTAAGAGAGTGCCAGGGCTGTAGTCATGACTGCACACTTATTCATCTCTGTGACCTGACCTCCTCTAACCTGAAAATAATGTCCATTAATCAGCATACCTGTGTCCCCAGGTCCAGCTCCTTCAGGATTTTCCCTCTGCTGCAGGAGAATCTATCCAGGCAGATTTGCAAGGATTGAGACACAGTCCGTATCAATTTTTAACTGAACAACTTTACTGACTTCAGGGCACAGAACATCCAGTCCTATTACAGCATTAACATCACATTTCAAGCAGTACATATCTTCCATTTTCCCTGTACTTCTCTCACTGTCGCACAGCACATAACCAGGTCAGACCGTGACACACCACCCCTCAGAGTCCTCCCTGTCCAGACTCACTTTCACTGGTGGTTCCCTTCGCTGTCTTGCCCCTGCTGCGAGAGAATGCACCCAGGCTGTGATCTGCCATTTGGTGAATTCCCATCTGCTGTGTTCACAATTAGAGCACCAGCCTTTCCTTGCACTGACACTGCTCTCACTGCTGTCACTGCTGCAGTCTTCTTCCCACTGGCCCTGGATGGCTTGGCTTAAGCTTCAAACATTACAGGGCCACTGCATTGTCCCCAGGGCATTAGCCCCCTGGATGGTGAGGGTCTCTCTAGCCCCAACTTAGCTCCTTCAGCTCCCTGGCCCGATTGACTCAATACAGGAAATCCTGCAGCTTAACTTACAGCAAGCTCCTCCTTAGTTAAACATGTCCTGACTTGTATATTAAACTAAGAACTGTGTGTACTGAAATGCCCCCCATCTTGTGGCCAAATGAAGGTACTTCGCTCTCCCTATAAACCACAGTGCACAACCTATGTACAGAGCAGCCAAAGGATATAAGACAGTATACATAAAGACATAGCAGAACAAATATACACATTATAGATTTAACTTCTAAGGTAATACACCAGTATTTAAATTGGTGCGGGCACCTTGTTTCGGTGCCAATCATTGCCAAATCATTTTTAATAAAGGCATTTTCTTATTCACTTTTAACAGTACTATCCTCCCTTCTTTTAACATATTATTCTTGATTATTGATTTGGGTTATTATACATATCCTAAGGTTTTTTGGCTGGATTTAATTCTGAGTGGTGATCACTCATTTCAGGACTGTTAGATCCTCAATTTATACTCCTAACATTTTTATAATATAACAATTTTTAATAATTAAAATTGATTTAAAATTGTTTGGTATCTTTTACATCCTCTGTTTTGGTTTTTCAACCTATGTACATAGCATCAACAAGATATAAGACAGTATACATAAAGACATAGCAGAACATGTATACACATTATAAATTTAATTTCTCCAGTATGTGTAGCAATACCCTTCCATATGAGTGGTAATACACTATAAGTGTAGCAGTACCATAACAATAATATTAACTATACATTACATTACAGCAAACGATATCAGAACCTGTTAAGAGGGAGGAACAAAGGGAAGCACATTCCTTCATCCCCTTACATATATATGACTGTTGCATTTCAAAACCTAAACATTTTGCACCCAGGGACAGTAAGATCCTGCCTATTGCTTTGCCTGTCAGTGGCTTACATACTGTATCACCATTTAGAATACATGCATGTTGAGTTGACTGGGAAAGGATATAGATTGTTGGAAGTGTTAGTGCCCCGTCACACACAGTGAAATCGCTCGCAAGATCACTGATTTTGGGACGCATCAGCGATCTCTCCAGCGATATCGCTGTGTGTGACAGGGATCAGTGACCTACCCCCCTGCCAGGTATCGCTGATCATGCAGGATAGTACTGGGCCATTTTTTGATCGTTGGTCTCCTGCTGGGCAGCATGCATCGCTCTGGCAGCGAGAGACCAGCGATCAGCGACGCTGGATGCTGGTATCCAATGTAAACATTGAGTAACTAAGAGCCACATGGCTCTTGGATACCCGCTGTTTACCCTAGATAACAGTGCATGCTCGTATCTAGGGTAAACAGCGGGTATCCAAGAGCCGCACGGCTCTTAGATACCCGCTGTTTACATTGGAAACCAGCTTGCTCGCTGGTCCTGATCGCTGGAGGGGCTGTCTAAGAGACAGCTCACCAGCGATCAGCCTAATGATGTCCCAGCGATCCCATTCATGTTGGATCATTGGTGGGATCGCTGGGACATTGTTATGTGTAATGGGGCCTTAAGTTACAACAGCCAAACAAAGCAGAAAGCAATGAACTGTGTATTGCAAGCTTAAGCCTCTATGTCATATGTAGGGAATATCAAGGGCAGTCATACCATATTTCTTGATATTTGCTGCTGTAGGTTATGGGGCTCAGATGCCTACTGCGCATCTTCAAAATTGCTTTTTCACTGTCTTTTAGAATTAATGTAAGGATCTCAGCTAATGAATTTCTAGGTTTAAAACTGCTATGTAATTTTTATTGATCGCAAAGAGGGCACTATAAGATAAATGCTGAAGAACAAGGAGCCCATATTCTGTTCTTGCACAGTAGCCCTCTGCTATCCACGTCTGTTTCAGGTAAAGATAGTCTAGTGACATTAATGAGCTAAATGAGACAGTAAAATTTAGATTTGTAGCTTAGAAATTATTCCCTTCTTGGTCCTTGGTTAAAGTGTAGAGAAATGAACTTGCACATTATAGACTCGGAATCTATACTCCTTACACAGAGAATGGAGGCTTTGCGGCTGATTTCATTAGCCACATTTTGCTGAAACAAGCTTTCAAAATCTGTTTCATAATTTTACATTCTGTGAAACTGCTTAGCATTCAGATCATATGCTGCTTTAATTGCCTCTTTATAGTTAGCGAAGATGTTATGTAGTTGTAAAATACTGAGCTTTACTGCAGCTAAAGGAATATTTTTCTGAACAGATGCTATACTGGTACAGTAAATAATGGGCACATTGTACTTTACCTGCATTCGAGGGGAAGGTTAATGGCTATGATGCATCTTTTATGCGAAGCTTGAATCATTGACTTTTCTGTGATTTGAAGATTTACAGTGTGACAAAAACAAAGCCTTCCCTTTGTTAGCCGGAGTTTATATTTATTTATTACACATAGTGAGCATAAGGTAGGAGGTCTTTAAATGCAAACCTGGCTTTTATATTATGGCACTTTAAAATGCAGTAAATTAGACCGGTCTGAAAACTGTACATTGTAATACTAGTATCCTATATGCTTGGAAAAACGAAGTTAAGAGAACACTGTTAAGGGTGAACAAAAATTATTTTGAATACAATTTTGCTACTTTCATATTCGTAGAGTGCATCCCAACAATTTAAAAATGTAAATGGGTTGGCCACTACTAGGACAACCCCATGTCATTCCTCATGTTTTACCCAGTTAAAAAAATAAAGAATCTATACTCAACTTTGGTGCTTGCTCTGTTCCAGCAATGTCAGCACTTCGTGTTTCTGGGGTTCTCGTCAAGTTGCAATGTCACACGACCGCTGTGAACAATCCGCGCCGACTTCACTTTTGGACATATTGAACATCAGCAGGAAGCCAATTAATGGACAACAATTTCAGGCAGGTCAACAAGATGTAGTGATTTTGGATTTCATAGATGCTTGAGTCTTTTGCACACAATTTCCAATCCAATATTGCATTACCGAGAAATATGAAGAAATTAGTAAATATTACATATTCGAAAATAGATTCCAAAACATGAAAGGGGAAGCTGTTTTAAAGAGTTATGCTTTTGTTTCACCTCATTACAGGTCAAAGCCTATTCGAAACCTATTCATGTGGCCAAGTTTTTCTAGACCTTTAGTACATGTAAAATTCAAAAGAAAAAAGTCAATATAACACAATGGAAATATCAAAAATAAAAATAACATGATACACTGCGACCACATAATGTTACATTAAAGAAAAAAAAAGATTTCTAAAATTACTACTCATAATAAAAAAGTTTTAGAACATGTAAGGAGCAAGACTCCAAGAAAACAAGATAGCCAAAGCCTGGGGAAGAAGAAAAGTCATATAAATGTGTGTGTCCCGGTATACGAATATAATGGTTACAGCACCTTACTGCACCCTAGCATAGCAAACCTGCAGATATTTGTATAGTATGCCATTCAAAGTTAAGGTACTGTCACAGTAAGCGATATCACTAGCAATATCGCTATAACTTGTGACGTTATAGCGATATTGCTAGCTATATCGCTGTGTCTGATACTTACCTCCGACCGGCTCCCCCCCTGGTTATCGCTGATCGTGCGAGAACGTTCAGGACCGCTTCTCGTCGTCAGCTTCCTGTGGCACTTCCTGTGGTGAAACGAGCGACGAGCGTGGAGCCGGGCGGGAGGACACAGGATCGCCTATTGTGACAGGTAAGTAGCGACCCCTGTCCCCAGCGATGTCGATGGTGAGATCTGCCTGTGTGGCAGCTCACTAGCGACCACTTAGCGATGTACCAGCGATCCTGACCACCTCATATCGCTGGTCGGGATCGCTGGTACATCGCTAAGTGTGACAGTACCTTTAATGAGAATCGAGATGCCTAGGAAATACCTCAGAGATATCAAGTTGATAGCCGCTTCTTCTGTACATTCAAATATGTATGTTACATTACAATAAAAATCTTTAATTGCATTATATTAATTTCAAATACCTATGGAGTAGTCAATATTAATTGAGATGCGGATAAGAATATCATTCCCACTGGCATTGCCATTACAGATTTACTTTTGAGATAAGTCCCCTTTATGTTTTGCCATGGACCTTAGATGTGTTGATATACTACATCTCCTTATAAACAAGTTGTTACAAATCTTTGGAGACAAGCACATTGTAATTATTAATGCTTATAAAATAATAGAAATGTCATTCACACACAGAACTGGAAACCTGCAAATGCCTTGTTGAGCAAACTAGCTCTCTGTTGGTTAAGTAGAGAATCTCATCCATATCAAAGAAAGATAAAGGATGTGACCAAGAAGGCTAATAGCAGGCATTTACCATGTCTATCAGGCCACTTAATACTTATTAGCTTGTGAAATAAGGGATATCCAAAGGTAATTTTCCAAGGTATGTTGGGCAGAAAGGGGTTATAGACACAATGTTAGAAAGCTAATTAGATGTGTAGAAACATGGTGACAATGGCAACATTTTGAGAGGGAAAAACCTGATGTGCCTTTAAGAATTATAACATTGGCCTAAATCATTTTTGTAGGAGTGTATTATAAATAAAAGATAGAGGGAGCTATTATGAATGAGTAAATCAATTCTAACCTAATCAAATTTCTTTAGAATTTCCCAAAATTTGAGGATAAGAGTGAATTTGAATTTCTGGGTTTTGAATCCTGTGAATCCAGTAAAATGGCTGCAATGTTGCTAAATATATAAAGGCATGTAAAAACAAATAAAGAAATAATAATCATCTAGCACATCATCTGTCCCTGCCACCATAGTTACCCATCAGTCCTCGACTTGCTTTCTAGGTAACCAGTCAACTCTGGGCACAAATCTTCTGCTCATTGTTTGGTGCCATTTCTGGCACCAGTTAGGTCTCCTCACTTCTTCTGGTGTGGTGACCTGTGCTCTCCAATGTCTCGATGTCACACACATAATAAACTACTAGGTAAGGAAAGGATTATAAAGCAATAAAAATTCCTTCTCACTTAACCTTCACCTGTCACTGCTGCAGATCCTAGTTAATTTCCTTCTGGCCTCATAGTCCCTTAATCCACTTAACATACCTTCTGATACCATGGTGTGGAGCAGTACATGTCATGCTGTCAGAATCCACCTTTTGGCCTGGCCAGCACCAGAAGTACTGTCAAAAAGAGGATGATGCCAGAATGAACTGAGGTACTAGGAAGCAAGCAAAGGATAAGCGAGGAGCTGCAATAACAGGTGAGGGGTGGGTTAGTATTCTTGTTCTTCTTTTTTTTTTTTTTACTTTTTACTGACCCCCTTTGATTGCTTTGGAGTTGTAATAAATATTAGCTCCTTCCTTACCGATGACAGAATAGTACGTTAGGATCCCCTGCTATGAGGTGGGCTCCGGCAGTAAGCCCACCTCAAAGCCTCAACCTGTCAGCTGTTATGAACAGCTGACATGTGCCCACAATAGGCACGAGCAGAATTGCCATTGGCCCGCTCCTATTAACTAGTTAAATCCCATTGTGAAAGCTGACAGCAGGCATTTACATAGCACTTCCTGCCGCAGGGCCAGAAGTGAGCTCATTGCCGACCCCGTCACATGATCGGGCTCGGCGATGCGTTGCCCTGACAAACAGAGGTCTCACAGAGACCTCTATGGTTGTTGAAGACAGATCGCTTTGAGCGCCGCCCGGTGACCGGCGCTCAAAGCACAGCAGTAAATCTGCTACATATGGGTGATCTGCTCAACGTCCATATGTAGCAGAGCCAATCGAGTTGTGCATGCTTCAAGCCTCCTATGGAGGCTATTGAAGCATGCCAAAAGTAAAAAAAAGTTTAAAAATAAAAAAAATTAAAAGACCTAAAAGTTCAAATCACCCCCCTTTCGCCCCAATCAAAATAAAACAATAAAAAAATCACACATACACATTTTAGTTATTGCCGAGTTCATAATCGCCCGATCTATCAATAAAAAAAGCATTAACCCGATAGCTAAATGGCATAGTGAGAAAAAATTCAAAACGCCAGAATTACGTTTTTTTGGTCGCCGCGACATTGCATTAAAATGCAATAACGGGCGATCAAAGGAACGTATTTGCACAAAAGTGGTATAATTAAAAACATCAGCCTGGCACGCAAAAAGCAAGCCTTCACCTGACCCCAGATCACAAAAAATGGAGACGCTACGGATCTCATAAAATTGTGTAATTTTTTTTTTTTTAGCAAACTTTGGAATTTTTTTTCATCACTTAGATAAAAGAGAATATAGACATGTTTGGTGTCTATGAACTCATAATGACCTGGAGAATCATAATGGAAGGTTAGATTTAGCATCTTGTGAACCTAGCAAAAAAGCCAAGCAAAAAACAAGTGTGGGATTGCACTTTTTATGCAATTTCACCGCACTTGAAATTTTTTTTCCCATTTTCGAGTACACGACATGGTCAAACCAATGGTGTCGTTTATAAGTACAACTAGTCTTGCAAAAAATAAGCCTTCACAGGGCCATATTGACGGAAAAATAAAAAAGTTATGGCTCTGGAAAGAAGGGGAGCGAAAAACGAAAACGAAAAATCAAAAAAGTTCTGGGAGTAAAGGGGTTAAACACCTTTTTTGGCAGTAATCTGCTGATTTGATTGGCATCAAATACATTTGAATTAAATTCCTGGTAAATTTTGAACAACTCTTTCAAATTGGAATTTTGGAAGATTCACTCATCTCTCTAGCAGAAGTCAGAATGTGGCCTTTTCTAAACTCCGGCAGTAAGTGACGTCAGAAGCCTAAAAAGGGGGCCAGTAGCGTAACTACAGTAGGTGCAAAAGTGGCAATCGCACCCAGGCACCTAGAGTCTATGGGTCAAAAAAGTCCCTTTTGCCTGTATGAAAAGGCCAATGCTATTAAAGGCTTGAAAAATTGAGGGTCCCTTTGGAGCTTTTGCAATGGGGCCCATGAGCTTTAGATGATGCTACTGAAAGAGGACATGTACATTTTATTTGTAATTTCTAATATTTTGTTGGAGACATGGCATAATATCCTCCAACTTTTCTTGCTAACATGCCAAGTCTTTCACAGATTCACAGATGCAACAGAGTAAATGGATGCACTATCAGGTGCAGTAACTACCACTATGGTATGAAGGCGCTCGTAGCTTTCATCAATTTTGCTCACATGCCTTTGTATGCAGATTATAGTAATGCGGTTTTACTGTCAAACAAAATATGCTTAGAAGTCATGTTTTTATTATTATTATGGCATGCAAGAGGAAAATTTGTTTACAACGCAAATAAGAAGTTTGTACAAACTAAATGCGAAGCTGAAAAGGTAATTTTGCAATTTTCTTGTTCAGTTCCATTACTGGCTGAGAAGTAACAGTACACAATGAGTACAATTCAGCATGTAGCTAGTCATTACAACCTGAGATCTCTTTTTATTTAAATGACCAGCTTCTAAAATTCTGACTATTGTCTTGTGCTGCCGTCTAACAATATAGCTATTTGATGTACAGAAAATGATTTTTACTGATAATTGGATGTAATGTGCAGTTATATCCAATTTTGTACTGTATGTAAAATAAGCCTTATTTCAACCAAAACAGTAATTACTATGTGACCTGTCTGGCGTGAGTCATTACATTTTGCAGCATGCAAAATTGTATAAACCCAAAATTTTAATAAAAGGGATGCAATGGAGCTTTTTATACTGATTTTCTGTAAATTAATTATAGATATAGCAATAATATTTTAGTAAGAAGTCCTACACTTCACATAATTTATTATGGAAATCAAATAGCGTAAGGTAATTCTATTCTATATCATGAATTGAAATTTGATGAAGATGCTTTGCTGAAGATGATGGTAGCAAGGTCTTGTGCAGACAACCGTGATTTCAGTTTGAGTGCTATTTGACAAAATATCGGATTGTACTTGGAACAATGTCAATAAAAAAAGGCTGTGTATATGTCCAATTTTGAATCACAGCATGCACAGTTTGCCTCCGATAATCGGATCACACTCTCTCATTCAAGTTTATGGCTCCAATTTCCATGGACTCACAAAATGGACGAGATATAGAAACGTTTTCTTTACTCTTCGCATCTGAGAAAACAGCTTCCACTCTAATCATACTCTGGTTAAGCTCAGATCAGAGTCTGATGAGAGTGTTATTAGTATAAGCAAACCATTTTTCTCAGATATGGAGACTATGGTTGTGTGACCCCAGCCTAAAAGTCAAAGTGACATAGTGAACTTATAGATTTTAATGTGAATAGGCCATCCTTGAAAACAAATCTGTCACCATATTTCAAAGTAAAAATTGTCCTAATGAAGCTCGTAATACATGCTTTTAAAATCTATGTCAAAATGTCTGTATACAGTCAAGGCCAAAATTGTTGGGACCATTGAACTTGCTCCAGAACATCAAGTATTTTTCCAAGAAAATTATTACAATTATACATGTTCTGCTATACACATGTTTATTTAATTTCTGTGCATTGGAGCAACTTAAAAAAATCAGAGAAAAAAGGCAAATTGGACCTAATTTCCGGCAAAATCTTTCCATATTTGTGGGTAAACAACTTTGTTTCAAGCATGTGATGCTTCTTCAAACTCACCTGTGGCAATTAACAGGTGTGAGCAATAGGAAAATTACAAATGACTCAATCTTTGCATTGTGTGTCTGTGTGTGCCACACTAAGCATGGAGAACAGAAAGAGGAAAAGAGAACTGTCTGAGGACTTAAAAAACAAAATTGTTATAAAGTTTCAAGTCAGAGGTATTGGAAACAAGCTCTAAATGTAAATCTGTTTTGGCATTGTTCTGGCCTTGATCTGACTCTCATAGAGTTCTGTATCGCCCATAAACACTGGAGAGATCCGTCAGGTCAAAAACTGCTGGAGACAGATTGGGGCAGCTACAGATTGTGGCTGGTGAGCAAACACTAGGGACAAGGAACTTACACTAGTGAATCCACTCCAGTGCTACAGTAAAAAAAAAAAAAAAAGAAGTGGTGCTTGAATTTTCATTTAAATATCTTTTCAATATCAAGATCACACAGCTATTCTGAAGTGTATTTGTAAAGTAAAACAGAGGTGACAGCAGACAAAATGTCAATTGTCCTGTGAGCCTGATGAAAAGCCACACCCCAGAAATGATGACAAAACTGATGTAAAAGTCATCACCTATCATTAGGCTTTTTTAACAATTACTTCCAGCTGCTGGTCTGACGCTGGATCCCAATGTTATTTCAAATGTTGCGATCTGGCCACTGATGGAAACGATCCTGTCACAAACAGTGGGATCAATGCCTCCATCAATTTCCATGCGGCCTATTTGTTAAAAGCCAGATATTCATGAAGCAATGCATGCCATGTGTGAACCCAGCCATAGTTTACATATTAAAATATTTATACTGTACATGTGGCAATGTCTGTCTCAGACTCCATGCTCTAAAATCTTTGAGTAGTGTAAAAAGGGTTTAAACTGTTATTCCGGTGACATCTGTATTGTGCTGACCTCACATTCATTTATGTCATCTGATGATTATGTTGACTGGAATTTGCATTTGATGAATATAGGCTTAAATAGAGCTCACAATATGACAAATGCAGAAGATTTACTGTACTTACTTACAAGATTTACTAATTTTGAGAAATTTTAGGAGCCTACCAGTTATTAGAAATGCAGATCTTAGAATGACCTGATGATCTCATGAGTTAAGAAATTAAAAATTCTGGAAAAAGTGGTCCAGCATATGCCTCTCTGCACAAAGTGTCCATCCATTAACTCCAATCCGATCAGTCTTCCTGGACTGTCTTATAATATCAACTTTTTTAAATTTTGATTAACTGGGAACTAAGCAAGGAAAAAGCTTTGTCATGTACAGAAACTGATAATGTGTCTGAACATTTGATTATCCTTCATTTACATTTTACTCAAAGGAGATTAAAGCAGATCAAACCACCTGCCAATATCCTGCTGATGTTTCCTGCAAGTAAAAACTCCTACTGTAAATAACTGCATATTCATGGCATGAAATGGATTTATCTTGTATGGAGATGGGTGAACTTTACACCCTGCAACATTTTTGAATGCACTTGCAATATGGTTGTAAATTTGATTTTTTACTTTATCATGACCTCAAGATCACATCTCTTCTTTATTATGTGAATGCATCAATATTAGGATTGTATCAAAGCTAGCAGATTAAGAGGAAAGTGAATATGTAATGTATTTGAAAGTAAACTCCATCATCACAGAAAAGCATATACAGTATATACAGCTCTGGCAAAAATTAAGAGACCACTGCAAAATGTTCAGTTTGTCTGATTTTTCTCGTTATAGGTATATTTTGAAGTAAAATGTAAATTGTTATTTTAGTCTATAAACTTCCGACAACATGTCTCCAAATTTCCAAGCAATACATTGCGTATTTTTTTCTGAAAAAGAGAAATGATCAAAAGTAAAGAAAAAAAAACAGCGCTTTCAGACCTCAAATAATGCAAAGGAAACAAGTTCATAATCATTTAGAAACAACAATACTAATGTTTTAACTCAGGAAGAGTTCTGAAATCAATATTTTGTGGAATAACCATGATTTTTAATCACAGCTTTCATGCGTCTTGTCATGCTTGCCACCAGTCTTTGACACTGCTTCCGGCGCAAAAATGTAAGCAGTTCTTCTTTATTTGATGGCTTGTGACTATCCATCATCCTCTTGATTACATTCCAGAGGTTTTCAATGGGATTCAGGTCTGGAGATTGGGCTGCCCATGACAGGGTTTTGATATGGTGGTCTCTTGCTCTCTTAATTTTTGCCAGAGCTGTAAATATATGGGCTCATGCTTGGATCCTAATTCATACTTTCTTTAAGATATAGCATGTAATAATAAATGGCTTTCCAGGCAATAATTTGAGTGCTAATTAGGAAATGTTTCGTAAAATATTGAATTCAGAGCATACCTGTCTCTGAGTATACCCATTCAAAATTGTGATTTCAGGGAATATTCAGCTTGGCTGAACCATTAGTTCTTATGACATGTGCTTTAGCCTCTTCCCAACACAGTGACATCATATGTCGGGTCCCTGACTTTGATGCGGTCTTACAAGCAGAGCCTGAACCTTTCCCAGCAGATGATGGCTGATTTAAGCATAGTGAACATGGAAAATGAAAACCTGAAAAACAATTGTGAAATGAAAAAAATACAGATAAAGGGAGCTCTAATCGAGATAAAAAAGCATATTAATCTGAAAAGTGTAGTTAAAACAAAAGTATTGTGTAGAAAATATTTTTTATAAAAAGAAATTACGCATTACAGCTGCATCCAGCCTTCCACAGGTTAGGAATCCTTTTGCCTTTTTATCTCTACAAAAATGCCTTTTATCTATATTTTTCACTTCATTCAGCTCTGCTGAAATACTGCATGGAGAATATTTCTATAGTATACCAGGTTGGCTGCACTGGCTGGAATCCACTATCGTTCAATTGGAGTTGAAGCTAAAGCACAATTTGCCAGTTGAGAATATTTCCTACTTTTGGTTTTATAGTTTTAACTTTGTATGCGCAGAAAGTGCTTCTTTCTCTCCTTTTTACATCAAGGAAAATACATTATTGGTGCAAAAAACAATTGTGGAAATGCACATTTTTGCAATTTCAATGCAATTGGAATTTTTTTTCCGGCTTTCCAGTATATCACATGATAAAATGAATAGAGTCATTCAAAAGTGCAATTCTTCTGGCATAAAAAAGCCCTTCTATGGCTATGTAAATGTGAAATTAAAAAAGTTATAGCAATTGGAAGAGGGGAAGAAAAAAATTAAAATGAAACATGAAAAAGAGATGAAAATTGTCCACGGCTTAAAGGGATTAATATTTTTTGACTTTTGAGCTATAGCCTATGGGGCAGCAATTTGGTGCCTCCATACATCTCTATATACAAGATATTTTCTTCCATATAAACAAACCAGAATACCTGTAGTTTGTAAGGCTCTGTCCAGACCTCATATTTTCTTCAAATTCTGCATTTGTTTTGGGAAAGATCCTAGTGAACACAGCTATCGTATACCATTACTAGCATGCCAAAGACATACAGAGGTACAGTAAAGGTCATTAGATGTCAGAGGAACATTAATCCCAATGTTTTATTATACATTATTTTTATAGATTTTTTTGGAACTATTGCACACAAAATATGCTGGATTTGGGGTATTTTGTGCCATTTTTCTTTTTAGACATATTTATACAAGCTGTGCACCACTTTAAAAGTCTTTTGCGCCACATCCATCATTTATATTTCGAGATCATTAAAAGAGTCCATGGCATTTGCAGTTTTAGTCATATTTATGGCATATGAATTTTTGTAAAATTCTATACACAATCATTCCATTAGGGGACTTGTGTAAAAAAAAGTAGAAAATGTCACATGTGTCAGGACGCAGCGAGTACCTCAAGGCGAACCCATAAGACACACGTGACCTTGGATACACCGCCTCCAGTGGGGCGAATTTAAATAATAAGACGTGCAGCTAGATACACCACCTCCAACTGGCGAATTTAGATATTACAGGTATATATGTCTGGAAACCCCGCCTCCAGTAAGGTGAATTTAAATAATAAAGGGAAACCTGGGTAACATTAACAATGGTGGGCCCTGCGATAGAGAATAGGGACGTGGAGACCTCCTGTAGTCCCCTGAGCCAGTGTCCCTGCACTCCTAACGTTCCCTATGCCGGTTCCGCACCGGGCGATGCACAGGAATCTTAAAACCCTGACTCGCACGGACCTAAACCCTCACTAGGGAATTGGTCGGTGCGGAAACTAATCCCACCACTGCACTAAACACACACAAGGAAAGATGACAATACAGGGGAAACACCACTTAGCTTTGCTCTGTTGCGTACGCTCCTAGCAACAGAGCCCACCACCTGCGTGCATCTTCTCCTCCACCCGGATCCATCACCATAATCGGATCCATCACCATAGTGCAGCCTTGGAGCAGAGTCCACCACCAGTTCCAGCTGTCCAGTAACAGAGTCCCAATGATGACTTCAGCTTCTGCCCAAAAAGTCAAGCATGCTTGAGTCCAGCTCTCAGCAACCAGGTCCAGCATGGTGAGTGCAACTCTCACCATAGTCGCCACTCCACCAAGCCATGCAAACACCTCCTGCCAACACCATAAACTGTGACTCCACCACACCATGCCAGCCCTTCTTGCAGACCACATAGCTGCCACTTGTCCTCTCTGGCTGGGCTCCGCAGGACTCCAGTTCAGCTCCTTCATCACCCAGGCTTCCTTCCCAAATGACGAACTCAATATCACCAACAGTGACTGAACAACCCTGAGACTAATTTATAGAACCTCACACCTGATTTATAATTGCGTGCACATTAAACCTAAAACTAAGGTGCGATACCACTCACCACCACCGGGCAACTTAGAATGAACGACACCACGTGTAATAATTCTAATGGCCACCGGGGGCAATCACACCACTTTGTTACCTAGCCAAAGGAAAAAAAGTTCAATTTGTGCATTTAGACTGTCAGATCCAGCCTGGATCATGACAGAAAATCAGTTACAGTTTGAAGTCCTATCTCTAAAGGAGCACCAAACCTATTAAACATTTTGTTGTACTTTGGTAACTTGGAAAAAGTTACAAAAAAGAAGTCAGAAACTGAACTGATTTCAAAAATTCCTCTCATGCTAAATTCTCTCCATATTATCTTAAAGAAGCACTCTCATCTATGTTTTTTTTTTAAATTAAACATGGCATGAGAAAGAGTTGGGCACCCCTGGTCAAAAATCCTGTTATTGTGAACAGTTAAGCAAGTTGAAGATTAATTGATCTCTAAAAGGCCTAAAGTTGGAGATGACACATTTCC
This sequence comes from Dendrobates tinctorius, assembly GCF_039654945.1. Classification (NCBI taxonomy): domain Eukaryota; kingdom Metazoa; phylum Chordata; class Amphibia; order Anura; family Dendrobatidae; genus Dendrobates; species Dendrobates tinctorius. Next base: position 62,256,331 of record NW_027361684.1, read on the forward strand.
TTTGTACTTTAGGCAATATATATATGTATATATATACAGTATATATATGTATATATTCTTCTTTTACAATTTGAAAATTACAAAAAAGAAAATAGGCGACCTATTCAAAAGTTTGGGCAGCCTGCATGGTTGGTACCTGGTAGCACCACCTTTTGAAAGTATCAAAGCTTTTAAATGCTTTCTATAGCTTGTTAACACCCATTCAATTTTTTTTTCAGAGATTGTAATTCAATCTTCCTTTGACAATTCTTTCAGTTCCTTGAGATTCCTGGGTCATTTTGCATGCACTGCTATTCTGAAGTCTAGCCACAGTTGTTCAATGATGTTCAGAAGATCGGAGAACTCTGAGGGTCATTGTGACACCTTCAGCTTGCACCTTTTGAGGTAGTCTATTGAGGATTTTGACGTGTGTTTAGGATCATTATCCATCTGTAGATGTCATCCTTATTTCAACTTGTTGAAATTTCATTAAATCTAGTCTATCCTCTACCCATTAAATTTTCTCCATGCCATTGGCTGCAACACATCCCCAAAGTATTATTGATCGCTCCCCATGCTTACTGATTGGCAAGATGTTCTTTTCCTGAAATTCTATGCCCGCTTTCTCCACAGGTACCTTTGATCATTGTGGCTAAAGAATTTTATTTTAACCTCATCAGTGCAAAGGACTTGTTTCCAAAGTGCATAAGTGCATACAGAATGGGAGGAATAGGCCTAAGCAACAGCACATGTGAAAAAGATTTGGGTATACTAATAGATCACAGACTGAATATGAGTCAACAGTATGATGCAGCAGCAAAAAAGGCAAATGCAATTCTAGGATGTATTAACAGAAGCATACAGTCTAGATCACGTGAAGTCATTATTTCCCTCTACTCCTCTTTGATCAGACCTTATCTGGAATATTGTGTCCAGTTTCGGGCACCACATTTTAAAAAAGACATCAACAAACTGGAGCAAGTTCAGAAAAGAGCAACCAGAATGGTGACCGGTCTGCAAACCCTGTCTTATGATGAAAGGTTGCTGGATTTGGGATTGTTTAGTTTGCAAAAGCGAAGACTGAGAGGAGACTTAATAGCTGTCTACAAATATCTAAAGGGCTGTCACATTGTAGAAGGATCAACTTTATTCTCATTTGCACAAGGAAAGACTAGAAGCAATGGGATGAAACTGAATGGGAGGAGACACAGATTAGATATTAGAAAAAACTTTTTGACAGTTAGAGTGATCAATGAGTGGAACAAGCTACCATGAGAAGTGGTGAGTTCTCCTTCAATGGAAGTCTTCAAACAGAGGCTGGACAGACATCTGATTGGGATGATTTAGCGAATCCTGCTTTGAGCAGGGGGTTGGACCAGATGGCCCAAGAGGTCCCTTCCAACTCTACGATTCTATGATTCTAAGGCTTGTTTAGATGTTATTTTTCATATTTCGGATGCTAAATGATATGGTGAGGATGCAGGAAAGGTTTTCTTCTGATGACTCTTCCATGAAGACCATTAATGTGCAGGTGTCTCTGAACAGAAGAACAATGTGAAATATTAATTCCAGCTCACCTAGTTGTTCTACGCTCATCCACCTGGGGCTCAGACACCCGCCTTGCCCTGGCCTCACATCAAGGATAATAGAAAAAATTGGTGTCCGGCTCAACAGGACTTGATTTTCCTTTTCTTTTTCAAAGAAATTATAGTGCATACAAAAGAAAAATGTATATGGTCGACATGATCCAGTCGATACATTTGAAATGCACTAAGCAGTCTTACTCATGACATGAGTGTCATGAGTAAGACTGCTTAGAGCAGTCAAAACGCGTCGACTAGGTCACGTCGACCATGTACATTTTTCTTTTGTATGCACTATGATTTCTTTTGAAAAAGAAAAGGAAAATCCAGTCCTGTTGAGCCGGACTCCAATTTTTTCAATTATCCTAGAAGAACAATGAACCACAACCTAGAATCTGCTAACTCTTTTTGAAGATCTGTACAGTCAAGCGGGGGTTCTGATTTGCCTCTCTAGCAATCCTGCGAGCAGTACTCACTGAAATTTTGCCTGGTCTTCCAGAACTTCTCTTGACCTTACTGTCCCTATTAAACACATTGTCAAAATTGTTGGTACCCCTCGTTTACTGACAGAAAAACCCACAATGGTCACAGAAATATCTTGAATCTGACCAAAGTAATAATAAATAAAAAATCTATGAAACTGAACAAATGAAAGTCAGACATAGATTTTTTAGTTATTATTACTTTTGTCAGATTTAAGTTATTTCTGTGACGATTGTGGGTTTTTCTGTCATTAAACCAGGGGTACCAACAATTTTGACCACGTGTGCAACTGTTATTTATTTATTACATTTTTAACTGAGGAAAGGGCAACTTGAAAATCCATTGCTATTTTGTTATAGTCCTCTCCTGCCTTGTGGACCACCATTTTCCTTTTCACAGTGCTAGACATCTGCTTAGACAAACCCATGGCTGCTGTTTTTTGCACAAGGTTAGAGGAGGCTGAGTTTTTATAAAGCTGTGAAATTTGCATCACTTGGCCTTTCTTAACAATGATAGTGAGCAAGCCATATCCTTAACAGGCTAAATAATATCTGAAACTTTGATTAAAGATATCTGAGCACACAAATCTCCAAGCCCAAACTACTGCATCGGCCCATTTTCCATTTTGTAATTTTTTAAATGTAAAACATGACAATATATATATTTTTCCTAAAATGCATAGTGAATCTGTTATTTTTAACTTTAGCCCTTTTTGAGATAATTTCATATTAAACTTGCTTTAACTGTTCACAATAACAGCAATTTTGACCTGGGGTGACCAAACTTTTGCATCCCACTTTATATGGGCATGTAATGTAGTGTGATTGTATTAATATACTCACCTATTGCTGCTCTATCCAGTGTCCACCATCATTCTTCTGCTTTTCTTAGGGTACCGTTACACATAACAATGTCCCAGCGATCCCACCAATGATCCGACGTGGATGGGATCGCTGGGACATAGTTAGCTGATCGCTGGTGAGCTGTCACATAGACAGCCCCTCCAGCGATCAGGACCAGCGAGCTCGCTGGTTACCAACGTAAACATCGGGTTTCTAAGGGCCGCGGGGCCCTTAGAAACCCAATGTTTACCCTAGATTCCAGCCTGCACTGGAGGCAGGGTGGGAGATGGAGGCAGACCCGATGTTTACGTTGGTAACCAGCATGCAGCATCCCTCATCGCTGGCTCCCGCTGCCACAGGCAGTGGGAGACCAGCGATGAAAAAACAGGCCAGGACGATCCAGCACGATCAGCGATACCCCCCTGGGGGGCCGATTGCTGCTGTATGTCACACACAGCGATCTTGCTGGAGAGATCGCTGATGTGTCGCAAAATCAGCGATCTCGCCAGCGAGATCGCTGTGTGTAATGGGCCCTTAAGTGATGTCTCTGCAATTGCAACTAGCCAACTCACTCTGTGCTCTGTGTGGAAGGTGAAAGTCTCTTTTACATGGTAAACCTATGGAACCTAGTTTTGACGCTCCATAGGATTACACTGTAAAATCCACTTGCAGATCATGCATAGCAAAATGTGACCAAGAGAGTCTGTAGATGAGATCATTATTACACTCAGACTACATTGCATGCAAACATAATCACATTAAATAAAAAAATGAGGTCAGGAGGGCTTCTTTACTCTATCAAAATTATCCCTCTTGAATCCAAAAGGTACAAATACATAAGGCATTAAAACTATTTTGAACAAACTGCACTCTAATTGTGGATATCCATGTCCATGTAAATCTGAGGCCACACAAGTGGAAACATCATTTGAAGTTGAAATATGCCTGTGTTTTTATTTTTTTGGAGTCTGTATCACTATCACAAAGCTCAGGACCACTGTAGAACGGTATGGTAATCAGTTCAGTAACACTCCATGGGTCTAGGTGTTGCATTGATGATATGAATAGTAATTTCCAACCAGCCTAAGCAAGTTTTGAATTTCAGGTCTTATGTAAATGGTTTATTGTCTCTTTTTTATTATTATATTTTTAGCTAAATAAAAAAATGCTAAATATGCAAAAGTCCTATTAATAGTAGACATTGAGAGCCGAATTTCATACTATTTCACAAGAGCAGAATCAAGCAATGTAAAGTACTATTTTGGTTCCATGCATTCATAGAAATACATAAATAGTAAACAGCATTCTCAGCAGAAAAAAAATCATATTTATATTTAATTTCACTTTCCATGGGAGTAGCACACAGCGACTTACCACCTTCCATAGTCAAGTAACAAAGAAACACATAATACCTGTTAATTAGTGCTGTTGAATAAATACCTGTTAACATTTATTAATTGTGTGTGTTTTACTTGCCAGAGGATTTGACTTGTGCATTAATGTGTAGTGTTTTGAAAGATCCATGTTTTGAAAAATATGATATGATTAAGCTTCTACCTAAGGGCAAATTTCCACAATGAGATTTTGGGGAGATTTTTTGATGCTGCACATAAAAATTAAAAATTGCAGCATTTTACAGCTCAAGAAAAACAGGTGGGATTTATAGCTATCGCATGCCTACTGTGCTTCAATTTCATGCTGGGTAAACTGACCTGCAGCGCACCCTTGAAATGTGCAACATGTCAATCTCTCTTGTGGATATGCTGAGCTTTATGTGCAGATTTTCTCCATAAAATTGCATTAAATGCAGAAACGTATGTGTTTTTAGTGCGTTTGTGCTATATAAATGCACTAAAAATGCATGTGACCCTCACATGAGTATCTCATTAAAGTTTTTTAAAAGCCAAATACCAGGAAGCATAAAAAAACACAAATTAATCTAAAGCATGACATGTCAAAAAGAGACAAAACCTGAAGTGTGAAAACATACTAAAATAGCACTTAAACACACTCAAGAATGCAATGTAAAAACGTAAGTATTGGAATTTACCTAAGGCTGGTTTCACATTTGCGTTAAAACAACGCTGCGCCCTGCGTCGTTAAGCCCCGCCCCAAGCCGGCTCCCTGCCCGCCCCATCCGGGATCACCGCCTACTTTCGCATTTGCACGCATGCGATCGGCGCACCCTATCTTTAGCATAGGGTGCGCAGATCATGCGCTGCCAGTGTGAAAGTAGCGTGTTGCGCACTTTTGACGGTGCGCCGTGCGCGCCGAAATGAAACATGCTGCATTTCGGCGCGCACGGCGCACCGTCAAAAGTGCGCAACACGCTACTTTCACACTGGCAGTGCATGATCTGCGCACCCTATGCTAAAGATAGGGTGCGCCGATCGCATGCGTGCAAATGCGAAAGTAGGCGGTGATCCCGGATGGGGCGGGCAGGGAGCCGGCTCGGGGCGGGGCTTAACGACACAGGGCGCAGCGTTGTTTTAACGCAAATGTGAAACCAGCCTAACAGATGCAGAAATGCTGAAGAAAATCTGCAACATCAAAAACTCATTGTGGAAATGTAGCCTATTAAATTTTGTAATAGATTTTTTTACAACATGAAAAAGATTGTTAAACCTAACTTTACTGTAGTTAAACAACAAAAAACAAACAGGGTAAAAAATAATACAGGCAATTTAAAAAAAATTAAGGCATTTATAAAAATGGGAAAACCTAGCTGTTAGTGATGATCGAATGTGCTCGGAAAGTGTGTTATCCGAGCAAGCTCGGGTATTATCAGAGTATCTTGGGCATTTTCAAATAATATGTTTGAGTCCTCTGATTGTATTATTCATGGATGTTAGACAGCCGGTACACATGTTGGGATTGCCTCTTTGTTAGGCAATCCCCTCATGTGTGATGGTGGTCTAATAGCCTCAAATCATGCAGCCGCAGAGACTCAAACATAAAATTTGAGCATGTCCAAAATACTCGGGTGTCCCTGCAGAAAGGCTACTGACTACTGTGAATCTATATAAAAGTGGGTAAAAATAATACATATTTATTACTTACTAGAAATTAGTCAGCAATTTAAAATTATGGCCAACAAATGTAACATGAATCTCATCATGTATAATTTCCTCATGTAGTTTTAGTGCGTGAACAGTAGGTTTGTGAAGCTGTATATACACTCGTCACCTGCAAATTACTGTAAGTGTAATTGAATTAGAGGAATGGAGACAGATTTTGTGAAATCAGTTGACTTTTATCGATGGTTCATTCCACATTTACTGAGGCAAGCAAAAAGTGGAGTGGGTTGTTATTGTAGAACAAGCCCAAAGTAATCGAGGCATAACTAAGTGCAGAAGAAGTTTAAACAGCATGCACAAATGTATTTCAGACATCACTACGAATGAGCATAAATGATATCATGTGCAGTACAAAGGAAAAAGCCCTAAAACAAATGTACCATATTTCGTCTACTGAAGGAGGATGATGGTTCCTTATGTCTACATATGCAAAATAAACGTATGTGTGATAAAAAAAATACTTATTTCTGAGAGAGAATAACTGTATGTCACCACCATTATAATATGCAAAAATGCTGCTTGATGTTCTATATTTTTATTTACATATATTTATAATTTCAAAAGAGCTGAAATCTGAATGTAATTATTTCACCAAAATTTTTCAGGAAATTCCATGTATAGCGAATAAACTTGAGGGAATCTCAAAACTGGAAACATTAAAGTTGGTCACAAAATACACTTGTTGTAGTGGAGAAAAAAAATAGAATCTCTCTGACCATAAGAGCTTAAGGTCCTGTAACATTTAGCGATGCACGGGCGATCCAGACAACGATGCGACCTGGTCAGGATGGCTGGTGCATCGCTAAATGGTCGCTAGTGAGCTGCCAAACAGGCAGATCTCACCAGCGATGCAGCAGCTGTCAGCGGTCGTTACTTACCTGTCAGACGGCAGATCTGGTGATGACTTCCTCGCGCTTCCATGGAGTCGCTCATCGGCGCCAGCAGGAAGCCGACGATGAGAAATGGACCAGGACGATCTCGCGCGATCAGCAATATTCAGCGGGGAGCCGGGTCGGAGGTAAGTTATAAAACATACACAAGCCGCGGAGACACCATCACATGTTTCTCAACGCAAGCAATGACTAGCCAGGTCTTTCCCCGGGAAGGAACAACCACGGGAAGGGAAGTCTCCAATGAAGGAAACCACCTATGCCAGAACATGGTATCCATCCACAGACAGCTGTTTCGGGGTATTGCCCCTCATCAGTGTGGAGTAGGAAACTGGCCAGTAGGGACAATGCCTAGTAGAAGACTGTAAAAAAAAAGAGGATGAATGAACTCATGGAGATCAACATCCAACACTGCGGAGACACCATCACATGTTTCTCAACGCAGTGATTCTAGAGCAATGCCCCCATCCCTTATGGGAAATATGTAAAACATACACAAGCCGCAGAGACACCATCACATGTTTCCCAACGCAAGCAATGACTAGCCAGGTCTTTCACAGTCTTCTACTGGGCATTTCCCCCACTGGACAGTTTCCTACTCCACACTGATGAGGGGCAATACCCTGAAACAGCTGTCTGTGGATGGATACCATGTTTTGGCATAGGTGGTTTCCTTCATTGGAGACTTCCCTTCCCGGGGTCGGAGGTAAGTGTCACATGTAGCGATATCGCTAGCGATATTGCTGTTGCATCACAAAATCGGTGACGCTTTAGCGATATCACTAGCGATCTCGCTATGTATGAAGGGGCCTTTACACTCTACAGGAGATAAAGGACCCTTCTTACCATAAGATCTTACAATCTACAGGAGATAAGGGACCCTTCCTACCTTAAGATCTTACACTCTGCTGGAGATAAAGGACCATTTTTACCATAAGATCTTACACCACTCTACAGGAGATAGGGGACCCTGCTGACAGTAAGAGCTTACACTCTACAGGAGAGAGGACCATTCTTACCATAAGAGTTTAGGGTACCGTTACACTAAGCGATGCACCAGGGATCCCAACAACGATATGGATTGCTGGTGTATCGCTAAGTGGTCGCTAGTGAGCTGCCACACAGGCAGATCTCACCAGTGATGCAGCAGCGGTCAGGGGTCGCTACTTACCTGTCAGATGTGGCGATCCTGCCGTCCTCCCGCCTGCGTTCACGCATCGCTCATTGGCGCCACAGGAAGTCCAGCAGGAAGCGCCTGACAAGAAATGGTCCAGGACGTTCTCGCGCGATCAGTGATAGCCAGCGGGGGAGCCAGTCGGAGGTAAGTATCACATGTAGCAATATCGTTAGCAATATCGCTGCTACGTCACAAAACCAGTGACGTTACAGTGATATTGCTAGCGATATCGTTATGTGTAATGGGCCCTTTACACTCTACAGGCGATAAAGGACCCTTCATACCACAAGATCTTAGGGTACCGTTACACTTAGCGATGCACCAGCGATCCCGACAACGATATGGATCACTGGTGCAGCGCTAAATGGTCGCTAGTGAGCTGCCACACAGGCAGATCTCACCAGCGACATAGCAGCGGTCGGCGGTCGCTACTTACCTGTTAGATGAGGCGATCCTGATGTCCTCTCGCCCGCGTCCACGCATTGCTCGTCGGCGCCACAGGAAGCCCAGCAGGAAGCGCCTGACGAGATATGGTCCAGGACATTCTCGCGCGATCAGCGACAGCCAGCGGGGGAGCCGGTTGGAGGTAAGTATCACATGTAGCAATATCGCTAGCAATATCGCTGCTAAGTCACAAAACCAGTGACGTTACAGCTATAATGCTAGCGATATTGCTATGTGTAGCGGGCCCTTTACACTCTACAGGAGATAGAGGACCCTGCTGATAATAAGAGCTTACACTCTACAGAAGAGAGGATACTGCTGACAATAAGAGCTTACAATCTTTAGGCAAGAGATAGAGAGAAAAAACCCCTCTGACCATAATAAGTGTAAGCACTGATTGGACATTATGAGTTCGGGGAGGAACACATCACAAACTAGGAAATAATTGTTGAATAGAACGACATAGTTACTAAGACAAGATTTTCCATAATTGTTATTTTCTGGGAAAGCAAGAATTTTCTAATGCACATGTCAGGAGAGTTGACTGGTGTTGAGCGAGTGTGCTCAGATAAGGTGTTATCTGAGCACGTTAAGGTGCTATCAGAGTATCTTCAGCCTGCTTGAATACTATATATGAGTCACCATGGCTGCATGTCTTGCGGCTGTTCAACATCCGCAACACATGCAGGGATTCTGTTTGTTAGGCAATCCCTGCATGTATTGCAACTGTCGAACAGCATTGAGACATGGAACTGCAGCGACTTGAACATTGTATTCAGGCACGCTGAAAATACTCTGTTAGCACCCGAGAGTGTGAGGATAACACGTTGTCCAAGCTCGTTTTGCTCAATATTAGAGCTGACAGATCCTCAAAAGTAATATTATGAAATTAGTGGATCAAAACAATATAGATGACTAAAAGGTCATACTTATTATAAAACAATATCATGCTTATAATACCACACTGGCACTTTGATAGCCATACTACAGTGGTTGAAAACTGTCAGCTGATCATTAGCTGGAGCAACATTTATGAAAATGCAAAACCAAGAAGGAACAGTCATGGAATTATGAAAATCACAAGATCACCAGACATGTTAATGATATGCAAGTAATAAATGAGAGCAACATTTTCAAAAAAATCTGAGGATCCAGTATGTGTGCCCTGCACAGAAATATGCTTGCTTTTACACCTTGGCATACTCCTAATGACATGATGCAACGACATGCATCATGACTCATGTGACCCTAACAACATGTTGCCTAGTAAACAGATAGCTCAGCTAGAAGATATAGAGAATAGAAAAGTCTAATCAGAGGATAGTGGAGATGGACAGTTATGGTGAGGGCTGAGGATATATGAGTATAAGATTTTTTTTAGCTTCATAAAAAGCTGATTAATTTAGCATTGAATTTAGTAACAGAATGAATTCCTATTACCATATGCATATGTGCGTGTTCATGTACATATAATGTGCATGTTTCTTTGAAATGATTGCTGCCAATTATGTAACCAATTAATTGAAAAACACAACTGAAAATATGGTTATATGGTAATATGAATGTCTATTGTAGCTGCAGTAAAGTAATGAAAATTAAAACACAGACTATTACTCAAGTGTCATTAAATCTCCAGAATGGTATCTAAGGGAATTGTCTTATCATGGTCTTGAGTGAAATGAATATGCAATTTCATTGTTATGTAATTTACACAAAAATGTATTAAGAATCTTTGCCGGCTCCTTTTGTCATGCATCAGAAAATTTGCTGGGTATGCTGAGCGCTATGCACAGTGCAAATGAAAGGATAGTTAAGCTGAGCCAGCAAAGATTATACTAAATGAGAACACAATGGCCATAAATTTTACAAAGCGTTCATTTTCTAAAGTGACTGTTTTATGCATCTGTTGATGAAAAGAAACAGACAGACTGTATCTTCATATTTTTAACAACATGAAAATATAGAAAGGGAAGAAGTTTATCTTCTCGGTAGACATCAATTTTTAACATTGCATAATGTTGGCAAACATCACTGTTTATTTATAGGGCCATATACTGGAAGTTCAGCTAAGTACTGGATGCTTAATTTGATAGTAGAGGGATAATAAATACTAAAAACTAATAAATGTGAAGCTACTGTATAGTGTATTAGTGTTATGTTTCTGTGAAATATTTAGAATCTCCTCTTGGACTAAGCTCAAACTTATGTGTATATGTATTTCATAAGCAATTTTCAAAATTCAATATTTGCAGATCGTTTTGCCCTATATGTATTAAAGGAGTTGTCTAGCCTTGGGGTACAAGTGTGCAATCACTCAATGTGACTGTGAGTGTAAGTATTCTCAGGTGTCAGAGCCAAGAGCGTGGGGTCATGTGATCGCAAGTATGCAATTTGCATATTTCTGGCTACATTCTGACTAGACATGTCCAGCCTCATAAGATTCAATTGTGTTAAGCAAGGCCGCACACATCTAGTTGCCATTTGATTGCATGTTGAGGTCACACGCCTGTTGGAGGAGGGTAGATGGGTCCCCATATGTGTCAGACCGATGGCTGATCCTGCCAATATTTGTGGGTTTAGTTGACTTTAGTCTGATTTATCTGGTGTCTCCTTCATATAAAATAGTGCCAGTGCCATTTAATACCTGGAAATGAGCTTGCATTATCAGTGTAAGTTGAGTTGATAGAGCTAATGTGGGTGCATCATATTTATAGTCATTATGCTTGTGACTCATGTGTTGTCTGACATTTGAAATGTGAAATCAGCCTTACGAATGGTGCAGTCTGCAATATGCACATATGTAAAAGCAGGGATGGAAGAAAAACTGTTTTTCCATAGTTACTCTCTGTACTTGTGGGTTTAACCTACACCAATACCAACCTATCAAACATACAGCTGTTTTATTCTGCCCTATGACAAGTTAGTCAGTGAAATGACCAAATTGTACAAAGTATAACAGTAGAGTTGAGCTACTTTGGTCGGATCGGGTTTCATGAAACAAAATTTGAGTCGGATGAAACTGGTCCGACTAGGGCAAAAAAAGTCGGAGTTTTCGTAATTAAAGAAAAAAGAATATGTGGCTCTGACCAATTCAATTAAATGTGGAAGTCCTTTATTCTGTGTTCCAGGAGATGGACAACATTATGGTTTTCAGGTAACAGAGTTACAGCATAACAACATGCCCCTGGACCAGTTGTTACATGAAACGGCCGTCGTCCTGCTAGCCTCTCCCAGCATTCCTCTCTAACCTGAACACCATACCTTTGTCCATGTCCTGGAATACGGAATAAAGAACTTCCATATATAACTGAATTGGTGAGTGATGCATATTCTTTTTTTCTTCAATTATCAATATTCCTTATTATGCTGTGATGCTGGGGAAATCAAAGAGCATAATATTTACTTATTAGATCACCTCACTACTCTGTGCTCTACTTTGATGCTCTCTCTCTCCATCCCATCCTCTGTGCCTTTTCATATTACCATTGCACACTCCATCGTAACACTAGGCTGGGACTTCCAACCGAGATCAGGCCTATGGCAACCCTGGTGTGAAGCTTGGTTTAATGTGTGCATCATAAGGTTGCAACACCACCAGGATCAATTTGTACATTTTCAGGAGAAAATTCTGGCTTTGCCAAGTCCTGGAAGTCCCTGCATATGCGTGTTGCAAGGTTATGATAACATAGTACTGTCACTTTATGACTTCCAACTTTACGACACAACCTCTTGGTTACAACTATGCACAGTACAAAAATGTACATGTGCAGAATCTTTCCAAGCTAGAAGTCCTGACCTAGCATGAAGATGAAGGGTTTGGCAGTGGTAAGTGGATGCATTTAAGACCATAGAAGGGAGCAGCAGGGGTGGCCTGTGTGGTTCAGCAAAATGGCATCCAGTAAAGCAAATTACAAAATATCCGTATTTGGAAATATACAGATTTGTATAGTCTTCAAGAATAATTCAATTCCAGATGAATACGTTTTTGCCAACTCTAAGAATAATAATATAAAATAATAAAATCACTCACATAAAGATAAAATAGACACTAATACAGATTCTAAATTGATAAATGTCAACAAGTTGAAATATTTTTCCCACCAAATGCAATGTCAACAAAAAAAATTGCAATAAAATTAGGATGAGTTGCAGTTTGACTGCTGGACTCCTCCAATATCACAAAAACTGAAGTGCTCAGTCTCTATTTACCACAGTTTCAATTGACTACTACACATTATAATTGTTTTGCTATTATACCATGACTTCTAATGCTCTGACTTCTGATATACACTAAATAAGTTACCCTTTAGTTTGGATGATTTAGTTAAGACTTAGGTTGGGTAGGGAGTTTGTCAAACTAAATCTTTGCCCTTAAGGTACTGTCACACTTAGCGATGCACCAGTGATCCCGATCAGCGATATGATGTGGTCAGGATTGCTGGTGCATCGCTAAGTGGTCGCTAGTGAGCTGCCACACAGGCAGATCTCACCAGCGACATAGCAGCAGTCGGGGGTCGTTACTTACCTGTCAGACGAGGCGATCCTGACATCCTCCCACCCACGTCCACGCGTCGCTCGTCGGCGCCACAGGAAGCCCAGCAGGAAGCTGACGACGAGAAATGGTCCAGGACGTTCTCGCGCGATCAGCGATAACCAGCAGGGGAGCTGGTAGGAGGTAAGTATCACACATAGCGATATCGCTAGCAATATTGCTGCTACGTCACAAAAACCAGTGACGTTACAGCGATATTGCTAGCGATATCGCTTAGTGTGACAGGCCCTTTAGTAAAGGAATTCTTTTGTACATTCAATAGCTGGAAATATTATTTGCTGAAGTGTGGGAGGGCTTACCTTAGAATAGGGGGTTGTTTTTATGAAAATTGGGTGATATACTACGACAGAACCAATTATTTATTGATGACTTACAAAAAAAATCTTGATTTGAGCAACTCAACCCTTTTGACAATGCCTGCCTAATGGTGTCTAATAGATATTGTCAATGGATCCATCATCTGTGGCTCCTGACAAAAGGAGAATTACATCATCAGACTCCATTAACCAACCATTCTAGAGTGACTCCTTTCATTCTGACTCCTGACATAATTAAGTTTAGGTACTGTCACACTTAGCGATGCACCAGCTATCCCAACCAGCGATATGACGTGGTTAGGATCGCTGGTGCATTACTAAGTGGTCGCTAGTGAGCTGCCACACAGGCAGATCTCACCAGGGACATAGCAGGGGTCGGGGTCGCTACTTACTTGTCAGACGAGGCGATCCTGACGTCCTCCTGCCCGCGTCCACGCGCTGCTCGTCAGCACCACAGGAAGCCCAGCAGGAAGCTGATGACGAGAAATGGCCCAGACTGTTCTCGCACGATCAGCGATAATCAGCAGGGGAGCCGGTCAGAGGTAAGTATCAGACATAGCGATATCGCTAGCAATATCGCTGCTATGTCACAAAAACCAGCGACATTACAGCGATATTGCTAGCGATATTGCTTAGTGTGACAGGCCCTTCAATGTTTAGGTTGGGTAATTAAGTTAAGCATTAGGTATGATAAGGAATTTCCCAAAATGATTCTTTGCCCTTGGTAAAGGAAATCTTTCAAACATTTAATAGCTAGAACCTTAAGGCCCCATCACACATAATGATGCACCAGCGATCCCGACAATAATACGACCTTGTCAGGATCGCTGGTGCATAGCTACATGATCGTTAGTGAGCTGCCAAAGAGGCAGCTTCACCAGCGATTAGCACCAGCGAGGACGCTGGTTTCTAAGGTAAATATTGGGTTACTAAACAGCGCGCGTCACTTAGTTACCCGATGTGTACCTTAGAAACCTGCATGCTCGCGTTGGGAGCTGCCAGCATGCAGGTTTCTAAGGTACACATCGAGTAACTAAGTGACACGCGCCACTTAGTAACCCGATATTTAACTTAGAGATCAACTCCCAGCACCTGCTTAGAGCGCTGGGAGCGTCACTGATCATTGGCTCCCGCTGCCACACGCAGCGATGCGCGCTGACCAGAGGGAGACCAGCGATCAAAAAATGGCCCAGGCCGATTGAGCACGATCAGCGATACCCGACAGGGGGGCCGGTCACTGATCCCCATCACACACAGCGATCTCGCTGGCGAGATCGCTGTGGCGTCACAAAATCAGCGATCTCGCTAGCGGGATCGCTTTGTGTGACAGGGTCTTTAGAATAGGCGGTTATCTTTAAGAAGTTAAGGTGATTGACTGATTAGAAGCTGACTATTTATTTAAAGGTAAAATACAGACTCAGACAGAAAAAAAATCATGACTTAAGGCCCTGTCTCACATAACGAGATCGTTAGCGAAATCGCTAAAACGTCACAGGTTTTGTGATGCAACAGCGACCTCGCCAGAGATGTCGCAATGTGTGACACACAGCCGGCCCCCCACTGGATATCGCTGATCGTGCTCGAATGTCCTAGGCCATTTTTTGATCATTGTAGTCCCACTGGCCAGCATGCATCGCTGTGCTTGACGCCGACGAGCGACCTCGTTGGCAATGCGGAGCTCAGGGATGCAGGCGTGAGTCGTCAGAATAGCTGCTGTGTGACATGGTCTCAATGACCACTGAGGTCGTTATACGTATCGCTGTATCATTGCTGCGTCATTGAATAGATCTGCCTGTTTGACAGCTTACTGGTCACCATGTAGCAACGCACCAGCGGGATCGCTGGAGCGTCGCTATGTGTAACGGGACCCTTAAGCATCTCAGTTCTAATGACAACGTTTGCCTAAAGGTGTCTAATAGACATTGTCAATGGATTCCATTGTCTACTGTTACTGACATCATCAGACTGCAACACTATTTCTTTTTCAGATTTTTATCCCAATTATCATGATGTGCAATATAAAATCATATTAGACCAGAACAGATAAAAGTCAATAGTTTTTGATTTCTCTTTGTACATCTAATTAAACAGTCATCAGCTATTGGAAATTACTGAACTTAGACATTTCCTAGCTTAAGGAAATTTTAATTTTGTGTATGAGGTGGGATTACCATAAAATATCACATTAACATACCAGCTCAAAAAAATCAGTTTGATGAGTAAAAATGAGATAAGGTTAAACATCCAAACATGTATAGATGTTTGCTTTTTTCACTTTTACTTGCCAAACATGTGATTTTTCCGAACTGGTATATATATATACCATGCAGCACACCAAGTTCCCAAAACATATTCCGGACAGTTTAGATCTCATTTGCCAGTCCAGGAGAGAAAAAATGCACCAGCTCAAAGTATACCAAGACCATAAGAGGAAGAAAAGAGCCAAAGGTGTCTTAAAGATAAAAGTCAAATTTTTATTTAACAAATATTCATAGTATAAGTTATTATAACAATACATAGATCCCAGTGAAAAGTCAGAAAAGGGAAAACTAGCCCCAAGTGCCACAATGCCTAAAAGGTAAGCAACATGACACATAATTATTGTGAACCTAATGAGCCGTTGTAACAAGTATTACCCAGTAGGAGAGCAACAGCCATGGCGCAATGCGCATCAGGCGTTATATGGCGACAGATAAAGGCTCAATGTGCGGTGATGAAAATAGTCCGGCTTACCAAGGAAGGACAGAGGGCACAAGGTAGGAGGGTGTGTAGCTCCCCGACGCGCGTTTCGCGGCCTCAAAGAGCCGCTTCCTCAAGGGGAAGTAAGGCAGCAAACCGGACAGGACCCTGAAATAACCCAGTGAACTGGGTCACATGGTCATGTGTGGAAAATAGCAGTGAACCAAGCGGCGCATGCGCGGTGCGCCGATGAAGCCCTGCGTGCACCAAGGGCGTCACACACACGCGAACCGCCCCAGGGATTAACCCTGTATGCGGCGCATGAAATGTAGAGACGCCATGAGGCAAACAGGACCCCAAGGGAAGCGCCGCCATGCGCACCGTCACCGCTGATTGGGGGACATAAATTAACAAGCAATAAATAATAAGGAGAGGAAGGGGAGGAAGAAAAAGGGAGAATGTCAGACATGGGATTAAACTTATATCACAGTATAACACAGATACAGCAATTGTGTACATATTGTGAAGGAGCACCCCAAACATCTATAAATCGCACAAATAGAGAAACAGTAATATCATATCAAAAACATCATGATGAAGAAATTGAAAACACATAGATGAATATTTCCACAGAGCAAAATCATGTATATATAGGTTGTCTGTATCCTCCGTAATGGAAAGTCCAAAACCCCTTCCATCCAAGTGGTTAATATCAGGATCCCTCCGGAACATGATGAGTAGAATTAATAGGATGACTATTCACTAGTAAAAACAAACATAGAAAATTAAAAAAAATTTTAAAAAATTTAAAAACAAACACATCCTCCATTGGGGAAAGAATAGTGTGGTTTGGAATGGCAGGAGGAAAGGGGACATCTCCAGGACTTGTCAAAGAATTTTTAGAGAAATAGGGCAAAGCTTAGGGACTCATTTAGACCATGGGGTGTGACGGTGTCGAGAAGCACAATCCACCTTGCCTCAATTTGAGCAAGGAGTTTCTTGTGATCACCACCTCTGATCCCGAGATGTAAAACATCGATACCCCTGACACTAAATGACTTAACATCACAATTGTGATGGGCCTTGAAGTGCCGTGGGATCGCTTTCAGTTCTCTGATGTCAGTCACAGTTTTTGCTACGCCAATGTCCCGCACATGCTCCCGGACCCTCACCCGGAGCTCCCTAGTAGTAAGACCTACGTAGATCTTGGGGCATGAGCAGGTGGCATAATATATAACATTTGTAGTCCCACAAGAAATGCGTTGTCTGATGGAAAAATTTCTGGAGCCATCCGAGGAGGAGAACGTGGAGCAGCGCAGGACATTGGCGCACGCTAGGCAGTGGCCACATGGGAACGAGCCGACCTGTGGGGTATAGGAACCCAGATAAGTGCTGGGGGCCGGAGTATAGTGGCTTCTTACTAGAAGATCCCCAAGGTTTTTAGATCTCCTTGACGTCATACTAGGGAAACTTCCCAGAGCAGACCCCAAGGCCGGGTCAGTCCCCAGGATTGGCCAATGTCTTTTTAGAACGACACGCATCTGTTCCCACTCGTGGTTAAAGGTGGAAATAAACCTTATAGGGCCAGTAAAGTCCACCCCAGTGCGTTTTTTTGTAACATTCAACAGATGACTGCGGGACGTTTTTCTTGCCCGATCGTACCCAGTTTTCACGCATCTGCGGCTGTAACTGCGTGCGTGAAATCGGTCTTTGAGATCCGAAGCCTGTGCCTTGAATCTCGTGTCTGTGGAGCAGATTCGTCTTATCCTAAGGAATTGTCCGACCGGGACGGCCCTAATGGTGGCTGAATCATGTGCTGAGGACGCATGTAGCAGCGAGTTTACTGACGTTGGCTTCCTGAAGACGTCCGTCTGGATATGTCGATCAGTGTCGACCTCCAGACGCACGTCCAGGAAATCAACCGTGGAATTATGGAAAGTGTATGTAAGTCGTATATTGAATTTATTGTTATTGAGCGTCCTCATAAAATTATCAAGCTGGTGAGCCCCCCCATCCCACAACAACAGTATGTCATCGATATACCGATACCAGCACAGCACATGGGAAGCGGCCTGTGGACCCCCGTCACCAAAAATAGATCTCTCCCAGGCCCCCAGGAAGAGATTAGCGTACGAGGGCGCACAGGCCGCACCCATGGCCGTGCCACGCTTCTGTAAGTAAAGGATGTCCTTGAAGACAAAAAAGTTGTGGGTGAGGATATAACCCACCAGCTCAATGATCAGCTCACACAAAGGGCCACCCAGGTCGGAGGGTCCCAGGAAGAGACGAACCGCATCTAGGCCCTGGGAATGGTCGATGCAGGTATATAAGCTCTCAACGTCGGCTGTAACCAAAAGGACATGGGGATCCACAAGGACGCCATCGACCCGTGACAGGACGTCCGTCGTGTCTCTAATATAGGAAGGTAAAGTCTCACTGGGATCTATGTATTGTTATAATAACTTATACTATGAATATTTGTTAAATAAAAATTTGACTATATATACCATGCAGTAGGTGTTACAACCGCTGCTGAGTAATGGCAGACGAGCAATATGGTGATATAATGCGCACGGGTTCAACTTCACCAGAGGTGCGCAGAGCGGGCTCTGTTCACACAGAGGCGCCGCATCAAAAACATACAAAAAGGCTGAGCCTATTAGAGTCACAGGCCTCAGGTAAATGCACACACGGTATAAGGTCACAGGAGCAGGAACTAAGACAGAGGGGCTGCGTCCGTCTAGACCTATCATGTGTGCAGCGTCGCTACTGCAAACGCCAAGAAGGGCTGCAACTGTAGCTGGACGACACAGCTACAAAGCAGCCGCTATGTCGGACGCTAGCACAGAGGTGCGGTGTGCACAGTGGCCTAAGGCTTGCCACAGACTGGCACAGACTACTGAACTAATTCCATAACCACATGCTTAATACCAGAGGAAAGGAGTTTCATAATAAGTCAGTCACCAGAATCATACATCCTTCACCATTCACACATAGCAGTATAGTCTATACTAGCGCATGGCAGAATGGCCATGCACGCTTTTTATAGCCGTGCGGGACCTTCCAGATCTCCGAGATGGACCAATGTGATCTGGAACAGGACCTGGGCACATGACTCCCGATCTCCAATGGGAGATCGTCTCATGAGCATGCCCGGTAAGAGCACAGAGGGACTTAGTCTCTGGAGTGGTCTGCTGCAAAGTAATCTCCTCTGCAGTAGAAAGACAGCAGGAGACCCCAGAATGTGAGGCTCTGGATTCCTGCAGAGCAGACGCAGAAACCTGACGCCTAACACTATCTTGATACTTTCAACATATCTAAATTTGTTTTAAATCTAGACAACATGAAAAATAAGACATCAGTATTTAGTAACCTACTAAGATCCTTACAATTGTGGCTATAGGCATGTTATGTTTTAAAAGGAATCTGTCACCCATTTTTAGTGATATCATGTAAAGATATCATTCAACTGTATGTCACAAAAGGATTTTATTAGTACTTTTGATTCCTCCTGACTCCTGCAACTTTGATGCATAAATAACTTTTCTATCTCAGTTGAAATGTATGTAAATCGCCATGGTCCGGTCCAATGGGCAGGGCTTATTCGCCTTCTCCCTCCGTCCCTGTCTTGCTCTACGCATTTCTTTGTTCTTCTTCTTCCTGCATTCACGTAGTGTTTTCACGCTTGCGCACTGAAAAGGCCTCTGGCGCTTGCGTAGTATGTTTTGCCCAACTGTGGGCAAAGCATATAATCGGTACTGTGCATGCGCCGGTGTTTTTCAGCGCGGCCTATGCCCTGGAAGTATTCTCATGCAGGACACACTTCCTGGCCGCCGGATGCATTGTAAAGCCCTGCGCAGTGCTGAGGAAGCCATACTACGCAAGCGCCGGAGGCCTTTTCAATGCGCAAGCGTGGAAAACTACGGCGTCTCTGATATTCACAGATGAAGTTACGTTCAGCAAGCTGAGGAAGAGGGGAGAAGGCGAATAAGCCCTGCCCATCGGACCAGACCCCGGTGATTTACATACATCTCAGCCAAGATAAAAAAGTTATTTATGCATCAAAGGTGCGGGGTCAGGGGGAATCAAAAGTACTGATAGAATCTTTTTGTGATACACAATTGAATGATATCTTAACATTATATCACTAAAAATGGGTGACAGATTCCCTTTAAATATGTAATTGTGGAGGATATTTGCAGCTATGCTTCAGAAAATTGAAGCTCTGACCATTATAAATACATTTTAAGGGGTTTTAAGTATATGCTTCAGCAAAATTTCTGCAATCACACTATGTGAATATAGATTGCTAACTCCTGACAGTGTGCAAGCTGCACACTGTCAGGTTTATGCTCTGTTGCCTGCTCAACCAGTCATCATGTGTATGCAAATATGCAATTTGCATAGTTGAAGACATGAGCCAACTAAATTCGCAACCACTTGGGTAATAAAACACTAAGAGAAACAGGAAAAGTTGCTAATCACTGCAACTATGATGCATGTGATGACCGCTCAAGCAGGCAACAAAGCTGAATCCTGACAGTGCGCACACTGCACATTGTCAGGTTTCATCAATTTGTAGTCACATAGCGAGTGACTACAAATTGCACAGACATTAAGTCCTAATACTGACATGATGACAAAAAATGGAGCTTCATTAAAAATAATAAACACCAAATTTGGCATTGAATATTAATGAGGCATTATTTTACGTAAAGCTTATACACTGTGTATTCTCACTGACTAAATTAGTGGGAAATATTGTTAATAAAGCAGCCTTAATTTACCCTTATTAAGCAATATTAATATGATTTAACAGGTAAAAATACCATTTGCTTAGTACGTTCTTCCTTAGTACTTACGCTGTCTGTGTGCAGCAGTGTTATGCTTGGCTATGAAATTTTACGGCAACTGTGGGGCACTATTAATATTCTCCTTTTAAGTATAAACTGAAGAGAACAATGTGTTTTTTCCAACAATAATAGGAATATATCAGTATTTGCTCATCCTCCTGGGTGTTTCAGCACCAGGAAATGCAAGGCAGCTGTTTGAAACAGTCTAGAGTTTTTGTGTTTTCTTAGCAGTTATTGTATTATCAGCTGATGAGACTTTACAATACACATGTATACAATTAATGTAATGAGCACGCTCTGCAATGCCAAATATTGGGAGTTAATGTTTTATGCCACTTCTGGTTACAAAAATGTGTTATTCAGCCAACTAAGAGAACAATAGATACATTTTCATAATGAATCTAAAGTGTGGGCATGCCCCACTGCATATCTATATACCTTGTTACATTCTGGGAAACAAGCAGAGCTAGGCTAGGGTAACTTGGAGTTATAGGTTGTTTGTGAATAAACCTGCAGTAAACAGATGTGAATCTTCTAATGTCTTTTTAATATTTACATGTGTTATGACAGGCAGCATAATTTTAAACAACTATTAAATCAAGCAAGGCTCACCTTACCGCTCACCTTACCGCTCACCTCTCTTGCCCTCCATTCCTCGCTGACCCTCGTCCAATCGAGAGTGATAAAATCCTAGGCCTCTTCACGCTAGGCCAGAACTTCCATCTCTGAGAGGCCGATGATGATTCTATGCATGCTCGCATAAAATCACGGCGCACGTTGCGACCTTACACACATATTCCTAAAATCGACTTGGGCACCAAAAGAACTGGAAGTCCCAGCCAAGTGTGAAGAGGCCCCGCAGCCCTTAGAAACCCAATGTTTACTTTGGTAACCAGCGTGCTCGCTGGTCCTGATCGCTGGAGGGGCTGTCTATGTGACAGCTCACCAGCGATCAGCTAACAATGTCCCAGCAATCCCATCCACGTCGGATCATTGGTGGGATCGCTGGGACATTGTTATGTGTAACGGTACCCTTAGCGTAATTGCATCTAGCAGATTTATTTCCAAACAACCTGTGAGACTCCAATTAACCATAGCGTGACTCTGCTAGTGCCCCATAACATAACAAAGTATATAGCTATACAATGAGGCATGCCCACACTGTTCATTCATTATTCAACTCTTTATTATTCTCTTAGTTGGCTGTATATCACAGCTTAGTAAGCAGAAGTAGCATTATACATCTACAACACTCAGTATTTCAACGCTCATGTTGACAGTTAAAAGATGTGATGAGGACCGGGTGGGATAAGGTAAGTATAAAAAGTTTTTTTTATTTTTTAACCTTTTGTTGTCCTATCATGGTCCAACAAAGCAATGCCATTCCATACTCTATTTTAGCTACATCTACGCTGTAGCGAAATACAAAAAAACTGCATTTTGCTGAATGTGAATTTTTGCAAAATTCACGTAGAATTCAATTTCACTTGAATACATTCTCTCATCTATAGTGTTCACCTTAGGATCTCAACTTTGTCTTGCACTCCTTGCAAAAGGATTGAAAGCAATCACTGATTTCCTATGAGACATGCTGCTGTCAGCTGCTTTCATCATGAGAAAGTGATATCCAGAAGAGCAATTAGCTCTGTATCCAAAATAAATGAATGAAGTAGAATAGGGGTGTTTTTGGTCCCTTTTCACAAGTACCTATCGCCAATCTTGAACCCTTTTTATTATATAAAAGAGTGTGCTGCCCTACAATAGTGATTTTATTAAATATGTTAGGTAGTGTCAAAAGTGCTCGCAAATGCTTCCTGTGATCCAAAGTGGGCCTTAACTTCCTTGGTTTTGTATAGCGGGATCCCACAGCCCGGGGTGAGATCTCGCTCTTTGCACTATTACATCGCTGCCACATGCTTTATTAAGCTGTTACCAAACAGTAACATCACTACAGCAAATACTGTTTGGTAACAGCCAAGTAAAGTATCCAGCAGCACTCAATTACTACAAAGAGTAAGATCTCGTTCTTTGAATGTGAGAGCAACCCCGTGATGGTGCCACATTGCGGAAGTTTGACTTTCATTTGAAGTCGTGCCCTTTTGAGGGATGTTAAGATGAGTTATCAGCACTTTTGATGCTAACTTATATTAAGTACAAACACCAGTCCAGGGCAGCACACTGTTTTATTAAGTAAAAAGGGAACTCCATATTGGTGATAGGTTTTCATTAAGGTAAACAACATATTTGGATACTGTAAAACAAATAGTTTACAACTTTGCTGGATGTATCAGAATGTGTAGATGATTATTAGCTATCAAGGAGTTAAATTTCATACATTCATTTTTGTGGCTTATTTCTTATAGCAAAGAGTTGACAAGAGCTGTTTGACTCACCAGAAGTAATTTAATTTATTGTAGTCACAGGAAGATGGCTTATTCTCCGAATTCAGGATCCACGGTGCAGACTCTTCAAATATATATTTCTCAGGCAGAGATTTATTGTGGGGTAGTGATGTGAATTTCTCTGCCTGTGAATTTTTAAAATAAACATGTTGAGCAATATTTACTGTGTTGTAAGATCCCAGACCTTTTTTAACTATCATATCTTGTGCATTGAATGCCAATTTTTGTTTTTTTTTGCCACCTTAATTCTAGATTACCATTGCAAAAAAAAAGCAAAATTTCAAAGTAGCCATGATTGTTCTGTGGCTGTAATGTGAAAAAAAATGTTTCAATGAAAGAAAATTTGAGGCTTCATTTATATAAAATTTGTGGCCCCATAGCAAAATTTAGAGCGAGACTACAAATCCATTGTGATTTGTTTCACCAGCATGTGAATTCAGGACATGTGAAGAGATTGATTATTCATCTATTTTAATTGTCCTTTGTATTAATTTCAGTGTATACTGACCTTTCACAAATCTTAATTTATTGTTCCTGCCCTGTTTTACCGTCCCTTTCCATTGTCTTTGCAGAATAATGGCTGTAGGTCGAGTTGACTTAAGGTATCGTTACATTTAGCGATGCACCAGCGATCCTGACAATGATACGACCCGGTCAGGATCACTTGTGCATCGCTAAATGGTCACTAGTGAGCTGCCAAACAGGCAGATCTCACCAGCGATGCAGCAGCGGTTGGCGGTCGTTCTTACCTGTCATGTGGCAGGGCTGATGACAACTTTCTCCGGCGTCCATGAGTCACTCGTCAGCGCCAGAAGGAAGCCGACGACGAGAAATGGACCAGGACAATCTTGCGCGATCAGCGATATCCAGCGGGGAGCCGGGTCGGAGGTAAGTGTCACAAGTAGCGAGATCGCTAGCGATCTCGCTATGTGTGAAGGGGCTTTAGAATTGTCTGTAATGTGATAATGGAGAGTTTGTAACTCTTTTATCTGCTTTAGGCCAGGTTCACATTGCGTTAACCCAGCACGTTCAACGCATAGCGTTGATGGGCTACATTAACTGTATAGCATAACGCAATCACGTTATGCTCTATCCGCTAGCACAGATGATTCTTCTGCGCTAGCGGTGACGGAGCATCAGATGCTGCAGCCCATGTCCTAGGCTCTGTCATTGAATGATGGCACATTGCGAACGCATTCCGCTTTACGGCATGTCGCAATGCGCCCAACAATGGGGGTCAATGGCAGCATTAACAGACTGCATTACACCGCATTATGCTGCGGTATAACGCAGTCCATCTAACAGACTGCTATAACGCTATGTGACCCCAGCCTTACTGAACTCTCAGCTGACTTATGATCACATGAAAGTTCAGCTTGACTTTGATGTGGTCTCTTGTCACAACTCAGTATAAAGAAGTTTTGAAAAAGGCAAATTAAAGAATACAATCTCACTGATAAAACAAGTTCACTTATGGAATATCCAGGTGCAGAGAACCAAAAACCCGGTTAAAATCAAACATTGCACAACTCGTCATGAAACTGAAAAGCAAAAATATTTTTAACCCAAAATACATGCATTTAAAGGATGCCTATCATGCGTCTGAAACTGCATTTTTATTTAAGCAAATAGTGCAGAAAGATGAATTACTAAACAGCATTAATATATTTAGGAAATGTTCTAATAAATTTTTATTTGGCAAAATCACTTGTCAGACACTGACCCCTGTTTTCTTAAAAAAAAAGAATAGCTATAGACCAGTGAAAGATACTGTATAATGAAGAAAAAAATGTTCTGAAGGTGCCAGCAAAGTATGTTTTACTCTGGAACCCTATGGTGTTTCAAAGAGAAACATGCTATAAAAGCCACAGGGTACCGAGCTGCGCTGGAGACCAGTCAGACAGGAGGGGACCCGGTAGCTTCTCTCCACCTGATGCTCTGGAGTAACAGGTCTCTCTCTATGCCAGCATATAGGCAAAGACCTGTTCATCCAGGGGAGCAGGTGGTGAGATAAATAATTGAGTGAAATCAGTCACTGAATCTGAATTTGCCATATTCGTGTCATATTAGTGCCCTATTCGTGACGAATTTATGTTTGACGATCGATTCCGAACATATTTGATAATTTCTACTTCAATGACGTTCATCTGTTTTCGGCGAATATTGCAAATACAATATTCACAGCTGATCATAATTGTAACCGAATTATGAAAAATTCGCTCAACTCTAGTCAGAATCTGCTGGGGACCCACCTTTCCTATAGGTTTCCAGCGTGGCTCGGTCCTCAGCAACTTTTATAGTAGGTTTTTCTCTAAAATGCCACAGTGTTTGAGAGTCAAACATGACTGGCTGAGATCATACAGTCGGTGTCTGATACATGGATGGGGCAGCATGCATCAGCTGAAAGGTTTCCTCTAATGATAAATAGGCAATACTTTTATGAATACACTATGTTCTTCTTTAACTTTTCTGATAGCTCAACATATCACGCTAAAAAGTTTTGTGAGGTGACCAGTTTTGAAAAAAACAAACAAACAAACATGATTTTGCCATAGTCTGTTGTAAATCTTTGTGTTAAAGGGGATTTCCCACAAACAAAAGTTGATTTTAATCAATAGATCTTGGGATAATAATTTCCACAACAGAATGTGCAAAAAATGCTCCTATGCTGAGATAATCTTATAAATGTGCCCCTGCTGTGTACTGTGTAATGGCTGTGTCTGACCGTACAGGGACATAGTCTGCAAATATAAGTGGATAAATAGTTGATTAAATAGCATGAATTTTATTTATACTACTTAGTTTATAAAGTAACCCAACTTTTCTTTTAGTCCAGTAGATTAAATAGATTCTGTCAACACAAGATGACTGTACAAACCAATCGCAGGTTCTCCGTGCACTTTCAGCATTTCCAAACAGTTCAGTGCATCCTCTCACTTACATATTTTGCATTTAGGTCAGTATTAGAGTTGAGCGATACCGTCCGATACTTCAAAGTATCGGATCGGAATGGATCGGCCGATCTTTAAAAAAAGTATCGGTATCGCCGATTCCGATACCGGAAGTCCCATTCAAGTCTATGGGACTTCCGGTATCGGAATAAGAAAAACCCTGTTTTTGCCTTGTACAGCCTCTCTGGGGTCTGTACGGGCCTTTCGGGGGGCTGTGCCGGCCTGCCAGGGGGTCTGTGCAGGCTCCGGTGGTCTGTGCCGGCCTGCCGGGGGGCTGTGCCGGCCTGCCGGTGGTCTGTGCAGGCTCCGGTGGGCTGTGCCGGCCTGCCGGGGGGCTGTGCCGGCCTGCCGGGGGGCTGTGCAGGCTCCGGGGGGCTGTGCCGGCCTGCCGGGGGGCTGTGCCGGCCTGCCGGTGGTCTGTGCAGGCTCCGGGGGGCTGTGCCGGCCTGCCGGGGGGCTGTGCCGGCCTGCCGGTGGTCTGTGCAGGCTTCGGGGGTCTGTGCAGGCATCGTCCGATGGGACTACAAGTCCCATCGGGCGATGCCTGCTACCATGACAGTGATTGACACATTAGCCAATGATGGGACAGTAGTAGTCCCATCATCCGGCTAATGTGTTGAATGTAAAAAAAAAAAAAAAAAATTACATGCTACATACATGCTACATACATACAACATGAATACTACATACATGCTACATTCATACTACATACTACATACATGCTACATTCATACTACATAAATACTACATGCAACATACACTCACTGGCCACTTTATTAGGTACACCATGCTAGTAACGGGTTGGACCCCCTTTTACCTTCAGAACTGCCTCAATTCTTCGTGGCAGAGATTCAACAAGGTGCTGGAAGCATTCCTCAGAGATTTTGGACCATATTGACATGATGGCATCACACAGTTGGCGCAGATTTGTCGGCTGCACATCCCTGATGCGAATCTCCCGTTCCACCACATCCCAAAGATGCTCTATTGGATTGAGATCTGGTGACTGAGGAGGCCATTTGAGTACAGTGAACTCATTGTCATGTTCAAGAAACCAATCTGAGATGATTCGAGCTTTATGACATGGCGCATTATCCTGCTGAAAGTAGCCATCAGATGTTGGGTACATTGTGGTCATAAAGGAATGGACATGGTCAGCAACAATACTCAGGTAGGCTGTGGCGTTGCAACGATGCTCAATTGGTACCAAGGGGCCCAAAGAGTGCCAAGAAAAAATTCCCCACACCATGACACCACCACCACCAGCCTGAACCGTTGATACAAGGCAGGATGGATCCATGCTTTCATGTTGTTTATGCCAAATTCTGACCCTACCATCCGAATGTCGCAGCAGAAATCGAGACTCATCAGACCAGGCAACGTTTTTCCAATCTTCTACTGTCCAATTTCGATGAGCTTGTGCAAATTGTAGCCTCAGTTTCCTGTTCTTAGCTGAGAGGAGTGGTACCCGGTGTGGTCTTCTGCTGCTGTAGCCCATCTGCCTCAAAGTTCGACGCACTGTGCGTTCAGAGATGCTCTTCTGCCTACCTTGGTTGTAACGGGTGGCAATTTGAGTCACTGTTGCCTTTCTATCAGCTCGAACCAGTCTGCCCATTCTCCTCTGACCTCTGGCATCAACAAGGCATTTCCGGCCACAGAACTGCCGCTCACTGGATTTTTTTTCTTTTTCGGACCATTCTCTGTAAACCCTAGAGATGGTTGTGCGTGAAAATCCCAGTAAATCAGCAGTTTCTGAAATACTCAGACCAGCCCTTCTGGCACCAACAATCATGCCACGTTCAAAGGCACTCAAATCACCTTTCTTCCCCATACTGATGCTCGGTTTGAACTGCAGGAGATTGTCTTGACCATGTCTACATGCCTAAATGCACTGAGTTGCCGCCATGTGATTGGCTGATTAGAAATTAAGTCTTAACACACAGTTGGACAGGTGTACCTAATAAAGTGGCCAGTGAGTGTACATACTACATATATACTACATACATACTACATGCATGCTACATACATACTGCATGCTACATACATACTACATGCTACATACATACCACATATATACTACATACATACTACATGCATGCTACATACATACCACATACATACTACATACATACTACATACATACTACATGCATGCTACATGCATGCTACATGCTACATACATAACGCATATATACTACATGCATGCTACATACATACTACATGCTACATACATACCACATACATACTACATGCATGCTACATACATAATACATGCTACATACATACTACATATATACTACATGCATGCTACATACATACTACATGCTACATACATACTACATATATACTACATGCATGCTACATACATACTACATGCTACATACATACTACATATATACTACATGCATGCTACATACTACATGCTACATACATACTACATATATACTACATGCATGCTACATACATACTACATGCTACATACATACTACATGCATGCTACATACTACATGCTACATACATACTACATATATACTACATGCATGCTACATACATACTACATACATACTACATGCATGCTACATACATACTACATGCTACATACATACCACATACATACTACATATATACTACATGCATGCTACATACATACTGCATGCTACATGCATGCTACATACATACTACATACATACTACATGCTACATACATACCACATATATACTACATACATACAATACATTCATACAATACATACATAGACATACAGTACATATAACATAGAGTAACATACTTACCAATACTTGTCACATTGTTCCCCGAAGCCATTGTCTTTTCCGGAATAAATATTAACATAACAAACCACAAAAATACTCACCCACGATCCGAAGCAGTCCACGAGTGTGTCCCACGACGATCTTGGGTAGAGAACTGCAGCATCAGCTGATGCTGCCGTTCTCTACGGGCTGTAGGAATCCAATGACGGAAGGTAGGTATCCTTCCGCACTGTATTCCTCCGCCACTTAAAAAAAAAAAGTCCCTAGTCTCACTTTATGCCATTGCTGTGTGGGAATTTCCCACGCAACAATGGCATAAAGTGAGACTAGGGACTTTTTTTTTTTTTAAGTGGCGGAGGAATACAGTGCGGAAGGATACCTACCTTCCGTCATTGGATTCCTGCAGCCCGTAGAGAACGGCAGCATCATCTGATGCTGCAGTTCTCTACCCAAGATCGTCGTGGGACACACTCGTGGACTGCTTCGGATCGTGGGTGAGTATTTTTGTGGTTTGTTATGTTAATATTTATTCCGGAAAAGACAATGGCTTCGGGGAACAATGTGACAAGTATTGGTAAGTATGTTACTCTATGTTATATGTACTGTATGTCTATGTATGTATTGTATGAATGTATTGTATGTATGTAGTATATATGTGGTATGTATGTAGCATGTAGTATGTATGTAGTATGTATGTAGCATGCATGTAGCATGCAGTATGTATGTAGCATGCATGTAGTATATATGTAGTATGTATGTAGCATGCATGTAGTATATATGTAGTATGTATGTAGCATGTAGCATGTATGTAGTATGTATGTAGTATGTATGTAGCATGTAGCTTGTATGTAGTATATATGTGGTATGTATGTAGCATGTAGTATGTATGTAGTATGTATGTAGTATGCATGTAGCATGCAGTGTGTATGTAGCATGCATGTAGTATATATGTAGTATGTATGTAGCATGCATGTAGTATATATGTAGTATGTATGTAGCATGTAGCATGTATGTAGTATATATGTAGTATGTATGTAGCATGTAGTATGTATGTAGCATGTATGTAGTATGTATGTAGCATGCATGTAGCATGCATGTAGTATGTATGTAGTATGTATGTAGTATGTATGTAGCATGCAGTATGTAGCATGTAGTATGTATGTAGCATGCATGTAGTGTATATGTAGTATGTATGTAGCATGTAGTATGTATGTAGCATGCATGTAGTATGTATGTAGTATTTTTTTTTTTTTTTTTTAACATTTAACACATTAGCCGGATGATGGGACTACTACTGTCCCATCATTGGCTAATGTGTCAATCACTGTCATGGTAGCAGGCATCGCCAGATGGGACTTGTAGTCCCATCGGACGATGCTTGCACAGACCCCCGGACATCAGCACAGCCCCCCAGCAGGCCGGCACAGCCCCCCCGGCAGGCCGGTACAGACCCCCCACAGGGTGCACAGACCACCGGCAGGCCGGCACAGCCCCCTGGCAGGCCGGTACAGACCCCCACAGGGTGCACAGACCACCGGCAGGCCGGCACAGCCCCCCGGCAGGCCGGTACAGACCCCCACAGGGTGCACAGACCACCGGCAGGCCGGCACAGACCCCGGGCAGTCCACACAGCCCCCGGCAGGCCGGCAGAGACCCCCGGAAGGCCCGAAATGATGGCGCATCATGATGCGCACACACCGCGCATCATGATGACGTCAGGCTGTCAATCAACTTTGAACTTCCGATTCCGATGCCGAATTCCGATATTGAAAAAATATCGGAAGTCGGTATCGGAATTCCGATACAGCAAGTATCGGCCGATACCCGATACTTGCGGTATCGGAATGCTCAACACTAGTCAGTATAATTATTTCTTGATGAACAATTCTGGCTTTTCAGAAGCCAGATCAGAGGAGAAGTAGATGAGAGGATGCACTGGACTGTTTGGCCTTGACCTTTTCTGGCGCATGCCAACTGCAGCACTTTGCCCTCAACATGGTCGAGAAAAGTACACCTGCGCAGGAGCATGATACCAGAGACACTGTGTGGAAGATGTCATCCACACGAAGCAAGGAGGAGGACACAAGAGAGGAGGTGACTGATCAAGACAGTGACACCCATCGAACATGACTGCCCCTTAGGTGAGTATTCTAAAAGGTATTTTTCTTATCTTGCAGGCCGGATTGAGGGCAAATACACAACATATTTGAATGCTGTATATCAGGGTTGAAATTACTGGCATTAGCTCATATATGACAAACCTGATGACAGGTTCCCTTTAACATTGATATTATACTAATGAATTGGGACACTAAGGATACACAGTTCTATGGATCTTTCTCAGATGGGGCTGCAGTGCACTAATTTGTGAGAAAACACAGAAAAAAAGACAACATCATGAGATAAATAAATAAGTGATTATAATCTAGCTGCAATCTTCACTGCATTATATAAGGAGGGAAAGAGCAGAACTCTTCCATGTATAGCACTCCATAATTCTGACTTTTATTCTCTTCAATGATATATACTTTAGAATTCCCTTCAGCACATTTGAGAATATCAATTTCAAGCAACTAGTATCTCTAATGCCATGTATCAATTACTGTACATCCTTCTCTAGTGTCTCAATGGCAACCAGAACGCCTGAAAGTTAAATTTGTCAGCACCTTGTCAGATCATCTCATCTTCATTCATTTGCAATGTCCTGACATTATTTTTTCTCCAACCTTTTTCAGTAGCGAGACTTTTTTTTTACAGAGTGACTATAAGGGCTTTAAATAATTTCCATTGCTCCTAAAGAAATTTGAACTAAGTTAAGAAATATTTTTCAGCACTTTTACTTTTATTCACAATTCTTGTGACTTAAAGGGTTTGCCCATTTGAAATAAAACTGAAAATGTAAAAATAAAATAATGAATTTTCTTCAGGTTGTATCGCCACTTTTGCATCAGCAGAGGCCACCAAAAAGTGTTGTTGACCTGTTTGTCTGCCAACTTACTAATGAGTAGAGATGAGCGAGTTTGTTTGGATTTTGTCCCGGAATCTGATTTTGACATATTCAAGCCATATTCGAACAATATTCATGCCAAAGGTTTGTCTTATGAGAAACATGATGTTTGTCGTATGTCTTATGTCTTATTGTCTTATGTCTTATTTCTTATGATCTTTGTCTAAAGCTGGAGTCACACATAGCAACTTACCAGTGATACCGACACCGATATCAAGGTGTCAGGATCGCTGGTAAGTCGCTATGTGATCGCTGGGGAGCTGTCACACAGACAGCTTCACCAGCGATCAGCACAGTGATGTCGAGCGCCCGGCATCGCTTGCCATCCCTGTAAAAAATAGAATTAAAATAAAAAATATTGTTATTCTCACCTTCCGACGTCCCACGCAGCCTTCCTCTCTCCACGCTCCGGTCCCAGTAATCCTTTGCGAGAATGACCGCGAGAGTCACGGTCTCGCGGTCATTCGTGCAAAGGATTACTGGGACCGGAGCGTGGAGAGAGGAAGGCTGCGTGGGACGTCGGAAGGTGAGAATAACAATATTTTTTATTTTAATTCTATTTTTTACAGCTGATTGCTGGTCTCCCACCTGTCACACGCAGCGATGCGTGCTGGCCAGCGGGAGACCAGCGACCAAAAAAATGTCCAGAGGTTTCTTACAGCGATCAGTGATACCGGCAGGGGGGCCGCTCGCTGATCGCTGTCACACACAGCGATCTCGCTGGTGAGATCGCTGTTACGTCACAAAAGTTGTGACTCAGCAGCGATCTCGCTAGCGAGATTGCTATGTGTGACTCCAGCTTTATGATAACATAATCAGTTATTTCTACTCCTATTGACTCTAATGATATTCTCCTGTGTTCGACGAATATTGCAAAAGCAATATTCACTTCTGTTCATATTCGGAACCGAATCCGAACATATTTGCTCATCTCTACTAATGAGGAATGAGATGATACCAATCCCGTCACCTCACAAACATAGTCAATGCCTTCAGTCCTCTAGTAACCAAATAATCGACATCATCATTTCATGGTAAACTGTAGAACACCAAAACACCATGCTCTAGAGTGATGGTGATCCATCTTAATTCATTATTTTATAATATTATTTTCCTTTAGAATAATATTTAAGTTGAATAAGAACTTGCATTTAACCACATAATAGCCAAAATATTTCTGTTATCTATCCAGCAAAATCATATTCCTTAGGATAACATAGGAACATAATAGAGATAAATAAAAGATTTCTACTCAGGACTCTGTTCTAGTGAGCAAGAGTCAGAAAAGAGTAGACTATTTTCAACATGACCCTGAATTAGACAGTCACTCATTGATTTTAATTGACTTGGTGTAGGACTACTGGATAAGAAATGCATACATTTTCACACCTTCCCTCATTAATATTAGCATGAAAATATTAATGTCAGCATATAAAGCATATTTCATGATCTACTCTAGGTCTTTGAAGCCGCTGGGGTTACATTGAGACCTTGTCTAGTCCACAAGTATAGAGTGTTTACCAGGTCAAGATATGTCCTCAACTCAGTGTGTCTTTTAATCTCCCCAGTTTGCTCTCCACCAAAAAATAACAATCTAGATTCATTTAGATCAACCCATTTAATGATTAGACATCACTTACTATTTCAGCTATCATTTATTTATAATGTTATCATAACATTCAATATATATCATATTCTAAAGCTCCACATAGAGATTACAAATACAGTGGGGCAAAAAAGTATTTAGTCAGTCAGCAATAGTGCAAATTCCACCACTTAAAAAGATGAGAGGCGTCTGTAATTTACATCATAGGTAGACCTCAACTATGGGAGACAAACTGAGAAAAAAAATCCAGAAAATCACATTGTCTGTTTTTTTTCATTTTATTTGCATATTATGGTGGAAAATAAGTATTTGGTCAGAAACAAGCAATCAAGATTTCTGGCTCTCACAGACCTGTAACTTCTTCTTTAAGAGTCTCCTCTTTCCTCCACTCATTACCTGTAGTAATGGCACCTGTTTAAACTTGTTATCAGTATAAAAAGACACCTGTGCACACCCTCAAACAGTCAGACTCCAAACTCCACTATGGTGAAGACCAAAGAGCTGTCAAAGGACACCAGAAACAAAATTGTAGCCCTGCACCAGGCTGGGAAGACTGAATCTGCAATAGCCAACCAGCTTGGAGTGAAGAAATCAACTGTGGGAGCAATAATTAGAAAATGGAAGACATACAAGACCACTGATAATCTCCCTCGATCTGGTGCTACACGCAAAATCCCACCCCGTGGGGTCAGAATGATCACAAGAACGGTGAGCAAAAATCCCAGAACCACGCGGGGGGACCTAGTGAATGAACTGCAGAGAGCTGGGACCAATGTAACAAGGCCTACCATAAGTAACACACTACGCCACCATGGACTCAGATCCTGCAGTGCCAGACGTGTCCCACTGCTTAAGCCTGTACATGTCCGGGCCCGTCTGAAGTTTGCTAGAGAGCATTTGGATGATCCAGAGGAGTTTTGGGAGAATGTCCTATGGTCTGACGAAACCAAACTGGAACTGTTTGGTAGAAACACAACTTGTCGTGTTTGGAGGAAAAAGAATACTGAGTTGCATCCATCAAACACCATACCTACTGTAAAGCATGGTGGTGGAAACATCATGCTTTGGGGCTGTTTCTCTGCAAAGGGGCCAGGATGACTGATCCGGGTACATGAAAGAATGAATGGGGCCATGTATCGTGAGATTTTGAGTGCAAACCTCCTTCCATCAGCAAGGGCATTGATGATGAAACGTGGCTGGGTCTTTCAACATGACAATGATCCAAAGCACACCGCCAGGGCAACGAAGGAGTGGCTTCGTAAGAAGCATTTCAAGGTCCTGGAGTGGCCTAGCCTGTCTCCAGATCTCAACCCTATAGAAAACCTTTGGAGGGAGTTGAAAGTCCGTGTTGCCAAGCAAAAAGCCAAAAACATCACTGCTCTAGAGGAGATCTGCATGGAGGAATGGGCCAACATACCAACAACAGTGTGTGGCAACCTTGTGAAGACTTAAAGAAAACGTTTGACCTCTGTCATTGCCAACAAAGGATATATCACAAAGTATTGAGATGAAATTTTGTTTCTGACCAAATACTTATTTTCCACCATAATATGCAAATAAAATGAAAAAAAACAGGCAATGTGATTTTCTGGATTTTTTTTCTCAGTTTGTCTCCCATAGTTGAGGTCTACCTATGATGTAAATTACAGACGCCTCTCATCTTTTTAAGTGGTGGAACTTGCACTATTGCTGACTGACTAAATACTTTTTTGCCCCACTGTACATTTTTGTTACCATTGAGGCTTGCAATCAGATTTTGCTCAAACATGGAGAGATCATATAAACGTTTTTCAAATGTTACCCTTGAAGGAATTCAAACTCTTAAGGCCCCGTCTCACAAGCGAGATCGCTAGCGAGATCACTGAAGCGTCACTGATTTTGTGATGCAACAGCAACCTCGCCAGCGATCTCGTTACATGTTACACTTAGCAGAGACCAGGCCCCCGCTGCGATGTCGCTGATCATGCTCGAATGTCCTGGGCCATTTTTTGATCGCTGGTGTCCCACTGGCCAGCGAGCATCGCTGTGTTTGACGCCGAAGAGCGACCTCATTAGCGACTCAGAAATCATGGGCGCAGGCAGGAGTCGTCAGAATAGCTGCTGTATGACAAGGTCCCAACGATCGCCGAGGTCATTATATGGATCGCTGGATCGTTGCTGTGTCGTTGGGTAAATCTGACTGTTTAACAGCTTCCTAGCAACCACTAAGATTTAGCAATGCACCAGAGATCCTTACCAGGTCGTATCGTTATCGTTGTTAAGTGTAACGGTACCCATAGACACAGAACTTTTTTTTTTACTTTTATAGATTATCTAGAATATTGCATTTATCAGGGAGACATTTATTTTCTTATCCTTTAGTTTAGTGTCCTTATGGTCTCTATTACCATTTAATATGCATTACTATGCAAACATTTCAGGTCGATATGGAAAAATGATACAAAATAAGAATGCATTAAAAAATCTAAGTTTTTTTTAATCACTTAACAAAATGGAAAGTGAATACAGTAAGTGAGAAATCGAAATCAAATCAATATTTGTGACCACACTTTGCCCTCAAAACTGTGTTAAGTCTTCTAGATACACTTGTGCATAGTTTCTGAAGAAACTTAGCAGGGAGGTTATTCCAAACATCCTGGAGGATTATCCGCAAATCTTTAGTTGATATATGCTTGCTAAATTCCATCTTCATGTAAACCCACACAGATTTAATGAAGCTGAGAACAAAGCTCTGTGAGGCCATGTCATCACTTCCAGTACTCCTTGCTCTTCTTTACATTGAAGGTAGATCTTAATAACAGTGGCTGTATGTTTGAGTTTGTTGTCCTGCTGCTGAATAAATTTGGAACAAATCAGGCCCTGATGGAATTTCATGATAAATATGCATCTATCTTTATTTCTCAGTATTGACAATACTATTATTCTTGACCATATCCCATACTCTTGTCTGAAATCCAGCTCCAACCTTGTAAGGAGCCTCTACCATACTTCAATGTAGCCTGAAGACTCTCGTTATTGCACTGCTTTCCAGCCCGGTATTCTGCTTCAATCAAATATTTCTAATTGTGACTAATCAGTTAAGAGCACCTGCTTCCATTTTTTTGCAACTCTGATCCTATGTTTTTAGGAATACTTGAGTCATTTGGCCTTGTTTCAATATTGAAGTTATAGCAGGCAGCTATTGGCAGCAATTATTCCATTAACATTATTTCTTGCCAGAATTCTCCAAACAGTAGATGGCAGTGGCATCCCATCCCATCCCAAATCAGGTGGCTTTCTGCATCACAGTAAATTTCAACTGAATGTGCGTTTATGGACAAACATTCAGCTGAATACATTGCAGGCATCAGCAGGCCTCTTGACTCCACACGCCCGGTGGTAGTCGCACCCTCAGTGACTGTGATTGTTACACCCTTGGCAGATGGTTATAGTTAGGTTACTGCAAGGTTGCAGCTGATGGCAGTTTTTGAAATCTTTACATTTCAATGGGAAATAAGCATGATAAGTAGTGTTGAGCATTCCGATACCGCAAGTATCGGGTATCGGCCGATACTTGCTGTATCGGAATTCCGATACCGACTTCCGATATTTTTTCAATATCGGAAGTCGGCATCGGAATCGGAAGTTCAAAGTTGATTGACAGCCTGACATCATCATGATGCGCGGTGTGTGTGCATCATGATGCGCCGTCATTTCGGGCCTTCCGGGGGTCTCTGCCGGCCTGCCGGGGGTCTCTGCTGGCCTGCCGGGGGGCTGTGTGGACTGCCCGGGGTCTGTACCGGCCTGCCGGGGGGCTGTGCCGGCCTGCCGGTGGTCTGTGCACCCTGTGGGGGTTTGTACCGGCCTGCCGGGGGGCTGTGCCGGCCTGCCGGGGGGCTGTGCCGGCCTGCCGGTGGTCTGTGCACCCTGTGGGGGTCTGTACCGGCCTGCCGGGGGGCTGTGCCGGCCTGCTGGGGGGCTGTGCTGATGTCCGGGGGTCTGTGCAAGCATCGTCCGATAGGACTACAAGTCCCATCTGGCGATGCCTGCTACCATGACAGTGATTGACACATTAGCCAATGATGGGACAGTAGTAGTCCCATCATCCGGCTAATGTGTTAAATGTTAAAAAAAAAAAAAAAAAAAAAAATACTACATACATACTACATGCATGCTACATGCATACTACATGCTACATACATACTACATACATACTACATACATACCACATATATACTACATACATACTACATACATAACACATATATACTACATACATACTACATATATACTACATGCTACATACATACTACATGCTACATACATACTACATACATACTACATACATACTACATGCATGCTACATACATACTACATGCATGCTACATACATACTACATGCTACATACATACTACATATATACTACATGCATGCTACATACATACTACATGCTACATACATACTACATATATACTACATACATACTACATACATACAACATGCATGCTACATACATACTACATACATACTACATACATACTACATGCATGCTACATACATACTACATGCATGCTACATACATACTACATGCTACATACATACTACATGCTACATACATACTACATATATACTACATGCATGCTACATACATACTACATGCTACATACATACTACATATATACTACATACATACTACATACATACTACATGCATGCTACATACATACTACATATATACTACATGCATGCTACATACATACTACATGCTACATACATACTACATATATACTACATACATACTACATACATACTACATGCATGCTACATACATACTACATATATACTTCATGCATGCTACATACATACTACATGCTATATACATACTACATATATACTACATACATACTACATATATACTACATGCATGCTACATACATACTACATGCTACATACATACTACATATTTACTACATGCATGCTACATACATACTGCATGCTACATGCATGCTACATACATACTACATACATACTACATGCTACATACATACCACATATATACTACATACATACTACATACAATACATTCATACAATACATACATAGACATACAGTACATATAACATAGAGTAACATACTTACCAATACTTGTCACATTGTTCCCCGAAGCCATTGTCTTTTACGGAATAAATCTTAACATAACAAACCACAAAAATACTCACCCACGATCCGAAGCAGTCCAGGAGTGTGTCCCACGACGATCTTGGGTAGAGAACTGCAGCATCAGCTGTTGCTGCCGTTCTCTACGGGCTGCAGGAATCCAATGACGGAAGGTAGGTATCCTTCCGCACTGTATTCCTCCGCCACTTAAAAAAAAAAAGTCCCTAGTCTCACTTTATGCCATTGCTGTGTGGGAATTTCCCACACAGCAATGGCATAAAGTGAGACTAGGGACTTTTTTTTTTTTAAGTGGCGGAGGAATACAGTGCGGAAGGATACCTACCTTCCGTCATTGGATTCCTGCAGCCCGTAGAGAACGGCAGCAACAGCTGATGCTGCAGTTCTCTACCCAAGATCGTCGTGGGACACACTCGTGGACTGCTTCGGATCGTGGGTGAGTATTTTTGTGGTTTGTTATGTTAATATTTATTCCGTAAAAGACAATGGCTTCGGGGAACAATGTGACAAGTATTGGTAAGTATGTTACTCTATGTTATATGTACTGTATGTCTATGTATGTATTGTATGAATGTATTGTATGTAGTATGTATGTAGTATATATGTGGTATGTATGTAGCATGTAGTATGTATGTAGTATGTATGTAGCATGCATGTAGCATGCAGTATGTATGTAGCATGCATGTAGTATACATGTAGTATGTATGTAGCATGTAGTATGTATGTAGCATGCATGTAGTATATATGTAGTATGTATGTAGCATGTAGTATGTATGTAGTATGTATGTAGTATATATGTAGTATGCATGTTGCATGCATGTAGTATATATGTAGTATGTAGCATGCATGTAGTATGTATGTAGTATGTATGTTGCATGTAGTATATATGTAGTATGAATGTAGCATGTATGTAGTATGTAGTATGAATGTAGCATGTATGTAGTATGCATGTTGTATGTATGTAGCATGTAATTTTTTTTTTTTTTTTTTTACATTCAACACATTAGCCGGATGATGGGACTACTACTGTTCCATCATTGGCTAATGTGTCAATCACTGTCATGGTAGCAGGCATCGCCCGATGGGACTTGTAGTCCCATCGGACGATGCCTGCACAGACCCCCGAAGCCTGCACAGCCCCCCGGCAGGCCGGCACAGCCCCCCGGAGCCTGCACAGCCCCCCCGGCAGGCCGGCACAGCCCCCCGGCAGGCCGGCACAGCCCACCGGAGCCTGCACAGCCCCCCTGGCAGGCCGGCACAGCCCCCCGGCAGGCCGGCACAGACCACCGGAGCCTGCACAGACCCCCTGGCAGGCCGGCACAGCCCCCCGAAAGGCCCGTACAGACCCCAGAGAGGCTGTACAAGGGAAAAACAGGATTTTTCTTATTCCGATACCGGAAGTCCCATAGACTTGAATGGGGCTTCCGGTATCGGAATCGGCGATACCGATACTTTTTTTTAAGATCGGCCGATCCATTCCGATCCGATACTTTGAAGTATCGGACGGTATCGCTCAACTCTAATGATAAGGCATTGATTTTCTGCACTAGTTCTGTGTACAACCACTGCATCTATGGCCCTCATCTTTGCACATTTTTTATGCCCTCATTGCTGTTAAATGCTCATAAATACAGAAAGACACTTAGCAATCATGCAGTACTGTCAGGGAGGTGTCTAATTAGCATCAGTTTTATTCTGCAGCAAGTCAACCGCCCCAAACATGCAGCCATTGTTATTAAGATCTTTCTTCAATGTAAAGGAGAACATGGAGTCCTGGAAGTGATGACATAGCCCCACAGAGCTCTGAAGTCAATATCAAGTTTGTTTGGGATTACATGAAGAGACAGAATGATTTGAGGAAGCCTACATCCACAGAAGATCTGTGGTTAGTGCTCCAAGGTGTTTTGGAACAACCTATCTGCCAAGTGCAAATAAATCTAGAAGAATTGATGATCTGATGCTGTTTTGAAGACAATGTGTGGTCTGGCCACATTGATATTAGATTTTTTTTGTTCATTAACTTTGAATGTTGTTCATTAATGAAAGTAAACTATTAACACTTCTATTTCTGAAAGAATTATTATTTTGCAATTTTTTTTTCCACATCTGCCTAAAACATTTGCACAGTACTGCACATTTAGCAATCATTTAATCAGTCAAATTATCACTGCGATTTAAGCAGAAAACCTCTTTACTAAATCCTACCCTGTGCTACTTGAGATTACAAATAAAATAGCTTGTGCTTTTTCTTTGTTGTGTCCGGCTGTTTAGTGACAGCTGGAATCCTTCCTGAGGCTGCAATTGTTTGCGTAGTTGCCAACATCTGCACTACATATATTCCTACAGGCTCTAACTGGTTAATTACATAGTGAGTAGTTGTTAATAGTTGCACAACATATGTACAATGTAATGCAATAAGGAAATGGTGTATGGGGCCATAAAAGCGATAACCCCTAGATTTACACATATAGTGTTGCTTATTCTAATATTATAAAGGGAATACCAAACACACAAACATACTGTGGATAGGTATGCAATAATAAAGCAGAATTCTATGGGCCAAGACAAAATACTGTTTCTCAGTGTCCCTCCTGCTGCTGAGAACTCATACTGCTTAGAACAAGCTGCTGCTGTCAGTCAGGCTGTGTAGGGAAAGGTTGTATTCGCTCTGACTCATGAGCTCTCTCGTGTTCCCATTGGACGCATAAAAGGCCCATTAGAGCAAAAGTGATTATTTAACCATTCTAACTTTGATTTTAAAAGTAAGTGCATGGGCCTCATCAGGTCTACACCGCCTACTTAACAGTGAATGCATGTTGTATTATCAAATATGGTGATAGAGCTGCTTATTTTTATTTTACAAAATGTATGGGAGACACAATGTAGTGGAACTAATATATGAGTAATATTTGTTCTTCTCCTGCAGTTGTTGGTGCAGCCTTTTCCTGATCTCAATATGGCAGTTGCTGGAGAAATATATGACCAGACTAGACCTCCTCCTCCTTCATTAAAAAGATCTGAAACTTTGCAAAGCTGTTTTTCAGCTGGAGGAGGCTTAATGAAAGTTGTGAATTTTTCATTTTAGATAGGCCTGGACTGTCAATGCAAAGGTTGTCCAGACTTTGGAGTTAATTTGACTTTTTGTGGAACTCACAAAAAATTAAAAACATCATTTTGTAGCTCTTCATATGAATTCATAATAGGGACTTAAGGACCCGTTACACATAGCGATATTGCTAGCAATATCGGTATAACATCACTGGTTTTGTGACGTTATAGCGATATTGCTAGCGATATCGCTATGTGTGATACTTACCTCTGACCGGCTCCCCCACTGTCCATCACTGATCACGCAAGAATGTCCTGGACCGTTTCTCGTCAGCCACTTCCTGTTGGGCTTCCTGCGGCGCCGACGATCGACGCGTGGACGCAGGCGGGAGGACGTCAGGATCGCTGCGTCTGACAGGTAAGTAGCGACCCCCGACCCCTGCTATGTTCCTGGTGAGATCTGCCTGTTTGGCAACTCACTAGCGACCACTTAGCGATGCACCAGCGATCCATATCGTTGTCGGGATCGCTGGTGCATCGCTAGGTGTAACGGTACCTTTAGGCTTTATTCACACATCAGTATTTTTGATCAGTATTTCATCAGTGTTTGTATGCCAAACCAGCATGGTCTCCAAAACACAGAACTGGTGTTAGTCTTCCAATTATATTTTTTTTGTAACTTTCACTGTTGGTTCTGGTATACAAATACTGATGAAATACTGATCAAAAATACTGACATGTGAATTAGCCCGTAAAGGGACACTGTGCACCAATATGCGAGGTCTGTGCATATGTCATTGCCAAGTGATGAGGTCAATAGCTTTCTTAAAAGCACAAATGCATCAGAAATGAAGGTATGATGAATAATCTTGGCTTGGTCCTGGCATATTATGTTTGACACCATTATTAAGGTCTATATCAATGTGATAAGAGGACAGGGTTAATACTTCAATAGCAGGAATTTGTTCTCCTACAGTGGAGCAAAACAACTTAGACTGAATGAAATATGCAGCTCTCAGCTCGGCAAGTGTTTCCGTATTGTATCTGGAGCAGTAAAGCGAGATGAGATCAAAGTGACCTATCTTTACTGTATACCAAAAAGGATTGTATTGTCATGAGAGCAGATTGTTTAATATATGAATATAGTTGTGTGTTCTAAGCATTTTAATTGCAATTCTAAATATGATATCCAGGTACTGTGAAGTCTTAATGACAGTTCACAAGGTCCTTTGAATTTAAGAATATTTATAATTAGCATTTGGTTATCAGAGAGGAAAAGCAAAGCAAATCATTTCTAATCAAGTCCTGAGAGAGTAGATTTCTTATGAAGTCTTGTTGAAAGTGATGAAATAATTATTCTGTAAATTGGAATTTTTCCGAATAAGCCATAAAATAAATACGGAGATTCATTTCCTTTAGACACAGGTTTTTATTAATTAAGTGCCCCTTTTCATTGTTCGGAATGTGTGCTGACTAATATGCATCTTTTCGTTTGAATCTTAAGACAAAAAGTTTTTTTCATGAAGCGAATGTCATGATTGTGTTGTATGGAGTGCGCATAAAGAAGCATCAAAAAATAATACTAAAGTACCTGGTCTGCATTTGGACATCATAGACCTTACTATCTATTGCATGAAGTTCAGATCTTCTTAAACTTGACTGAAACTCTATACTTATTTATTAGGGAGTTGCTTCTATAAGTTTAGTAGTATATTATAAGGTTTTTAAAAAACAGGAGTGATAAGTTAATAGTGAAAGGCAAAGTGGGGAAACAAATACTACACTATTCCCTTACCTAAACACTATGTCCAATTGTAAATAATGGCACTTCATCAAATCAGAAAACACACTATGATGGCCACAAAGTGAACTCACCATAAAGAAGCGAACCAC
Organism: Dendrobates tinctorius; assembly: GCF_039654945.1. Taxonomy (NCBI): domain Eukaryota; kingdom Metazoa; phylum Chordata; class Amphibia; order Anura; family Dendrobatidae; genus Dendrobates; species Dendrobates tinctorius. Next base: position 62,300,037 of record NW_027361684.1, read on the forward strand.
AGAATAATATAAAAAATAATTTTTATTAACAAAATCATATACATTAAAAGGGCCACATACCCATATTTTTTGAAAAAATAACCCAGAAAAGGGACTGCAGCATTATTCCAATAGTATAATACATAGGTAAAAAGGTCTATTGACACTGTGAGGGTACGGTCCCTGTAATTTGATCAAACATCACTATATAAATAAATCCACTAATACCAAAATTGGTTATAATTATGACCGATATTATCCTTATTATAACAGTGGGTCACCCTCAGAAAGTCAACACACTTGCTTCCATATATAGACTCATGTACCATATAACTAGATCTCTAATGGCAGAAAAAGAGGCATAATTAATCCAATGCTAGATAAATCCACAGCATTAACCCCCATACACCACTATATAATATATTAGTGGAGCAACAAACATATTAATAACAACCGCCAATAAAGAATTATGAATGAATAGAGGCATATGGATACCTACAAAGTGCTAAGTATGATCCAGCCGCTGTCCCCTGCGCCCCGACGCGCGTTTCGCCCTATTGCTTCTTCCGGGGGCGTGGCTTACGGGCGTCAGTGAAGGGTTTAAATGTGTGTTGAAATCCAATTAAAAAGCCCCAACCCCATCATGTGACCCGGAGGGGAGTAACTCACGTCCCATTACTGACGTGCCATTGCCATGGTTACACGTTACACAGAAGAAAAAAACTACATCTTCATTAAAGGCAGGACAATATCGGCGCATGCGCCCATCACATACCTCCTGAGTTAAAGAGTGCTTCCCTCACTTCGCCTCGGTAAACAGCGTCATAAGTAATGCGCTGTCACCATCTATGGCGACGAGGGAAGTACCAGGGGCACAGACGGGAGCACGCATGCGCACTGCCTGCCATTAAGGATTCAAACTCTCTATAATACGTCAAATAAGAAATGAGTGAACTAAATAGATCAATATATAACCCACAACTATATATAAATATATCGCATCTAGATAATAAAGTGACTTAGTGCAATTATGTGCGCTGTGCATATTACTAAATACTGGATAGACAATAATATCCACACAGTACTAGACACCAATACAATAAAATATATATGAAGATATATCTATAACTATGAACTTCAAGTGAAAAATCATTTCAATAGACATATAGTGTAATAAAGTGAATTCAGATACTAATAAATAAATCATATATAATATGATATTTTTCTTCTTTTTTCTTTTTTTCTCTTTTTTTCTTTTTTTCTTCCATTTTCCTTTATAGAGGCTTGATTGAAGATATATAAATCCACCAGGCAATGGGAAAAAACAACCTCCGAGTCCAGGATGAGACAAACGTAAGGGACCAAAACACCCAAAAACTGACTATATGGAAAAACTAAAAAATAATATACATGAATAAAACAGAAAAAACACAAAAATATCAATAATTAAATATAATCCCAACCCATAAAAAATACCTCTCTCAATATGCACTTCTACAAAAAAGCAGAAAAACCTAATGTTTCATTTAAACCATTAGGACTTAAGGTCCCCAACCGAAAGATCCACCTACTCTCCACCTGGGCCAAAATCCTAGCCAAATCCCCCCCTCTGAATCCCAGAGAGACCTGGTCAATGGCTTTAATCATTAAACCCCTAGCACTGGAATTATGAAACATTTTAAAATGCCTAGGTAGGGATTTTAAAGACATGAGATCCTCATTACTTTTAGCTTTTTCTATATCGCGAACATGCTCTCGAGTTCTTACCTTTAATTCCCTAGTGGTCAGACCGATGTATACTTTTCCACATGGGCATTTAGCATGGTAAATCACACCTTGAGAATTGCAGCTAAGATGTTTTCGTATCTCGTATTGCCGTGTCTTATTTGACGTATTATAGAGAGTTTGAATCCTTAATGGCAGGCAGTGCACATGCGTGCTCCCGTCTGTGCCCCTGGTACTTCCCTCGTCGCCATAGATGGTGACAGCGCATTACTTATGACGCTGTTTAACGAGGCGAAGTGAGGGAAGCACTCTTTAACTCAGGAGGTATGTGATGGGCGCATGCGCCGATATTGTCCTGCCTTTAATGAAGACGTAGTTTTTTTCTTCTGTGTAACGTGTAACCATGGCAATGGCACGTCAGTAATGGGACGTGAGTTACTCCCCTCCGGGTCACATGATGGGGTTGGGGCTTTTTAATTGGATTTCAACACACATTTAAACCCTTCACTGACGCCCGTAAGCCACGCCCCCGGAAGAAGCAATAGGGCAAAACGCGCATCGGGGCGCAGGGGACAGCGGCTGGATCATACTTAGCACTTTGTAGGTATCCATATGCCTCTATTCATTCATAATTCTTTATTGGCGGTTGTTATTAATATGTTTGTTGCTCCACTAATATATTATATAGTGGTGTATGGGGGTTAATGCTGTGGATTTATCTAGCATTGGATTAATTATGCCTCTTTTTCTGCCATTAGAGATCTAGTTATATGGTACATGAGTCTATATATGGAAGCAAGTGTGTTGACTTTCTGAGGGTGGCCCACTGTTATAATAAGGATAATATCGGTCATAATTATAACCAATTTTGGTATTAGTGGATTTATTTATATAGTAATGTTTGATCAAATTACAGGGACCGTACCCTCACAGTGTCAATAGACCTTTTTACCTATGTATTATACTATTGGAATAATGCTGCAGTCCCTTTTCTGGGTTATTTTTTCAAAAAATATGGGTATGTGGCCCTTTTAATGTATATGATTTTGTTAATAAAAATTATTTTTTATATTATTCTGTGGTTCGCTTCTTTATGGTGAGTTCACTTTGTGGCCATCATAGTGTGTTTACTATTCCCTTACCTGTAAGTATAAAAGCTAAATGCAGGCCTCAATTTAAGTGATCAGTCTATATAGCCCATCAAAGTAAGTCTAAATTTGCAAGTGTGCAAGACTGATTTTTCACCATAAATTAGTTCAGACTGAGTTATACAATCTGATCAGCACTTGTTTATGGTCTTATTAAAACTGGTTGGGGAAATGACAATTCTGAAAGGAGATTTCCTGCCAAGTGATAGCTTTAGGATGTGTCAACAGTAGGGATGAGCGAGTATACTCGCTAGGATTCGGTACTCGGCGAGTAATGCAGTACTTGTGGTACTCGAATCCTAGCAAGTAAATTTCACTACTTGCCTTGAAATATTTGGATCTCCCGTCCGGCATGTGTCAGCCAATCACAGTAAAGCCACCGCCTTCTTTGTTGTGGAATTACTGTGATTGGCTGGCCACGCAGCATCATATGTGTGTGCGGGAGTCTGTGCAGGCTCTGCTGGGCTGATCGGGATTCTGTGCGCGCTCTGCCAGACTGATCGGGGGTTTGTGTGGGCTCTGCCGGGCTGATCGGGGGTCTGTGCGGGCTCTGTTGTGCCCACACAGACCCACAATCAGCCTGGCAGAGCCCACACACAGACCCCCGTTCAGCCCGGCAGAGCCCGCACAGACCCCCGATCAGCCCAGCAGAGCCTGCACAGACTCCCGCACACACATATGATGCTGCGTGGCCAGCCAATCACAGTAATGCAACAGTATTAGCTCATGAGCTCATTGGGGGGTCTGACACATTGTACTTCCACCTATTACCTATTGCTATCTCTGACTGTGGCCGGATGTAAACATTGAGCAGAGCTAAACAGCACAGCTCCATTCAATACATCGCTAAATATTGCCATGTACGGCACCTTGTCACATATTCTCCTAAGTAGGAGCTGATATTGCTCAATACCCCGCAGCAGCTACATGGAGCTATAGAGTTCCACTTTGCTCAATATTTACATGCAGCCATTGCGAGTGCTGAGAACAGCTGATCAGTGGAGGGTCTAAATAGAAAACAATCAGAAATTGAATACCTATTCAATCAAAAAGCTAATTGTAGAATATTAATATAATAATAATAATAATAATAATAATAATAATAATAATAATTATTATTATTATTATTATTATTATTATCATATTCTGCAATTAGCTACTTCTTATAGATTAAACTTAAATATTATTATTTCTGATCAGGAAAAAGGAAAAGTCCTCTGAAAAATGTGAGCTAGTATCAAACTGCTTGTTTAGTGTTTTTTCTTTTTCTTTCTACCAGCTTCAGAAAGTCTGCTCCTTAATTTTATAAATTTATAAATCTTTTCACAAACTGAAACATGTTTAGTAATACTTGCCCATTCTTTTTCAATTAAATCTGTCCTCGACAAAAATATTAAAAGACCGCCTCATATATGACAATATGACAAGAGACTTTTTATGCATCTATTTTATTTCTAGGACATCTTCTGAGACAAAAGCAAAAACAACCCCTATATCAGATATTACACTCAGAGTGTTCTTTTTGGAATTAAATCCTAATGACTATGGTCCCAATTAATCATCTGTGTTTTTTTAAGACACTTTTCTTTTTTGTCTTGTGGTCTTCTGTGTTTATTTGTGCAAAATTCTTCAAAGTGTCTTAGGTGGTTTGTAAATTTAGCATCAGCTAGACCCTCCACACAGGTGGTAGGGAGAGGCTTGGCATGATGCTAGAAGGGAGGGAGTGACCTTACGGGAAAAGATTGGGAGGGGGACAAAAGGTGATCCGGGGGTAGTGGCTAGTGGCCTGAAGGTAGGGAGGAAATTACATAGTTGGGGTCTCAGGGGAAGAAACATAAATAGGACTGACCAAGTTTGAATGGCCCACTTTGACCTTGGACCACTGGACAGCAAAGTCCCACCCTCCCTAAGAAAAAGAAGAAGTTCTGGGTCACAGTGGCGATCATAGGCGGCTTTACCATGTTCAAGTGATACTATTGCTATGAAGAGTTATTTTTTTGGCATGTGTCTTCTAAGCCAAAGGGAAGGACAATCCTTAAGCCATGGTTCCCTAGAGAGTTCCTCCACAGGGGTTTTTCCTTTCCTGAGTGCTGTGGGATGACTCTTTGTGAGTCAGAGGTCTGCTACATTGAGGTCCCTTAATGTTTTGGAGGTGTTGGTGTGTCCTCGAAGTTGGTTACAAATATGGGATTGGGGATTCATTAAATATTTTTTCCCCTTTATTGGATGGTTATTTTGATGGTGGTCTGGTGAGATTTGGGTGATACCCGGCGATGGAACGTCGAGTTCATATTAACGGTATTAGAGGACAGCCTCTTCCCTCGGTTTCAGGGTGCTCCTGAGCAAGTGAACATGGCTAGGAGTAAGTCTGGGAGGAGAGGGGCATGTCTTGGAAAATCACCAGATTTTTGTAGCTTTGAGGACCTCACCAATTGTTTTAATTATTAATAAATTGGCTGCTGTGGCTATTTTTATCCAAAGAAAAATGGATTTTGTCTGAGCTTTTATTTATGGAAAAGAGTTGGGGGGAACTTCCCGGGGGAGATAGGATTGGCATTAGTAGTCAGGTTACAAAAGAAAGACCTTTCCAGAGTCATGCTATTTTGAGAAACTTTTCTTTTGCCTTGTGGTCTTTTGTGCTGGGTGGTGGGTATCTGAAGTTGGTTACAAATTTGGGATCAGGGATTCATTAAATACATGTATCCTCTTTATTGGATGGTTATTTTGATGGTGGTCTGGTGAGATTTTTTGTGATTTCAATGTGAAGCAAAAAAAGAAGAAATATGCAGCACTCACCAATGTAGCTGAAAAACTGTGAGTCTTTATTTCACATAATTTCCATCAAATGTGTGGACATGCAGGACGTGGAGGAAAGCTAGGGGAGGGAGGTGCCAGACAACGGCCGTTTCGCGATTACTCACTTCTACGGGTCCAGGTGAGGGGATTAGCTAAAGGTCTTTCCCTATATAGGATCACAGACCTTACTAATTAACATACATAACAAGTTGTGAAACAAACATTTACAAAAAAATATATAGTTATACAATATACAGAGTGCAAGATACTAGTAAAGAATAAATCTTTCCATGTCGATTTACAAAATAATCTATATTTTTACAATATCATAGGAAGATTATAATCTAAATAACTTTACATACAATTTTTTATATAACATTTTTTATAAAAATACTGATAGATCGATCCTGTCATTTAGTCCCAAAGGACCTTGTGCGTTCGCTTTCAGGATCCATTTTACTTCTTGTTGCAATAAAGTTTTGTCATGGTTACCTCCTTGAGGTGGAAAATTGACCTTTTCAATCCCTGCAAAACTCAAAATTTCTGGGTTAGCTTTATGCATATCTTGAATATGCTTAATTAATCGCAGTGAGCCCTTTCCTGATGTAATAGATCTATAGTGTTCACCAAAACGTATCGTAAGTGGTCTTATAGTTTTTCCAATATAAAAATAACCGCATGGACAAAAAATAATATAAACCACGAATTTAGTTTGGCAAGAAATGTAATTTTGTACCTTATGTTCCATAGAGCCAATTTTCATTTCAAACATAGTGCAATGGATAGAGCAATACATGCAGCAGTGAGAAAACACTGGCATCTCATTGATGCAGAAAAAACCTTACACACAGATGGTAAATTAGTTCCTCAATTTGCATACAAAAGGGCACATAATATAGGGGATTTATTAGTACATCATAGACTTCGTCCCCCTCAAAAAAAAAAATTGGCTACGAGATTTATCAATAAAAGGAAATTATAAATGTGGTCACTGCAAATACTGTCATCTTCATCTGACAGGGAATTCTATACATTTTGGCTCTATGGAACATAAATTACAAAATTACATTTCTTGCCAAACTAAATTTGTGGTTTATATTATTTTTTGTCCATGCGGTTATTTTTATATTGGAAAAACTATAAGACCACTTACGATGCGTTTTGGTGAACACTATAGATCTATTACATCAGGAAAGGGCTCACTGCGATTAATTAAACATATTCAAGATGTGCATAAAGCTAACCCAGAAATTTTGAGTTTTGCAGGGATTGAAAGGGTCAATTTTCCACCTCAAGGAGGTAACCATGACAATGCTTTATTGCAACAAGAAGCAAAATGGATCCTGAAAGCGAATGCACAAGGTCCTTTGGGACTAAATGACCGGATCGATCTATCAGTATTTTTATAAAAAATGTTATATAAAAAATTGTATGTAAAGTTATTTAGATTATAATCTTCCTATGATATTGTAAAAATATAGATTATCTTGTAAATCGACATGGAAAGATTTATTCTTTACTAGTATCTTGCACTCTGTATATTGTATAACTATATATTTTTTTGTAAATGTTTGTTTCACAACTTGTTATGTATGTTAATTAGTAAGGTCTGTGATCCTATATAGGGAATGACCTTTAGCTAATCCCCTCACCTGGACCCGTAGAAGCGAGTAATCATGAAACGGCCGTTGTCCGGCACCTCCCTCCCCTAGCATTCCTCCACATCCTGCATGTCCACACATTTGATGGAAATTATGTGAAATAAAGACTCACAGTGTTTCAGCTACATTGGTGAGTGATGCATATTTCTTTTTTTGCTTCACATTGAAATATTCATGTTTTTTCATGCAAGCACCTCATTTTTGTCTGAATCATATGCCGCAATACATCAGATATATAGCTCCGTCTGGTAATGTGGTGATTTGTGTGCCCTAGTATGCCGTTCATCTGTTTTCTCTTTGCTGAGATTTGGGTGATACCTGGCGATGGAACGTCAGGTTCATATTAACGGTATTGGAAGACAACCTCTTCCCTTGGTTTCACGGTGCTCCTGAGTAGGTGACCACGGCTAGGAGTAAGTCAATAAATTGGCTGCTGTGAAAATTTTTATCCAAAGAAAAATGGATGTTGTCTGAGCTTGTATTTATTGGAGAGGGTTGGGGGAGGTAGGATTGGCATTAGTGGTCAGGCCACAAAACATAGACCTTTCCAGATTCATGCTCTTTTGAGAAACATTTTTTTTTTGTCTTGTGGTCTTTTGTGCTGTTTATTTTGCACCAAATTCTTTAAAATGACCCATGCTGTTCATGAATTTTGTGCAAAGTAAAAACATTATTTGTGTTGACCTGTCTTTTGACTTTTTAAATGCAAAAAAACCTCATATTTTGCAAAATGGTGCAAAATGCATGCCAAAATGTATGGTAAACATATTATTGCTCCAAAGGAGGACTAGAATGGATTTTGCCAAATTTTGAAACTTTTTAAAAGGCACAATTCATGACTCAGCCAAAAATATCTTTATATCCCAAATGGCCATAATGATGAACATGATTGAAAACAGGCAAACACATATGAAACTGAGTTTAATAAAGGTGCAAATTAAAAGAATTGGGTACTAATGAAAGGCAAGAGAAAAACACCAAAAGCTAGACAAAATTAGTAAAAAATGGATTAATGATTTACAGTCCATGTGTTCCCACTATTTTTTATTACATATTGTACACTATTATTAAATGGAATCTGACAGCAGGTGTTTGCTATGTAACATGAGGACAGCATGATGTAAGGGTTTAAACACAGATTTCAATGATGTATCACATGTCAGTCTATGTGCTGTTGTTTACTTTCAATGATGATTTCATTACTTGGTGATTATCGTTTTTCAGACTACAACAGAGCATGCATGGTAGCCAGACTCTGCCCCCTCATGTGATAAGCAGCTCACTATCCATAGACAATGTACATACAGAGCTTGCTGTGGGCGACGTTAGCTTTCATAGCTCTGCTGCATTACTTATCTAAGAATTCTGAAAGTGTCAGAACCGCTCCACCCATGAAACTAAGTGACACATTGTTGGATTCAGGGTCTCTTTGCCTACATAATGCTGCTCTCAAATGAGGTAGCAAAAATCTGCTGACAGATTCCCTTCAAGTATGTACCTTTCATTCATTCGCACTAACAAATGTAGTAATTGAACTGCTCTAGAGATGCCTCAAATCTGCAACATTTTCAGACCTTGTGTTCAATGATCTTCTATAAAAGTATTAAAAAGGACAATCACAAAGAGAATACCGAGACAGATATAGTTTTCCCTATAGGGTTTAGAACAGATAATTAGAGTTGAGCGACTTTTGTTTTTTTAGGGTCGAGTTTCGTTTCGTGAAACCCGACTTTTCCAAAAGTCGGGTCGAGCAAGATCGGCCGATTATAGGGAAAAGTCGGGGTCGTCCCGAAACACGAAACCGAATGTAAGTCAATGGGGAATAAAAGTCGGCAGTGAGAGGAGGACAGGAAACACACCTACAGTGCCCATTTGAATGCCAAAAGCATCAATTCTTCTTACTTAAGCTTGTCAACCTTAACTAACTTCATAATACAAGTTACGCACTGAAAAATGGGGGTTATTTGGCTAAAGTTGTGGGGGGTAGGACTGGCTCCAGGTTTTCATGTGCCCTGGGCGAAAGAGCGCCCCTTTAACACATACCACAACTCATCATGCTCCGATACGGCAGAGAAATAGCGGTATAGTACAATGAAAAATACTTCACTTTTTACATCTCATGACGAGGCCCATCTATTTCTCCATACAGAATCATTGGTCCCATATAATGTTTGAAACAGTATATGATGAGCTCCACATAATGCTACAGTATATGTTGGTCCCCATGGATGAAGCTCCACTCTCTTATGGGCCCAAATAATGCTCCAAACATAATGGGCCCCATTTCTAATGCTCTAGTGTATAATGGGCCCTGTAAATGCTGCTCCAGTGTCTGATGTCCACCTTTGGAATGTTCCAGTGTATGGTGGGCCCCATCTATCATTCTCCAGAGTATAGTGCTCCCCAAAAATTGCTGTCCCAACATTGAAAACAATCAAATAAGTCTCCTCGCTAGGGAATCCCTGTACTAGTCTGGACTCCTCGTCGTCCCCATCTTCCATCTCACTGCACAGTATTTCAACCTTGCAAGTGCTGTGATCCTGAGCAAGCAGGGGGGGCCCACTCATTGGCGACGGCACTGGCACAGGGCCCCTGATAGTACGGTGGTGTGTCTGATGTCGGGTGGGCCGAACCTGCACTTTCATCTGCAGCTTCCTCTTTGTCACCGTGTAAGATGGAACTGTATATGGGAAGGGTAACCTGAGTCTCATCAGGGTCAGAATCTGGCTCTGTACACTGCGAGGACAATGTAGTGCTCTGAGTGAATGTACCAGCAGAATCATCTATCAGCGGCTGTGCATCAGTGCACTCCATGTCAGATTCATCTTGGCCTGGGTAATTCACCATTTCACTTGATAATCCAGGCATGGTATGTGAAAACAGCTCCATGGAGTAATCAGTAGTATGGCCTGCGTCATCCTTCAATCTTGGTTGGGGTGAAGGACACAAGGAAAGGTGTGGTTCATGAACATGAGCCTCCAATGACAACTCAGTGCTTTTACTTTTTACAACTTCAGAAGAGGAGGCGATAGAGCTGGAGGCTGAGTCAGCAATGTAAGATAAAACTTTTTCCTGATGCTCTGGCTTTAAAAGCGGTTTGCCAACTCCTAGAAAACTAAGCCTTCGAAGCCTTATGGAGCCAGACGATGACGCAGGCTCAACACCTCCTGCATTCGGTCCTATTTTGCTCTTGCCACTACCATCAGATCCACCACCAACACCATCATTACCAGCTGCCAACCCCCGCCCAATTCAACGGCCTCTTCCACCAGCCTTCCTCATTTTTTGTAGAAATGTAGACAAAATCCAACAAACTATATAGTAATGTAAAACAAGGTACAAGGTGTCTATAGGACAGGGGAGATTTTGAATTTCTGCACACACTTGTGGACACTGGACACTTATGGATTGTGTGAGGCCCACTGAATATCAGAGCGCTATGTCACAGGCTCGATGGCACAGGTGTGAAAAAAGTGACTACAGGATAAGGGAGATTTTGAATTTCTGCACACACTAGTGGACACTGGACACTTTTGGATTGTGTGAGGCCCACTGAATATCAGAGCGCTATGTCACAAGCAGAAATTGGCTAGCGTATCACAAACTACAAGGTGTATGTAGAATTGGGCAGAATAGGAATCTCCCTAGAGTGTAGGTCTGTAAGAACGGAACAAGTCCTCCACTTATCCTTCCACAGTGACACACAGATAGCTTCACTGTGGCCGTGATAACAGCCGTTACACGGTACTGAGGGGAGCGTGCACGTACACGGCTGTCCGGTGTACGTAAAATTGTCAAGCTCCGCGTTTTTTAAGTATACGGACTGACACACGCTGTCTCTCTATAGTTTTGAATGTGATCAAACAGCAAATATATTTAACTGTTTGAAAGCTAGACAAAACTAGTAGGTGCAGGTCTGTAAGAACGGAACATGTCCTCGACTTATTCTCACAGAGTGACACACAGATAGCTTCACTGTGGCTGTGATAACAGCCGTTACACGGTACTGTGTGAGGAGCGTACACCGCTGTATGGTGTGAAAAAATGCACGCTCAGTACCTCAGCAGGACAAAAAAAAATTGGGATTGCTTTTAAAAAAGCAGTTTGCAGAGCAGTGGGTAAACAGCAATGCAGCTGTCAGGAAGCCTTAGAAGGCAGCCTAACAACCAACACCACTGATCCACCACAATATAGCCTCCCCTTGCACTGCACACACAGTGACTGGTGTATTGTACAGGCAAAATCGCTAGCAGCAGAAGCAGTTTTTTTTTCTTCTTCCCTGCCTAACGCTCTCCCTACAGAATCAGCAGCAGCAACCTATCCCTATGCTAAGATCGGCAGAAGTAAGATGGCGGTCGCCATGCACGCCCTTTTATAACCCCTGTGACGCCCACCAAAGCAAGCCAATCACTTGCATGCCCTTCTGAAAGATGGTGGTGACCCCTGCCTATGTCATCACGTTGCCCACAGTGTCCGTGGATCCTGATTGGCTGAAAAAGAGCGCAAAACAAACTTTTGAAACGCGACTTTGGCATGTAAGTCGCCGACCTCTTGGCCGACCTCATCCTAGGGTCGGGTTTCGTTTCATGAAACCCGACTTTGCCAAAAGTCGGCGACTTTTGAAATTTTTCGACCCGTTTCGCTCAACTCTACAGATAATTAACGATATAATGGAAGCAATACATGAAGTACACACACTTTATTATGGGCCCAATGTTGTATTTTCTTCTATTTCCATATCGATTTATGTAATTTTTAATTGTTTTTATTTTAACCAGTAAAAGAAACTTTATCTCATAAATGGCCCTTCCTTGTGTACACTCTGCATCGCATATCATGGTATTACTATACATATTGAAGTTTATGTGGCAGTATGTAAAGTTAATTTAAACTGTCATTTTGATGAATGCTCTGTTCTGAACCGTACACAAAAGATTCACAAGCTATATATCCACTGAACAGTCATTTGAACTCTGATAGCATTACTTGCAAACTAAGCACAATGCTGTAATTATAGAAGTTTGTGACAAAATGTTGAATGTGGTTTCAAATGTTTTACTGAGTTATGTTCCTTTATCGATCTGACAGCTCTATCAGCAAACATAAAATAAAATATCACTCATTTCTTCATATTAAGGCCAACAGGGAACAAATTGTAATTAAATTGGGTGTTCCGGCTCCAAGATCCAATCCTAATATGCAGTACTTACAATGAAAATAATATTAGCAAATAGCGACAATTAGAAATGTAGTATAGTTCTTCTGATTCCCTTTGTCGGTTACCCTATGTGCAGGGCATTGCAGTAGCTTAGATATCCATGGTAATAACCACTCATATAGTGACAGATAGTTGTTTGGGGGTGTAACCATGGATATCTGAGCCTTTGCAAAGCCCTGCACATGGGGTAAGCAACATAGCTAATCTGATTAACTATGCTACATTTCTAATTGGCAGTATTTGCTTATATTATTATTAATAATAAACCATTACAAATTGAGATAGGATCATGGAGATGAGAATACCCCTTTAAGTAATTACCAACAATTGCTCAATAGTATGAATGATCTAACACATGTTACAGAAGTTTTCCTAGTTCAACAGACATGTCTGAAGTTTTTTTATATGACTTAAATTCTCCAGATTGTGACGGTATGCAATGTGCTCACTGTTCACATTCAACTCTATTTCCAAAGAGAGTGGATAGTCACGTGACCGCAGGTATGCAATTTGCATACTTGCAGTCACATCTTGGCTAATGTCGCATCCAGGGTATACTGTAGTAAAGTAAATTTAAAAGAAGTACAATTCTTAATTTTAAATGACTGTTCAAGACAATCAATCTCCCATAGGACCATATTTTCCTGACCTCTGTATGTATCCTTTATTCAACAATCTAATAGAAGCCATGGGAGATGAACAGGAACAACAATTGCAAATCACAATAACCCCTTCATTGTAGTCTTCACTGGAAGATTCATAGCCAGTGTCACTTGTTAAATCATTCATGGAAAACCAAGTTAGCTGAAATGATTGTCACTTTTTGGAGCCTTATAACTTTTAAGCACCAAATCATAGGGCGATAATTAGTTAGTCAAGTCAGTTTCACATGTTTGACAGTCACAACCTTAGCAGGAACCACACAATCTGGACCAACCACAGGTCTCTTGACGAAAAACTCAAAAGCCTCATGCACTGTCGGTCTATGAAGATGTTCAGTTTGGGTCAGGAGACCCAAAACTGGTTTGGACATTATGGTTCACACTCGGGTGTTGAGTGTTAGACAAGTCAAACTCTGAATGTCAATCATGAGGCTTGTGTTTCCTATAAATTTAAAAGATATTAACTTCTATCAGTATATTTCACTGTATAGCATTATTAAAAAGTTCTACGTTTTACAAACTTGAAGGGTTCGGTTATCACAATTCTGAGTAAATGCTAATTTGCATATTTATTAGGATAACGTGGCCTCATAGATTAATTTACTTATTTCACGTCTAGATTCCTATCTATTTACTGCCTGCCCACGGGCGCCAACACCTACACAAAAACCGAGGATTTATTTGATTGGCTTCATATTTCTTTGTTGTTTCCCATCTTCCCTGTCAGCTCATCAGGTCATATCAATAATGACTAGGCCAAGGCAATTAAGTAATCAGCATTTGTCAATCTCTGATTGTGCTTAAGCTTCCTGCATATTTTATTGCCTTATGTTTGTCAGGTCTCACATTACAGTGATGTCTGCATGTATTTGGATTGTGTGTGTATCTTTGAAAGCTTTTTTAATAAGTGAATAATGTATTAATATGATCTGTTGTAATACATGTATTCTAAAAAAAAGTAGCTACAGACTTAAAAGTAAAAAATGCCACCTTATTAAAATACATTCAGAGTATCTAAAGGCTAGAAATGAGCGAATGAGTCAAACTTCAAATTTGCCTGTCCAAAGTTTTTCCCACAAATTTTAATTTACGGAGAAGTTATTCTCTGAAGATTTATTGTCACATATTATGAAGGACAGAAAGCATAAAAAATATATGTAAAAAGTAAGAAAAATTCTAATATTCATCTCACCGCTCACCTTTTCAGCTCCTCACCATTTTACGTTAGGACACTCATTTGATGCGGCTTGCAAAGGTCCAGTGCATGCGTGGTGAAAGTCTTGGTGCACACTGTGATATCATGACGCCATGACCGTTTGTGTGCAGAACCCTACTGGACCTTCATGAAAGCCGGAAGTCCCAGCCCAGCATTATAGGCTCAGGGATTTCAACATGACAGGAGGCAATCTGACTATGTGGCAAGGACTGGACAGGTGAAAAAAACATTTCTGTCTAATACTGAATATGAAAGCACCCTAAAGTCATCAGCGAAGTAGCCTAAAAATATAAGGTGCAGTTAGCAAAGCAAAACAGCCAAACTAGAATTAATACAGTATGGTAATAGAAAATAGCTAGTAAAATCTAAAAGTACATTGTAACACTCACCCCTGGAGTCATTCTATTATAATTGCTATTGAATGAGTGCTATTGTTTACTTCCTGAACTTCCTGCCAGATCTTCACTGTGATTCGAGGCTACATTTCCCAAGTGAAAGAACTGGATCTGTTCCAGAGCTCATGCATTCCCACTCTCAGTTAACATCCATTCCACTTAAAAAGGACCAAACTGAGACTTCTTAGCAGTCTCAAGTGGGATAACGCATTCTAGACCAAATTGCATTTTTCTGTTTTATTTTACCCTAAAACCTTATGCACACAGCAATGCCCAAAGGGCAAGGTTATATAACAACAATTGGAGTTCATTGTGGCTATCATGCAGCTGCAATGCAGGCAAGTGCAGGCTCCACAAGATGGCAGTTGAGTGGAAGTAGGACTGCACCTAAACAGAGCTGGCCTGCAGTGTAGCAGCAAGAGTACCACAGGTGGCAGTAGAATAGTCAAACAAGCTGGGTCAGATCCTAGACTGTAACACAGTACCAAAGGAATAAGCAAACTAACAGTCAGAGACAAGCCAAAGAATCAGCAACGGCTGGAAGCAGATAAGACAAAAGAAAGAAGCAGGTCAGGATGCAAGCCAAGTCAAAACCAGGGAGTCAGCACACTAAAGGGAAACACTGATTCAGGATGGGAACAGGGGAAAACAGAGACACGGGATCAAATAGTATGCAGCAGGACCAATCAGAGCTACAGCAGCCATAGGCAAAAACTATCACTAACATCGCCTGCAGGAAGCAGCAGCGATAAATAGCAACCCTGAACCCAGACTGAGCCTGAGAAAATTTAACCCCTACATGACCAGACCTCAAAAAGGAAAAACTGGACTCAAACCTCGGTCTGGATAATGACAGTGGCATTATACCATTATACTAAGATGAGGCAACTCCTAGTGCCTTTTCACAATACTACATGCATTTTTATATATATATGGAGCTATTCTATTTAAAGGCAATGCAATGGAATGTGTCAAAATTTTATATTAAATTAATAGTTTTAAAAACCTTCATATGACTTGTTGACATGTACATTTACAGTAGAGATCCTACTGTATGAACCTCTATTAAAGTTCAAAAAAAGAGTTGCAGAACCATGGACCAACAGCCATTACAGTAGTTTATTTCCATCTGGCTATAGCTCTGCAAATCCCCTAATATAAGCTAACAGTCTCGATACTGATTTCTTATTGATGAACTCATGATGTCACATTGGGTCAACTAATCAGAAGAGGCCTCAGTGATGTCAGCAGGTGAAAAAAGGTTCAAATGGCTCTGCTTCTTTGCCTACTAACAACTGACATGGCCACTGGACCAGGGTCAAAACTCTATTAGTGCCTTCATATAGCACTACATGGAATGGATCCTGCATTGAGCTGGGGGCTGGACACGATGACCCTGGAGGTCCCTTCCAGCTGTCGCCTTCCATGATTCTATGCAATGTTAATGGGGTCATGTGTATGAGGGTTCAATACTTTGTCCTCTTGTGGTTCTAAGGAAGCAATCAACAGAATTCTAAGTAAGATATTAGCATGCAGCTTTATTGCAGTTCTCCGAACCCAGCCTAAGATCTCAGTAGAGAAACAAACCATTGCGTGCTATGTTAGTAAACATTTACAGGATTACATTTTTGACTCATTTATATGAAAAAATGAAGAAGTAATTGAAAATAGCATTAAATGGTGATGTTCCCTTTGCACAGGCAATCCAACAATTCATGCATGCAAATTAATCTGAGCATTGAACCTTTTAATTACGAAGTCATTTTTAGTTCGCCTAACCATGAAAACAAAATGTTGATGTCTTCTCAGAATATGTAACTATAAAGTAACACTTTCTTGTACTTTTTACTAATTACATAATCATAATTAGTTGCTGAGCTAGTGCGCCCTTCTGTCTCCAGCAGATACCGCTAATGTGGCTTATGAAGATATTACAGGTGGAACTTGTTCATTTATTAGTGAATTCAATATTTCCAAAGCGCTTTTTTCTCCCATTCAGAAGAGATTTCTGCTGAAGTCCTGAATCATATCCAGCATCAATCACTTTGATTAGGGTCTCACACCACAAATCCGGCAGCTTTTCTTCCATGGCAGCTCCATATGTTGGCTACAGCTGTTCAACTTTCTAAAGCGGAATGTGACTATCATGCAGGAGTCTGCGTCTTCATCTAATGGCTGTTAATTCTTTAAGCTATAGGATGTATAAATATATATCAAGGCTGTCATGCCGGTTGTCATAGCGATTAAAAAAATATACTTGCCAGCTGAAGTTTTCACATAGGAAATTCATTAACATTTTTCCGAATTCATTCACTAAGTCTCATACTTGATATCTCACTAATGCGGTCACACGTTCAGTCCCTGTGAAGATTTTATTACGAGATTATCGACGGTAACATTGGTCCAAACATTGCAAATCCCTATTAGCAAACATAGACATAAATTAGTCATTAACTAATGCTCAAAATTAAAAGTATTAAAACTCTCAAAACATCGTGTTCTGCACCTAAACACATTTTTTGAGTAGGTGGCTGGCAATCACAATTCTAGAAATTGTCTTGAATGCATAAAAAATCATTTTGGTTGCCATCTGGCAAGCAGTTTTACTAAAAAAAATCAAACATACAAGTGTTAAAAAGTGGGAAATGTGTTTGGATTACTAATCTAGACTGAAACACATTTCATTCAATTTTACTTGCAGGCCAATATTCATCTATTATACACATATTATACTTTTATTATGCATTTATTAATATTTTACATGATGTCAGTTTCTCATATCTAATCATATACAGTATATCAATTAATAGACTTATTAAAGGGAATCTGTCACCCCTTTTTTGAGATGTCATATAATGATATCATTCAATTGTGTGTCACTTAAGGATTCTCTTAGTACTTTTGCTTCCCCCTGACCCCGCACCTTTCATGCATAAATACCTTGTTTATATCAGTTCAGATGTATGTAAACTGACACGGTCCGGTCCGCTGGGCGGGGCTTATTCACCTGCTCCCCCCTGTCTTGCTCTATGCATTTCTTCTTGTGTAGAGCAAGACAGGGAGGGGGAGCAGGTGAATAAGTCCCGCCCATCGGACCGGACCGTGGCAGTTTACATACATCTTAACCAATATAAAAAAAAGGTATTTGTGCATGAAAGGCGCGAGGTCAGGGGGAAGCAAAAGTACTAAGAGAATCCTTATGTGACACACAATTGTATGATATCATTATATGATATCTAAAAAAAGGGGTGATAGAGTCCCTTTAAATACTAGATGGAGGCCCGATGCTATCGGATCGGGAGGGCACAGAGATATACTCACCTTCCGATGGCCCCCGATCTCCTCTCCATGCTCCCGGCATCTTTCGGTCCTAGTAATGCTTAAAGCGAAGCACCGGAGATGACGTCACTCTCACGACACAGACATACAGAATTAGACGATTATATAGTAGATCCAATCTACAGTGCTAATGTATCTGCTTGTCATCCTGGGCTTCTGGCAAATGTGTGATATCTAAAAGGCTCTTTCAGCTTCCCCCACAAAAACATAGACAATTGCTTTTCTCAGAGGCTTAGCAATAGCTGGTATATAGGAGGACACTGAATCTGATGCCTAAAAATGCCCATACAGCTTAGATAACTGTTAGGTCACTCAACAGGTTTTTATCTCATCCGACAGAATTTGGCCAACTAGGCTAATGACACTCTAAACAGAGTTTTTCAGATGAGATAATAGTTAAAAAAAAGTTCTCCATCTTCTCCATTCTGCTAATTTGTGAAAATGGGACAGCACTCATATGTCATCCAAGTGCAGTCCGATTTTATTTACGGACTCATTGACTTGCATGGCTGAGTGCGATCTGAACATCAGATAGAAATCAATCATGCTGCAATTTTTTCCTCAGACCAGCTCTATCCAAGGAAAAAAATCGGACATGGGCACGGACCTATAGAATACCATTGGTCCTGATGTTTTGTCGGATCGCACTCAGACCGAACATACAGTTGTCTGCACCAGCCCCAAGATTAACAACTATCCCTCCCGACTCCACAGCTGCTGGCAGACAACTTTGTTCTAAGCTTTTTCCTCCAGAAGAAGAATAGGGTTTCAACATTTCAGGCATTCCGATTGACGTATCCTTACCCTTCTTTCTCTGATATTTTCTCCCTAATACACATTAGTCCCATACCCCAAAATCTTTTGGTTTGGTGACTTTCATCTAATGGGTATGGGACCCTTAGTGGGGCCTAATGAAGCCTTTGCATAATAATAAGGCAACTGTACTGTAGATAACTCATGACGAGAAGGAGATCATGTTTTCAGGTTTTCCTTTTATACCCAGGAGATTTAACATATCATCAAATCTCCAGAGATACATTTACACTCCGTCTGGTCGCTTTTGAAAATATATCCCTAAAAGCCTGGCTGACCTCCTTTACATGATGGGAATCATTTGCTTTTTTCCTGTTTCAGAATATTATAGAGTGCTTGGTGATAAGGTGGTGTTCCAAATCATTGGGGGCCACTTTGTATAAATATTGAGTCAGCAAGGAATGCTGGGAGATTCCAGCTCTAAATTCTTCAGAATTGTGGTGAACGATGCTCTCAACTTTAATACAGGTTGTAAACAAAAGGTAATGCAATGCACTGTATTTACAAAGGGAATATGTCCGAATAATCCCCTCACCCCACCAAAACTATTTATATGCTCACTAGATGGTGGCCCGATAAGCTGGGGCCACCTCCATCAGGAGCTTATCTACAGCATTCTGTAATGCTGTAGATAAGCCCATGATGAAACTAGAAAAATAAGAAAAAACACGTTAGATTACACTCACCGGGGGCGGGGGCGGTGGGTGTTGCGGTCCGGTCCGGCGCCTCCCATCTTCACACGATGATGTCCTCATCCTTGCTTCTCCCTTGGCTCCTGTGCACGCGCACTTTATCTGCCCTGTTGAGGTCAGAGTAATGTACTGCAGTGCGCAGGCGCCGGGAAAGGTCAGAGAGGTCCGGCGCCTGCGCACTGCAGTACTCTGCTCTTCCCTCAACAGGGCCGATAAAGTACTCATGTGCAGGAGCCGAGGGAGAAGCAAGAAGGAGGACATCATCGTATGAAGATGGGAGGCACCAGATGGGATGGCAACACCCATTGGACCAGACCTAATGCCGGGTGAGTATAATCTATCTCTTTTCTTATCTTTCAGGTTTCATCAGGGAACCGTCGGGAGATCAGCGGCTAGCACTGCAGATCTCCCGACAGTAGCGGTGGCGTGTGTAGTTCGAAATCCATGCCAATTCGTGGCTGGACTGCACCTGTTGCTGATTGGTCACGGCCGGCCAGGCGCGACCAATCAGTGACATGGGATTTATGTTACAGACAGACAGACAGAATTAGACGATTATATAGTAGATGTTGCACTCTGAAGGATAATGTCATCCAGACTTTCTCATGCAATCTTTCACTCCCTGACAATAAAGAATGACTGCTTAATTATTTTAAATTTGAGGTTTGAGTGCTCTGGGCGTGTCCAAGAACTTGCAAAGCTTCTGCTTTCCAGGCTCTCTTCGTCACCGGACTCATCTTCCTCTGCATGACTATGAGCTCAACGATGGCTTGCTGGCTGTGTAGTCAAGCCATTTAGATGTCTGTCAAAGACAACAACATTGAGCTGGGAGAAAATAGAGAGGCAGATATTTGTGATAGGACACGCCTAGAGCACTTAGGTCTCATTTGAGCATAAACTAAAACAGAGATTCTTTAGTCAAGGAGCAACAGATTGCATAGTTAAGGTTGTGAATGACATCTATCTGACAGCGACATGACAATATAAATGGTGCTGGGATCTTGATCATTTTGACAGATACCCTTTAAAAAAATGTTCCCATTGCCAAAATGGCCTTTATAAAGTGGCTCAGCACAAATGAAACTACTTTTTAACATAATTAAGAAGACTGAATCCGCTGTATGAAAAATAATTCACTTTTGCCCCTTAAGACCTGCTTTTAAAGAGAGAATGCCATCCTGATCCTGGCTGTATCTACCATGTAGTCTGTGCTGCAGTTTTTCTAGTTGATCAACCCATTGGTGGAAGAACAGTGTATGGGCCTTTGACATTAATGCATTTTATTGCAGCATTCCTTGGACTGATATTGGGGACCTTATCTCTAGGGCGCGTGTTTAGCTGCACAGTTTGCAAAAATAATATGTTCGCCCCTTGATCAACTGTAAAAGTGTGTATGTGCTACTGCTAATACTGAGCATATACCAAAACTGCCTGTATTTTTGTCCTTCTTCGACTACTTTTGGTTGTTGCCAACCACTGCATATCGAGAAAACCTGCCAACATGGAGATACTCTAACTCCTCTAGTCATCATTCGCCCCTTGTCTAAATTGCTCAGATCTTTAGCTTGCTCATTTATTCCGCTTCCAACACATCAACTGATTGTTCACTTGCATCCAAATATATTCCATCCCTTGACAGATGCCATTGTAATGAGATGATCATTACTATTTACTGCACCTGTCAGTGATTTTAAAGTTACAGCTGATTGGTATGAATGTGGAACTTGCTACTCTAAATTAATACCGATGCTTTGGTTAGTGGTATTTAGAGTAGCTTTCCATAGAAATAACACTTTTAATATGACAACATTTATAAATTCGAGACAAATTATGCAGGATGGCATTTAGTGTACAAAAAAGTGTCTACCCACATAGTTTATAAGATACAATTCCTGTGTGACCTGGACTGTGCTGTGTCAGTACTCCGGAGTGCCCGGCTAGTCAATAGTTGACTCACCTCTATTCTGCTGATTGGCTGATCAATGCAAGCCTGCCGTCATGCAGTCCGCATGCCAATTAGCTGGCTTGTTACAGCATATATACAAAATGCTCTCTGCTGTATTTTACAGATCTGCAATCTTTTGCTGCAATATGGAAATAGTAGGATCATTTACAAAATCTGGACTTATGCAAATCATTCTTTTCTAAGCAATAGATATATGCCACCCTCCAACCCCCAAAAGATTTTATGAACTATTAACATTTTCTATTGAAAATACTCAACTTATACAGATCTCTTTTTATGATTATTCTTATTTTCATTATTATCTTGAAAATCAGATATAACGACATGTAAATATATTGCATCATTTGTCATGTCCCCAAGTCAATAAAATAAGAAACATATAGTACATGTGTTCAGTCGTGATTCCAGACTCTGGACTTTTGTGCTATGTAGTTTGCTTTTGAAAAAGAGTTAGATGACAAACGTAAAATCAAAAACTATGAAAGTGCTATTCCACTCTGGATCTGCTTCCTTCATACAGAAGTGCTGTCTAATCTGAAAAGGTAATCTCTTTTTTTTATTAATGGACTCAAATATGTTCATTTTCATATGAGATTGGCAAACTTTAAAAAAGGATTATACTGCTATAGATTTTCAAGGTAAGATCACAAGTCTTATTTATTTTACTCATGTATATAGCGCCATTAATTCCACAGACATTATTGGCACTGTCCCGTATCTTTCGATTGTGGGAGGAAACCCATGCAAACACAAAGAGAACATACAAACTCAATGCAGATGTTGTCCTTGGTGAGATTTGAACCAAGGACCCCAGCGCTGCAAGGCTGCAGTCCTAACCACTGAGCCACCGTGCCACTGTGTTGCCCAGAGGTACAATAGTACCTGTATAATAATGTACGTCGTTTGTATGGTGAAATCTGGTGACAGATTCCCTTTAAATCAGTCCAATGAGTGGCAGTGTACGCTCCATCTGCAGAACCTTGTCCATTTTTCAACATCTTATGAGATCATGTGACTTTCTGCTAACACTGTAAAAGAGAACCAGGAATCATAACATAATAGATGAGGGAAACATCATAGACAAGAAACATTCTGCCATTGGGCCCTCTTACAGAATAAAACAAATCATATAATTTTGTTGCTGCCTGATTTGTTTCTGTCTGTTAAATTTTCATTTTGTTTTTGCTTTTTTTGGTCGTTTTTTATTTGGGCATTTATAAAAGCACTCCCATATAAAAATTTTAGCCTTTTAATATGTTGCAATCATCATATTATATAGCACTATGTTCTTACAATTGCTCATTTTGTCTTTTGACCAGATATTTCTTCTCTTTTCCATTACGTCTATGACATCATGTGATTAACCCATTCCCAACTAGTGACACAGCACATGAGTCATGAAAGTCGGTGACAATCCGACCAATGACGCCTATGCTGTGTCATGACTTGATAGCCCCCCTGCGGGTCGGGTGACTGGGGTCACTGAATGGTCACCCAACCCGCAGGTACAGGGGGCTTTGCACTTCACCCCAGAGGGGGTGGCTTTGCCCACCGTGGCTATGTTCGGTCTGATTGTCTGTTAAAAGTAGCATCGGACATGGCTGGAGACCACGATCAGACCCCCCACCAGATGACGGGGGCGATCTGCCCCCGCCACCAACTGATGGCAGCGATCTGTCACCACCATCATCAGCTGCTCCCCCTGCCCTTCCCTCCACTCCCCCTGCCT
This sequence comes from Dendrobates tinctorius, assembly GCF_039654945.1. Classification (NCBI taxonomy): domain Eukaryota; kingdom Metazoa; phylum Chordata; class Amphibia; order Anura; family Dendrobatidae; genus Dendrobates; species Dendrobates tinctorius. The sequence continues at coordinate 62,323,376 of NW_027361684.1, forward strand.
TCCGATCACCCCCCCTCAGCCCCCGGTACCTCTTATGTCCTCATGTTGCTTCTTGTGTCCCTCCCTCCTGTATGAGTGCCGCCATCTTCCAAAATGGCAGGCACATGCACAGTGCACCCGTCGAATCTGCCAAATGGTAGATTCCATTCATTCATTTTGATCACTGTGATAGATCCTACCATAGTAATCAAAATAAAAAAAAATTGTAAATTACCCCTCCTTATCACCCCCATAGGTAGGGACAAATAATAAAATAAAGAAAATATTTTTATTTTTATTTCTCCATTAGGGTTAGGGTTAGAATTAGGGTTAGAATTAGGGTTGGAACAAGGGTTAGGGTTAGGGTTGGAATTAGGGTCAGGGTTGGGGTTGGAATTAGGATTAGGGTTGGAATTAGGACTAAGATTAGGGTTAGGGGTGTGTTGGGGGTTAGGCTTGTGGTTAGGGTTATGGTTAGGGTTGGGATTAGGGTTTCTCCTGAGTACACCGATACCTCATATGTGGTCATAAACCACTGTTTGGGTGCACGTCAGGGCTCATATTTCTCTTTTAGAGAAGAGTTATACAGTATACTGTAAAGTGCAGACATTAGACTTGGATAATGGAATTGAATTTGAAAGGAACACATTTAATATCAGAAAAGTTCTGACAATGTAGTGTTTGATTGACTACATGTGAAGAAAAAAAATGCAAAACTATATTTATAGATCTCTTGGCTAGGCACAGCTAGAAATCTGTGATCCAAACATGTTTCCCAACTTTTTTTAGCTTTATATAATGGAATAAAATTGATTTTTCAAATGGGGTCAATTAAAATGAGCAAAAATATTTGAGCTGCCTTGGTCCAGAATCTACTCTGGCCCTGTTTGGGAGACAGTCTAGTATAGTTTTTACTACACAAATGGCATCCTCTGTACCTTTGGCATTTTCTAGATCACATGGGACGTCATGACATTGATATGGAAATTTGTCCTTAATGCAAAACATCCATTTCACAGGTCCTTTGAATAAAAGTAAAATTTATTTAGAATAAATGTTACAATTAAAAAAGATAGAGAAAGATAAGATATAAAAGGCGTATACAGGACCTCTATGAATATGAGAGAGGGCTCTGTCCTGATGCATAAGGGTGCTGAATCAAAATTTGGGTTCACTTTTATAGAGTTTACAGGCATGCCTTGACTTAATAATTCGCAATTCATAAGTAAAACATAACCAATTATTAGTTTTCAAAGATACTTCTGTCCCTGGAGACCTCCCATCTTGTTTCTGTGAGAACATCTAATCTATTGTACATCTTACACAACATTCCAATAATATCTGCTGGCTTAGCTTTGTTTTTTTTTTAGCCGAAGCAAAATATGTTTTTAAAAAGCTGGTGCATAACTAGCATATAACAAGTGTTATAACATATTGGCAAATTATGGAACATAACAGTTGTATTGATTATTTTCTTTATCAAGGAGCCTTTTACTGCTCAACTCTAGTTTTCATAAATTGTAGAATCACAAAAATATTTACCCTATAGTTATGATTTAATAGCTCTTCTGAATCGTGTTTTCATGTAGGATCATTAATATTGATAAAAGCAGCCATCAAATTTCTCACCATGGTCTAAGGGCTAACTAAAAACTTCAAACTACTTTTTCTTCACTGCATAGGGGAAGAATTACTAATTGCTTGTGTTAATATCTTTAATTAGTATCATCAAAGTCTAGATGACCAGCGTGGGTGGAGAAAGGCTTGGTGTCACTCAGCAACTTCTCTCATCCCATCCACGCTATATGCACAGTTGTGCTCAAAAGTTTACATACCCCGGCAGTATTTTTGCTTTATTGGCCTTTTTTTCAGAGAATATGAATGATAACACCAAAACTTTTTCTCCACACATGGTTAGTGGTTGGGTGAAGCCATTTATTGTCAAACTGCCATGTTTTTTTCTTTTTAAATCATAATGACAACACAAAGAATCAAAATTACCCTGATCAAAAGTTCACATACCCTGGTGATTTTGGCCTGATAACATGCACAGAAGTTGACACAAATGGGTTTGAATGGCTACTATAGTTAACATCCTCACCTTTGACTTGTGTGCTTGTAATCAGGGCGTGTGCTTAAAAGCTAGGTATCCAGAAAGAATCTTGCATCATTCATCCAGCCACTGATGTTTCTGGATTGTGAGTCATGGGGAAATCAAAATAATTGTCAACGGATCTATGTGAAAACGTAGTTGATCTGTATAAAACTGGAAAGGGATACAAAAAGATATCCAAGAAATTGATAATGCCAGTCAGCAGTGGTCAAACTGTGATTAACAAATGGAAAATCAGGGGCTCTGTAAAAGCCAAACCACGGTCAGCTAGACCAACAAAGATGTCATCCACAACTGCCAAGAAAATTGTTCGGGATGCAAAGAAAAACTCACAAATTACATCAGCTGAAATACCAGACTCTGAAAACCAGCGGTGTGGCTGTTTCAAGATGCACAACATGGAGATACTTGAAGAAAAATTGGCTGCATGGTTGAGTCACCAGAAGAAAGCCATTACTGCGCAAATGCCGCAAAGTATCTCGCCTACAATATGCAAAACAGCACAGAGACCAGCCTCAAAACTTCTGGAACAAGGTAATTTGGAGTGATCAGATCAAAATTTAGCTTTTTGGCCACAACCATAAAAGTTACATTTGGAGAGAGGACAACAAGACCTATGATGAAAAGAACACCATTCTTACTGTAAAGCACGGAGGTGGATCGCTGATGTTTTGGGGATGTGTGAGCTACAAAGGCACAGGAAACTTTGTCAAAGTTGAAGGAAAGATGAATGCATCACATTATCAACAAATACTGGAGGCAAGTTTGAACTCATCAGCCTGGAAGCTGCGCATGAGACGAACTTGGACATTCCAACATGACAACGATCCAAAAAACAAGGCCAAATCGACCTGTCATTGGCTATAGCAGAACAATGTGAAGGTTCTGGAGTGGCCATCTCAGTCTCCTGACCTCAGTATCATTGAGCCACTCTGGGGAGATCTCAAGCGTGCAGATCATGCAAGACAGCCCAGGAATTTACAGGAACTGGAGGCTTTTTGCCAAGAAGAATCTGAGAAAACAAAGAACCTCATCCTCAACTACCACAATTGACTTCAAGCTGTCATTGATGCTAGAGGGGGCAATGCACAGTATTAAGAAATGAGGTATGTAAACTTTTGATTTTGATTTATATTAACAAAATAAAAAGAAAAAAGTGGGGGAGAGAAAGAACATTACGTGTTTCTGACAAACATGTCCTTATCCTCTTATGACTAAGGACGTGTTTGTCCAAAACATGTAGGGTTCTTTCTCTCTCCCCTTTGTTTTTCCTTTTGATTATATTTTTGTATTTTTTGAATATTTGATTTTACTATGATAATAAAAAAACAATTTTTTTTCTTGATGCTGGATTATTTTTTCTTCTGTTTTTGGTCCTCAATGCAAGGAAGGCTGGCCCCATCCTTTCTATGCATCATCATATGGATTATTCATTGCCCCAGTGTTAGGTGCTGAGATTCTCCTGCTACACAGAGAAGATCGCAAGCCTTGTCTGCTTCTGCGGTCTCCCAATCTGCTCTGACCACAGTGGAGGCTGCTCAGTAAATACATCGGTCTCACCGTCTTGCTCAGACTCATGCTGTGCACTTGGTTACTGCTGGCTCTCCAGCCAAAGCTATAGTAACTAGCAACAGGCAGCGGCGAAGAGACATTCCAGAGGCTGTCCGGATTTCTCCATACTGAGCATGATCATGAGGTGGCGACCTCTCATTGGTGGTTGGTCGTCAGTTGCATGGGTGAGGTGGCAGGTCAGGATTGGTCCACGAGCAAGGTCCTGTCTGACTGGACTTAAACGGAACATATAAAAGGTTCCTAGAAGCAGGCATCAGTGTCCTAAGATCATTTGTACTTGGTGTGTTGGTGGAAACGTTACCACCCTGTGTGCACATGTGCCACTACTAGCACTGCGAATATGTGTTTAGGCAGGCAGTGTAGGATGGGAACTCTGGCTTGGCTTAGCATCTGAACTGGGCATCCTAAGTTGCATGTGCGAAGAGCGCACCATATCAGAGCAAGCTCAACCACCAGCTTAGACTTTCCTGGGGGGGGGAGCTATAGGGACCCTAATAAGCATCATTATCACTATAGGTATAGGTTTGAGTGCTCTCTCTTGTTGTACCACTCTGTGGAGCAACCGAGCAGGTACTTTGCACTCTTTCTACACAGAGTGACATTTAACTCCGTGTGTTTACGGTGCTTGCACGCAGCATTGCTCTGCCATTGGTTACTAGCTGCAGTTCCTCCATCACCACACGGTGGACCCCGGGTTGCGATCGCACCTTTTCACAATTTATATTTGGTGCGATCCACAAACCCTAACACCCGGTCTACAATGGTGAGCCGATAGTCCCCCTTTTTTAGTGAATACACTGTTAAGGGACTAGACAGGTACTTAAAGGGAAGGTGCCATCCCCAAAAAAAATTTTCAACAATTGAAAAAATGTAAAGAATTAATGTTTACATTTTCTTAAAAAATATTATCATTTGTTTTTAATTTTGTAAAATATGAAAAATAATTTTAAAAGTTTGGCATTTCCACTTGTTAACACTAGGGGGAGCAGATACTGAAATTTGGCACAAAAACCTAGTGTACAACTAGCTCACATTACTGTCCTGCAGTAATTATTGGCATACAGTGTCCATGATGTTTGATTTTGATATCTGATCATGCCCTAAAATGGACACTGTATGGGCGGAATCTGCTGACATGGGTGTGGTGTCACTCCTCTCCTCCCCTTCTGAGTGTTTGCTAAGGGAAAAGAGAGGATGACATTTAGGAACACAGTGAGCAGCCATTTTGATGGGGCCTGCAAAGTTACTGACTGTCTTTTCTGTAAAGTCTGGATCAGAACAGGTCACCAATCAGCAGAAATGTGTCCTGGATTTCTGTGGAGCAGACGGTCCATCCATGTGTATAAAACACAGCGCTCTATGTACAATCCCTGGCACCAAACAGGGTGCCCCCCACAGACCAGCACACTGCTCTCCTGAAGTACTCTGTGCTGCTGTCACCCTGCTCCTTCCCCCATACATCTCCCTCTGTGACCCCCCATAGACCAGCACACTGCTCTCCTGAAATACTCTGTGCTGCTGTCACCCTGCTCCTTCCTCCATATATCAGGCCCCTGTCACCTCGCTTTCACACATCGCCAGGACAGGATCTGAGGAGAGGAATGGGGTCTTTGGTCACCGAGGATGGCAGGCAGCAAGGATTCTGGGAGGAGGGTGACAGCAGCACAGAGTGTTTCAGGAGAGCAGTGTGCTGGTCTATGGGGGGCACAGAGAGAGATATATGGTGGAGGGAGCAGGGTGACAGCAGCACAGAGTATTTCAGGAGAGCAGTGTGCTGGTCTATGGGGGGCACACAGAGAGATATATGGTAGAGGGAGCAGAGTGACAGCAGCACACAGAATTTCAGGAAAGCAGTGCGCTGGTCTATGGGGGGCACAGAGGGAGATGTATGGGGGAGGAGCAGGGTGACAGCAGCTAGAGTATTTCAGGAGAGCAGTGCGTTGGTCTATGGGGGGCACAGAGGGAGATATATGGGGGAGGAGCAGGGAGACAGCAGCACAGAAATCCAGGAAACATTTCTGCTGATTGATGGCCTGTTCTGATCCAGACTTTGCATGCAAAGACCCCATTCCCCTCCTCAGATTCTGTTCTGGTGATGTGTGAAAGCGAGGCGACAGGCGCAGTCCGGGGTGACGCTGGGAAGCAGGCTGGGGGGAATGGAGCCATACAGTAACGATAAAAATGAGACCCCTCTCTTCAGCTGCCTCCCCAGCCCTCCCCTGACTGCACCTATTACCCCTGACCCGTGTGCAGGTGCTCAGCCAGAACCTCCCCAGAATGGGTCCCCTTTTAGCAGATCACAAATAATACCGCCATGTACTTCACACACAATGCCGCCATATAGATCATACCCAATACCACCATGTAGATCACACATAAAACCAGCAGGGTGACAGCAGCACAGAGTATTTCAGGAGAGCAGTATCACACGGCAGAGAATTAGATACACGGCTCAGCAGACAGTATCACACAGGAGAGGATTAGATACATGGCTCAGCAGACAGTATCACACAGGAGAGGATTAGATACACGGTTCAGCAGTCAGTATCACACAGGATTAGATACATGGTTCAGCAGTCAGTATCACACAGGAGAGGATTAGATACACAGCTCAGCAGGCAGTATCACACAGGATAGGGTTAGATACACGGTTCAGCAGTCAGTATCACACAGGAGAGGATTAGATACACAGCTCAGCAGTCAGTATCACACAGGATAGGGTTAGATACACGGCTCAGCAGTCAGTATCACACAGGAGAGGATTAGATACACGGTTCAGCAGTCAGTATCACACAGGAGAGGATTAGATACACGACTCAGCAGACAGTATCACACAGGAGAGGATTAGATACACGGTTCAGCAGGCAGTATCACACAGGAGAGGATTAGATACACGGCTCAGCAGTCAGTATCACACAGGAGAGGATAAGATACACGGCTCAGCAGGCAGTATCACAGGAGACAGTATTACAGATATGCCCACACTGGTGAAACTTCCAGCCCCCCCCAATTATACACTAGACTATGGGCTGTATATGTCACTGTCTTCAGACAGCCATAAAAGCTGTCATAAAAGCAAAGGTGTCAGATTACCGGAGATCACTGGGGTTGTGTGTGAGTGAGGAGGCAGAGACAGAGCAGGAGGACAGTGGAGCTGGAGCAGGAAGCACGGTGCAGAAAGTGGAGCTCAGCAGATAGCACTGGGCTACAATAAAATGGCGCCCACCCACACCTACAGCGGTGAATGGTGCAGCCCACAGGGGCGTGCCCAGTTCACTGCTAATGAGGCTGCATGGTGGGGTCGGGAGCCGCCGCAGTCTCCTATGTCCAGGGACGGCCATATTTGCAAACTGTATGAGTCCTCCACAGATCTGCAAATCAAGATGGCAGCGCCCAGTGGCTACATTAAAACATTATTACAAGCAAACCATAAATCCTAGTTAGTACAACATTTGCTGAAACAACGTGTTTTGTTACTTACTCTTTTTTTGCAAATTATATAAAATTGCGGCACCTTCCCTTTAAAACAGTTTTCATTTTTAAAGTTAAGGCAAAGATCTAATGTGTATTGGAGGAGAAAAACTAGATAAATATTCTTTATTATGTATGTCTTTGAATCGCTCTAACTAAACCAATGGCTTTAAATGCAGCTTCTATCTAAAACCCATAGCTTTGCAAAACATTGTGCTCTAGTTTCATGTCTCAACAAACCTTATTTTGATTGAGCATATTCATCTCTCTTTTTTCCCTTTGGTAGAATCCTTTTTATGTATTATGCGCTGTACTGTATACTAAAAGGCTGTAGAAAATGTTAATGGCAATAGTTTGGTACATATTTATATTTACTTGCTTGTTTGCTAATGTTTAATTCATGGGCACAGCGGTTGGCCTATAAAATCTCCACAAAAGTATTTCCAGCTTTTTGTATATGTAGTTTGTGAAGCATGTATTTTTAATTTAGCCACAATACAGATGCAGGCTTAATTATCTACTTTGTGGTACTACAGTTACTTGTTGAGCTGAGATATTGCTGACGCCTAAGTCAACTTGTTTTTGGTGATAGATATAGGTAATCAAAAATCAGTTCCTAAGGAAACATACATTTTAGGACCTGGTTTAGGACTCAGCTGTGTTATTTAAGAAGATTCCTACAGTTCTAAGGCATGTAAGTCATAGAATGCTTAGCTAGAAAGGAAATTTGTAAAAAAAAATAAATAAATCATAATGAAAAATATTACATGCCTTAGTGTTATCAATTAGGCTGGCTGAGAATTGTTCTGCCACTCTGAAAGCACTTGGGCAAATCATCAAGATCCGCTGCTGACAGCTCCTATTTTGAATTGGTCGGCAACAGCAAAGGGAGATTAGAGCAGTGGATATCAATAATTTATGTGCCCATGTGCATTCTGTGTGGCAGAAAATTACACAGATAACCATTAATAACATCATTGATAGCAGCCATGTTATGTAAGTGTGTGTATTTCTGCACATGACGCTCATACTTGATACTAAATAATTTTTTTTTACATTTTGTTTTCATTTTTTAATCATTTGCATATGATTAGCATGTCTACTAATCCTATCAATTCCATAATTTTCCAACCTTTCCTTCCTGTTGCAATTTCAATGTTGAGAAACAGTAAGGAAGAGGCAATTTGCATATTTAATTTCCCAGAGGAGCATGCATGGTGTATTTAAGTCTCCTCACTCTGACATTCCAAGCCTGACTTGTCACTTTCCACAGGGAGAAATGTTATTCCTTAGATCCCAATCTTGAGAAGCGTAATTTTTTTTGTTTTAGGCAGGACATAAACTAGTTTCTATGTTCAGTTTCTATGTTTCTAAAAAGACATGTCTGATTCAGATATCTCTTCCTTTAAGCAAGCCATATTCCTCCAAACCAAGGTGTCATTTTAAAGACTTTTTGCATAGTGGGCCACCCATTTACTGGCTGTACCATACAAAAAGTTTAGCAGTATGCTATTGTTGTAGCATATTGTCCATCATGATGGCTATTGCTATCTATGTATACATGCACCACATGCATTTAATGTATCTCCGATGGCCCCTTCCCAGAGAACAAAAAGATCTGCTATGTTGCAATGCAGCAGTTACCATACATATTCGATGGTTGATCCCACCAAAATAAGTGATTTCAGCAGATATAAATCTACCACAAAGTAAGATAACTGAAATGTAATATTATGATTGTTTCAATATACTGTGTGCAAATATGTCGCTATCTTTCAAGAAGTATATCATTTCCTTAAAGTCAGCTTTCCTATGTAAAAAATAAAAACCTCAGCATTTTAATGGGATGCTTACAAAGGGGAGTAACAATGATTTGCCAAGGAGGGTGATATTGGCTTCTAGTGTACTTAATTAATATAGTAATCACAACAATACCTCAAGGAATAAAGTGGTTTCCTTTATCTTAATAGAATATCACTCAGGGGTGTGCTTGAGTCAAAATAAACTGATATAGACAATTAAAACAGCACCATTTATAGGATAAAAATACCATTTTAATAGTGTATGTTAATGATTTCTTTTACTTTGCATAAAAGGATTCCATCAGCTGTTTTACATAAATGATACGCATTTGTCTACCCATACGGTCCTTCATTTTACCATATAAAGTAAGAGCCCTGGTTTGGAAATATCTAAGTGTCCCTTGATTTAAATGAACAAGCCAAAAGCATAGCAGAGAAAAAAAATATAAGTTGATTTCACCTCTTTGATAGGATCCACAAGCATTATAATGTCTGTAGAGAAAGCAAATCCAAAGCCCCTGAGGAAGCCATTACAGAATTTCTATTTGATATCTTTGATTGGGTGAACCCACATGACACCCTCTTTTCCTTTTCTCAAATTACATTGCATAAAAATGTTATGTTGTTGCCTTTGTCTGGAGGATGCCTTCATCTGGCACGTGATGGTTTCTCAGCTTTTTAACTATTTTTTAACAATTTAATAAAATATTTTCTATAAAGTTTCACTTTTTATGACAATTTGGTTGTTTGTGTACAGTTATTTCTATAGTCGTCTAAATATTATTGTACTAAACCACAGGTATGTCTTCCATGTATATATTGGCACAAATACTCTTAGTGTTTCCCTATACTTATTGTTTTGCATATGCTTGCCGTGACAAGTAGCTCCTTTTGTCTTTACAATTTTTATTAGGTGTAATAATAATATTAGCAAATCCCTACAATTAGAAATTTAGCATAGTTCTTCTGCTTTGCTATGTCAGTTAACCCATGTGCAGGGCATTGCCTTAGCATAGATACAGTATCTATGGTTACCTACACTCACAGTTAAGCCCCCGTTACACATAGCGATATCGCTAGCAATATCACTGTAACGTCACCGATTTTGTGATGTAGCAGCGATATTGCTAGCGATATCGCTATGTCTGATACTTACCTCCTACCGGCTCCCCCGATGCTCATCGTTGATCGTGTGAGAACGTCCTGGACCATTTCTCATCGGGCGCTTCCTGCTGGGCTTCCTGTGGCGCTGACGAGCGACGCATGGACGCGGGCAGGAGGACGTCAGGATCGCCGCGTCTGACAGGTAAGTAGCGACCCTTGCTATGTCGCTGGTGAGATCTGACTGTGTGGCAGCTCACTAGCGACCACTTAGCGATGCACCAGCGTTCCATATCATTGTCAGGATCGCTGGTGCATCGCTAAGTGTAACGGTACCCTAAGTTAGATAGTTGTTACTAGCTGCAAGCATGGATATCTAACCTACTGCATTGCCCTGCACATGGGGTAAGTGACATAACTAATCAGAAGAGATATACCACATTTCTATTTCAATGTTTTTGGTAATATTGTTATTATCATTACAACTGCTACATATTGGAAGAGGATCTTGGAGATGGGAATACCCATTTAAATATTCACTATTAAATCGTGTGCATGTCTCCTAAAGCAGATATATGTTTCTCCACACGAGGCATGTCATCTATGGTTTAAAATTTTGTGCAGGTAGACCCTTTTGTCATGTGTTATTTTACTCCTTCTTCCCATTGTCGTTTTGAATGTACTGCTAGTAAGAAAAAAAAGAGGGAGTAGATTGAAGAAAGTCATTCATGACTTCAAGATATAGGATCAAAGTGGTTCCCATTCATTTCATGTTGCAATGGACTTCAGATCTATATTCTATAAATTAGGTGATTTTGAAAATCAAGCACATAGTGTCGTATCATTATACCATTATAAAGCAAAGTGCAATAGGCTCCAGTCTTCCTGAGTATATAAGTGCAAGTGCAATTTCATCTTTCCCTCATTGCTAGAGATGAGCGACTTTGCCTTTTTTAGGGTCGAGTCGGGTTTCATGAAACCCGACTTTCGCAAAAGTCGGGTCGAACGAAATTGGCTGACTATAGCGAAAAGTCGGAGGCTGACTGAAACACGAAACCCAATGCAAGTCAGTGGGGAAGCAAAGTCGGCAGGGAGTGGAGGACAGTAAACACACCTACAGTGCCCATTTCAATGCCAAAAACATCAATTCTTATTATTGAAGCTTGTCAACCTTAATTTACTTCATAATAATAGTTACGCATTGAAAACTGGGGGTTATTTGGCTAAAGTTGTGGGGGGGTAGGGCTGGCTCCAGGTTTTCTTGTGCACTGGGCCAAAGAGTGTCAGTGCACCCCTTTAACACATACCACAACTCATGATGCTCCAATACGGCACAGAAATATAGGTATAGTACAATGACAAATACTTCACTGCTTACACGACATGACTGATCTATTTTAAATTGTACAATAGCTCAAAAAAAGGACAGGATATTACTCCATACAGTATTATGGCCACCACATTGTGCACCATACAGAATAATGAGGCCCATATATTTCTCCATACAGACTAATTGGTCACATGTAATGTTCCATACAGTATATGATGAGCTCCTCATAATGCTACAGTATATGATGGTCCCCATGGACGATGCTCCAGTGTGTTATGGGCCCAAATAATGCTCCATATATAATGGGCCCCATTTGTAATGCTCCAGTGTATAATGTGCCCCATAGATGCGGCTCCAGTGTCTGATCTGCCCCATTTAGAATGCTCCAGTATATGATGGGCCCCATGGATGATGCTCCAGTGTCTTATGGGCCCAAATAATGCTCCATATATAATGGGCCCCATTTGTAATGCTCCAGTGTATAATGTGCTCCATAGATGCTGCTCCAGTGTCTGATATGCCCCATTTAGAATGCTCCAGTATATGATGGGCTCCATTTCTAATGCTCCAGTGTATAATGGGCCCTGTAAATGCTGCTCCAGTGTCTGATGTCCCCCATCTGGAATGCTCCAGTATATGATGTGCCTCGTGGATGAAGGTCCAGAGTATGATGTGCCATAATAATGCTTATTATATAATGGCTCCATTTCTAATGCTCCAGTGTATAATGAGCCCCGTAAATGCTGCTCCAGTGCCTGATGACCCCCATTTGGAATGCTCCAGTATATGATGGGCCCCATTTTTAATTAACCCAGGCAAGGTATGTGAAAAGAGCTCCATGGAGTAATCTGAAGTGTGTGCTGCCGCATCCTTAACTTTTGGTGTGGGTGATGGACACAAGGAAAGGGGTTGCTCCTGACCAGAAGCCTGCACTGACGACTCAGTGCTTGCATTTTTTTAAACTTCAGAAGAGGAGGCGATAGAGCTGGAGGCTGCTTCAGCAATGTAAGCCAAAAAAAGTTCCTGATGCTCTGGCTTTAAAAGCAGTCTACCTACTCCCAGAAAAGGGAGCCTTACAGGCCTTCCATAGCTACACCATGACGCATGCTCAACACCTCCTGCCTTAGCTGCTATTGTGCTTTTGGCACTACCAGCAGATGCACCACCACCACGATCAGTACCAGGTGGCCCCCCACGTCTGCATCCTCTTCCACCATACTTCCTCCTCATGTTTTGGAAAATGGACCCAAAATACCAGCAGATATATGATACTGTATCAGAAGCGCACAGCTCTATACATCTAGGGATAACAGTAAATCTCTGTATATATTTCATGAGTCATACACAGATGCTCACAGGCTCAGTATGGAGTACACAATAAAATAAAAAGTTGAAAAGGGTACAGTATCACCAGATACAAGGTATATATAGTATAGTGTAAACATTAGGAATCACCGTATATATTTCAGGAGGCAGAAACAAACACTCTCAGGCCCAGTATGGATTACACAAGAATCTGAAAAGCTGTAAATGGGTAATGTAACACAAGCGTACAGTAGTATACAGTGTTGGGGTAATCTTAAATCTCCAAATATATTTCCGGAGTAACAGACAGACATTCACAGGCTCATTATGGATTACACCAGAATCTAAATAGCAAAAAAGGTTACTGTATCAGAATCGCACAGCTGTATACAGTGTTGGCCAAATTTGAAATCTCGGTATACATTTCCGGCGTCACCCTCAGACGCTCACTCAGTCTGGGTTTTACCATAATAAAAAATGTTGTAAAAAAGGTACTGGATAACAAGATAGCAAGTATATATATTAGAGGGTACAATTGAAATCTCTGTATACATAGTCCCGTAGTTACTCTAAGACGCTTACTCAGTATGGATTTGACCGTAATACTAAATGTTGAACAAAGGTACTGTATAGCAAGATACAAGCTGTATCGAGTATAGGGTAAAAATTGGTATCTCCTATTCACCGTATATATAGAAGGCGTAAACCACACATGCTCACTCCCAGTGGATGATACCGTAATAACTAATTTTTAACAAAGGTAATGTATCAGCACATACCAGGTGTACCCAGTCTAGGGGTAATTGTAAATTTCCGTCTATACTTCCGGAGTCAGACACAGACACTCACAGGCTCACTATGTATTACACCAGAATTTAAAAAGTAGGAAAAGGGAAAAGTATTCGAAGCGTACAACAGTATACAGTGTTGTGGTACTTTTAAATCTTTGTTTATATTTCAATCACAGAAAGTCAGTCCAGACTCTCCGCTACTGGAAACTACATGGATACAAGTACAGACGGAAAATTGAGTGTTAGCAGAAAGTTGGGAATTACTCATCGTGGGAAAACCTACAGGTAGATGTTGCAGAGGCGATGCAGACCCTCAATTACTGTGTCTGTGGAGACAGTGAAAACGGTTCTTTGTGAAGAAAGGATTGCTTTATCGCAGTAGCGTGGATCACATCACTGTTACTCGTCTCCATCAAATAGTGATCACAGGGAGAGATGTAAACATCGTCCTCACTGCCTATCATGATGTGTCTGGTCATTTTGGAGTGCAAAAGACAGAAGCCACAGGCCGTAGGTGATTCTATTGGATTGGCATGAAAGGAGACATTGAAAAATGCTGGTAGGAATGTCACACGTCTGTGACTATCACAACTGTGAAAGGTGATCATAAAGCACCACTGCATCTGCTTGTAAGTTGACGTCCATTACAAATGTAGCCATTGATCATCTGAAGGTAGAGGGCAGCAGGACAGGCCATAGCTACATTTTAACCATCATCAATCAATACACCAAATTTCTAGTGGCCATCCCTGTGAAGGATTTAACTGCCCAGACTGCACAGCGATGGAGCAGGGAGAGGTAAGTATTGCAACTTGCAAGTGCTGTGACCATGACCAAGCAGGGAGGGCACACTTGTGGTCAACGGTACTGGCACAGGACCCCTCATAGTACGCTGGTGTGTCTGACGGCGAGTGGGCCCCCCACAATGTATTGTACTATGAGGGGCCCTGTGCCAGTGCCGTCGGCCATCAGTGGGCCCATCCACCTGTTGAGAGCAACGGCACTTGCCCGGGTGCGCCAGGTGTTGACCACAGCCCTTGGGGGGGTGGGCAGCCCAGTTAGGGAGGTTTAAAAAATGGCATATGTTGATGTGTGGGCTGGACATTCAGCTGCTGCAAATGGCGTAATTGGGCAAGTTCGAGGAAGAGGAGGACCAAAGCGAGGCAGTTTTCTGGCAAACTATGTGTCATCAAGGGAAGGTGGGGCAAAATCCTTTGAAATCCATGCATGGTTCATTTTAATGAAGGTTAGATCATCCACATTTTGGGTCGACAGATGGGTCCTTTTTTCTGTCAGGATTGATCCAGCACCACTGAAGACTCTTTCAGATAACACACTAGCAGCAGGGCAAGCGAGCTCCTGTAAGGCATAGTGTGCCAATTCAGGCCAGGTGTCCAGTTTAGAGGCCCAATAGTCAAAAGGGAATGACCTGTGAGGAAGAGCATCGATATGGGAGGAGTAGTTTGTAACCATAGTTGACAACTGCTGTCTCCTGTCACTTTTAATCGATGCAGTATTAGCAGTCGTGTGAGCGGTACTTGAGAAATCATTCCACAACATGGTCATTAAACCTCTGTCTCCAACGCCACTTTGGCTGTGTGCACCATGAACACCTCTTCCATTGTTCCCACTATGGCTCGTGGGAGAACCAGCACCGCTGCTGTATGCTGGGAAAGCCTCGAACAAATAGTTTACCAGAGTTGCTTGTTTGTTAGCCAATATTATTTCTAGGTTCTCCTGTGGCATGATGTTGAGTAATTTGCCTTTGTAGCGTGGATCGAGGATGCTGGCCAGCCAGTAGTCGTCATCCTTCATCATTTTGGCAATGCAGGGGTCCCTTTTTAGGATCCGCAAGGCATAATCGCACATGTGGGCCAATGTTCCAGGTGTCAATAATACACTGGCACTGCTGGGTGGAGGAGCACTTTCTGGCAAATCCACATCCCTACAGTCACGCACAAACACTGTACCTGACCTTGGAACACCAACATTTTCTCTTGCCCCCTGAGAAGCATCCTCCTGCCCAAAATAATCATCCCCCTCATCCTCCTCCTATTCCTCTTCTTCCCCCCACCTCATCCAGGACAGTTCCCTGACCAGACAATGGCTGACTGTCAGCAAGGCTTCCCTCCTCTTCCTCCTCCTTCTGTTCCTCCTCCTCTGCTGCAGACGCCAGATCCTTAATGTGCATCAAACTTTGCATGAGCAGACGCATAAGTGGGATGCTCATGCTTATGATGGCGTCATCTGCGCTTACCAGCCGTGTGCATTCCTCAAAACACTGAAGGACTTTACAGAGGTCTTTCAGCTTTGACCACTGCACACCCGACAATTCCATGTCTTCCCTCAACTGCTTACCCGTGTATCCTCCCACAAATGCATTACAGCTTGCCTCTGTTCTCACAGCCTCTCAACCATGTGCAGGGTGGAGTTCCACCTTGTTGCAATGTCTATGATTAGGCGGTGCTTGGGGTGGTGGAGCAATCGCTGCAGCTTCTGCATACGACTGGAGTGTACAGCCGAGCGACGGATGTGCGAGCACAGTCTTCGCACCTTATGGACCAGTGATGTTAACTCCAGATAATTATTAAGGAAGCATTGCACCACCAGGTTCAAAGTGTGAGCCAGGCAAGATATGTGTGTGAGTTATGCACGGGCTATGGCTGCCACAAAATTACAGCCGTTATCACTGACTACCTTGCCTGCCTCAAGATGTAGACTACCCAGCCATGTTTGTCGCTGCAAGTAGTCGGCCAGTACCTCCACTGTGTGTCTGTTGACGCCCAAAGACATCATCTTTCACTCAGCCTGCTGACGCTTATCACTAGCCGTTCGATAGTGGGACACCTCGTGTGCAACACTGCCAGCTGCGGATGGAGTGCTCGTGCGACTGTGCTCTGTGGACGAGCTTTCGCTTATGGAGGAGGAGGGTTGAAAGCCTACAGCCAACTGTTTCCTATACTGTGGGCTAGGCAGCACTGTTCCACCGTCACTGTCCCCTGTGTAGCCTGCATCCACCACATTAACCCATTGCGCAGTGATGAACATGTAACAGCCCTGGCCATGCCTACTGGTCCATGCATCTGTTGTGAGGTGCACCTTTTCACTCACTGACTGTTTGAGTGCATTGACAATGCGGTCTTTCACATTCAGGTGGAGGGCAGGGATGGCTTTTCGAGAAAAGAAGTGCAGACTGGGTAGGTCATAGGGTGGGACAGCATAGGCCATGAGCTCAAGGAAAGCTTTGGTTTCAACCAAATGGTAGGGCATCATCTCTAATGAGATTAATTTGGCAATGTAGGTGTTCAAACACAGTGTACACGGATGAGAGGATGAGTACTTTCTTGTCCTACTCTGAGTGTCTGTTAGGGTGAACTGGGCTGGAGAGCTGCATATGGGGGAAGTAGCGGTGGACCAGACGGAGTGAGAGGGGGTTGGTGATGATATCAGTGGTGATGGCCTAGATTCAGTGTTGTGTTGCAAAACCATTGTGATTCCCTGAGTGTTTTGGCCTTGCGACGACACCTCCACATTTAGTGCTGGTGGTATGCTTAACAGTGGCGGTGGTGTTACAGTGGGGGGAGCGATGGAGCGTTGCTGGCTACCTTCAGTCGGAGCAGGTGCACATGTGGTACCTGAGGTTTTGTAGTCCGTCCACCCTTGCAAGTGCATGTTGATTAAATGTCTAAGCATGCAACTGGTATTCAAATTTCTGAGTTGTTTACCTTGGCTAAAGGTCCTTCCGCACTTCTTACAGGTAACCTTTGCCTCATCAGTAGGATTTTGGACAAAGAAGTGCCACACTGCACTCTTCCTACTATGGTATCCATTTTCTGACCTTGCACGCTGTGCTAAGTTGACCGCCTGGCCAAGCTGTCCTGCAACTCTTTTAGTTTTTGTTCCACGTTTTTGGACAGCTACCGGCCTGCCAGATAACCGCTGATGCGATGTCAATGCCTGCTGCGGATCCTTCTCCTTATCTGAACTATTGCCAGCACCACCCTCCTCCCCCAATGGATGCCAATCCGGGTGAAGAATTGGGTCATCCATCACCTTCTCTTCAAAGTCATCTGCACCTTCCTCTTTACCTTCCTCTGTGTCACCATGTAAGGTGGTATAGTATGCGGGAAGGGGCACCTGAGTTTCATCAGGGTCAGATTCTGGCTCAGTAGACTACAAGGGCAATGTAGTGATCTCGGTCAATGTACCAGCAGAATCATCTAGCAGTGGCTGTGCATCAGTGCACTCCATGTCAGATTCATCTTGGACTTTGGGTATTCAGGATTTGACTGGATAACCTAGGCATGGTATGTGAAAAGAGCTCCATAGAGTAATCTGAAGTGTGGGCTGCCGCATCCTTAACTTTTGGTGGGGGCGAAGGACACAAGAAAAGGTGTTTTTCCTGACCAGAACCCTGCACTGACGACTCCGTGCTTGCAGGTTTTGAACTTTCAGAAGAGGAGGCAATAGAGCTGGTGGCTGTTTTGACAATGTACGCCAAAATCTGTTCCTGATGCTCCAGCTTTAAAAGCGGTTTTCCTACTCCAAGAAAAGGGAACCTTACAGGCCTTCTTGGGCCAGACGATGATGCAGGCTCAACACCTCCTGCCTTAGCTGCTATTGTGCTTTTGCCAGAACCAGCCAATGCACCACCACCATCAGTATCAGCTGCGGGCCACTGCCCGCGTCCGCGGACTCTTCCACCATACTTCCTCATGTTTGGGAAAATGTACCAAAAATACCAGCAGAGAGATGGTACTGTATGAGGAGCGCCCAGTTGTGTAAGGTGTATTAAAAAAATTAAATCTACGCAAATATTTTGTTAGTCACAGATGCTCTCCCAGTATGTATTTGACTGTAATCCAACAAGCAGATATACAGAACTGTATCAGAAGTGTACAGCTGTATGCATTTTTTGTGTAACTAACAATCTCCGTATATGTATTTACGGAGTGACACACACACGCTGACTCTGTATAGATGTGACTGTAATGCAAACGGCAGATATACAATACTGTTTGAGAATCGGACAGCTCTATACGGTGTCTGTATGGAAAATTGTCAATCTCCGTCTATTTGTATATAGAGTGACACACGCTGTTTCTGTCTATTTTTGACCGTGATCAAACAGCAGATATACAAAAGCGTTTGAAAAGCGGACAGCTCTCTAATGTGTAGGTCTGGAAAAATGGAAAATCTCGGCTTGTTTTTGCAGAGCCACACACAGATCGCTTCTATTTGTCCGTGATACCAGCTGGTACACGGTAGTGTGTGAGGAGCGTACACCACTATACGGTGTCTGTATGGAAATTTGTCAATCTCCGTCTATTTGTATACGGACTGACACATGCTGTCTCTGTCTAGTTTTGACCGTGATCAAACAGCAGATGTACAAAACTGTTTGAAAAGCTGACAGCTCTATAAGGTGTAGGTCTGGAAAAATGGAAAATCTCCTCGGCTTGTTTTTCCAGAGTCACACCCAGATAGCTTCTATTTGTCCATGATACCAACTGGTATATGGTAGTGTGTGAGGAGTGTACACTGCTATACGGTGTCTGTATGGAAATTTGTCAATCTCCGTCTATTTGTATATGGACTGACACATGCTGTCTCTGTCTAGTTTTGACCATGATCAAACAGCAGATATACGAAACTGTTTGAAAAGCGGACAGCTCTATAAAGTGTAGGTCTAGAAAAATGGAAAATCTCCTCGGCTTGTTTTTCCAGAGTCACACCCAGATAGCTTCTATTTGTCTTTGATACCAGCAGTGTAGTGTGTGAGGAGCGTACACCGCTATACGGTGTGTGAAAAAATGAACGCTCGGTAACTCACCAGACCAAAATAATAAAAGTTGGAGTGCTTTGAAAAATGCAGTTTGAACAGCAGTGTGCACACAGCAATGCAGCTATCAGCCTAATCACCACCAGCGCTGCTGCACACAACAAAAATCCTCCCCTTTCACTGCACACTAACTGTACAGTGAAAAGCGCTATCAGCAGAAGCAATTTTTTTTCTTCTTCCCTGCCTAATGCTCTCCCTATTCAGAATCAGCAGCAGCATCCTATTCTAAGATCGGCAGAAGTAAGATGGCGGTCGGCGGTCACGGCCTTTTATATCCACTGTGATGCCACAAAAAGCCAGCCAATCACTTCAATGCCCTTCTCTAAGATGGTGGTGGCCACTGCCCATGTAATTATGCTGCCCACATTGTGCGTCCACTTTTGCTGAGAAAAGGCCCTGGAAGCATTATTTGAAACGCGACTTTGGCGCTCAGCTCGGCGACCTCATGGCCGACCTCGCGCTATGGTCGGGTTTCAATTGGCGAAACCTGACTTTAGCTAATGTCGGCGTTTTTTGAATTTGACCGACCCGTTTCGCTCAGCTCTACTCATTGCACATTGTAATCATTAAAAGTATATATCAAGGAAGGCTCTTTCTTTTGCTTCTGAATTGACATCTGTTCACAGTAAGCATTTTGCCTTAAGATCTAGTTCTATCATGTGTGTTGATAAGTTTTCCTTATCTAAAGTCCAAAAATTATGCTTCATTGTTACATTTAAAAAGATAATAAAATGTCCTATAATTGTAGGTAATACTTCTACCTCTATCTTGGAAGCAAAACTTTCTTATATAATCATTTTTGGCTTTCAGCTCATCATATTTCTGCAGAAAGTTAAGGACTCAAACACTTTATAAATGCCCTTCATGTTTGTGACCTTCATAATATTAGATATTAGATTCAGTTCTCTCTCCTATGAAACTCTCATATGCGTTTCATGTTGACTCATTTGGTGCATTAGAGATAAAACCAAGTTAATATGTTTTACATTTTGCCTTGACATACAAACAGAATTACCGTATATACTCGTGTATAAGCCGAGTTTTTCAGACCCTTTTTTGGGCTGAAATAGACCCTCTCGGCTTATACACGAGTCATACACCTGAAAGCCAGCGAGGGAGGGAGAGCAGGAGACATGATACTCACCCTCCTGGCGTCTGCATATCCGACTCTGCTACATCTCAGTCTCGGTGTCTGTATCTCCCTTCCTGTCTTCTTCCTGTGCGGTCACATGGTACCGCTCATTAAAGTCATGAATATGGATGTGTCTCCACTCTCATAGGGGTGGAGCCACATAATAATGACTTTAATGAGCGGTACCATGTGACCGCACAGGAAGAAGACAGGAAGTGAGATACAGACACTGGGACTGAGATGTAGCAGAGCTGGATATGCAGACGCCAGGAGGGTGAGTAGCACTGGGGGAGGGTGAGCCAGCCATGCCATAAGGATGCCATAAGGAGAGGTGAGTATGTCATTTTTCTTTTTTTAAATCACAGCAGCAGCATTATTATATGGGGCATATATATTAATTTGGAGCATGTTATGTGGCACGAATAACCTTCGTGCAGCATTATATGGGACATATATATTAATATGGAGCACGTTATGTGCTACCAATAACCTTTGTGCAGCAAGCATTATTATATGGGGCACATATATATATATGGAGCATGTAATGGGCCACCATTAACCTTTGTGCAGCATCATATGGGGCTTATATTATTATGGCGTATGTTGCATTTCCCACCCTCGGCTTATACCCGAGTCAATAAGTTTTTCCAGTTTTTTGTGGCAAAATTAGGGGGTCGGCTTAGACTCGGGTCGTCTTATACACAAGTATATACGGTACTTGAAAATGACTTCTTACAGAAATAGTTACTGTCATATGTAAGAGAGAAGCCATCCTAATATATGCATACAATTATTCCACATGCTATAACAATACTAGATGACTTTTATTCTTTGAAACAACAGTGATATCAAAGTAGTGACATTTAATATGCCCAGTATGGATGATTAGAAGGCATTTATCTACACCGGAAAGTCAGCACCCTGGCACAAAAGCCATCAGCAATCCTTCCTTTATATTAAAAGCTTTTGCATAGCTTAAAATATTTTATCTGAGGCCATGAGTTGTTTCAGCAGCATAGACAAATAAGCCTATTACAGAGAGCAGAGAACTTAATGAGATTGATTCATACAGAAGAGAGATCAATGGGTTTGATACAACCTTACCTGAGAGGTTCATCATTCACACAACTCAAGAACCCAATGAAAGTCGTACATGGCTACATTTTTCTTGTCTTAGATAAAGGCTTTGTTATGCAAACTTTATTGGAAATGAAGTGTTTACAGAATGACATTGACTTGTTTACTAACTATGTAAATCAACCCGTATGGGAGTATACGACAGGGTACGCTTCCGGACTATGAAAAGAATTTACAAAACATGATTATTGTTGGGTTTTCCATTTCCAAGGCAGTTGCTATAATTATAATATTACCAGTTACAATTGTCATTGTGATTTCTAGGAAGCCTGATAAGGCTTATACCAAACTGCAAAGAATTTTTACAAATAACCCCAATGATCCTAAAATATTGATTATTTCATCTTTCTGAAAAATGAATTTCCAATTAGCATCGAAGGTATCTTCTGTTTCATGCAGTCTAATATTACAGCAATAAAGAAAAAAGACATGTGAATCACTGTCTTTGAAGTGTGGTTCTAGATGAGGATGTTATCAATACCATGGATGGCAAGAAAAACAAATATATCAATCTTGAAACAAATCAAACCAGACATGTCACTCGATTAAAGGATCACCAAGCTATGAATTGCCTACTTTGAAGACATCATACTAAAGGGGGTTTTACACATAGCGATATCGCTAGCAATGTCGCTAAAGCATCACCGATTATATGACACAGCAGCGATATTGCTAGCAATATCGCTATGTGTGATACTTACCTCCGACCGGCTCCCCCACTGTCTGTCGCTGATCGCACAAGATTGGCTGGGTCCATTTCTCGTCGGGTGCTTCCTGCCGGCGCTGACGAGCGACGTCTGGACGCGGGCGGGAGGATGTCAGCATCGCTGTGTGTGAAAGGTAAGTAAAGACTGCTGCTGCATCACTACATCGCTAGTGAGATCTGCCTGTTTGGCAGCTCACTAGTGACCATTTAGCGATGCACCAGTGATCCTGACCGCGTCGTATTGTGGTCAGATCGCTGGTGCATCGCTAAATGTAAAGGGGCCTTAAGAGTGCAATCACTGAAGAAGGGCATCATGGTCAGAAGAATAGAAGAAAAAAGGTGAAGAGGAAGACCAGCAAGCTGAAGGCATGATACTAGAACCATAGAATCATAGACAAATAAGCCTACTACAGAGAGCAAAGAACTTAGTGAGATTGATCCATACAGAAGAGAGATAAATGGGTTAGATACAACCATACCTGAGAGGTTCATCATTCACACAACTCAAGAACCAATGAAAGTCATACATGGCTACATCATAGAAGTCCCTAGTGGACCTATCTAGATTTGCATAAGACAGATCTTGCTTCAGATAGTTGATTCAGAAATCGCCATGGCTCAAGATTGAGCCGAAGGCTGTTAAAACAAACATATATAGTATACATTGGGTATAGCTATGTCAGACATAACCTTTTAACAGATATGGCCAGTAGCCATTAATATGTTGCAGTTCTCATACAGGAAAATTCATCGCTTCAAAGTCCTTCACCACACAGTGTACCTGTCAAACTATTTTTGTACCCAATACATCATGTTGAAGATTTAGCATCTTGAAAGGGTTGGTCAGTAATTGGACAACCCCTACTTAAATACTATATTCCTAAGTCTAAAGTAAACATAACAGATAGTTACCTGTCACTGTTCCACCAATGTCAACAATTTGTCATTTTTTTATGCCACGTGAACACTGCAGTTAATCAGTGGTAACTATTGCACTACTTCACGCAAACTTTTGGTATTAGTGGCCATTGATCACTTCTGTCCAAAATGCTTGTCTGGCTTTGCTGCCAGCTTTCATGTAAGAGAATTTCTTTATTGCAAATCAGTCTTTGAACCTAGACTTTTTAAAGATCATGTATCAAAAAGATAATATCAGTTTCTAATGTATTCATTTTGTAAAACTTGCGTCAACCTCATCTGTAAGAGTTTCATTATTTTATAGAAATGGATTTGTTTCTGGTGAAAAGGTGAGCTTTCCCATTGTGCAAAGTGAAAATCTATGGTAGATAATCCTGAGTGGAAACTTTAAGCAGAGCAACCTTCATATGCTTCTTTGAAATTTTTAAGGCTTTTTATTATTTCCCTGCATGGACTTTGTATTGTCTTTCTGTGTTTATCACCAGGATTTTCCTACCACAATCCAAAAGTTAATTTATGATTGAAGAAATTACCAAAATATGCTAGTATTTGAATTCGGCACATCAAACAAATTTGCCAGGAAGTTTTTTGACACAATTAAAATTTTCTTTATTACTCTCTCTTCACCCCAAAGCATAACCAAAGTAGGATGTAAAAAAATAATACTCATCTCAGCACTAAATTGTCTCATTGTAGCTGCAGCCCACCATCCATTCCTCTTTTTTCTACTTTCTGGAGTCACATAACATATTCTTTGACTTTTGGCTCTCAGTGTCAAGTAGACCTCTAATGTCTTGTCATGTTATGAGCTTATGACATTCATCGACTTAGACCTAGTCAGGACGTGTTTCACACATTGTGACACCAGATCAGGTGCCTTGATGCCAAGGTAGAAAAACACAATGGAGTAACCATCAGCTCACAGGGTTGAGATATTCCTAGAGTAAGGGTACTGTTACACTTAGTGATGCACCAGCGGTCCCGACAATGATAAGGATCGCTGGTGCATCGCTAAGTGGTCGCTAGTGAGCTGCCACACAGTCAGATCTCACCAGCGACATAGCAGGGGTCGGGGGTCGCTACTTACCTGTCAGACGCGGCGATCCTGACGTCCTCCCGCCCGTGTCATTTGTCGCTCGTCGGTGCCACAGGAAGCCCAGCAGGAAGCGCCCGACGAGAAATGGTCCAGGACCTTCTCACGTGATCAGCGATAGCCAGCGAGGGAGCCAGTCGGAGGTAAGTATCACATGTAGCGATTTCGCTAGCATTATCGCTGCTACGTCACAAAACCAGTGACATTACAGCGATATTGCTAGCGATATCGCTATGTGTATCGGGCCCTTAAGGGTACATTGCATGAAGATTTCAGAGTAAGTGAACCATGAAAAAAATGGGAAAGTCCAGTAACCACCAAAGTCATGAAATTTCACATTTTTTGGTAGATTAAAACATGAAAAGGAAAGATTTAAAAAACATGATAACGGTCAACACATTTCGACCTAGTGTAGCTTGAAACGAGGAGACCATTATCATGTTTTTTAAATTTTTCCTTTTCATGTTTTAATCTACTAATAAAAAATGATGTTTTATGACTTTTTTGGTTGCTGGATTTTCCCATTTTTTCACAGCCTTGATGTTAAGACCTGGTGCAAGGTGAAGAAAGCCAAACTAAATGTTGCATATTGAGGAAAGTCAGCAAAAAGAGGCCAGATGATACAGAGAGTGATGGGAAAGTGAGGTATATTTTTTAACCATACTCCCAGCCTTCTCCAATTCAAAAAAAGATGGCCAGTTAGCTGCTATTTTGATCAATTTGCAAAAAGAAAATTGCTAAAAATTATAATCCAATTTTTTTAATTTAAGTTGACTTCAATTTACCTTAGAACAATTATGCTCATTTCAGGTAATTTGTCTTCATATAAAAATTTCACCTTAGCTTGTTTATGAATTAGAACAAAAGTAGATTGTGAATATCATGGCTGACAGGGACTGATCTGAATGGGACAGCACTGCAAATTGTATTGGCGCTACATAAGGAATGGGAAATATATTTCCATCCTGGTCTATGCTAACCACTTGTTTGCCTAGCTGAAAAAAATATTAAATGAACAAGCATTAACTTTTTGCAAGTTACAGTGAATTACTATATTTTTCTTCAAATGTTTTGCTTTAAACTAATTTCATGATACATTGACTTGGCAAAGTGTCAGTTCCAAAGTGACAAGTAACAATTTAGATGACAGTTAACAATTTGCATTATCTGGAATACTGAAACAGTTTTACAATAAATGAATCTTTAGATAGTAGATATAATGTGGCATTCACTTCAAAACATAGGTATGGAAATGCTATCCATGTATCAGCTACATTAAGTCAACTGTTATCATTATCATATTCTTTTACAACGATTGGCCCTTTTCTTCTTAATTTGCTCACCAGGGTGCTCAGCTAGAGTTATCCATCACCTTGGGTATTCCGAGTAGGCCCTGAGGACATGTATAATATCCAGACTTTAGTATAACTTGAAAAAGCTGTCAGTATTTTTGTTCATAATTCAGCAATAATTTAAGATGTATCCTTGAACCTATTGCTCCGCTGTCGTTGCAATCATTGTTATTTAATATGATTTAAAATCTTTACTCTGTCATTTATAATACTGAGAAAATCGCTGTTTCCATTTGATGGATATGGAAATGGCATGAAATATCCTACTACACAATCAGTCTTTATTCACTGAACATATATGAAAATAATTATTGAAGTAGTTATCTTCGAATGTGAACACCATGTTGCACAGATAAATTGAAAAGTCAGCAGTGCGAATCAATGCCTAGAGCAATTTACAGGACAGGTTTAATAATTAATCACTAAACACATACAGTCATACTATACTGTTATAAGACAAAGGAAAATCTAAAGAGATTTTCCCAAGATCCCAACTTTTCCCTTCTTCACAGACTAGAGGATTCACCAAAGTATCTGATCTCCGATCACAAGAATGTGGGTTCTTTGTTCTTCATATGAGTGGAATGGTAAATAAGCACACACTGGGCCCATCATATCAAACACTACCACAGTGACATATCCCATATATATTGAAAGGTTTGGTGCCATGAATGTAATACCACCATTAAATTTAAATAAAAATCCTCATAATCATTTGGAGTCCAAGCTGTTGGATCACTAGAGATCAGACTCTTATGACCTTTAAGCAACCTTTTTAATTTTGGTTATGAGTCAAAGGATAAAGGTAAATTACTGAGCGAAGCTGTACTCTTGCATATATTCCCCATGCAGTTGCATCTTGAACTGCCTCTTACTAGTGTCTGTACAGCCTAATATGGTACATAGAAACAAGATTTTTTTTATTTTTCTGAAGGGCTTAGCTTGTCATAAAAAAGTAAAAGAATACATAAGAATGCTCACCGATCCTCCACAGAACTAGTTCTTGAATTTTTCTGGTTCTTTCCTATCTCAATCTCTTGACCCTGGCTTGGCAAATAAGAAAAATAGATACCAGTGAATACCTGCTTAGCCAATAATGTGCTGAATTTGGCCACCATTGTAACCAGAGATTGTTTATGGGGTCATTACCCGCCATTTTTGATCTGTGTAAAACCAACAGGAATTAGATGAAACCATTGACTATGGAAGTATTTCAACAACAACAAAAAGCTGTGGGAACTCTGAGAGCCCAAGTATCGCTTCTTTTTTTCCCAGTCTGATCCCTTTTTCATTAACATTTTATTCATTAGACCGCCCCACAGACAAAAACTCATTGGCATGATTGAGATGTCTTTATAATGCTCATGTTTATCAAGGTTTTTCTCAAACTTGAATGTTAATGAAATGAGATGTTAATCATTGATAAATATTACCTATCTCTTAATTGCGGTCTGTTATTAAGACTTAGATCAGTCTTCCTAATGAACAGGCCTGTACATAGCACGTTCTGTTATTGTTAGTTTTATCTTTTCATCTAGCTGCTCAGCATTAATATAATGAAGTGTGTGAGTCATTAAATTTGATTTCAATAGCACATATAGTGCTGAACAATTTTTATCTCACTATGCCAGGATCAAACTCATCAACATGCATTTACCATTATTCATAAATCATGCATCGGCAGCCTTTGCAACATTGTGTAATCTGCATTGTTAATATATTGTTCCTTATAAAATTATGTTGAAATTCAAGGATGAATAATCGTATTCATTGTTGAAGTCTTAAAATTACGGTTCATACCGTCTTTTATTTACAGATCAGCCATAATGATAAAACCACTGAGAGGTGAAATCAAGGACATTGATCAAGTCTTAATAATAGGATATATGAGACAGCAAGGGAACAGTCAGTTTTTAAGAGTGATGTGCATGAAGCAGGAAAAATACATAAATGTAAGAATCTGAGCAACTTTGAAAAATTTGGAAAAATTCCAAATTGTGATGGCAATGAATTAGTTGTGGAAATATATAACCCTTAAAACTACATTTATTTTGGTTATTATTAAAAAACACCAAAAAGAAAACCCAAGTGTACAAAATAATGATGGACTAACCAATAGAACAAATGATATGTTTCATGTGAGACTGTTCAGATACATCATATGGTTAATATAGTCAAATCTATGTTCCAACAGAGAGCCTCTAAGCTGTCTCCTCCTCCTCTCAACAGGCCAAGGATGCAGGACCCGTGGAGAGGCCAGGGACCAAAATGATCTAGATGGTCCCTATTGGAAAAAATTCCCAGGTACAACTACACATGGCCTAGGAAACTCTACATGTCGCCTGTCATCCCGACCTGCCATCAGAGGTTGGCATCCTAGAAAGCGATATTTGGTGCTGATGCTCCACGATGGCTAGCCCTTACCGACCCTGCAGGCCCTGAGCTTAATATACATGCAGGGAGCCTAGACAAGACAATCAGCAACTAAACGAGATTTTGTGAGGTGTGGCCAGTATGCAATAATTAATACTCATCAAAAATGGTCAAAGGAAAACTGATTATCCCTGGACAGGGTTATAAGTCTTTATGGGTTATTCTGTTGAGTTAAAACCCAAAAAAACCTACTGTAACATAAATTGTGCAAAAAGGAGGTGCTGACTATGAATGGGTTAAATACAGTGCATTGCAGATTCTTAGGCCTTTTTCACACTTCAGTTTTCTGGTATCAGTCAAAATCCACCAGAGTGTGAAAAAACGGATCCATTTCCGTTTTGTGACAAGCGGATGCCACCGGATCCGTTTTTTGTACGGACCCGCTTTAGTCGCAAGTGCATGAAAATTTAAAGTGACACGAGTCTGGAAAAGGAGAGAGAGAATGAGCATTTTTTCCTGACAGAACAGGATTTGGGGGTTAAATATCATGTAAAAAAAAGTCTTCCGGGCATGCTCAGTATAAAAAGGCGGATCCATTGGCGGATTCCATCAATTAATGGTTGGCAACAGATCCGCCACTATAGGTGTCCATTATAACACATGGCGGACATCGACGGATCCGTTGCTATCCTCTGTTTTAATGCACACAAAAAACGTTTTATTGTCCATCCATTCAAGAGAGCGGACGCCAAAATTATGATGGATCCATCAAAAAACGGATGCAAATGATGGCCATCCATCAAAATCCGCCGCAATGCAAGTCAATGGGAAAAAAAACAGATCCGCCAAAAAAAAGTCGGATCCGTTTTTTTTGCAAAACGGCGGATTTTGACTGACGTCAAAAAACTGAAGTGTGAAACAGGCCTTATCCACCAATGAAAGTATCTACATGTCCCTATCATCACAAGCATAAGAAATGGACTATGGGACAATGATAAGAAGGCAGTCCCGTATGATGAATTTTCTTTTACATTATTTGCACAGCTTGGTACATGATCGTTGCTTATCTGGCAGAGAAATGGAACAACGATGCATGTTGGGAAAAAGACAAGCAATGTGATGTTCTGGTCAGTGATCTACTGAATAACTTTGGACCTGATTCATGAACGTTCTTATGCCAGTTTTCTGTTATAAACAACATTGAAAAATCCCAGCATTTAAGTGCAATTCAGAGTTGTGCAAAGATATTGTGATTTTTGGCATTTTTACACTAGTCCTGGTCTACTCCACCAAAAGAGATGGAGAATGGGCGGGGTAGGTATTAGCTAAGCCCGTCAAACTAATTCATGAAAATTTACACCACTTTGGTGCTGAATTTTTTGTTTGAAACGTACTTCAGTCTCTGACTACAGTACATTTCTTGTGGAGGCACATACCAGATTATAGATGACCCTAATTCATTAAATAGCATGTACCTCTGGATTGAAACACAATATAGTGAAACCGGGAGGTATTCAGACCACCATTCAGATGTAAATTGGGAAGTGTGCATCAAAAACTAAATGAAAAACTTACTTCCAGTAACAGAATCTACTTAAAATGAAACATATTTCTCTATTCTATAAAATTATAATCATAGGAAAGCATCACAAATAGTAAAAAAAATATTATTTTAATACTTGTAGTGTGTTTCTATGAATTTAATTGCATGGAATAAAGAAATAGTTTTTATCTTAACTGGATTCTTACTGAATTAGGTGCTTCACAATCCAGTGACCTTGCCCATTGAGACTGCTTTTCACTATGCAAGTCTTAATGAATCAGGCTTTGTGTGTTTTGACATTTATGCGGATGTTACACATACCATCTATCTTAACATAGCTGCAAGTCAAGTACACTGCTTCTTGGCAGCGGTTCTCCTTAATAGCAGCGGATTCTTGGGAGAATGCACTGTTCAACAGTGAAAAAAATAATCAGAAAAGGTTTGAGGAAGAATACAAACAGTTCCATGTGTTAACATGGCCTTTAAATTTTCTGGATCTTAATCCAATTGATCATCTGTGGCATTTGCTCAAAAAGAAACATGAATTATCAGTGTTGTGTTTTCCAGAATTTAAAGAGTCAAAGCTGGTTATTTGGCCCCAGTGTGGACTACAAAATATTAGTCAGGTGGTTAATTGTTATGGCTGATCTATGTATATATTTTAATATAGTGTCAAATACTTTAATGAATGAAATTTTGAAATCTTTTATTGTCTGAGCATTCATACCTTTAAAATGAACCAGTATTATTATTTTCTACAAATATCAAAATGATAAAGTAAAACTATTGATATAGAGTAACATCTATCTATGTAAAAAGACCCTAATAAAAATACACGCTGGGAATTTCTCGATAACATAATATATAAAATTACCTATTTGTAACATGAAGTTGTGGGTGTAAATAATAGCCGAGGAAGGACAAACAAGATAACTGGAGATGAATATCTTCCATCACTTGTGAGCCTTATAGATTTGTTTGTCAGATTTATGGATACCTGCTTTCCATTTATTGTCACAAACATAAATCAAGTTGGCCACCAGTACCATTTTCAATCTTGAAATCTAAAATATAAAGGACATACAGCATCATTTTTTATACATATTGGCAGCATAAACCTGACATATCAACTTTTAATGAACTGAGGAAAATAATTCATGAGTGTGCTAGAAAGACTTTTTAACTATATTTAGTATATGTAAAGTAGATTTAAGCAAAATGTAATTCATTTCATAAAATAAGGTCTTCCAAATCCCCCAAATCATTTGAAACAACAAACATTTGAATCCAATTTTATAATCTTGCAATTAATTTGGAATAATTAACATAGTCCAATTTTTTATTAAAAGGACCATAACTCATTTCTACAGGCAATTGCTACTTAAAAAAGATTATCCACTATTTTTACATGATTTATCCTTAGGAAACATCATCATTAAAAGATTAGATGGCGCTCAACACCCATTACCCAAATGATCAGCGGGCTTATTATATATCGTATCTGGAGTGGAGAAATCAGCTCCAGGTACTGCATGTTGCCTCCTGTCCTGTTCAATAACATCCAATCTAATCTACCTGACCATGACACTAAACCTTTTAATAGGAAACATAGAGACTCAGACAGAATTGGGCACACGTTTAAGAACAATATAAGGGTGTATTCACAGTCCAATAGCTCATTATAATGTACAATTCCACCTGCTTTGGAAGTGGAATTGGGCCTCCTTACTTCTTGGGCCTCTATGCGAATGCACAGCTTACACCAATGTCATGTCCACCCCTGGTTTATTCACATTAAATTATACAGTATTTTCCCATTTGGAATGGTTAGCTATTACATGTTCTATAGTATGAAGGGTTGCTCTTGTTAGCCTTAGTATTAATAGAGAGAAGCAAGAACTAATATCAATGTGTTCTCCATTTACAAAGTAGATACTTTAAGGCTATGTGCCCACGTCGCGTGTTAAAACGCACACTGAAAACTGGACTCCTTCCCAGAAATCGCGCTGTTTTTTCCGCGCGATTTCACTGCGATTTTACCGTGATTCTGATCGCGATTTTGCTGCGATTTTCTCAAGCACTTTCCAAGCGATTTGAAGCCACCAACATATTTCACTGTGTGGATGGTGTTCTTGGAGTAATGAGCTGTTTCAGTTTGACACCAGATGTATTTAACATGGTGGTTAAAAAGATACATTTTGTTCTCATCTGACACAGCACCTTCCTCCTTACATTTGGGGAGCTTCCCACATGCCTTATGCTATACCTTCCACATGTCTTATTCTATGTTCTTTCTGTTTGATGATAATGGATTTGATGATGAATGGGTGATCATGAGAAATTGGGATTTTTTTAATAACCCAACCCTGACTTAAACTTATCAACAACTTTGTCCCTGACTTGTTTGGAGATCTCTTTGGTCTTCATGGTGTTGTTAGCTTAGTGGTGACTCTTGCTTAATAGTGTTGCAGCCTCTATGGCTCTTCAGAAAAGATGTGTATATACTGACAGACCATGTAACACTTAGATTGCACACAGGGGAATGTATTTTCTCTAAGCATGTGACTTATGAAGGCAAATGTTTGCACCAGATTTTTGTAGGGACTTGATAGCAAAAGGGCGAATACATATGCACATGCCAATATTTTAGTTATTAGATCCCATAAATTTGATTTATGTTTATATATTTCTCATTTCACTTCAACAATTTAGACTATTTAGTGCTGATACACCACACACAATTCAGATTACATAAATATTTAAACACAGGTTGTAATATAACAAAATAGGTATAAAGCCAAGGGGGTGAATACTTTCACAAGCCACTGTACATTTCCATCTAACTTAATATCAAATAAATGTCATATTTTGATTCTGCTGTATATAAAACAAGTAAAACAAGCATTTGTATAAATGTATATATTGAGCCAACCATTTTTATGAAACTTTACAATTATTAAGTAGCTTTAAAATTAGTAGCTAACTGTGCAAACTTGTTTGCCTTGTGTACTATTAATTCTTTCAAGCAGCCGATTCTGTAGTATTTTGAGTGTTTATGTAGTATTGAAAAGATGTCCGTTTTTTTCCCCTGAAATGCATTGCATCACATTGCATTGGATCACATCCCCTCTCTCACTCTTTTTGCTGCTACAAGGGCAGATTAAGCAAGAGGGGGTGTGGATGGTCCGAATAGTGACCGTGTCATGTAAGATTTTTGACAGAAGGAGGAAGCTCCCTCTATTGTCCCCTCTGCAATCATGTGGAGGTGGTGTATTGTTGCAGATTCTATGAATTTTTTAAGACATTGCCAGATGATGCCTTTCAATCAAGTTTAGAAAGGCAGATATATTACAGTGAGCTACATAAGCAGTGCAGTGCATTAAATGAGTTATTTAAAAAAATAATGTTTAACCCCTTTCTGACATTGGGCATAATAGTACGCCGATGTCGGACTTCCTCCCTTTGATGTGGGCTCCAGTGGTGAGTCCACTTCTTGCCTAGGACATGTCAGCTGTTTTGAATAGTTGACATGTTCCCACAATAGCAGAGGGTGGAATTGCAATCCACCCGCAGCTATTAACCAGTTAAATGCTGCAGTCTAACTCTGAGAGTGGCATTTAACAAGCGCTTCCGGAAATCATGCTGGAAATACGCACACCAGTGACTCATGTCACATGATCGCGGGTCACTGGTGTGTCGACATGACAACCGGAGGTCTCCCGGAGACCTCTATGGATGTCAGTGCCAGATTGCTGTGAGCGCCACCCAGTGGATGGTGCTCATAGTAAATGAGCAATTCTAGTACATAGAGGTGATCTGACCATCGCCTCTATGTGGCAGTGCCAATCGGGTTGTGGCAGCTTATAGTCTCCTATGGAGACGATTGAAGCATGACAAAAGTAAAAAAAGTGTTTAAAAATATAAAAAAAAAATATAAAAGTTTAAATCACCCCCTTTTGCCCCAATTCAAAATAAAACAATAAAAATAAAATCAAGCATACACATATTCCGTATTGCTGCATTCAGAATCATCTGATTTATCAATAAAAATGGACTAACTTGATCGCTGAAAGTCATAGTGAGAAAAAAAAGTCAAAACGCAAGAATTGTTATTTTGGTCGCTGCAATATTGTATTAAAATGTAATGAAAAGATTGTATCTGAACCAAAATAGTATCATTAAAAAGATCAGTCCGGCACGCAAAATATAAGCCCTCACTTAACCCGAGATCATGAATAATGGAGACTCTAGGGGTATTGGAAAATGTCTCAATTTATCAGAAATGACTAGTGTTGAGGGATACTTTCCGATATTTGGAAATATCGGATCAGATTGGATCGGACCGATACCCGAAAAGTATCGGGTATCGCCGATTCCGATCCCGGAAACCCATACAAGTTAATGTGACAGAAATATCAGAATTAAAAAAAACCTTTCTTTACTTGCACATCCAGTTCGGGAGAGGGGAAGAGTGTGGGAGGTGCGTGGGCGGACACTGTGCGGGTCTGTGTGTGCAGGCGGGGTCTGTACGAGCCTCTCGAGGGTCTGTGCGGGCATGCTGGGGGTCTGTGCGGGCCTGATGGGGGTCTGTGAGGGCTGCCGGGGCTCTGTGCGCGCCTGCTGAGGGTCTGTACGGGCCTGCCGGGGGTCTGTGTGGGCTACCGGGGGTCTGTGCGGGCTGCCAGGGGTCTGTCCGGGCCTGCCGGGGGTCTGTACGGGCCTACCGGGGGTTTGTGCGGGCTCCCAGGGGTCTGTGCAGGCCTGCCGGGGGTCTGTGCAGGTTGCCGGGGGTCTGTGCGGGCTGCCAGGGGTTGTGTATGTGTGTCTGTGTGTGCGGGCGGGGTCTGTACGGGCCTCTCGATACTGGTGGATTTCTGCGGATCAGGGAGTATATTGGTTGTTTGTTATTTTAATATTTTTTACAGTGAGATAACACTGGCTTCGGGGATCAAACTGACAAGTGATGGTGAGTATGTACTCTATGTTATATGTACTGTATGTCTATATGTATGTATTGTATGAATGTATGAATGTATTGTATGTAGTATGTATGTAGTATGTATGTAGTATGTATGTATGTAGCATGTGGTATGCATGTTGTATGTACAGTCATGGCCAAAAGTATTGACACCCCTGCAATTCTGTCAGATAATACTCAGTTTCTTCCTGAAAATGATTGCAAACACAAATTCTTTGGTATTATTATCTTCATTTAATTTGTCTTAAATTAAAAAACACAAAAAGAATTGTCCTAAAGTCAAATTGGATATAATTCCACACCAAACATAAAAAAGAGGGTGGACAAAAGTATTGGCACTGTTCGAAAAATCATGTGATACTTCTCTAATTTGTGTAATTAACAGCACCTGTAACTTACCTGTGGCACCTAACAGGTGTTGGCAATAACAAAATCACACTTGCAGCCAGTTGACATGGATTAAAGTTGACTCAACTTCTGTTCTGTGTCCTTGTGTGTACCACATTGAGCATGGAGAAAAGAAAGAAGACCAAAGAACTGTCTGAGGACTTGAGAAACCAAATTGTGAGGAAGCATGAGCAATCTCAAGGCTACAAGTCCATCTCCAAAGACCAGAATGTTCCTGTGTCTACCGTGTGCAGTGTCATCAAGAATTTAAAGCCCATGGCACTGTGGCTAACCTCCCTAGATGTCGATGGAAAAGAAAAATTGACAAGAGATTTCAATGCAAGATTGTGCGGATGTTGGATAAAGAACCTCGACTAACATCCGAACAAGTTCAAGCTGCCCTGCAGTCCGAGGGTACAACAGTGTCAACCCGTACTATCCGTCGGTGTCTGAATGAAAAGGGACTGTATGGTAGGAGACCCAGGAAGATCCCATTTCTTACCCCGAGACATAAAAAAGCCAGGCTGGAGTTTGCCAAAACTTACCTGAAAAAGCCTAAAACATTTTGGAGGAATGTTCTCTGGTCAGATGAGACAAAAGTAGAGCTTTTTGGGCAAAGGCATCAACATAGAGTTTACAGGAGAAAATAAGAGGCATTCAAAGAAAAGAACACGGTCCCTACAGTCAAACATGGTGGAGGTTCCCTGATGTTTTGGGGTTGCTTTGCTGCCTCTGACACTGGACTGCTTGACCGTGTGCATGGCATTATGAAGTCTGAAGACTACCAACAAATTTTGCAGCTTAATGTAGGGCCCAGTGTGAGAAAGCTGGGTCTCCCTCAGAGGTCATGGGTCTTCCAGCAGGTCAATGACCCAAAACACACTTCAAAAAGCACTAGAAAATGGTTTGAGAGAAAGCACTGGAGACTTCTAAGGTGGCCAGCAATGAGTCCAGACCTGAATCCCATAGAACACCTGTGGAGAGATCTAAAAATGGCAGTTTGGAGAAGGCACCCTTCAAATATCAGGGACCTGGAGCAGTTTGCCAAAGAAGAATGGTCTAAAATTCCAGCAGAGCATTGTAAGAAACTCATTGATGGTTACCGGAAGCGGTTGGTCGCAGTTATTTTGGCTAAAGGTTGTGCAACCAAGTATTAGGTTGAGGGTGCCAATACTTTTGTCTGGCCCATTTTGGGAGTTTTGTGTGAAATGATCAATGTTTTGCTTTTTGCTTCATTCTCTTTTGTGTTTTTTCATTTAAGACAAATTAAATGAAGATAATAATACCAAAGAATTTGTGTTTGCAATAATTTTCAGGAAGAAACTGAGTATTATCTGACAGAATTGCAGGGGTGTCAATACTTTTGGCCATGACTGTATGTATGTTGTATGAATGTAGTATGAATGTAGTATATATGTAGTATGTATGTAGTATGTATGTATGTTGTATGAATGTAGTATATATGTAGTATGTATGTAGTATGCGTGTATGTATGTATGTTGTATGAATGTAGAATATATGTAGTATGTATGTATGTATGTATGTATGTTGCATGAAAGTAGTATATATGTAGTATGTTTGTACTATGTATGTATGTATGTTGTATGAATGTAGTATATATGTAGTATGTATGTAGTATGTATGTATGTATGTTGTATGAATATAGTATATATGTAGTAAGTATCTAGTATGTATGTATGTTGTATGAATGTAGTATATGCAGTATGTATGTTGTATGAATGTAGTATATATGTAGTATGTATGTAGTATGTAGTATGTATGTTGTATGAATGTAGTATATATGTAGTATGTATGTATTATGTATGAATGTAGTATATATGTAGTATGTTTGTAGTATGCATGTATGTATGTATGTTGTATGAATGTAGTATATATGTAGTATGTATGTAGTCTGAATGTATGTTGTATGAATGTAGTATATATGAATATGTATGTAGTATGTATGTAGTATGTATGTGTCACAAACCCCATCCATCAGCACCCTTGTCACATGATTGTGGGGCAACAATGGGTTAGCATGACAACCAAGGGTCTTCAGAACACTCCCATGCTTGTTATTGCTGATCTGCTATGAGAGCCACCCCATAACTGGCGTGCATAGGAGATGATCAATTCTACTAGACCTAGCAGACTATTGTAACAAATAAAAAGTAAAAAAAAGGTTTTAAAAATTAAAAAATATAAAAGTTCAAATCACATGCATTTTATCACATTCAAAATAAATCAATACAAAAATCAAAAATGTGCATATTTTCTATTATTGCATTCATAAATGCCTGATCTATTAAAATATAAAAAGAATGAATCCGATTGGTAAACAGCGTAACAAGAAAAGAAATCAGAACACCAGAATTATGTTTTTTGGTGTCACAATATTGAAATAAAATACAGCAACAGGCGATCAAAACATTGCATCTAACTGAAAATGGTATCAAGAAAAACATCATTACGCAAGCAAAAAAAAAGCCTTCACCTAGCCCCAGATCTCAGAAAATGGCACTTTTTTCACTACTTAAATAAAAAAGATACAAAACAAAAGACAAAATGAAAAAAACCCTGCTATAATTAAAAAAGTAAGAAGCAAAAGTTTTGTATGCTTTTTGGCCATGTGAACATGCATTTATATGCTGCATGTGTACCAACTCAAACCAAGCTCAATTTTTGTGTGTTTTTTTTTTATAATAATAAAGCCTATAAATGTTTGGTATCTACAAACTCCTAATAACCTGGAGAATCATAGTGGCAGGTCAGTTTTGGCATTTTGTGAACATGGTAAAAAGAAAAAAAATTGTAGAATTGCACTTTTTCTTAACAATTTCCCCGACTTGGAATTTTTTTTCCAGTTTTCCACTACACTATATGATAAAACGAGTCCTTACACGACCATATTGACAGAAGAAAGGGAAGAAAGGGAGCAAAAAATGAAAGCACAAAAACGGAAAATGCCAAGAAGGTGAAGGGACTATAGAATGAGAAAACAGCATAAGAACAAGTATTCACATTGCTGAATGCAGGTGTCTATTTTGGCTTGTGTTATAGCATATCATTGTAAGCATAAGTATCTAAAGAAAGTACACAAAGAGAAAACTTAAAGAGAACATTTACAATGGTAAGACATTTTAGTCAAAGAAGCCTTACGAATGAAAATAGCTCATTCTCATGCATACAAAGAATATTATTAAAATGTACAGTACATTTGATAAAACAACAATTACATGGACAGCACTATGTTAATTCATTTTCTCAAACAGATGGAACTATTCAGTTAAGTTCTTGATATGGATACGTTTAGCATACCTAACAAGATATGTGAATTAGCATATTGTTAAATCCACCTACGGTGCCATCTGCATACTATTGTTTCAGGCTGAGGATTTACAAAAAAAAACCCCTCTATTTCTATCATGATGGGGTTTTATCACATACGCACAATTGTGATAAATGACATTTTCATGAATATTACATATGTTTAAAAACAGAATGATAACGGACTAGCTAGTATCAGTAGGGTCAAGATCAAAAAGCCTTGATTTTTTACTTACATTTTTCATTAGCAATTTAGAAAATATTGATACCCAAATTTATCTTTCATTGAGGCACTATAGTATAAAGATTACGTAAAGCACATGTTTTGTTTGAAAAATTATTAATTCCACAAAGAATGCATTTCATAAAATTATTTAAAAAAACAATTTGTCTGCCTTCTCCTGCAGGAAGTTTGAGATGAACTTCCTCATTAGGAGATTTCCATCATACTAAACAGCTTTTGCTGGATCATATGAATACACGACTTAATTGCAATCAAATATGTTTTCTCTGAAACACTAAGGAATTTAAGAGTAAACATATTTTAAAAAGATGAATATATTAAAGATATATATTAAAGAATTGTTCATGTTTTTGTTGTTCTCATTACTATTAGGATTGGTGTAGCGATTAATAGCTCTGGTGGCATGGCATGGTTGTTTGGAGTTTGGAGTGTGACTGTTTGAGGTGGTTGTGGACAGGTTTCTTTTATACTGATAACACGATCAAACAGGTGCCATTACTACATAAGTGGAGGACAGAGGAGCCTCTTAAAGAAGTTGTTACAGGTTTGTAAGAGCCAGAAATCTTGCATGTTTTTAGGTGACCAAATACTTATTTTTCACTATAATTTGTAAAATAAATGTTGCCAAATCAGACAAGGTGATTTTCTGGATATGTTTTCTCATTTTTACTTTCATAGTCTACCTATGATGTCAATTACAGGTCTCGCTCATCTTTTTAAGTGGGCGAACTTCTACAATTGGTGGCTGACTAAATACTTTTTTTCCCCACTATAAATATCTTGTACAGTCTTGTAATATGACTTAGGATAAAAGCCAAATCAGAATCTCAATTTGCAGACACGGTGTTTCGGGCTATTGGCCCTCGTCAGTGCAAAGTATGAGATCTGATTTGGCTAGGTGAGAGGCTCTGGACTGAGGTCTAAGGGGTAAGGTTTCTCCTTGTGGAGAGTGACATACCAGCTCTGGCTTGTCAAGGTAAGGAGGCTTATTCGCCGTGCAATGCTCCTCTGGGAAATTTAATATGCAAATTGCCTCTTCAGAGAGAAAGAGGACTTTTACTCTACAGCGCAACCTATTGGTAGTAGCGATCCTACAAGTCACAATCAACCCTTTAACAAGTCTTGTAATATGACTTAGGATAAAAGCCAAATCAGAATCTCAATTTGCAGACATGGTGTGGCGCTGTAGAGTAAAAGTCCTCTTTCTCTCTGAAGAGGCAATTTGCATATTTATTTATGGGCACTCAATTTCTGATCCATTATCGCTTTGAAATATTAAGTATACATTTTCAAGTGCAATGAAGAAACTGACTGTGATATATTTACAGAACACATTTTTATCAAAGAATTCTCATCATGATATTGTGTTATACTAGGATTTGCTGGCTTTGAATGAACATATAAATCTGGAACATGATTATATAGGACAGGAGCCTTTCCTCAAGAGTCTGGAGTGCCAAAGGTTTTCGGGCCACTATGCTATTCCTCTGGAATTTAGGTTAATGTAGTTCAGTGTAAATAAATTTGTGATTATTCAAGCTTGTGTCTTCAGTGGTCACTGCAAAGAGGTTTTACAAATCATTTTTTTCTTTTCTTTTCAGTGTTCTTTTTATTGAGTTTTAAGGCGTAACATCAAATGCAATGGCACAGTTTTAAATATTAGGGTTTCATTACTCAACTAACATATAGTAATCTGATCAAAACCCTTAAGGCACAAATCATATACTTATAGCTTGCGTTATGCTACCGTCCTGAAGAAAATGGTTAAATATATGAAGAATTCAAAATAAAATAATGATAAGTATCAAATCAAATCAAGTGTCTCAGGTTCAATTCCAACGCTCGGCGTTTCTAAAGTAGCTGCCTGAGACAACAACATAAAGAGTGAGAGATAGTGAGAATGAAAGAGGGGAAAGCAAGACAGACAAAGAGTGGGGAGGGAAGTAGGGGGAGGGGGATAGATGAGCCATCACTGGGTGGCATCCTGCGCCGAATCTGAGTGAATGTTTGATCTGTCCAAGGTTTCCAGGAGCCCTGAAATAGCGCTAATGAAAGATTTACATGTGCCACCAACTCAGCTGTGTAATACAGCTGATCTAACTTATAGAGCAATTGCTGTCGTGTGGGGCTGTTCTCAGTTTTCCAATAAATGGGTATTAGGATTTGGCTGCCGCTATTATGTTATGAACTAATATGGATAGTTTCTTGTTACCCGGCCACACCGGAAGATTCATTAAGGTGGTTTTGGGCGTTATGATAGCTTTTTTTCTAGTTATCTCTTGAATGACTGTTTCTGTGAGTGCCCAGAAGTGTTTTATAACTGGGCAGGACCACCATAAATGTAGATAGTCGCCTTATCCCATGCCACATCTCCAGCAGTTCGTGCGATGATTCACCCTTTTTTATTGTAGAATATTGTATAAAATTGATATTTGCTAGTCCGGGCAATTTGCATAATTCTGGGAGTGACGGAAGCGCTCCATCCATTAACAATTGGTCTATTGCGATTTCTAACCCTGGCGGCACTTCTTCAGTCAAAGTGTCAAGAGAGTGAGCTAAAATGTCTGATAGTGTTAATATTGGTGACAAAGGGGGTATCAGAATGCTGTGTGTTTTTGCCCACACTTTCAGTAATGAGCGAGTAAGTAGATTTGGAAAGGAAGGAAGGGGACTTCCTTTAGAATAGGTCAATAAGAACTGTCTAATGGGTAGAGGCGAGATCTCTTTTTCTATTGTCAACCATTGCTTGTCTTGCGAACCTCGAATCAGATGTACTGAGCATGTTAGCACCGAGGCATAATAGTACATTCTTATGTCGGGAGCTCCCATTCCCCCCTTGCCTTAGGCAGGGTTAGTGTATGAAAAGCTATTCATGGTCTTGTCTTGTTCCACATATATTTAGAAAAAAGGGAATTAACTCTAGCCAAATAGGAATCTGGTATTTGGATAGGTAGCATTTGGAACATATAGGTGAATTTTGGTAGTATCAGGCTCTTTAGAAGATTTTTTCTCCCTGTCCACGATAGGTACGAGTCTCTCCACGATCCAATTGTAGTTACTGCGTGTTCTATCAGTGGGTCATAATTATACTTTATTAGATCTTTTTCTGTTCTGCCTATTTTGACTCCCAGATACGTAATATAATTTTTAGGCCAGGTGAATGGGTATTCCCTTTTCAGTTTGCTGAGGATGTGCGCTGGGACATTTAAGTCCAAAGCCTCCAATTTAGACACGTTCACCTTAAAATTTGAGACACTGCCATACTCATCTAGTATCCTCTGTAAGGCTGGAAAGCTTCTAAGTGGTTTTCTCATTATGATAAGTAAATAGTCAGCAAAGGCTGCAGTCTTTTTTACACCTTCTATTTCTGGGCATTGCTGTATTGCATTCAGGCGAGGCTCCATTGTCAACACGAAAAGCAGTGGCGACAGCGGACACCCCTGGAGTGTGCCATTTCCTATAGTGAACGTGTCTGTAAGTGAACCATTAATGTCAATGCGGGCCTTCGGGTTTTTGTATAATTTCATTATGGTTAGAACTATCTGATGCGGGAATCTGAACCCCAACAGCGTTTCTTCTAGATAAGTCCAGTACACCCTATCGAAGGCCTTTTCAGCATCCGTACCTAGTAAGACCATAGGGAGTTTACTCCTTTTCGCATGTTGCATAAGGTGTATAACCTTGTATGCATTGTCTCTCCCCTCTCCCCCCCACAAAACCTGTTTGATTTAGAGAAATTACCGTCGGCAAAGTCTTTTTAATCTACAGGCCAGCATGCATGCAAATAGCTTCAGATCGACATTAGGTAACAATATTGGCCTGTAGCTACTGCACTGTTCCTGATCTTTGCCTTCTTTATATATTAATGATATTTTAGCTTCCAAAGCTTGGGCAGGAAACTGATCCCTGGCCATTATGGAGTTACACATTCCCAACAGGTGCAAGTTGAGGATTAGGGAGAAGGTCTTATAGTAAGTTATTGGTAGGCCATCTGGTCCAGGTGTTTTCCCTTTTGGGCTCTTCCACAGGGCAGACCGAAGCTCGTCCATCTGAAACAGCCTAGTTAGTTGAGACTGCTGTGTTTCAGACAATTGAGGTAACTTCAGTTGGGCTAAAAATCTCACAATTGCCTCTTTCCTTTTCTGTTGTTCTACACTTGATTCTTTCGAGCGTATGTTATATAGTTGCTTGTAATATTTTAGGAACTCCAACTTTATTTGCGCATAATTTTGAGTGCTTAGTCCTCCTGACTTTTTGATTGAGTGTATATATGTGCGGTTTTGGCGCTTTCTTATGCTTGAGAGCATAAATTTAGTAGCTTTGTCTCCATGCACAAACATTTTGTTTCGCTATGAGGCATACCATTTTGCTGATTTTTTGTTTAAAAAATCTTTCATCTGTTGTCTTTTTTTGGTTAGCGCGTTCAGCCATTTTGTATCTGGTTGTTTCTTATGTAGGGTCTCTAATTCAAATATCTCCTCGTATAGAGTGTTTATTTTGTGTTGCCTCTTCTTATTTAGGTACAAAGTGATTGAGATTAGTTCTCCTCTTATTACTGATTTCTGCGCTTCCCATAAAATAGGGACTGAAACCTCTTCTGTGTTATTTTGTGCAAAGTATTGTTCAAGTGTTTTGGATATGTGGGTACGTATTTCTGGGTCAGTCAGGATTGACTCATTGAGTCGCCATGTTCTTGCATGGGAAAAAGGCTTGGGCAGCGTCATTTGGAGTGTAACTATAGAGTGGTCCGAGTGAACGTTTTGGAAGTATTTTTGAGGTCTGGGCGTTAGGGAGTAATCTCCTCGGAATTAGTATATAGTCCAGTCTATGATAAGTCTTGTGGGGATGGGAGTAGAAGGTGAAGTCTTTGTCGCTAGGCTGTAAGTACCTCCAAACATCTATCATCTGCATTGACCTAATTTTTGTTTTAATCCTAATCAGATCTCGTAGAGATATTGAGCTTTTCTTTTTTGTGGTATCTATTTGGGGGTCTAATGCTACATTTAGGTCTCCCCCTATAACCAGTGTCCCTTCCCTAAATTCTTCTATTTTTCTAAAGGTTGTCAATAGCACTTCAAGTGTTTCTTATTCGGGGCATAAAGGCTACAGATAGTGTACTTGTTCCCCGCCAAAAGTCCCTGAACAAATACATATCTCCCATTTGAATCCGCTTTTATATCATGTATTTGAAATGGAATTCCTTTCGCTATCGCCACCGAAGTGCCCCTAGAGCCCATTTGTGTAGTTGTAGCGTGGTACCATGAGTTGTAATGCAACTGTTCAAAGTAAGGGAGTTTCTCTGATTTAAGGTGTGTTTCCTGGACCATCAAAATATCTACTTTTTGTCTGTTGAGCATGTCTAATGTTCGTCATCTAGTAATCGGCGAATTTAGGCCATTTGCATTGAGGGAGGCGAAAGTAAATACCTTGTTATGGATAGCCATAGGGTTGAAAGGTTTGGCGGGTGAATCTTCTCTGGAGCAGTAACGGCTTATGACTCAGGCGCTTCTAGATGCCAGATCTTGGGTAGAGGGTGGGGAGGGGAGAGAGACAGGAAATACAGAATAGGTCGGAAGAAAGAAGAAGATATAATATGGTGAGATTCGTGTATAACACATCAAACAAAAAAATACATTTAACAGTTCTACTGAACTTGATCATTGTTCTTGTAGGCTTTTGAGGGAGATTTTCTCCAAGGCTCAGAGCTCAATGGGGCGAACCTAATTTAGCATAACATTGATGCTGTAATGACAGTCATCGCA
Source organism: Dendrobates tinctorius (assembly GCF_039654945.1). NCBI lineage: Eukaryota > Metazoa > Chordata > Amphibia > Anura > Dendrobatidae > Dendrobates > Dendrobates tinctorius. The sequence goes on from NW_027361684.1 coordinate 62,367,634, forward strand.
ACTAGGCAATGGCAATGGTCACAGATCCAAAAATTTCAGTCATAGAGTATCATAAACACAGGGAAAGTCCACAGTGGAACAGCAGATCAACAAGGGGCCCGATTGTTCATGTCGCCCCTTCATCTCCCTTTGAGCTTGGGGACTTTGCAAGTTTCTTCTTTTGTTTCTGAAGTTTTGGACTCCCCACCAGTTGCCACGGCGCTGGGATTGGCAGGTGTTGATAATTTGAGGTGGAATGAAACGTCTCTAGGTCCAGATACAGCTCCAGGGAGATGTCCAGGGTCTTGCAGATTTCTTTAATGTCCGGGGATGATCTGGCTTGAAGTTTTTTGTCTCCCGCTGTTATATAGATATAGATGTGATAGGGCTTCTGTGAATGGTTTAAGGATATTGCGTTTTTGAGTGTCGTGGCTGACAAGTCTTGGAAAAGTCTTATCTGCGAGCCTTCATATAAAATTTCCTGTGTTTCGCAGGCTCTGCGAAGAATCAAATGGTTCACCCGGTAGTCAAGGAAACGGCACAGCACATCTCTTGGGGGTTCTCCTTGTTTGGGTCTGGGACGCAAAGATCTTTGCACTCTTATAAGTTCAATTTCTTTGGGGTTGTCATCCAATAGAAGATCAGAAAAGATCTTTATTGAAACCTTGGATAGCGCCTCATTAGCCACGGATTCCGGAAGCCCTTTTATGCGAATGTTGTTCCTTTGCTCGCGGTCTTCTAGCGTTGTTTGGATCGTATGAATCTGGCTTTCATGCTCGCTAAGGCAGTCATAAAGGGCGTTGGTATGCTGTGTCAGGGTTGTCTGATAATTTTCAACCACTTCAAGCCTGTGGCCTTGTTGTGAGATGTCTTGCTTTATTTCAGCCAGTTCTCTTCCGATAGGTTCCAAAGCTTTTGAGAGGATCCTTTTAATAAATGAGTGGGTCACCAGGGTGTCTTTCGTGGTTCCCCCTCTATCTGAATCACTCTCCAGATCTGTTTCTGAGTCATCTTCCTTTTGAGAGTCTGTTAGCCATGAAGGTTTAATAGGGTCCAGGAAAGAGGCTTGCTTCTTCAAAAATTTGTCTACATCCGCTTGTGTTAGGGATTTTGTGGCTACAGTAGTGCTTTTCAGAGTTTTTACTGTGGTTTTTCCCATAGTTCTTGTTGCTAGGCTCTGAGAATTAATTTATGTTGATATAGCGTTAATTTCCCTCCACCAACAATCAATGGAGTTAGGAGAGCATGTCAGGTATTGATTCTATGTAAGAGAATTGAGCCTTCCTGTGTCATTTAGAGGAGATATTTAGTGACTCTTAAATCGGATCAGTCCAGTACGAGATTGTTCTGTTGTTCGTCACTATTTTGCGTTGTCTAATATTAGGTCAGGAGAAAAGACTTATCAGGTTTTTTTTTCCAGCTATTTCAACTGAGAATTAGATCAATATTTTCCTCTGATGGCCACCAGGTGTCACTCTCTCCTCCCTCTAAAATCTACTGTTGTCAGAGGGTTAGAAAATGTGTTTCCCTTTTATTCCACTTCTCTCTCTCTCTGCCTCTCTCAACGGTGGCAAAAAGACTGCTGTGCGTCTGATATTTTGCACAAGTTTCACCCTCTGGCCCCAATGTTGACATTAATGGTGCCGGATTGTAAGTGCAGGGGAGGGAAGATAATAGATATGTCGCTGTCTCTCTGGGGTAGAAAGGAGGGGGGTACAGTCATAGCCTCTTTCACTTAACTCAGCAGAGTCCCCTCTCAGGCTCTATCTCCTCTAGTTCCTCCTCCAACACTGCGGTATCCGGGGGAATATGGCATCCACCTGGGCTCAGAAAAGGGCGCAAAGTTTTCCCGCCAGCTCCCTGTTACCGGCCACCCCGTCCCCGCTCCAACAGAACAGTCCACCCAGAGAAGGCCTCAGCCGCACAGAGACAGGCGCTCACCGTCCAGCTTCAGCAGTCCTGGTCTCCGCTCAGCGCGTGCTAGCAGGGAGGAAGAGAGAGGCGCCCGCAGGTAGGCAGGCAGGCCCGTCACCCCCCATGCATTCCCGCCTGGTGTCTAGGGAGGAGGGGGCAGTGGGCAGCAGGGGATCTTACTCGCCCGAATCCAGGCAGCTCGTGAGAGAAGGCCCAGGGGCTCGGTACCTCTGTAGGAAAGGCTGTTCCCGCTCCAGATCTCTGAACTTGTTGACAAGGTGCCCTCCAACTCCCCCTGTTCGGGTCTCCACAGGCTGCTCCACACCGCTTCTCAAAGCAACAGAAAAGGCACTCAATTTTTCCTCCCTTCGCCTTGTAACTGTGCCAGATAGTATTGAGAGTGATCCGCCCTCTTCTGCAATATTTCTGGTAGCCTGGGTCTTGTTTTCCCTCAGGTTTATCTCAATTTTATCAGGAGCTCCTGTTAGACACGTCTTGTCTCCTGAGTCGTTAGGCCATGCCCCCAATCATATTTATATTCTTAACCTTTCAATACAGTAGTAATAATAATAATAATAATACATTTTATTTCTATAGCGACGATATATTCCGCAGTACTTTACAGAGGGGACATGTACAGATGATAGACATTACAGCATAACAATCACAGAGATCATAACAGATACCAAGAGGAATGAGGGCCTTGCTCGCAAGCTTACAATCTATGAGGGAAAAGGTAGACACGAAAGGAGGGTGGTAACAATTGCCCTGATTGTATGGACCAGCCATAATGTTAAGTGTGTAACAGTACAGACACAGAGGGCTAATGGATGCATAAAGCATGTGGGAACATGATGCGGGGAACCTGGTTATGGTAAAACTTTTGGCTGTACCACACAGGGATAGATTAGGTTAATTTGTTGAGACGGTAAGCAAGTCTGAATAAATGCGTTTTCAGGGCATGCTTAAAATTGTGGGGATTGGGGACTAATCATATTGACTTGGGAAGTGCATTCCAAAGAATAGGCACAGCACATGTATAGTCTTGGAGACGGGTGTGGGAGGTTCTGATTATTGAGGATGCTAACCTCAGGTCATCAGCAGAACGGAGGGTGCGGGTAGGGTGGTATACTGAAACAAAGGAGGAGATATAGGGTGGTGCTGAGCCATGGAGAGCTTTGTGGGTGAGGGTAATAAGTTTGTACTGGATTCTGGAGTGGATGGGTAGCCAGTGTAATGACTTGCACAAGGTAGCGGCATCGGTATAACGATTGGCGAGGAATATGATCCTGGCTGCAGCATTCAAGACAGATTGGAGGGGGGAGAGTTTGGTAAGAGGGAGACAGATTAGAAGAGAGTTATAATACAGTATATTTTCCAGATGAGCATTCAAGATAGTTTAATAGGTTTTTGACATTTCTTAAATGATTTAACTCTAGCTAATAAAGTAGTATAGCATAGTTATTTTTACATTAGCATTATTTTGCCATATGAGTTTTTTCAAACAACTTTATTGGAAAGCAATTTGCCAAAAAAATTATGACATTAGTTGATTAGCTGTCAAAAATATGAAAATAGTTGTAAAATTGAAATATTAACCAGCCTACATCTAAGGTAACAGTATAGTATAATGAGAATAGTATGAAATCTATTAAACATATGATACCAGATAGTATATGAAAGCACTAACTTGAAGGGGATGTCCTGTAAAATCAAGAATTTATTTGTTCAAATGATAGATGATAACATATTAATGTGTTGTGGACCAATTGCAGTGATTGACAAAATAAATTTTTATCTCCTGTGGTGCTCTTTTGTCGCTCAATGGAATAGAGTTACAGTGAACATTCCCGACTGATGCGCCATTCATTCTCCATGGGGCTGTCACAAAAAGCAGAGCACTGCACTTGGCAGCCTTATCGGGGGTGAATGGTCTATTAGTCTAGTATGCACACTGCAACTTCATTTTAACATCTAGAAATGTGCCCTGTTGTGCCAATCATTGGGAGTACCAGAAGTCAGACCCTCACAAACAACAAGTAATCACTGGAGATGAGTGAATCACATGCTGGTCCATACTCAAAGTCAGTGCTCTCTGACCTTGGGCAGGAGCTATTCAAATTTCCTCAGCTTCCAGGTTCATATAGCCTATTATCATGTCAATAAGACACTGACCTGGACCGTGGACTGAGCTTTGCAAAAATAATATCTTCATTTTTAGATATGGATAGGTGATAGTTTAATTTTTCTGGAAAACCGTCTTAAGGCATCTATGGGAAAAAGTAACAATTGACACCTTATAGACTACTTTAAATCAGAATATTGTAAGTGGCTATTCATAATTAATCACTAAAAATGTAAATATGTATGATAATTCATGATATGTACTTCTAGCTTTAAGAAAATAAAAAATTGATTATGAAAAGCAGAAAAACTTATATAAAAGATAACAATCTAAAAAGAAGATAGTACAAATGGACTATGACTTGTTGAATTATTTTTCATTTCATTTGTGGTTGAAACAGCAATTTATGAGAATTTCTAAACTATTATAAATAATACAGTAAATGGTAAAATTTATTCTATCACTTCTGTGACCTTAAGATACATATTTCTTATAAATGTTTGTATACATTTTTGCACCAAAGAGTGAATTTAGATTTTTTTATATTTGCTTTATATGTTATTTTCACAAATATGTAGCACAAAGTGAAAAATGTATTTTCTTTCAAAGACAACATCGAGTTGAAATAATGTGTGCTACATCTGAAAGCTGCATATTGTCATTGAAAAAGTGGCATGCACCGATTTATTTTTAAAGAGGTCAAGCAGGAGCTTAACAACTGATATACATAATCCTTTTGATTAGCATTGTAGGAAAGTATGACAAAAGGATTACAGCACTTTATTTCATGAAACATTGAAATGAGGCAGATCTAACTGCCCATTTTAAACTGATGCTTAATGGCCTGGGGGTGTTTGAATCTCAGTACTCAATGACTAAACTATCATCACAGCTCAGTCAAGCACTTTACAGATTCCCTAATGAACCAGAAGGAAAAAAATACTCATCCTTCAAGGCAAAAAAGATCATGGAATACTTTTATATATAAATAGCATTCAAGTGTGTAGTGGTCTTATTCCTCGGCCCTTAAAAGACAGAATGCAACTGGGAAATAATTATCATTAAATTAGGTCAGTTTTGAACCTTTTAAGATTATTCATTTTTTTCCTTCTCTTAGATTTCATTTTTTTTCAAAGATGTTCTAATGTTTTAATGTTTTATTTGGAAGAATGAAAAATGCTTCACACTTTTTAAATAAGAGAAAAAAATGGAATGCAAATTTAAAAAAGAAAAAAAGCCAAGTGAGAACATAAAATAGACATATGTGAACATATTGTACAGTTATATAAATACTCAAGTGTTGAACCCAACCCATGTAAGGAGTGGCACTGCGGTAGACTTTACTTATTCAGTTGCATTATTTATTTGACATACAAATAGCCAGTTTGAAAGCTTTTAATGTGTAGGATTTATATCCCTGGGATTTTTGGGTAGCACATATGCTAATATGACTGTTATTCAGCCTAAGCAGGCAAAATTACCATGTGTTTTTAATCTGTGCGCACTTCTTTGGTTATGCATTGTCAATTTTATACTTTAAAATCCTTATCATGTAAAAAGAGGAAACTATACAGTAGTAAAATGGAAAAGAAGAAAAGCACCAATCAGCACATACTAAACAGTTGACTAAATTACAGTCTTAAAAGCAAATGGTAAAGCTGGAGAGACAAAATGGCAAAGAGGGTCTTATCTGATAGCAAAGTTGGATAAGTTATTTTAGGTATGCTCACATGATAGGGTTGTGACAGTCACAAACCCTAGAGAACTAAAGGCCCTGTCACACTAAACAATATCGTTAGCAATATTGCTGTAATGTCACTGTTTTTGTGACATAGCAGCGATATTGCTAGGGATATCGCTGTGTGTGATACTTACCACCGACGGGCTCCCTCGTTGATTATCGCTGGTCGCGCGAGAACGTCCTGGACCGTTTTTCGTCATCAGCTTCCTGCTGGGCTTTCTGTGGCACCAACGAGCGACACGTGAATGCGGGCGGGAGGACGTCAGGATTGCCTCGTCTGACAGGTAAGTAGCGACCCCCGACCGCTGCTATGTCGCTGGTGAGATCTGCCTGTGTGGCAGCACACTAGCGACCACTTAGCGATGCACCAGCGATCCTGACCGCATCAAATCGCTGGTCGGGATCGATGGTGCATCGCTAAGTGTGACAGTACCTTAAGTAAAAGCTGCAGCAGGACCACCAAGGAGATATGATGCAATGAATGAGGAATATGGTGGTTCAAAGTCCGCGCTGCCCAAGGTTTCAAAAATGCAATCACACACGGAGGGGAAACATGAATGTGATTTATTGTGTCAGCATGTTTCAAGGTTCCCAAGTCTTCATCAGGACAAAATCGTTGTGGTTTGGTCCTGATGAACAGGTTTGGAAACCATGTAATGCATTGACACAATAAACCGCATTCACGCTTCATGTCCGTGTGTGATCGCATTTTTGGAATCCTTAGGCAGCTCGGACTTTGAACCACCATATTCCTCATTCATTGTAAAATACAGTCTTAACACTTTTATTCTACGTTCTGTCTAAACTAAAAGATCATTGAAAGTAAACTACTTTTTTACATAGATAACATGCATGAACTGCATAACTATATAACTAACAAATGATCTAATTGTGTTTTCAGTGTAAAGCCCCCATTATACACTGCGATATCGCTAGCAATATCGCTGTAAAGTCACCGATTTTGTGACGTTGCAGCGATATTGCTAGCTATATCGCTGCATGTGATACTTACCTCCGACCGGCTCCCCCGCTGGTAATCGCTGATCGCGCGAGAAGCTGCTGGACCATTCCTCATCGTCCACTTCCTGCGGCGCTTCCTGCTGTGACAACAAGCGACGCATGGAGCCGGGCGGGAGGACGCAGGATCGCCGCGTCTGACAGGTAAGTAGCGATCCCCGTCCCCTGCGATGTCGCTGGTGAGATCTGCCTGTGTGGCAGCTCACTAGCGACCACCCAGCGATTCACCAGCGATCCTGACCGCGTCATATCGCTGGTCGGGATCGCTGGTGAGTCACTAGGTGTAACGGTACCCTAAGGTATAAACTATTATTGACAATGTGATCAGTCATTAAAAGAATTTAGCAACTTGGACAATACCTTTCTTAGGCAATCATCTGAAATGTGAGAAGAAAACCAGGAGCAAGTTTATAATTTCCTTGCCGTACTAACCCATGAAAAATGAAGGTTTTTAAGAAATTCTGTCATTTATCGCTGTGCCAGGTTCACTCAGGTATAAGATGGCTTTTGTAGATGATTTCTTGTCTGGTTTATATATGAAAACCATAACTGAGAGGCTCCATCTCATTAATAAAAATAGTGCCTTTCATGATTTTTTACATTTTACTAGCTAAATACTAAGATGGTAGTTGAAGCATTGGGTAACTTTTTTGTGATAGTCCTGTTTATTACCAAGATACTAGCTTGCAAAGTTTATATGTAAATTTCCCTTTAAACAACGTGGGCAGTAACCAGAGACCTAAAAAGGGAGTATACTTTTTCACCTGTGTAATGCTGACCAATCATAAACAGAAGTCAACACAGAGATGGAAAAATACAAAATATACCCCCAGAAAAGGTCAAAACAATGAATTTCAGCATGACTTTGCTGAAATATCAAATTGTTCAGCAGATCTGCCAATAAAAATTCAGGCTGATGGTTATGTCCTGCAAATGTTGATGGGCTAAGAGGAAAGCTGTTGGAAAATTGTTTTTCTAAAAGGCTATGTTAACATAACATTTTAGTCAAAATTTGGGCACCAGAGGGCCCCAATCACCTGACAGATCTTGAATGAGTGTCTCATTAAGCTATGTTATTGCATTCCCTGACATATTTTTCACTGTATAAGCTAGCATAATCTATTCCACTTTGTATACAGCAGCATCCTGCAAAAATACATATACTGCGCACTTTACATGTTTTCTTCATCTTTGGAGCATATAAACATTGTATTCTACCGTGCATTTAAATTCCAAACAAATTCCTCTGACACAAGACTAAAACATGAGGTCCACAATCCCTGTTATGGAACATAGTTATTCTCGAAAATCATTTTTTTAAGATTTGCTCAGTTCAAATTCAGCAAAATTGCATTTTGCTATCATTTTACTGATTTATAGAGGGCAGTGAACAGGATTAAAAAAATGAAATAAAATAATTCTCACCTTGCTTTTGGCCTGTCTCCTGCTCACCAATTGGTCCACTGTGCAGTTCCATCTCGCTTTTCCTTCACTCATTCAAGGCATGTGATGCCATCTTCCAACATCTTAACTCCATGTTGGGGATGGTGGAACTAAGTTGAGCTATTATGACACGGTGTATTTAACACTAGGACTACTGGACTCGTGACCCCGCCTAGAACTACTGAAAGGAGTCATTTTGACTCCTTGCTTGTTTTCGTTTATTTTTAGAGTTTCATTTGTGGTTATTTATTAATAATTATATTTTTTGTAATGTATTATTATTGTGAGATCCAACAGTAATGCTTTTGATTGTTTTTTTTCTGCTTTTCTTATTTTTCTACAGAAAATAACAATAATTATAATAGACGTTTTTCAAACATTTTTTTTTATTCAAGTGCACACATATAAACAACAACTGAAGAACAAAAAGCAGAGAAAATGTAGGTGGAGGAGCATAAAAATGAAAATATGGCGCAGAATTCACCTTCTAAACATTTGGTGTTTCGCATTTTAGGCATTGCCTTTGATTTATGGCAGTACATTGCCCACACAAAGACTTACCACAAGTCTTACAATTGCCGACAGATCTATTTTTCTTGCACTTTTCTTTGATCTGGCAAAATTTTGTTTGAACCATCACTTCTGAGCATGTAGAAACTTGGGACGTGGAACCCTTTTCCCTATCTGTGACATAAGGACCACTCAACTCTCTCACAAGCGTTTGCAAAAATGCCTTGCGTGACATTTTTTGGTGGGTAATCTCCTTGAATATTATCCATGCATTTATACCCGCAAAGTCTAAGGCATTTTCAAATGCATGAACAGGCCATCTCCTTGTGCATGTTCGTGTGGTATATTTTCGTGCCATCTGATCCACTACATCTACTCCATATTTTGTTTCATTGTAAAACTTTACCGTTTCTGGAGTTTTTTTAGCGGAATCAGACGCAACAACAACATCTGGATGGACGGAACTCAAAATGACAACATTTTTGTTGGGCTTTCCTTGATATACTGTAAGTGTAAAATTGTCTTCATTTCTAAACACTTTAGTGTTGTACAATTCCTCTTTCATGGATTTTATTTCTTTAGGCACTTCTCGCCTTATCTTGTTCAGTGTTCCCACGATGGTTGTTCCTTTGCTTTTTAGCTGTTTAGCTAATTTTACTGAAGTAAAATAATTATCGGTTGTAACATTGCGACCTTTTTTCAAAAACGGGTCCAATAACTTCATTACCACATGGTCAGCTAAACGGTCCTCAGCACTTCGTGTGTCATCTTTTGCCTAGATAAGGGAAGCCATTTGCCAGATATTTGCTCTCCTTATCAACAGCTAGCCAATATTTGTGGCCATATTTATCTGGTTTGGAAGGCATGTACTGCGTGAATGGACACCTAGTTTTGCTTGGGAAAAGTTGCTCATCCACCGTTATGTATGGGCCAGGTTTGTGACACGCAATACAATTTTCAATAAACCTGTCCCACACAGTAGAAAATAGAGCAAACTTGTCCATTTGCAGTCTCTCCGATTGAGTAGATTTCTCATCAAATCTGATAAGATAAGAGCCTAGAGTAAACAAGCTATTTTGTTCAGTATTACACAGTAATACAAGCAGGTAGAACACAAGGAAAATGTGAAAAGTTGACATGTAAATTGAACTACATCTATATGAACATCAGGGTAAATAAGACAGAGTGAAAAAATTATGCACAAAACTTTATAGCAACATTTAGTGACAAAAGGACCTCAAAATATAGTAGGGAGTCAAAATGACTCCCTTCAGTAGTTCTTGGTAAATTTTGAAAAAAACGCACAAATTTTTCACCAAAATTATTTATTCTCACAAAATCTTTTTTCACATCATATTTGAGGAAAAGTCACCGAGTTTCAAGCCGGAATTCTGAAAAATGTAGTCACAGAAGAGAAATAAAAAACGAAAGGAGTCAAAATGACTCCATCAGTAGTTCTAGTGTTAAAAGATTAGGCAAGAAAAAATAGTTGTAGAGTGTTTTTATAGACTGTGATTATTTTTTGCCACTGGGATCTTGAGAAACCTTTGTGGTTTTTTCCTTTAGCATTTTTTTATATTTTAGAAAACCTATTTCAATGTGTTGCAAATGCTGCTTATATCAGCAAACTTTTGAAAGTTTGAAACAGACATTAAAAATGACACCTATTGTAATAAAACATCATTAAACCTATAGGAGATTTTCCATATCATCTTCAGTTAAAAAAAGTCAGAGCATGGTCTCAAAATTGAAATAAATCTTTTAAAAAAAAAGATAAAAGAGTTTTAGATATAGATAAACACTGACGCTCTACGTATGGGATCTAAAATGTGTACAGAAGCTGGGGATAGGTTGCTAAAAAGAGGCACAGGTGATTGGGGACAGGTTCTGTGCGTGCCTGTCACAAGCTAGGTATAGAAAGACAATAATAATAATCACAGCTCTAAATGTTTGAGAATAGTAAGAGTGAACTTACTCTTGGTATCGTTGGTGATGTAATGGACTATGGATCCAGGTGGTTTGCAAGTAGAAAAATGTAGGTCCAACGGATTTATGGTGTGAATCACCCACTAGAGGAAAAAAATACAATTATGGGTCTATAAGAAAATGGGTGTACTTACTTGATTTATAGTGCACCAAGAGATCATATACGATGCACTAGTGGGAAGTGCAGTAATCAGAGGTGGTGCTCTAATTGAAGTCCATGCAGATGAATGATTCCACTAGATGAATTGTGAGTGAATTAATGTTAATATTAGAATATAAATAGGAATAAATATTACTCTTTTATTGCACTCACTGGTGATTAAACTTGTTAGATGTGCTCTGAAAACCGGTGGTATTCATATACCGTAAAGCTGGTACATGGTAAGAATTGTTCTCATGAAAATATTGTCACCAGTTGCTGAAGAGCACAGGGATTGGGAGAGCTTGGCTTGTGCTTCTGATGATGAAACTCACTAGAATAAATAGTTCAGTGTATGCACTCCTTTGGGTAGATGGTGTGGATATAACAAGGATATCTGAATAAACATAAATGTGTCAATTGTACACACTGTTTACACCATTGGTGGTATGGCATATGAAGATCCTTGTAGAGTGATTGGTGTGTAGACAAAGCGGGTGTCATACACAGAGACTCCTGATAGCTGCGCTAGCTGCTAAGAAGCAAGCGAATGCCGGATCCTCACGTGCCCTGGCTGGAAGCAACGCTGAGGTCTGGGCGGAGAAAAAAGAGGGTGGAGCTAGAGTGATGTCTCTAAGCTGATAAGACAGGTGTGCAGGGAGAACACTTTGCATGAAATGATCTTGCTTCCGGCCGGGGCACGCGAGGATCCGGCATTTTCCTGCTGCTTAGCAGCCAGCGCAGATATCAGGAGTCTCTTTCTCCACTATCATCCTGTTCTGGTGATATGGACATTTGGTGTTTGTCATTGCCAGAAGAAACAAGTGGAGGATCAGATCAGCAGCTCAAGCCAAGTGGTGTATCTATCAGTAGGTGAGTATACTGTTCACCTCATTGTCCTCAATGCATATAATTATTAACACATTTTCATATTCCTTTTATTGTTTCCTGTTCACTCTTTTCATAAAGTCAAATTTTACTAGAGCAAGAGGGCAACATTATAATGTCCTCAAGTTACCACACATCAATATTTGCTTTTAGAAAACAAAGAAATGAAGGTTATTCTTTCTATCAAACAAAAATTAAATCAAAGATGTAGCATTTTTTTAACTGGACACTCAAAGCTCAATACTGCAAGATACCATATCCTGATGCAGTATTAAAGTGAAGCAGCTACAATTATTTAATATCCCAAACTATATGTGGATTTAACTCTTTCAATGATAAGTCCAGCAATATCTTTACAAAGTTAGTTTATTCATCCATTATTAAGAAATCAACATTTGAACTGGATTGCAAATTATGCTAAAAGACTATGGTAGATCTGAAGCCTTTGTCACTCCAGCTCTATTCCTTGCCCAGTGCTGCCTCCTCCTGCTTGACTGACAGTCTCTATTATTTACAATTTTATGCAAAAGGGTCATCAGTTAAGTAGGAAGAGCTTGGGTGGGCAGAAAATAGAGCTGAATTGACAGATACTTTCAATATAAAATAGTTATTCTGTCTCATTTCTATATCAATTCAAATGCTGATTTCTCAGTAACAGAGTGACACATCGGCCATGTTAAGCTATTGAAAGACTTATCATGTAAAGAGTTTAAGTGTTAAAATACTGCTTACATATTCCTTTGAAGCTTTAAAGTGCACCTGTCAGTAGCTTGCTTCTTGTCATCCACAAGAAGCAAGCAGGAGGGTGACGATCATAAGAAGATGGGAGGTGCCAGACCAAGACCTGCAACATCCATTGGACCAGATCACCCTGCAGGTAAGTATAATAAAACTTATTTTTCAGTTCTTCCAGGTCAGGTTTGGGGATTGCATAGAGCTGTCAATAAGATCTGAAAGGTGATGGCCACATCTTATATTGGCCAAACTGCTGACAGGTGCACTTTAAGTTACAGTAAAAAGAGAAAGCTACTGACCAAACACTGGGATCACCACAATGAATCACCAAATATATAAATTTTATTAAATTTCAGACAGACCAAAACACAATTTAAAAACATTAAAAAGTCACTCCATGACAATCACAGTAGACCCATGGGGTTAATAATGTAACCCTGTAAGACTCCCCTGTCACATTTGTACAGTATAGGTAAATACAAACAACTGGACAATATATTAAATAAATGACAAGATCATATTCTGTCCAAAATATCATATACATATACATATAAATAGAACCCAAATGGGAACACTATGAGACCGGAATAATTAGGCTGCTATATAATGAAAAAATGCACCAATAATCAAATTTCCCTATAGGTCAGAGAAAAGATATAGTATGGAGGTAAAAAACACAAAGTGCATCTGAGTCCTGATAACCTTAGCTCACAACCAGGTGACCATCCCCCAAAGTAGCGCATACAATAAGCGCTAAATGCATAGCAGCTATACCATACCAAAGATAGGGGGAGCCTGTGGAAATACCCGATGCGTGTCGCTACTGCAAGGTAGCTTCGTCCCGGGCTGAGACAGAAATTTGATTATTGGTGCATTTTTTCATTATATAGCAGCCTAATTATTCCGGTCTCATAGTGTTCCCATTTGGGTTCTATTTATATGTATATGTATATGATATTTTGGACAGAATATGATCTTGTCATTTATTTAATATATTGATCAGTTATTTGTCTTTACCTATACTGTACAAATGTGACAGGGGAGTCTTACAAGGTTACATTATTAACCCCATGGGTCTACTGTGATTGTCATGGAGTGACATTTTAATGTTTTTAAATTGTGTTTTCGTCTGTCTGAAATTTAATAAAATTTATATATTTGGTGATTCATTGTGGTGATCCCAGTGTTTGGTCAGTAGCTTTCTCTTTTTTACTGTATCATTTACTTGTACTGACTATTGGTGCATCCCCGTATTTATTGTTGGTAGTGCCCTCCTTATCTTTGCTAGGTGCACTTTAAGTTCCAATTTTCTGCATAATGGTACTGTAATGTTTTTTCTGCATCACGGCATTGTGTGTCATGTCAGAAGGTTAAATATGGGTCTCTCAATATAAAACTGTTTTTTTCCCCATCTGAGAGCAGCATAATGGGGCATATACCCTGACTGCAGTGCTGGCTTACTAGGCTGCAAGTTTTTTTTTTTTAAACATTCTGTTTTATCAACAGGAGATTATCACTAGGAGGACAAGTCAGCCATCAGCAAGGTCACCCTCAATACCCATAATCTCTTTCTTTTCCAGAACCACTATTGTTTGCTAGATTCCTGCTCATGTATTTTGTAGACAGATAGCTGTCAATCAATAATGTTAGCAGGGTTACACAGAGCTTATCATTGAGAGAACTGACGGAGCTGGAGCACAAAACCAACACATCGTTAAAAGTACATCAGTAGGACCTCTAAGTGACACATTTCTGGAAATAGATTCTCTGCACCATTATTATTCTTTTCCCAGTTTGGGAAGCAAATAATTGGTGACAGATTCCCTTTAACATGTCTTGTACATGCTCTGCATCCTTAGCTTAGCTAAACAAATGAGGAAATGCTGTGATTCAGAGGAGAGGGGTACTGCCTTACATTCAGTTTACATACACTGTGTTCCAAATTATTCTGAAAAAAATATTTCCTCATATTTTCTCTAAATTACCTATATGAATTGCAGTCATTATTGTCCAGTCATCTAATATTCTAGTATAATTGCAATGTTTTTGAACAAACTGCCTATGAAAACAGTATATTTTTAAAAATAAGAAACACTCAAAATGCATGTTCCAAATTATTATGCACAGCAGAGTTTTCAACCTTTTTATTTTTATTTTGAACAAAAAATGGTCAATTGTGAAATTATAAGCATTATCAGCTTATTACAAAATGAAATCAAACAGTTTTCAAGTCAAAACTTTATTCTAGGTGATGTTACATTTGCACATAGGACCCCTTGTTCGAAAGAAGCTTCTGAACTCTCTCGTCCATTGAATTTGTCAGTTTTTGGATGGTTTGTGCTTCAATTGTTTTGCATGTGGACAGAATACCCTCCCAGAGCTGTTGCTTAGATGTGAACTGCCTCCCGCCATCATAGACACTCCTTTTGATGATGCTCCAGACGTTCTCAATGGGGTTGAGGTCAGGGGAAGATGGTGGCCACACCATAAGTTTGTCCTCCCATAGCAGCCAGAGATGCAGATGTGTTATTTGCAGCATGAGACGGTGCATTATCATGCATGAAAATGATCTTGCTGCGGAAAGCACGGTTCTTCCTCTTGAACCATGGCAGGAAGTGCTGTTTTAGAAACTCCACATAGACTATGGAGTTCATCTTTACCCCTTCAGGGATCCTAAAGGGGCCGACAATCTCTCTCTCCATGATTCCAGCCCAAAACATTACTTCACCTCCTCCTTGTTGGCGCCTTAGCCGTGTTTTCATGGGGTGTCCATCAACCAGCCATCCTCCACTCCATCCATCTGGACCATCGAGCGTTGCACGGCACTCATCGGTAAACAAAACAGTGTGGAAGTCAGTCTTCATGTATCGTTTTGCCCACTGGAGCCGTTTCTGCTTGTCTGCAGTGGATAGAGGTGGTCGACAGGATGGCTTACGCACAGCTGCAAACCTCTGAAGGACCCTGCATCTTGTTGTTCGGGGGACGTTGGAGGCACCAGCAGCTTCAAAATCTTGTCTGCTGCTATGACAAAGCATTTTTGCAGCTGCTCTTTTAACCTGCCGCAATTGCCTGTTGGAAAGAGTCCTCAATTTTTCATTATCAGCATGCACACGTGTGTGCTGGGAATCAGCTACATACTTCTTGAATGTGCGATGATCACGATGAAGTGTCTTGGCAATGTTGATTGTAGTCATGCCTTGACCTAAATACTCCACAATTTGTTGCTTCTCAGCAGCCGACACATCCTTTTTCTTTCCCATTTTGGCAAAAAATTTAGGCTGCTTAATAATGTGGAACAGCCTTCTTAAGTAGTCTTGCCTTTATTTGGACACACCTGCCAAACTAATTTAAACAGGTATCTGCAATTGCTTTCAGTGATATAAAGAGCCCTGACACAGATTACCATCAATGAGTTTAAATGACAAACAAAAAAATTCTAACCTTATCACTCCTAAACTCTTTTTGCATAATAATTTGGAACACAGTTTACTTTAAATAACCCTCAAACATTGTAATCATAAAAAAACATTTTTTGTGGAAAAATAATTATTTTAACATCAACCTCCGAACATCTTTGATTCTCATTGTAACAAAGAAATTGAAAAGATATGATTTCACTAAGATCTTATATAAACCTGTTTTTAATACATATTTATATTATGCCTCTTACTTTTAATGAGACACAGTTGTAAGAGCTTTATGAAGAGTTAAGTATTTTGATAAAGGCCAAAAGGGAAATCTTTTTGCATCTACAAAGCATTGATTCTAGAACAGCGCAATCATTTGGGACTTGCTAAGCAAAATGAAGCATAACACAACTTGTTGATTATACAATTTGCCTATTTCCTTTATTCCATCACTTCATAAGTGCATTTTGTGATATAAATTTATGCTTTTATTATTTTTGAGACTTATTTTAATAATGATATTTATGCCTCAGTCCTATTCCACTTATCCCACCGTATGTGAGCATGGCATTATATGAAAAACCAGCAGAAAAGCGGCAGTGATGTTTACCTGCCCAGGCCTCCAAATAGATGCACTAACAGAATGCAATGGACCCATTTAACACAGGTGCAAAAATGACAATAAGACAACCACTCACAGCCTGCCAATCCATGAAGGGGGTGGTTGTTTGGCATATTAATGCACAAAAAAGTTTATATGCTGCGCTGTTCATACACAGGCGATGCAGAGCATCAGGTTTACAGCCTATTGGTGACACCCATACTTTTAGATTAGGCGGGCTGCCCAGTGCTATCCAAAATGCTTCCCATGTGAACAGACATCACAGTTTACAGAGCCAAATAGGCCCAACTGCACCTTGAAAATTAAAGTTCAAAAAAACATACAAAAATATGTGAGGTATTAGTTGATATTATGGCCAAAATGTACAAGCTCACAACCCACGTCACGGGTCCTCATGCTTGCGAGTCCTACCACTAATTCTATCACTAAGCAGCAAAAAGAGTACTTAAAGATCCTATTCCAATAATCCCACCGTAAGTGAGCACGCCATCACATGAGCAGATGGACTGGTTCTGTAGCTGCTAGCTCAGAGAAGGACAGTGTAATAATCCTTCCCTTTACATTAATAGAACCGCGAGGGCTAAACCATAGATATGTCTAATTTTCTAACTGTATTAAGTTTTTGCAATGCAAATGTAACATATATAGAAAAACTTTCAACAAGCTGCAGCCCCCATAGCAATCTGAGGTAGGTCACGTAAAGGCACATATAGCATAGCCATCTCCTGAGAAAGTATTGTGTGATCATGTTTTCATTTTTCTAAAGCTGGTCATCTAGTACCACTCATCTATGTCATCTAAAAGAAAAGATGAGGAAGGACACATTTATGTACTCATATATGTTATAGCTGTTTATCAGTATATTTCTAATCATCATCAATAAATGTGATAGTATGTTATGCACCCCTTCATGCTCACACTGTGAGAAGCCTATGTGGATAATTTCAGATAATTACATTATATAGGAAAGTCCTAATGCCTACATGAATGACACAGATTTATCCTCATAGACTCATGGAGACTTGTGTAACATCTGAGTTGAGGCAATACCTTTTAAAGCAGCAAAATGTAAAGCCTTAAGACTAATATATGTAATTTATGAAATCTGCTTCTTCAAGAGACTTTATAAAAA
Organism: Dendrobates tinctorius; assembly: GCF_039654945.1. Lineage (NCBI taxonomy): Eukaryota > Metazoa > Chordata > Amphibia > Anura > Dendrobatidae > Dendrobates > Dendrobates tinctorius. The sequence goes on from NW_027361684.1 coordinate 62,385,272, forward strand.
TGGCAAAAATGAAGCACAACATCTATCCACTGGTCAAATTTTGAATTGCAGATCAGCCTTATCCATTTTAATAAACCTGAGATAGAATACAAAACCAAGCTAATTGTTAGGATGATGTTGTTTCAACAGTAAGCTGATTTTTTGCCTATTCTGTCGGGTGTCAATTTCTTCCAGTTCAAAGTGGTTAGGACTGCTCTTTACAGCGATTCTGTGGCTTCTAGTGATGGCACATTGACAGAACACATTCCTCTCTTCCAATCTGCTCAGATGAAGGGTCATCTTTGCTGATATTTTGCTGATTGACAGCTGGCTCCCCTCTGCCTAACTGCAAGGAGCCAAGTGTCAATCAGCATGATGTCAGTAGTGATGAAATGTCAACAGAGCAGCCCAGAAGAAGAGGATTTTCTCTATTGAAGAGAGGTCAAAAGAAGCAATGTAATCATGACTGCTGTGAGAGGCGCTGGGCAAAACAGGCATGTAGTTATCAACTACCTGCCTGTACGTTCTCAGCCTCATAAGCAATAAATGTGAAAGTCCCCAATAACCCCTTTAATATATGACACATTTTGCTCTCCTACATACGTATATGGCATATGGAAATTCCATTTTATGTTATTGTGCTAATATGAGCCTTTTGAAAGAAAAGACAATTCACAGTTTTGGGCTACATCAATAAAAATGATGATCCTTGATCCAATATAAAAAGAATGAAAAGAAGTGTTTTTCATTTATTATTTTTAATAACCAACTCTACCCTATCCTAGTGTATCCTCACCCAACCCCTGTAGACTGTGAGCCCTCGCGGGCAGGGTTATCTCTCCTTCTGTACTTGTGTGTGTCTTGTTTTGCCCATGTTTGTTGTACTTGCCGATATTTGCCCCTTTCACATGTAAAGCGCCATGAAATTAACGGCACTTTTAAAAATGTATAATAATAATAATAATAATTATTCCAAAATGCCTTTCCAAAGCGGACTGTTGGTTTTTACACTTCAGAAAGATGTCCTCCGGCATGGAAACACATTATGGAATGAAAACAGTTTCTTTATATATTGGACCAAGGATCCTCCTTTCGAATAGTGCAGCCCAAAACTGTCAATTGTCTTTTCCTTCAATCATCCTGGTAGAGTTTATCCCCCAGCCACACAACAGCAGCAACCGTTATTGAGCTCTCACATGGGTTGTGCCTACACAACTCACTCAGGTGAGCAGACTACCTTGTTTTAATATATCTTTTTCTGTATATATATATATATAGTGCACTCTTTTTCCCTACAGTGTTTATCTAATGTGAGCCTATTCTCATTTATACTGTAGGTGACATACTGATTGGGTGATTAGGACATGGATAATATATACATCCCAATATGCACATTTAAAAACAAAAATAGGACTCCATGGAATATAAATGGGCTTTGGTTAAAAATCGACTCTCCAGAATGGTGACATTAGAGTCAATAGTGGAAATCCTTCTGGTGACATAAACACAGCATATTAAAGTAATTTACTTGGAAATTGGGAATATTTTCTCTTAAAATTACTCAGCATGTTACAGGACTACAATGAACTAAATTCATTTTCTGGCTGAATACACCAGTAACATAAAACCCTATTTACTCATTTCTAGTTTTGCATGATCTCTTCAGCACGATTCACTATTTACTTTATTGCTATCTGAATGAACCAAGGCTTCTAATTTTCTCTAAATACAGGTGAACACTCCAGTCATTTGTTGCTAATTGTGGAAACTCTTTGTGTATAGTACAAAACTCACTTACAAAGGTAAGTTATAGAGGTTTGTTTTAAAGTCTATAAGTAAACAAGTATCAATACATACCAATGAGACATAATATTGTGCAACAATTAAGTCATGGACTTCAAAACATCTATTAAGAAGACATGGGTGGATCTTTTTAAATTCAAATTTGACAACTTAGGTGATTTTTCCCCAAAAGATCAATATTCGGCTATGAAATTCGCAATACTGGAAAGCTTGTAATTGTTTAGAAACAGCAGATGGAGGTCGCGAAAGAGAGAGAACTTCACAGACCATAAGAGCTTACACTCTACAGATGAGAGAGAGGACAAGCTGAACATAAAAACTTACATTCTAAAGAAGAAAAAGGATCTTGCTGGCCACAAGAGCTCATACTCAACAGGCAAAAGAGTGTGAGAGGACCTTGCTACCAATAAGAGCTTACACTCTACAGTCAAGCGAAGGAGGACTCAGCTGACCATAGGAACTTACACAATACAGGCAAGAGAGGGAGAGAGGACGCTGCTGATCACAAGAGCATACACAGGGACTTACCCAATAACTCTGGAGAAGAAATGTAACTCTGCCATACACACTGTGCTCCGCTGGGAACTGCCAATATGTGATGGCCCAGGTAATGACCCCAGTGTACAAAGTATGATCATTGAAAAGATGCTACAGGGTATTACAGGGAAGCTCACACATCAACATAAAATGACATTAGCCTGCTCTGTGATGCTCCAGCAGCATAGGATATGATGCCAGGCAAGGCTTTTTTGCAAACAACAAATCAAATCTCAAGATGTCTGAATTTGCATGAAACCACATATTTCAATAAATTGACTCAAACTCGATTCTTGAATCAATCTGTTTATCGCTACTATGAAAGTGTTCTATCGTGTCTGCCACCAACAGATTAGCAGCAGATTCTAGAAGTCCTAAGAATCAAGTATAAATAAATAAATTCTTCTACAATTTACCAAAAAAAGCAAATCTGAATTTTTGAGTATCCAATATGTGCGAATCCAGTAAAAAAGTGGATTATTATGGGCTGGCAGTAGATTAAAAAATGCCACAGCAGATTCCTGCCAGTCGTCTACTTGCTTAACATTGAGTCTTAAGGCCCTTTTACATTTAGCGATGCACCAGCGATCCAACCAGCGATCCGACCCGGTCAGGATCGCTGGTGCATCGCTAAATGATCGCTAGTGAGCTTTCATACAGAAAGATCTCACAGCGATGCAGCAGCGACGCAGCGCACGATACTCACCATTCACACACAGCGATCCTGCGTCCTCCCGCGTCCTCCCGCCCGCGTCCAGCGTCGCTCGTCGTCACAGCAGGAAGTCTCAGCAGGAAGCGCCTGACGAGAAATGGAGCCGGACATTCTCGCGCGATCAGCGATGGACAGCGGGGGAGCCGGTCGCTGGTAAGTATCACACATAGCGATATCGCTAGCAATATCGCTATAACGTCATAAAACCAGTGACGTTTTAGCGATATTGCTAGCGATATCGCTTAGTGTAAAACCCCCTTAAGGCAGTGAAGAGGTTGGAGAAGGTGCTTTAGGAAGCGAGCATTTGGCTGTTGGTAAGTTGCAGCAGTAGGGAAAGGTAAAAGGCAAAGTGAGTATTTTTTTTTTTACTTTTTTTAACCCTTACTTGCATCATCCGTTTACTATGCTTTGTGGTTGTTGTTTTGTCAATAGCAACCAGGTACATTTGATTTGCATCAAATAAATTCAATGACAATAACATTTCCCCAGAAAAATTTGAGTGAATTCAATTTAAAATTTTGACAGATTTGCTTTCAACTTCTGTCAACCACTAATAATTCCTTTAACTTTTGAGGTAGGGTATCCATTTTTTGTCATTGCTTTTCTTGCAAAATCTGAAAATGTTGTAATCCAGCATCAAAGTATAAAATATTTAAAAAATTTATTTGAACTACATTAAGAAGAAAAAGTAAAAACACACAAAGTCAGAACATGTGACAGCCCACACATTTTGCACAGTGGAGTCCTAACTCATATTCCTACGAAGAAGAACATCACTGTCCAAGATACGTAAGGTGTCACATGTCTTGTCTTTGTGTTTTTCTACTTTTACTTTTTTAATGTAATTCAAATAAAGGTTCTTGGGATTTTATAAACCAATGCTGGATTACAATTTTTTCACCTTTTCCTTGTCTACTTGAGGATACTGGCTTTGAAAATCTGTGCACTGGCTCCTTTTCTGAAACCATGGACATTTTGCATTAAAGTTGGTGAGATGATGGCCCCTCTTTTTACATTGTTATTGCTTTTTCTAGCACATTCCACATATGGTCAATAGGATTCAGCTTTTATAAATTTGCATCAACACTTTTAACTATTTGTCATTTCCTTCAAATCACATTTTTTAAACTAATTTTACACTGGTTTTTTTTCCATTATACTGCCACTCATGCCTGAAGAGTTTTTAGAGGTCTGTAGGAAAGACTGCCTTTCACTTGACATATTTATGTATTTGCTTCATTGCCATTTTCTTTGTAAAGGTGCATTACAAGCCCCCAGGGATGTCCGTCTATATTGCTAGCTATTAAGGCATCTAAAAAAAATTGTAAAAATAAATATATGTGCTATCTTTATGACTACAACAATGCATGCAATAATTAAGAAAACTATTTCAAAACGCCATGCCTGCTTTAACATAGGTTGATCTACAGTAAAAGCCCACATTTTGATGTCACATTGGGTTATTCCACATCTGTTCTGTCAGTTACATTTGGATTTTTTGTCTTGCATTTGCATTGTACCTGCAAAGTCTGAAAAGTACAAAAAAGATAAAGAGTGAAATGATTTCTTTCTGTCTTTTACCGATTCACAATGACATGGGTAGGCTATTAAATTAAAATGTTGTCCAACAATGTGTTTCAAAAGGGTTTAGCTTCAGTGGTGTATGCAATGTAGGAAACAGCTATGTGTGCTTTAATTTTCTGTAATCCTATATTAAACATTGTGCTGAAGTCTGTTGAACATTGATAAGCTGTTTTAACACAGCAGATCCTCAGAGACAATGGTGCTTAAATGCCACAAAGACCTTGGTTGGGTTTCGCTATTGTTGATGTGATTTAGATTCATCTTGGCTCTTGCTGTAATGCCAAGATGGCTTGGCTCTGAATTAATATCTGTATTATTGTAATACTTAACTGGCATTTCAGAATATTTTAGTCATCTTACAAAACAAATATGATGGCATGTAACTATTTGAAAGATTATCTTACATGCTTGATTGTCTTAAATTCAAAGGCTTTCGGAAAGGTATAGCAATGGAAAACCTGCAAAAGAAATTGCCAATTTCACCTAGTGCCTGAATGGCATATGCTTCTTTTGCATGCTTCAAATCAGTAATTGTGAGTCTGAATAAGATACAGTGACGGTTTCCTATAACTATCATTTTTAGCTCTAGAGAAAATAAAATGCAAATGTAGTCCATATGGGCACAATAATCTTCATTCCCTCTTACTGTCGTCTCGTAGCTATTCCTGTAAATGAAAAATAGTTATATGAAAAAACCTGTACAGATATAAATATAATACTCGCTAAAGGCAGACAATGGAACATTTCTGCTGTATAGGGAAAAAAAAGAAAAAATAGACAACATGTGAACCTACAGCTAGAATTGAATCTAAATAATTTATATACTGAGATTTCCGTGCATTCCTTAGCAATAGGAAAGGTCCTTTTTTTCTTTTGAATTTGTAACTCATTTATTTGTAGCGTGTGACCCTGAATGCTTTTTACTTTTGATATGTATTTGTAAAGGCTTTCAGAATATTATGGAAAAATACAAGTGCTGACATATGCATATTTTTATGCTACAACTAAATTAACAGCAGGTATAGTGAAATGTTAAAAAACTTTAAATCAATTTATATTTAAATTTTTTATATTACATTGGATATGAATTTATTGTCAGTGCTATAGGTACACATTTTGGTGAAATAAAATGAAAAAAGGGTTCTACATTGTATTGGTCTATCTCACAAATTCCTTCATATTTAAATTAGAATAGTGATAGAATTCGATGAGTGTTGCATGCGGTCCTTTATGCCACATCAAATAATGGAGTTTACAACATAGCCCCAATAGACCCTATAATGAGTAACTGGTGTCCTTAAGGGTTCATTGGTACCTGTTACATGATCAAGAAAAAGCATGGTTGTTTTTGTTTTCAACAGCAGATGTGAACAGAGCCTTTACAAGAATCACTATAAGAATAAGAATGACTTATTGTTAATTGCAACAACTGCTCAGTAACTGCCATCCATAATGATGTTACTATGGAGTATACAGATATTCTGATTCTACTTGGCCTGTTTTATATGTGAAATGAGAAGTAAAGAAATGAAAATGAGGAGATGGAAGTGCTCATATATGCGATACCACAGTAAAAAGTGTAAATTAATAGCAAACAGGTAAATATACTTATCTTGAAGGGGAGATCCAAGTAATTTTCTTTCTAAATCGCTATCTATTAAAAGAGATCCTGTCAGCAGGATTTTGCTAAGTAAACTATAGACACTGTTAGGTTGTGTCATAACAATGGTTAAAATTATGCCTATCTTGATAAAATCTGTCTTGTGGTTGTTTAATTTGTGTTTGCAGTTTTCAGTTAATGACATTTTCATGCTACGGGGCAGACCTGTGGGCGGGGCTCTATTTGGTGCTCTCTTCATATATTCATACTTATGGGCTTATGACAGGTCACTGAACTGTTAGGGTTGGCGGAACGCACTAAATAAAATATAATAAAGTGCATTCGCAACCTGGGGTCCACCATGCAGAGATGTAAAACTGCAGCTCATGTGAACAATGGCGAACTAAAGACAGTGAGCGAACTCCTAAATAGGACTGTGTTAACTCCACGCAGAATGAACAAAATGCACAACACTCAGCTCTGTTAGCTTCACAGAAAGGTAGAACTAAATGGTTGCACTCGCTTTGTAACTGACCCGTGCCAATCGCACACGTGCCTGAAACAAATGCTGAGTCACAAGAAAAATACAAAAACTGATTCTAGCTACAAACACTGTAGACTTCACAGGGGAGCACAGCTCTATGTTTGGAACTTGCCGTGCACATCCACTGTGCTAACCACACACATGTGGGAAACTGATGCTAAGCCTAGCGGGTGAAAAAGCCCTAACTGGCTAAAACTCAGGAGGAAACTAAAAATACATACACATGCATACAGAGTGGTAGAGTATCCACTCACACACACCAACCATAAATGATACTAGTGCACAGGCATGTGCCATTGAGAGCTTTTAATACCTTAAGCTCAAGTCCAGACAGACCGGACCTTGCCTGTGGACCAATCTGAAGCTGCCACGCCATCAGAGCAGCTGACATCCGAGCACCAATGAGAAGGTGTCACATCATGGACATGCTCAGTATTGTGAAATCTGGACTTAGGCTCCAGAGTACAATGCTGCACGTGTATACTAGTAGTCATCATAGGCTTAGCTGGAGAGCCAGCAGCAGCTACACATGCAGTATGAGCCAGAGCATGGTGCTGGGACCGGAGTTTGTGCCGAGCAGTTATGCCAGTGGCTGAGCCTGAATGAGAGACCACAGCACCAGGCATGGCTTGGGATCAATCCCATGCAGCAGAAGAATCACGGCGCCTAACATGAACCTTTGTAACATCTCTCCTATTGTACATACTGCATATAATAATGTTGGCTTAGAAAGAAAAAATAACTTCAGCAAAATGGCACTGAAGGCGGCACCTGTGCAATAGCATCTATCTCTTGTCAACAGATACTACTGTGCAAGTGCCGCTCCTATTTTGCTGAAGCCAATTTTTTTACTCCAGCAAAATAGCAACACCAGCGGTGCTTGCACAGCAGCATCTATACGCAAGCAGTAGATACTACTACCCAAACACCACCGGCCGCATCATTTTGTTTGAGAAAAAAATAACTGCAGCAAAGTGGTGCCGACGGTAGCACTTGCACTGTAGCATTTATTGGTGAGCAATAGATGCTACTGTGCATGCGCCGCCGCCAGCGCCATTTTGCTAAAGTTAAATTTTTTTGAAAGCCAACACCATTATATGCAGTATGGAAAATGGAAGGCTGGTCACTGTAGGTTCAGTGACCTGTCATAAGCCCATAAGTATGAATATGTGAACAGAGCACCAAATAAGGCCCCACCCTTAGGCTACCCATGAGCACAAGAATCTTGTTAACTGAAAACTGCAAATACAGATTAAACAACAACCACAAGATGGATTTCATCAAGCAAGGCATCATTTTATTCAGTGTAACAGTGCCAACTTGACAATGTCTGTAGTTTACCTAGCAAAATCCTGCTGACAGGTTTGCTTTAATTACATTATCTAAGCTATTTATAGTACATTTGCATTAAAAATTCCCTGTCCTCTACTCTATCTTATTTTCTATTTTTCCTAAAATTCTTTATTGATGAGGCTTTTTTTGAGATTACCAGTGCATGCTGGTGCACTCAATCAAAGCTTCATCAAAGGGCAAAGGCTGTGTTCACTGATGCCCATGCACTTTCCTAAAATTAAGCTTTCTGTTGCTGGCTCAAATAAGTAACAATGAGCCTGAAATAAAGTGTACTGTCGGTGCACTATATTCAAATACCTGGCATGCAGAGACTAGTTATGTCAATTGCTGATATGGCTTTGGTCTCTACACTGTGTGTATTCTGACACAGATCTGTTGCTGACTTGTTACTATTGATCTGATTTGGCACCAGAGAATGTGCTGTCACTGTGCAAATTGGGTATCTGGGACTAGCCCAGCCCCTGAAAGAAGCCTCGCTGATGACACTTCATTACAAGGAGGGGGCACCAAATGCATGCACTGGTATTCTCAAATGAAGCGTCATCAAAAAGGAAGTATGAAAAAATAGAAAATCAGTTAGAGTAGTTAGGAAAACATTATTAATGGAAGTATACTATAAAATAGCCTAGATAATGTTATTAAATATATGTCAAAAATAGAAAAACAGTTAGATTATGTAGTTAATAAAGAATAGGGATTTTTTAATGTAAGCATAATAGAAAATAGTTTAGATTATGGCACTAAATAAACAGGGATTTATATTGAAAATTACTTTGCCTTCGGACCACCCCTTTAACTAGTTGCACAAGCCAGCCACAACACTGTGGAGAACAGATGGATGTCCAAAATAACATTTCCTTTGGTTGCATGTTTAAGACATTGTACATATTTATGATCTTCTCTGGTCCAAATTGTTTTGCCAAAATCAATATTAATTTTGCGATTTCAATTCAAAATTTGTCTGGCTTAAAAAACAAGAGCAGGTGGATTCACGGTTCCCTTGCGTGCTCACCTTTAATTTACACAGTCCAATCAGGTATGAAACAAGACACAAAAAATTACTTTCATTTAACTTATCTTTTTTTCCTTTCTTTTTTTTACTTTTGGTAAAAAAAAATAATTTAAATTGCATTTTTACTTTTCCATGTGCTTATGGTTAAAAAGAGCAAAAGCTGCTGAGGTCCCCATATCTGAATGAAGATGGTTCCTTCCTAGTGTTTTTTTTCTAGTGCACTCATGCATGCAGAATTTGCCAAATATATCCTTCTGTCATGTTATGTATCATTAAAGTCCTTTATCTACACAACATTGTTACACAGAAGGAGCTGTGCTATAAATTGTGCTACATAAGAAATATGGTCAATCAGTGGTTAGCGGTGCTGCTTTGCAGCACTGGGTCCTGGGTTCAATTCCCACCAATGACAACATCTGCCACCATTAGGGATAGCAATGATAATGCATGTAAAGTGCTGCGGAATATGATAGCGCTATATAAGCAATGCATAATAGATAAAAATGCAAACATACATATGTAAGCAAAGAACAAAATAAAACCCTGCCCACAGGCTGCCCCGAAGCATGAGAATCTCATTCACTGAAAACTGCAAATACAGATTAAAGAACAAACACAAGATGGATTTCATCAACTAAGATATCATTTTAATCAGTATAACGGCACCAACCTGACAGTGTCTGAGTTTACTGAGGACAATCCTTCTGACAGGTTTATTTCAAAGTGTTTGAGAAATCTAGAAGGTCTGTCTATGAGGACTCTAGAGACTCCACCCATTGTCCCACGTTGTTTAGGTCAGATCTGGGGCCTGATAGTTCCAGCATCAAAGATTTTATTCCTTGGGAGGGACTATTTTTGAGAAAAGATCTAGGTATAGGAGAGTCTGAAGATAGTGACTCACTTTAGGAGTTATCAATGCTGAAATATGAGACTTCAATAGTCACTGAGTAAAGGAAATGGAAAGATTACTTTTTAAAAGATGCTTGAGGGGTAGATAGTTTTTGTTGGAACTTGTCCTGTTCTCCTTATTGTTTACGATGTGTAGAGTTGTCTAGAGAGTAGTGTTGAGCATTCCGATACCGCAAGTATCGGGTATCGGCCGATACTTGCTGTATCGGAATTCCGATACCGACTTCCGATATTTTTTCAATATCGGAATTCGGCATCGGAATCGGAAGTTCAAAGTTGATTGACAGCCTGACGTCATCATGATGCGCGGTGTGTGCGCATCATGATGCGCCGTCATTTCGGGCCTTCCGGGGGTCTCTGCCGGCCTGCCGGGGGGCTGTGCCGGCCTGCCGGGGGGCTGTGTGGACTGCCCGGGGTCTGTACCGGCCTGCCGGGGGGCTGTGCCGGCCTGCCGGTGGTCTGTGCACCCTGTGGGGGTCTGTACCGGCCTGCCGGGGGGCTGTGCCGGCCTGCCGGTGGTCTGTGCACCCTGTGGGCGTCTGTACCGGCCTGCCGGGGGGCTGTGCCGGCCTGCCGGTGGTCTGTGCACCCTGTGGGGGTCTGTACCGGCCTGCCGGGGGGCTGTGCTGATGTCCGGGGGTCTGTGCAAGCATCGTCCGATGGGACTACAAGTCCCATCTGGCGATGCCTGCTACCATGACAGTGATTGACACATTAGCCAATGATGGGACAGTAGTAGTCCCATCATCCGGCTAATGTGTTAAATGTTAAAAAAAAAAAAAATACTACATACATACTACATACATACTACATGCATGCTACATACATACTACATGCTACATACATACTACATATATACTACATGCTACATACATACTACATATATACTACATGCATGCTACATACATACTACATGCTACATACATACTACATGCTACATACATACTACATATATACTACATACATACTACATACATGCTACATACTGCATGCTACATGCATGCATGCATGCTGCATGCTACATACATACTACATACTACATACATACATACTACATGCATGCTACATGCATGCTACATACATACTACATACATACTACATACATGCTACATACATACTACATGCTACATACATACTACATATATACTACATACATGCTACATACATACTACATATATACTACATGCATGCTACATACATACTACATATATACTACATGCATGCTACATACATACTACATGCATGCTACATACATACTGCATGCTACATGCATACTACATACATACTACATACATACTACATGCTACATACATACCACATATATACTACATACATGCTACATGCTACATACATACTACATACATACTACATACATGCTACATACATACTACATATATACTACATGCATGCTACATACATACTACATATATACTACATGCATGCTACATACATACTGCATGCTACATGCATGCTACATACATACTACATACATACTACATGCTACATACATACCACATATATACTACATACATACAATACATTCATACAATACATACATAGACATACAGTACATATAACATAGAGTAACATACTTACCAATACTTGTCACATTGTTCCCCGAAGCCATTGTCTTTTCCGGAATAAATATTAACATAACAAACCACAAAAATACTCACCCACGATCCGAAGCAGTCCACGAGTGTGTCCCACGACGATCTTGGGTAGAGAACTGCAGCATCAGATGATGCTGCCATTCTCTACGGGCTGCAGGAATCCAATGACGGAAGGTAGGTATCCTTCCGCACTGTATTCCTCCGCCACTTAAAAAAAAAAAAGTCCCTAGTCTCACTTTATGCCATTGCTGCGTGGGAAATTCCCACACAGCAATGGCATAAAGTGAGACTAGGGACTTTTTTTTTTTTTAAGTGGCGGAGGAATACAGTGCGGAAGGATACCTACCTTCCGTCATTGGATTCCTACAGCCCGTAGAGAACGGCAGCATCAGCTGATGCTGCCGTTCTCTACCCAAGATCGTCGTGGGACACACTCGTGGACTGCTTCGGATCGTGGGTGAGTATTTTTGTGGTTTGTTATGTTAATATTTATTCCGGAAAAGACAATGGCTTCGGGGAACAATGTGACAAGTATTGGTAAGTATGTTACTCTATGTTATATGTACTGTATGTCTATGTATGTATTGTATGAATGTATTGTATGTATGTAGTATATATGTGGTATGTATGTAGCATGTAGTATGTATGTAGTATGTATGTAGCATGCATGTAGCATGCAGTATGTATGTAGCATGCATGTAGTATATATGTAGTATGTATGTGGTATGTATGTAGCATGTAGTATGTATGTAGCATGCATGTAGTATGTATGTAGTATGTATGTAGCATGCATGTAGTATATATGTAGTATGTATGTAGCATGTAGTATGTAGCATGCAGTATATATGTAGTATGTATGTAGCATGTAGTATGTATGTAGCATGCATGTAGTATATATGTAGTATGTAGCATGTAGTATGTATGTAGCATGCATGTAGTATGTATGTAGCATGCATGTAGTATGTATGTGGTATGTATGTAGCATGTAGTATGTATGTAGCATGCATGTAGTATATATGTGTTATGTATGTAGCATGTAGCATGCATGTAGCATGCATGTAGTATGTATGTAGTATGTATGTGGTATGTATGTAGCATGCATGTAGTATGTATGTAGTATATATGTGGTATGTATGTAGCATGTAGTATGTATGTAGCATGCATGTAGTATGTATGTAGTATATATGTAGTATGTATGTTGCATGTAGTATTTATGTAGTATGAATGTAGCATGTATGTAGTATGTAGTATGAATGTAGCATGTATGTAGTATGCATGTTGTATGTATGTAGCATGTATGTAGCATGTAATTTTTTTTTTTTTTTTACATTCAACACATTAGCCGGATGATGGGACTACTACTGTCCCATCATTGGCTAATGTGTCAATCACTGTCATGGTAGCAGGCATCGCCCGATGGGACTTGTAGTCCCATCGGACGATGCCTGCACAGACCCCCGAAGCCTGCACAGACCACCGGCAGGCCGGCACAGCCCCCCGGCAGGCCGGCACAGCCCCCCGGAGCCTGCACAGACCACCGGCAGGCCGGCACAGCCCCCCGGCAGGCCGGCACAGCCCCCCGGCAGGCCGGCACAGCCCCCCGGAGCCTGCACAGCCCCCCGGCAGGCCGGCACAGCCCCCCGGCAGGCCGGCACAGCCCACCGGAGCCTGCACAGACCACCGGCAGGCCGGCACAGCCCCCCGGCAGGCCGGCACAGACCACCGGAGCCTGCACAGACCCCCTGGCAGGCCGGCACAGCCCCCCGAAAGGCCCGTACAGACCCCAGAGAGGCTGTACAAGGCAAAAACAGGGTTTTTCTTATTCCGATACCGGAAGTCCCATAGACTTGAATGGGACTTCCGGTATCGGAATCGGCGATACCGATACTTTTTTTAAAGATCGGCCGATCCATTCCGATCCGATACTTTGAAGTATCGGACGGTATTGCTCAACTCTACTAGAGAGTCTTCTGTGTGCTCTTTGCTAGATTTGATCAAATATGAATTTGAGAACACACCAGGAAGAATCACCACTTGTTCATAATAAGATACTTCTGCATTTGTTTCTTGCAATTTACAAGATAAGGCCGGGATCAAACATGCGAGAAACATGGTTGAGTCTCACATATCAATACCTGGCACTGCCGCCGGCACTAGGCTCAGAGCATGCAGCCGTATAGCAATACATGGAGCCGTGCGCTCTACTCCCGAGTGCGGCTGTCAGTGCTGAGTATTAACATGCGAGACTCGGCTGTGTTTCTCGCATGTGTGATCCCGGTCTTAGCGTGGTATCTGATGCTATAGTGCAGGATGTCTAGCTGGTGGTAATGTAGGTAGGCAAAAAGAGTGATTAAGGAATATGGGTTTCAAGTGATGAAGTTTAGTATTATCAGAAATGATTCTCCTGTTCAGTTCATTTTCCTGATGTGGTATTGATAGAGTATCCCAGTTCTTTGGTGGGCTATAGAAGAAAACTGAACAGGATTGTTTTTATGTTCACTGCAGGATAACTACAACTTAGAAAAATTAGGCCATAAACCTTATATCTGTGAGAGTATCACTTTCTATGGGGTTAGAACATTAGGAGTTATAGGTCCTTTTGCATAAGGGGCCCAAAACATTAGAGTAGCACTCTTAGATGAAAAGTAAACTTGGAGAACAGAGGTTAAGAATAGAATTTCAGATTGTATTTGGTTCTCAATTCTTTAAGGCCTCTGGTGAATTATAGAAAGAAGAGGAGGAGTCACAGGGGGTGTGGCGTTTATGAGTATTCTGATTTTTTGCCAAATGGCGGTTTGGCTCCAAATATTCTCCTGCTTTCTGTAATGGAAATGTATATCACATGACCTCCCATTTTGTCTCCTTATATCACACACTACTGACAATTTTATGGGGTTTTCCCATATTACATTCTGAGGGGTCTGGCTAATCTCCCTGTATTTTATGACCTGGCCCATCACCTCCTTTACTCCAACAACAGAACCTCCAGTTCACACAGGGGGCCAGCGGCCTCAACTGAGATCAGCAACACTTTTCAGCAGAAGGGAGACTCTGTTATTCAAGCCATATGGTTCCTGAAGCTTGACAACGACCACAAAGAGCTCCCCTCTCCTGCTAACTTCTGGTTTGGCCATGCAGCTGGGAAGGTGGTCTCACAACTCAGCAGGAATATAGATTGGCAGCTGGGTCTGTGATTCTCTCTTCTCCCTGTAGCTTTATCCTGGATTAAGGGTCTCTGTGGGTTCGGTGAGTACTGGAGGCACAGAAAAGGGGGATTCCTCCACCAGATGCAAGCAGAAAATGTAGTTTTAATGGTCTAGTGACAAGAGCAATGCCTCAGCATGCCTTTCTCCCTCAGTGTGTATACTACACCCGCTATCTTGAGGTTATATTTCACACAAACTTTCCTTTATTCCCTATATCCAAATATTCACTTGGTCATGTCACCTGCATCTCAATGCATCTCCAGAATCTGACTTTTTCTCACCTTTGAAACTGCAAAACCTCTTAATGTTGTTCTTATTCATGCTCTTCTGGAACTCTCTACTGACGGTTCTCCCTCTTACGAAACTTTACATTTTTCAGTGTATCCTTAATATGGCAGTCAGGATCATAATTATTCCAGACTCTTAACTGACAACTCCACCTTGTGTCAGTCATTGCACTGGTTACCCATGCAGTACATAGTACAATGTAAACTTATATCTCACCCACAAAGCTCTCCACAGTTCTACATCACCCTACAACTCCACCCCATCTCTGTCTATCACCCTACAAGTGCTCTCTGCTCTACAACTGATGCAAAACCCAGAACCTCCATAACCCAAACCTCCCACTTCTGTCTCCAAGACTTCTCTTGTGCTTCCCAAGTTTTCTGGAATTCACTATGCCGGATGATGTGACTAACACCTGACACCCAAATATTTAGGCATGTTTAAAAGCACATCTCTTTTAACAGGCATGTCACCTGTTCTCTCTTTCTAAATTTCTGTCAGAATCTGGCCCCTCCTATTCATGTCTTCACATCCTCCATGCACTCAATAGCAGATGATAACTGTACTTAAACAGATGACTGCTGATGACTAGATCATGATCATTTATTTGAAAACCACTATTTTTTATAAATAATGACTTGGACCATACATGACAAGTGCTATTTACCTATTATATCCCCTATTTCCTTATAGATTGTAAGCTTGCAAGAAGGGCTCTTAAACTATGTTTTACTTTGTAATGTCTTTATTGTCCATACATGTCCCGGCTCAATTGTTAAGTGCGGTAAAATATGTTGGCATTGTATAAATAAAAATATTAATGTTATTATTATATAAGTAATTGAAATAAATAACTATATGTAGACAGTGTAGGTAGCTTAGTTGCCTAACCTACACATTGAAGAGCAGGGTCTTGGTAGAATTGTGGTTTGTATCACTTCCCATGTACTGCATCTCTTAAGCTCTTATATAATTGACTTCTGTGGTAATTCTAAAAAATATTAGTAGTGAAGATTCTGATCATTTTAAATTAACTTTTTTTAGAATAACATTGATACATTGCATTGATACATAAATAAATAAACCAAATAATTTTGCAAATAGAAAGACAAAGCTACACCATTTACATCCGGTGTGAATAGTGATAAATTGGATTTTTATAGTGTTAAAATTATCGTAAATATAATTTAATCTAATAAACATAAATACTGCAATGTAAATGTATAGCAATACAAATAGTTTTCTTGTAAAGTTGAGTTGTAGCAGCATCAGTTCTGTCTTAGCTGCTGGCACGTGTAATCACTCCACATAATGGTTTAGTAAACAGTTTCTATATCACACTGAGCAATCAATGTACCCTACTTGTTTATTCATTCTGCTACACACAAGAGCTGAATGTCACTACATCGGCCATTAAATACGCATAAAAAGCAACTTTCCCCTCTCGCTATGTTTCAGGGTTGCAAGTTTTTGCAGAAAGATAAATATGTATATCCCTATTTAACACAGAAAGGAAATACTATAAAACAATCTGTAGTTTGCTAGCTCTAAAATACAAACTCCCAGACCATAAATGATTTAATTATAAATATTTCAAAGACAATACTTCGTGTGCTAAAGCTACACAAGTAAGAAGCTGGAAAGGTCTACTGGCATACAAGGAATTCTGGGCCTATGCTACCATTGTACTGTAAGGCCAGTATATGGAATATTTACTGTGTGACATTATAAGCACAGTCAGGTGAGCTTGATAAAATGGGTCTCTCATTATGTGGGATGGGATGTGGGATGGGATGGGATTATGCAGAAAGAGAATGGCCTGCTGTTAAATTTGATACAACAATCTCTCTTCATCCTGCCTCAGCAACTTTTGCCTCTGTCCCAAGATGCCATCTCAATGACTTTGTGGGAGGCTCTGGGGACTGAGGGGTCTCCAGTGGAGATGGTGCATATTGAGTCACAGTATTAAATCCAGCTGTCACATCAATAATCTGTGGCTAATGGGCAAGAGTCCAGTAACCACCTGATAGCATCTGAGGTTCCTCTTTTGATTACCAGGTCTGCAACCTCATTTATGTGTCATGCCACAGTGATAACAAATCGCTAAGCCGACTAATGAAAAGAAGAGCTTTGGATGATACCATGTAGAAGACAGTTTACTGGCTTTCATCTGACAGTCACAGGTTACTGACATGGCTGCTGAACTGCGAATAGGGTCGGAACATCACTGGTTGGCAATGATGCCAGCATTCTTGAGCTTGTAACAGCTAGCTAATATATAATTGTGGATTCATATTTCAGCGCCACCTAGCAAGGTAATGCGTGTTTATGCTGACCAGTGACCAATGATATTAAGATACTGAAAAAGGGGTAGTTCCCCTGAAAGGTTGCACAGGTGTCCAGATGCTTGATCCCTCCAGCAGAATCTCAGCATATGGAGTGAACTGCTCACGTGTGTGGTATGTAGCAAAGACAATGTCTGGAATCAACGTGCACTTTGGATGATTATGGTGAAAGACTTTAAAATTGCCATTTAGTAAAGATGAGCAAATATATTTGAGTGTAATTTAATTCTATTCGAACATTACAGTAATCCACATTTACCGCATCACAACCAGGTTCCCAATCTAGTTTGAAATGGCCCAGGATTTTAGTGAGTGATAGTGAGGAGCAGAGGAGCCAGAGATGTGAATATGAATATTTTTTTTTATTTTTTATCATTTTGATGACCCTTTACGTTCGCTTATCTCATTGCCATATAAGAAGGAAAACAAAAGCTAGAAGAGCTGATTATAGGACTGGGAGCTGAGGGTCAAGTAAGAGAGGCAAGCATAATTTTATATAACCCCCCTCCTGGCCCTATATAATTCAGCAAAATGGCAGACAGACCACCAGTTATGCTGGATTTGAGTAAGGCTGCTAGCAGAAAAATGCAGATTCTAGTAAATGTACATTTTTTTTGGAAAATTCTTGTTGATTTTGATTTTCCTCAAATCAATTCGCTCATCTATAGAGTCTATCTATAGAAATATATATATATATTATATATATATATTTATATATATTTCTGGCAAAAATTAAGAGACCACTGCATAGTTTTACAAAAATCAGCTTCTCTACATGTCTGACAGCCATTCTATTCCAGTGTCAGTTGAATTCCAACCAGAGTACACCTCATTCTACTTAATGTGCTTCTGATTAGGTGATCAACTGAACTAAATCTTATGTAACAAAGGAAAGTAAAAAAAAACCTTGCTGTGGTGTTCACAATCCTCTTTCAATAGGACAAGCTGGATGGCAAAACAAGTGCTAGTAATGCCCAGAAGTAGAGTTGAGCGATACCATCCGATACTTCAAAGTATCGTATCGGATGGTATCGGCCGATCTTTAAAAAAAGTATCGGTATCGCCGATTCCGATACCGGAAGTCCCATTCAAGTCTATGGGACTTCCGGTATCGGAATAAGAAAAACCCTTTCCTGCCCTTGTACAGCCTCTCTGGGGTCTGTACGGGCCTTTCGGGGGGCTGTGCCGGCCTGCCAGGGGGTCTGTGCAGGCTCCGGTGGTCTGTGCCGGCCTGCCGGTGGTCTGTGCAGGCTCCGGGGGGCTGTGCCGGCCTGCCGGGGGGCTGTGCAGGCTCCGGGGGGCTGTGCCGGCCTGCCGGGGGGCTGTGCAGGCTCCGGGGGGCTGTGCCGGCCTGCCGGGGGGCTGTGCCGGCCTGCCGGGGGGCTGTGCCGGCCTGCCGGGGGGCTGTGCAGGCTCCGGGGGTCTGTGCAGGCATCGTCCGATGGGACTACAAGTCCCATCGGGCGATGCCTGCTACCATGACAGTGATTGACACATTAGCCAATGATGGGACAGTAGTAGTCCCATCATCCGGCTAATGTGTTAAATGTAAAAAAAAAAAAAAAAAAAAAAAAAAAAAAAATTACATGCTACATACATACAACATGCATACTACATACATGCTACATTCATACTACATACTACATACATGCTACATTCATACTACATGCAACATACATACTACATATATACTACATGCATGCTACATACATACTGCATACTACATGCTACATACATACTACATATATACTACATGCATGCTACATACATACTACATGCTACATACATACCACATACATACTACATATATACTACATGCATGCTACATACATACTACATATATACTACATACATGCTACATACATACTACATACATACTACATGCATGCTACATACATACTACATACATACTACATGCATGCTACATACATGCTACATACATACTACATGCTACATACATACTACATATATACTACATACATACTACATATATACTACATGCATGCTACATACATACTACATGCTACATACATACCACATACATACTACATATATACTACATGCATGCTACATACATACTACATATATACTACATGCATGCTACATACATACTACATGCTACATACATACTACATACATACTACATATATACTACATACATGCTACATACATACTACATACATACCACATACATGCTACATATATACTACATGCATGCTACATACATACTACATATATACTACATGCATGCTACATACATACTGCATGCTACATACATACTGCATGCTACATGCATGCTACATACATACTACATACATACTACATGCTACATACATACCACATATATACTACATACATACAATACATTCATACAATACATACATAGACATACAGTACATATAACATAGAGTAACATACTTACCAATACTTGTCACATTGTTCCCCGGAGCCATTGTCGTCTACGGAATAAATATTAACATAACAAACCACAAAAATACTCACCCACGATCCGAAGCAGTCCACGAGTGTGTCCCACGACGATCTTGGGTAGAGAACTGCAGCATCAGATGATGCTGCCGTTCTCTACGGGCTGCAGGAATCCAATGACGGAAGGTAGGTATCCTTCCGCACTGTATTCCTCCGCCACTTTAAAAAAAAAAAAGTCCCTAGTCTCACTTTATGCCATTGCTGTGTGGGAAATTCCCACACAGCAATGGCATAAAGTGAGACTAGGGACTTTTTTTTTTTTTAAGTGGCGGAGGAATACAGTGCGGAAGGATACCTACCTTCCGTCATTGGATTCCTGCAGCCCGTAGAGAACGGCAGCATCATCTGATGCTGCAGTTCTCTACCCAAGATCGTCGTGGGACACACTCGTGGACTGCTTCGGATCGTGGGTGAGTATTTTTGTGGTTTGTTATGTTAATATTTATTCCGTAGACGACAATGGCTCCGGGGAACAATGTGACAAGTATTGGTAAGTATGTTACTCTATGTTATATGTACTGTATGTCTATGTATGTATTGTATGAATGTATTGTATGTATGTAGTATATATGTGGTATGTATGTAGCATGTAGTATGTATGTAGTATGTATGTAGCATGCATGTAGCATGCAGTATGTATGTAGCATGCAGTATGTATGTAGCATGCATGTAGTATATATGTAGTATGTATGTAGCATGCATGTAGTATATATGTAGCATGTATGTGGTATGTATGTAGTATGTATGTAGCATGTATGTAGTATATATGTAGTATGTATGTAGTATGTATGTAGCATGTAGTATGTATGTAGCATGCATGTAGTATATATGTAGTATGTATGTAGCATGCATGTAGTATATATGTAGTATGTATGTGGTATGTATGTAGCATGTAGTATGTATGTAGCATGCATGTAGTATATATGTAGTATGTATGTAGTATATATGTAGTATGTATGTAGCATGTAGTATGTATGTAGCATGTATGTAGCATGCATGTAGTATGTATGTAGTATGTATGTAGCATGCATGTAGTATGTATGTAGTATGTATGTAGCATGTATGTAGTATGTATGTGGTATGTATGTAGCATGTAGTATATATGTAGCATGTATGTAGTATGTATGTGGTATGTATGTAGCATGTAGTATATATGTAGCATGCATGTAGTATGTATGTGGTATGTATGTAGCATGTAGTATGTATGTAGCATGCATGTAGTATGTATGTAGTATGTATGTAGTATGTATGTAGCATGCAGTATGTATGTAGTATGTATGTAGTATATATGTAGTATGTATGTAGCATGCATGTAGTATGTATGTAGCATGTATGTAGTATGTATGTAGTATATATGTAGTATGTATGTAGCATGTAGTATGTATGTAGTATTTTTTTTTTTTTTTTTTTTTAACATTTAACACATTAGCCGGATGATGGGACTACTACTGTCCCATCATTGGCTAATGTGTCAATCACTGTCATGGTAGCAGGCATCGCCCGATGGGACTTGTAGTCCCATCGGACGATGCTTGCACAGACCCCCGGACATCAGCACAGCCCCCCGGCAGGCCGGCACAGCCCCCCGGCAGGCCGGTACAGACCCCCACAGGGTGCACAGACCACCGGCAGGCCGGCACAGCCCCCCGGCAGGCCGGCAGAGACCCCCGGAAGGCCCGAAATGACGGCGCATCATGATGCGCACACACCGCGCATCATGATGACGTCAGGCCGTCAATCAACTGAACTTCCGATTCCGATGCCGAATTCCGATATTGAAAAAATATCGGAAGTCGGTATCGGAATTCCGATACAGCAAGTATCGGCCGATACCCGATACTTGCGGTATCGGAATGCTCAACACTACCCAGAAGTGATAGGAATGAAAAAATTACTTTTAACCATGCCAAAGGAGCTGAAAAGAAAAGTCTTGAGGTAGGAAAAGAAGGGCTCAATTCTGGCTTTACTAGCAGAGGGATACAGTGAGCATGATGTTGCCTTCATCCTTAAAATTTCTAAGACAGCAGTCCATTACAAAAAGGTCAAGCAGGAGACATTGGGGACAACAAAGCTACAGACCGGCAGAGGACGAAAATTACTCTACACTGACCGGGATGACCGTCATCTTATGTCACTCAGCAACCACAGGATGACATCAAGTGACCAACAAAAGGAATGGCAAATAGCAGCTGGGGTAAAGTGCATGGCAAGAACAATTTGTAACAGGCTCCTAGAGGCAGGGCTCAAGTCATGTAAAGCTAGAAAAAAGCCTTTCATTAATGAGAAGCAAAGGAGAGCCATCCTGAAGTTTGCCAAAGACCATAAGGATTGGACCATAGAGCACTGGAGTAAGGTAATATTCTGTGATGAGTCTAATTTTCAGCTTTGCCCAACACCTGGTCGTCTAATGGTTAGACCGAGATCTGGAGAGGTGTACAAGGCACAGTGTCTTGGACCCACTATGAAATTTGGTGTAGGATTGGTGATGATCTGGGGATGCTTCAGCAAGGCTGGAATTGGGCAGGTTAATCCTTGAAAGGATGTATAAATCAAGCCACATACAAGGTTATC
Source organism: Dendrobates tinctorius (assembly GCF_039654945.1). NCBI lineage: Eukaryota > Metazoa > Chordata > Amphibia > Anura > Dendrobatidae > Dendrobates > Dendrobates tinctorius. The sequence goes on from NW_027361684.1 coordinate 62,407,815, forward strand.
CTGGAAAAACAGTTGACTCCTTCTGCTCAGACAATGTTTCCCAACTCTGAGGACTGTTTTTTTCCAGCAGAATAATGCGCCGTGGCACACAGCTCATCCCTGTCATGGGCAGCCCAATCTCCAGACCTGAAACCCATTGAAAACCTCTGGAATGTAATCAAGAGGAAGATGGATAGTCACAAGTCATCAAACAAAGAAGAACTGCATACATTTTTGCACCAGGAGTGGCATAAGGTCACCCAAAAGCAGTGTGAAAGACTGGTGGAAAGCATGCCAAGATGCATGAAATCTGTGATTAAAAATCATGGTTATTCCACAAAATATTGATTTCTGAACTCTTCCTGAGTTAATAAATTAGTATTGTTGTTTCTAAATGATTATGAACTTGTCTTCTTAGCATTATTTGAGGTCTGCAAGCACTGCATTTTTTTGTTATTTTGACCATTTCTCAATTTCTGAAAATAAATACAAAATTTAGTGCTGGGAAATTCGGAGACATGTTGTCAGTAGTTTATAGAATAAAAAAGCATTTTACATTTTATTCAAAAATATACCTATAAAGAGAAAAATCGGACAAACTGCTGAAAACTTTGCAGTGGTCTCTTAATTTTTTGCCAGAGCTATATATATATATATATATATATATATACATATCTGTATATATATGCTGTATATATATTTATATATATATATATATATATAATATTTCCCAACTCTAGACTTTATTTCCATTTCTCATCCTGGCTGAAGTTGGTTATAAACATTAGATAATTGTTAGCATTGACTATGGTAATGACACACATACGTCACATAGTGAAGCTTTAACATATTTCCGAATATTAACATGCACAAAACAAATCATGCAGATGTAGACATTTATGCCTCAGAACTCTCAGAGACATTTAGTGTAACTTTGTCTCATAGGTACTATTGTCAGTCATATTACTGTTCAGGGGGCTATGTATTTTGCCGTTTGGTCTTTTGTCTTTCTGCCAGTTAATCAAAGTAAAAGAAAGAGACAAAGAGAGAAAATGTATTAATTGGGTGATTTGCCAAACTTCAACTACTTTACATAGTGCATGCTCACAATCATAATTGCATCTACCTATCTATCTATCGCGTATCTATCTATCTATCTACCTATCTATCTATCCTTCTATCTATTTATCTATCTACATTTCTGACTGTCCATTTATTTTGTTCTACATACTTGTTTCTATGCCTAATAAGGCACTAATGACTTTTATAGAAAAAACCAATAAATGTGAAAGCCTAATGAAACAAGCCGTTACCTTTATGACATGGCATTTTGCCCCTTCTTACTAGCACAAATACAGCTATCTCTATCTTCACTATTTCATGCTCCTAATCAGAAATGCCAGCAGTTCTTATCAATTGCCTTCAGGGTTTCTCACAAAGAAACATGGCACATAAAACACTTCAAAGAATCCCTAGCCTGCATGTTTACTCTTCATATAAAATGTATCTGTGCTGGAGATAGCTTTTGTACGTTAACAATATAGTTGTATTTACGGGGACTTTTACAGAAAATAACATAAGTACACACACAAAGACTACGTAAACACAACCAGATATACTGCACATCACTTACTGCACTCTTATGGAACCCTGGGACTTGACAGATCATTTAGAGTAAAGAGCAGCTTTCAAGGTTGCATTGAGGCTACCACTGAAACAACGCCTGAGCTCATCCACTTCCAAAGGTAATAGTGAAATATTTACAACAGAAAGAGAAGTATGGGGCAAACAAAAGGTATATGTAGCAAAAATATGTCTTATGCTTTCTTAAATGTAATTTAATGGCATTTACTAATATGCGTTTATTTCCCAGGATCAGTACCTGTCACTGCAGCTTCATGTCTTTGTAGGGTTCAACAGAAGAGTTTCCTATGTCTGAACATATTCACTGCTTTGTGGAAAGGACTAGATGACTGATTATTTTTTTTTGTGCTATGGTTAATAATGATACAGAGAGAGGGCCAGCTCAGCTAATAAAATGAGCTGGTCAGCCAGCCCCATTTACACACTGCACTGATTATGTTCCAACACAAAAAGCTCTCAGATGTCAACAATGTGACCATGCTGACATTGATATGAAAGAGATACTTGGCACCTTATTAAATATGTTCAACAGGAGTATTTTATTAAATGTGGATTATCCAGAATAATATATATATACAGTCATATGTAAAAGTTTGGACACCCCTATTAATGTTAACCTTTTTTCTTTATAACAATTTTGGTTTTTGCAACAGCTATTTCAGTTTCATATATCTAATAACTGATGGACTCAGTTATATTTCTGGATTCAAATGAGGTTTATTGTACTAACAGAAAATGTGCAATCTGCATTTAAACAAAATTTGACCGGTGCAAAAGTATGGGCACCCTTATCATTTTCTTGATTTGAACACTCCCAACTATTTTTTACTGACTTCCTGAAGCACTAAATTGGTTTTGTAACCTCATTGAGCTTTGAACTTCATAGCCAGGTGTATCAAATCATGAGAAAAGGTATTTAAGGTGGCCACTTGCAAGTAGTTCTCCTATTTGATTCTCCTATGAAGAGTGGCATCATGGGCTCCTCAAAACAACTCTCAAATGATCGGAAAACAAAGATTATTCAACATAGCTTTTCAGGGGAAGGATGCAAAAAGTTGTCTCAGAGATTTAACCTGTCAGTTTCCACTGTGAGGAACATAGTAAGGAAATGGAAGAACACAGGTACAGTTCTTGTTAAGCCCAGAAGTGGCAGGCCAAGAAAAATATCAGAAAGGCAGAGAAGAAGAATGGTGAGAACAGTCAAGGACAATCCATAGACCATCTCCAAAGACCTGCAGCATCATCTTGCTGCAGATGGTGTCACTGTGCATCGGTCAACAATACAGCGCATGCATAACGCCTTTTTGTATGACCAAACAACTCAATCTTTGTTTCATCAGTCCACAGGACCTTCTTCCAAAATGTAACTGGCTTGTCCAAATGTGCTTTTGCATACCTCAGGCGACTGTTTGTGGCGTGCTTGCAGAAACGGCTTCTTTCGCATCACTCTCCCATACAGCTTCTCCTTGTGCAAAGTGCGCTGTATTGTTGACCGATGCACAGTGACACCATCTGCAGCAAGATGATGCTGCAGGTCTTTGGAGGTGGTCTGTGGATTGTCCTTGACTGTTCCCACCATTCTTCTTCTCTGTCTTTCTGATATTTTTCTTGGCCTGCCACTTCTGGGCTTAACAAGAACTGTACCTGTGTTCTTCCATTTCCTTAATATGTTCCTCACAGTGGAAACTGACAGGTTAAATCTCTGAGACAACTTTTTGTATCCTTCCCCTGAAAAGCTATGTTGTTTTCAGATCATTTGAGAGTTGTTTTGAGGAGCCCATGATGCCACTCTTCATAGGAGAATCAAATAGGAGAACTACTTGCAAGTGGCCACTTGAAATACCTTTTCTCATGATTTGATACACCTGGCTATGAAGTTCAAAGCTCAATGAGGTTACAAAACCAATTTAGTGCTTCAGGAAGTCAGTAAAAAGTAGTTAGGAGTGTTCAAATCAAGAAAATGATAAGGGTGCCCATACTTTTGCACCGGTCAAATTTTGTTTAAATGCAGATTGCACATTTTCTGTTAGTACAATAAACCTCATTTGAATCCAGAAATATAACTGAGTCCATCAGTTATTAGATATATGAAACTGAAATAGCTGTTGCAAAAACCAAAATTGTTATAAAGAAAAAAGGTTAACATTAATAGGGGTGCCCAAACTTTTACATATGACTGTATATATATACATATGCAACAGCATCATGACATAGACATAGAGGATAACCTCATCATAACACCAAGTGTAAATAGACTCAACCACACAGGAAAGGTAAAAAGGGGAGGATTCAGATGACACAATCCCAGGTTAGGGGAGACAGGTGTGTGTGCGTATACACAACATTAGAGTGCAGAAGTTAGAGATTAAAGGAACATGGAGGTGCTCATCAGGGTACTTGCCACGGATAAGTCCCATACCAGAGGAAAGAGAAACATAGATGGCCACATTGGAGACCGAGTACATTCCCTGCACAGTATAATAGTCATGCAACAGAATAATGGATGAACTATTGGTGCACACCCTCTAGATCATGAGAAGCTGCATGTGGCAGCGCTTATGGGAAGTTTTAGACATAAAGCACTGGGGAAGATTGTATGGTCCCGGTTTAAAAGACCCAGGAAAGCAAAGGGGTGTGTAGCCGGTCAGCCATTCTGGTGTCTGTGGGCGTGTTCAGCCGGTTAAGTGAAATAGAATGCGTGCCAGTGGTTCACCAATTAGCATGAAAGGGGTTTGGTTAACAATACCTCTATGGACCAGTGAATATACTGAATGAAATTGTTGTAGAGGAATGCCTGAAGTCCGAAGGATTAACCAATAGTTACAAGAGGGCGTGGCTAATGGCACCACTAGACGAGTGATAAGAACTCAAATGATTTTATTGCAGGGATGTGCCTGAACCAAGACCAATGCGATCTTCCACAGCACTTTATGTCTAAGAATCCATTATTCTATTGCACGGCTATTATACTGTCTAGAGGATGTACTCTGTCTCCAAAGTCATTATCTATGTTTCTATTTCCTCTGATATGGGATTTATCTGTGACATGTGCATTCTAATGTGGGGTGCACCCGCCATGTCTCCCTTAACCTGGAATTGTGTCATATGAAGCCTCCCCATTTTTCCTTTCCTGAGTGGTTGAGTATAACTACACTTGGAGTTATGATGAGGTTATCCTCAATGTCTATGTTATGCTGTTGCATTTATATCCTCTTTTGTAAAATTCACTATATGATTTATATGTATAATGTTTGATTCTGTTTTCATGTTGATGTCCAATTGTTTGTTTTTTTCACATACTGCTGAAGGTCTTGTTGACCAAAACATCTTATCTTTTCTGGATATTCCACGTTTAATAAAATATCCTGTTGAACAAATTTTATGACTGTCAAGTATCTATTTTATATAAATAACAGATCAGGATCCTACTTGTGCACCTTCATATCCAGAAGTGCTGTGCTTTTCTTCACATGCTGACGTTGAGAACTACTTAACATAACTTTGGGTAGTGTGTTAGTTTCTGCATAAATTAAGTTTTAGTCCATTGTCCACAGCTCAAGAGGGTGGTCCCTAAGGCTGAAGTGTTTCTGGATCTCTGAAGTAGTAATAGTAGTAAGAGATCAACAACCCCTACTTTAGTGAAAACACTAATATGCTACAGTTGTCATTTTAGAATAGTGAAGAGGACTTGTGGAAAACTTACTACAGAAACCACTCAGTACTTCAGATAGGGACCACCTAAGGACACTTGCAAAGACGTGTGCTCCAGAATGGGACTTCATTTCTTCATATGCTGTTAAGCACACCCACAGGTACTGTACATGTAAGCATGATTCCAAGTCTTCTTTCTATCGCTGCCAGCTGCTTTCCAGGGTCGAAATTGCTGACAGACTCCATTTTCAGGGTCATTTCCATCTATCCTTAAAGGTTACTTCTGCACTGCAGAATGAATAAATTCAATGCTGTTGCATAAGTGACATCAATTAACTCCAAAATGTATATAAAGACATTAATTTTTGACTTTTCAACTAGAGTGTGCACAATAGTGCAACGAGTCCAGCAATGTGTTTAATGTTGCTCCCTCTTTACTTCTCCTTACAGATAACCATAACTTAATTATAAAGACATCAATTTCTGTTGTTTCGACCAGATTGTGCACACTATTGTGGCGAGTACAGCAATTGACTTGCTGTTGACCCCCTCTCCACATCTCCCTACTGATAACCTTGATGAAGATCAATCTGTTTGAAACATCGCATAATCGGTGCCTTTATAAATATATCAATGTTATCTATAAGGACAGATAGAAGAGAGGGAGAAACATCAGATGTATTGCTGGACTTGCTGCACTAGTGTGCACAGTCTGGTCAAGACATCAGAAATTTTTTTATCTTTCAGGTTACTTCGGGGGCTTATCTACAGCATTAAAGAATGCTGTAGATAAGCCCCTGATCGCGGTGCCGGCAGCTGATAGTCGAAAAATGGGGTGACAGATTCCCTTTAACGGTCTACGTGAAAATGACTGCTTATAGATCTCTGCCACAGAGTGAAGGTGTGCTATGCCTTTCAAACTTCCATACAAATAAATTTGACTTATGGAATTTGCATAACAAGAAGTAATGCCGCTGACTGGGTTTTCCCATGAACAAAGTTAATTTTTATCAAGATTTAAATCAATAGATATTTACATAAGAGTAAGTTCCACAATTGGATGCATTTAGAAAAAATATTCCTGTGCTGAGATAATCTTATAAATGTGCCCTTGCTGTGTACTGTGTAATAGCTGTGTCTTACTGTACTGGAACATGGTCATATCATTCCACATCTCCTAGGCAGGGGAGGAAGCAAAAGAGAGAATATAGACATTACAGCATGGGATCACACATGATTCTTTCTTTAATCAACAAGATTAACGTTATTTATTAATTTAGGGTTCATACATGAGGTCATACTATGTGGAGTTTAAGCTATGTAGCCCCAATTGCAATCTAAGGTGTCATATTGTACTTTTGCATAACTACTAATCCATGTGGCTCAGTATGGAGTGTTGTTTTTTTAATTCATGTTTATTACATCAGACACTGTGTTACAAAATATTAGACACTAAAAATTGCTTCTGAATTCAATTCATTAATCCTTATACCTGTGTGATCAGAATGCTTCCAAATAGGAAGGCTGAAATGCAGACGTATATTCCACTAAGTGGTTATCCCTAGGCACCAGAAAAAGACCCATGTTGCATTTTTGTGCGTTCAGCAGGCACGTCAAAGCGATGCATGTGGACGCATCCACATACAACGCATGTCCCTGCATACTCAATGTTAAAGATAGGTACAGAGGACGACACAGGATGCATGTGGAAGTAGGTGGAGAGTAGGCGGAGCCTAAGGGAAGAAGTATGTAGCCCTATGCAGACCATCCAAATGCAAGTGTAAACCCGGCCTAAATGATGTGCTTAAATGGACATTGGGTGGGACTTCCGCCTGTGCGATGGGTGGAAGTGAAAGGCCGGATGTGACATGCTGGTGCATTCCGGAACTAGGTAATGCTTGCATTCCACATCCAAGGTAACATGTGTAGTGCTGTGTCAGGGCCATATAAGGATGTGTACCACCTTGGCTTCTTGCGCTCCATCGCATGTAGAATGCAGAAAAGGCAGGTTAGAGACCAGAAAGAAAATAGAATATTATGCGGCAATCAAGTAGGAGGATTGGGAACAGGGTAGTCCAAGGGAGCAGGATAAATTGGGAATTGTGAGACGAAGTCAACATAATCGGCTCTAAAAAAAGAAACACATTGCATTAGTATCAAAGAAACAATATTGCAGGCACTATTCATGTTAAAGTCCGGGCTGTTTTGCATAATATGTTGAATCACATTATAGACAACCATGTGATGCTGTGATATCAATAGGAAGTACAAGTATATGTGTTGCGCCAATGTTAAGAAGATATATAAGTTCAAGGAAAAATGTAATTATGTTATGCAATATCAAATGAAAGCTAACAGATCATACTGCCTAGAGTCTGAAGCTCATGGATCCAGAAGGCCTCTTCTTGCTTAAGAATACGTACACGATCACCCCTGCGTCTGGGGGCAGGTACGTGTTCTATAACATACAGATTATGCAGGCATCACAGCTTCATACATTAAACATGCACATTCACATGTATATGTATGTACACATTACTCACATATTTACACAATATGCTTCTTTACATAAAATATGCATAGACACATGAATATTCACATTACGCACACAAGCACACATTCATATATTTAATACACATGCACGTACACAATATAAACACACCTTACACATACTCTGCATGTGCACCTTATACATACTGACATGCTGTGCATGTACACAGTACAGCTGAACCAGTGGTATGTCGACCCCTATATAGGACCCTCTAAAGAATCTTAAGTGACGTGTTATGACTTTTCTTATAGCTTAATGTCTTCATCTCTCAATGACTATTTGACCATGAGCGCTGAAACTGTTCTGAATGATCCTCACATCTGAGTAGTTAACTCCAAAATGACTTCTTGGCGTTTTTCCCTCTCACGACTGTGTTGCAGAATATGTTCACTTATGTTTCCCCAAATGAATTGTTAAAACCAATTTTCTGCTTGTTTCATCTATGGCTGAAACACTCTGTTGGTGGTATCTGACAGACTTGTGCCATGTGGTAATGGGAGGATGTTAATTTCTCCGTATTAAATCTCCTATTCCCTAGAAAACATGTCCATTTCTCCTGTCAAGACAAGGGCTTGGAAGAAAGTGGAAAAAAGGCTCATTTATCTAGAAATACTGTCATGTAAGCAGCAGCAGGACGCCGCTTTATTGTCCTTAAGTTTGAAATGTGCATAATAAGAAACAATAGAAAAATACACACATTAAAGATATAATGCTAGAGCCGTACTGTTGCTGAATAGGCACAATTATCCTATAGCGTGGAGGTGGAAGTAGATATCATATATCTGCTCACACTGCTCTTATTTTACTTTTTTGTCATATGCAGTGTATGATTTCTAGGGAAAAACATTAGTCTTATATATATTGTACAGAATTTGATGCAAATTGTACTTTATTTCTTAAGTAAAATGATGGACAAGTATAAAATTATATACTGTATCATGTCATGTCATATGCCTCTAACAGCTGTTGATGGATCTGCATTAACATGTTAAATGCCGCTGTCAATCTGAGACAGTGGCATTTAACTTGTGGAAGCGCATCTTAAGAAACGTCCATTGGCGCCCTTGTCACATTATCGCGGGGGTGCCGATGGGTTTTCTGCAGAAGATCCCCATGCCTGTCATTGTAAATCTTCTATGAATGTTGGCACGTAACACAGACGATCAGACAATAAAAAAAGAATAAACTTTGAATCAAAAAAAGATAAAAAATACAAAATACACATATTTGATATCACTGAATACAGAATCTATCAAAATGTAAAATAAATTAATCCGATCAGTAAACAGCGCAATGAGAAAAAAAGTCAGAATACCAGAATTATGTTTGCTGTCGCAACATTACGTGAAAAAACAAAAATAGAAGCAAAACATTGTATCTACGCCAAAATGGTACCAATGAAAATGTCAGCCCAGCGTTCAAAAAATAAGCCCCCATGCAGCCCCAGATTATGAAACATGGAGAGATTATGGGTCTTGGAAATGGCAACATTTTTTTTTCTTACAAACCTTGGATTTTAATTCACCAATTAAATAAAAAAGAACCTATACATGTTCGGTATCTGCATACTTGTAATGACCTGGAGAATCATATTGGCAGGTCAGTTTTAGCGTTTAACCCCTTAACGACCAAGCCATTTTGTAGGTCAAGGACCAGGCCTAAATTTTGAAATCGGACCACTGTCACTTTATCTGCTCATAACTCTGGAATGCTTCAACGGATCCTGCTGATTCTGACACAATTTTTTCATGACATATTGTACTTCATGATAGTCATAAAATTTCTTCGATATGACTTGCGTTTATTTATGAAAAAAATGGAAATATGGCGAAAATTTTTAAGATTTTGCAAGTTTCAAATTTTTAATTTTTATGCCCTTAAATCAGAGAGATGTCACAAAAAATAGTTACCAAATAACATTTTCCATATGTCTACTTTACATCAGCACAATTTTGGAACCAAATTTTTTTTTTGTTAGGAAGTTATAAGGGTTAAAATTTGACCAACGATTTCTCATTTTTAACACAAAATTTATAAAACCATTTTGTTAGGGACCACCTCACATTGGAAGTCACTTTGAGGGGTCAATATGACAGAAAATACCCAAAAGTGACACTATTCTAAAAACTGCACCCCTCCCGGTGTTAAAAACCACATTCAATAAGTTTATTAACCCTTTAGATACTTCACAAGAATTGAAGCAATGTGGAAGGAAAAAATGAACATTTAACTTTTTACCCCCAAAAATTTTCTTCAGACACATTTTTTTTTATTTGTTAAGTGTATCAGGAGAAAAATAAACCACAATATTTGTTGTGCAATTTTTCCTGAGTACACTGATACGCCATGTGTGGAGATAGACCAATCTTTAGGCACATGGCAGTGCTCAGAAGGGAAGGACCATCATTTGAGATTTTGAATGTCAAATTGGCTGTAAACAAGATCGGACGCTATGTCGCGTTTGGAGAGCCCCTGATGTACCTAAACAATGTAAACCCCACATAAGTGACCCCATTTTGGAAACTAGACCCCCCAAGTAGCTTATCTAGATGTGTGGTGAGCACTTTGAACCCCAAGTGCTTCACAGAAGGTTGTAACGCAGAGCCGTAAAATAAAAAAAATCTTTTTCCACAAAATTGATCTTTTCATCCCCAATTTTTATTATCCCAAGGGTAAAAGGACCCCAACAGTTGTTGTGCAATTTGTCCTGAGTAGGCAGATTCCCCATATATGGGGTGGATCCACTGTTTGGGCGCATGGCAGAGCTCAGAAGGGAAGGAGCGTCGATTTGGAATGCAGACTTTGATGGAATGGTCTGCGGGCGTCATGTTGCATTTGCAGAGCCTTTGATGTGCCTAACAGTAGAAACCCCCCACAAGTGACCCCATTTTGGAAACTAGACCCCCCAAGGAACTTATCTAGATTTGTGGTGAGCACTTTGATCCCCCCCAGTGCTTCACAGAAGTTTATAACGTAGAGCCGTGAAAAAATTATATTTTTTTCAACAAAAATAATTTTTAACGAGCTATAATTTTTCCATATTCAGGCCGACAGAGTCATGTGCAGGCTTGATTTTTGCAGGACGAGTTGATGTTTTTATTGGTACCAGTTTCGGGTATATAACATTTTTTGATCGCTTTCTATTCCGATTTTTGTGGAGGCAGAATGAACAAAAGCCAGCAACTCAGGAATTTTTTTTTCTGTTCCGCGTGTGGTAAAATTAGTATGGCAGCTATATTCTTCGGGTCACTACGATTACAGTGATACCTCATTTATATCTTTTTTTATGTTTTGGCGTTTTTTACACAATATAAACTTTTATAGAAAAATAATTATTTTTGCATCGCTTTATTCTGCGAGCTATAACTTTTTTATTTTTTCACTGATGGTGCTGTATGGTGGCTTGTTTTTTGCGGGACAAGATGTCGTTTTTAGCGGTACCATGGTTATTTATATCCGTCTTTTTGATCGCGTGTTATTGCACTTTTTCCAAGCGGTATGATGATACCGCTTGGAAAAGTTTAATTTGCAACTTTTTTGTAGGTTTTTTTATGGCGTTCACTGAAGGGGTTAACTAGGGTGACATTTTTATAGATAGGATTTTTTCGGACATGGCAATACCAAACATGTGTATTTTTTTGTTTATTTTATTTTTTTACATAAAAATGTGTATTTTGGGGGGAATTTTTAGGGAATTTTTTAAATTATTTTTATTATTTTTTTACATATATTTTTAAAAAATGTTTTTTTTTACTTTGTCACATCATGGGACTTTCACTTTCGGTATATTACATTGCAATGCTCCACCACTGTAATGTAATATGCCTTTGCTGAGAGCTGCTGAGATGGTCTCACCAGCTCTCCATAGCTGTATGACCCGGAGGTGTCATGACAACCTCATCATAGCACAGGTCGGACCCCGCGATTATATCATGGGGATGTCGACCTGAGGCAGAGGGAGCCCCCTACCCTCTGCCTCCCCCTGGATGCTGCGATCGCACTCGATTGCAGCAGTGAGGGGGTTAACAGTTGGGGGCGGCGGGGGCGCTGCTCCCAGCTGTCAGTGCAGGACACTCAGCCACTGCTGCACTGAGCTCCTGGCACTGATCATCGGGCAGGAGATGCTGACATTTTAGCCTCTCCTGACGGATAGTTGCTGTGTTTGGTCAGTCTGATTGACTGACCAATCACAGCGCTTGGGGTGCAGGGACTGACTGCAAGTGTCCCTGCACCCCTTGCCATGCCTGTCAGCTGTCATAGACAGCTGTCGGCACTGATCTGTCACTGCGTGCAGAGTCCGTCATGTTGCTGGAAGTTACCTCCTGCCATGACGGACTCTGCACGTCAGTGGACATTAAGGGGTTAATGAACATGGTAAATAAAAAAAGACAAAAATAATTATTGAATTGAACTTTTTTGCAATTTCACTATACTTGGATTTTTTTTTCTTATTTGCAGTACACTGTTTGGTAAAATCAATGGTGTCATTCAAAAGTTCAACAGTTCAACTTGTCCCGCTAAAAACAGGCTCTCATATGGCTATATTGATGGAAAATTGAAAAACCAAACAACATGAATGCAAAAAATGGAAAATCGGAAGGTGGTGAATTCAATAAGGGGTCATTTAGTCTGCTAAACTTTCACCCCAGGCCTCTGGTCATACTGCATATATGGGGCCCTCATGCCTGCCCCTTTCCTTCAATAGAAGGCACTTTGGAAATTAAGCAGGTATAGACAATTTAGTGAACCTGTTTTTTTATTTCTCTTTTAACTGGTCTGGGTGTAACGGTGCCCAAGGTGGAGCCGTAGGTGAATGTTCTGAGTCTGACACCCCGGCACATTACAGAAAAAAGGGTCCTACTTCATATGTGTGTGATGATGTTGTGACTGTGGACACCTCCTGACTCCTCTGGTCCGCCGCGCTTAGCATTGCCATATTTCCCTGCAACCTCACGAACGGGAGACCATAACAGTGAATAAAAACAAGTTCAACATTTTTGTTCAGTTTAGTCATCAACAAAGATCAGCAGGAGATGCAGACAACTTTCCTTTGGTGACAGAGCAGTGTCATGTCTTCAACAAACATTTTCATTTCACAGTTGAAGAAACCTCTCACTAGCAGAGTTAGGAACTTGAAAGCTTCCTAGACAGCTATGACACTTTAGCTGCTCTTTTCCTGTGTTCACTATCTTCAGCCCACTTTTCAGGAACCATGTAAATGAAGAGCCTGTGACTAACTTATTTACTGTATGTGCCCCCAGCCTTGCTGCATTGTCTCTTCTCAGTCCCACAGCTCCCAGAACTAAGCTGATATTTTCCATTCCTGGATGCCCATACAGACTTTCACAAAGTTGCTGGACCAAAGATCCCTTCCCCAAACAAGCCTGCTAGGAGTGTTTTACGGTCACCACTCGAGCTGCTTTATTTAGTAGTTTTCTCTTCTGCTTATCTGTTCTTTGGCACACACACTCTGGTGGGGATTACTTAGACCATAGAGGTGTCCTTGCTTCTCTCCTTGTCTGAACCACTTAATAACAGAACACTACTTCCTGTTCCTCACACTAACCAGAGATTCCCAAATCTCCTCTCAACAATGGTCTGCCCTTTGTGCCTGCTGTGTTGCTGGCAGACTTTACCTTTCACCTACATTCTGGACAGACATCTTGTGATTGTGAGTTATTAATGCACCCTCCAAGGCAATTAAGAATTGTTATCATAAGGAAACATATCAAGAACAAAACATTATTCACATTCTATACTACAGCTGCAGTGATGTCTTCAGGGGGAAGACAAACAGCAGATGGTCCATCTCCTTACATTTGCACCAGAAGTGTAACTATAGTAGATGCAAATACACTGGAGCCCAGGAATCTTAAAATGTTACCTGTCAGAAGTATCAACCCTTCTAAGCTGTCTATATGGGCACATAGGTCATAGGAACCAGAATAAAATGATTACTTGAAATCTGCAATTCAATGTCTTATATCACAGGAGTCCATGTTTTTCCATGTGATGTGTAATAGTGGCTCTTTGCTCTCCTTATCTCCCTGCAGAGCTGAATGTGGTTATAACTAACACATCTGCAGGTTCCTGACAGTTATATCTCCTGTGTAAGATTCCATCTCAGCTCCCGGGTCAGCTTCCATCTCAGAGGCCTCCAGTGCTGCAACATTGTAATAATACAGCAGAGCTGTGACAGCTGCAGAAAATGTGTTTGCAAGGAGTCAAAGTTAAGTTCTACTGTCCTGTTTTAGTTACATGTCTCACACTAGTAGTGCCTCATTTTCTTTAATAAAAGCTCTGAATTCAATTTGTCATGAAGATCAGTGTCCAGCCCCTTAGCACTGAGCTCATTTACATATAAGAAAATTATGAATTTCTTGGGAATAAGACATCATATCACTGCTATTAAGGGATCAATTTATTCACCTTCCTATGACTTACATGCCCATATAGACGGTTTAGGAGAGTTGATCATATTTCCTTTATTGGGCCCAAAAGGTCACTGTGGCACATACAAGAAGACCACAAGTATGAAGTACCTGTGATAATTGAGGGCCCTGCTAAAGTTTTTGCAATGGGCCCCAAAACTTCAGGATACATCGGTGCCTAGTACACTACTTTTCTAGCTTAATCTTAGTATGGCACTGCACTTCTACACATTTACATGTTAAATCTGCACAATTTATAATCGATCACCTTAAACTGTACTGAATATCTAATATCATCCAATTCCCTTTCCATATTAAAGTGTTGTAGTTCATCTTGGCTTCTTTATATGTGATCTAAGACTGGAAAACATGGCCCCTTATTCCATATTGTAATACATAATTTCGGTATTCTATGATTAATGTGAATGGCTATTTTTTGCTGTTTCATTTGCAAGGAAAGCATATGTGATATTTTTGTTTTACAAACCAGTAGTTAATGTTTTTTTTAATTTAAGATAATTTCACACATGCAAACTTAATTCATTCATTTTGGTGAAATTATTTGGTACTTACAAGATTTGTATGCAGAATCAAAGGTAATAACAGTTTAGTTAGATAATTAAAGTACATTTGAAGTTAAACATAAAGTATATAAACCAGTTATACAACAAGCCCTCTATAGAAAAGAAGTAACAGACATAATACCCATCAAATCTAGAAAGCAGCTCAGCTCCCATTCACTTCAGGAGTAGTTGAGCTGCAATACCCAAGAACAGTTACTGCACAGTATGAGGAGCTCTTGTGTTCTGGTTTCAACTCTGTTTACATATGTCCATTGAAGGGAAATCAAATAATGGAAGGAAAGGTTTGTGGATGGTTTCTGCGTTTGCCGTCAGTTAATGAGACGTGTATAATTATTAGTGAGACATATATAAGTCTTTGTGTGCATATACTGTGTCAATACTGCAAAAAGTAAAGAAAAGTCCATACAATTGTGCTGGTTATCCCACCTAGTTTAGAGTCCAGCTTCTTAGTCTTTCAGAAAAGGCATTGTAGCCACGAGATCTGCACACCTCCATACAGACGATGTGGATATGTTTAGCAGCCATCTCTCTCAACTCTTCAGCTGATTATAATCAACCTGTCATGGCCAATTAACCCAAGGCCTAAATATGTTAAAACTTTACTCCAAGTTTATCGCCTATCCACTATTTGACCTACAGCCTCCTTGTATAATATATATATATATATAGTGCCTTGCGAAAGTATTCAGCCCCCTGGAACTTTTCAACCTTTTCCCACATATCATGCTTCAAACATAAAGATACCAAATGTAAATTTTTGGTGAAGAATCAGCAACAAGTGGAACACAATTGTGAAGTTGAACAAAATTTATTGGTTATTTTAAATGTTTGTGGAAATTCAAAAACTGAAAAGTAGGGCGTGCAATATTATTGGGCTCCTTTAGTTTCAGAGCAGCAAACTCACTCCAGAATTTCATTGTGGAGCTCTGAATGATCCAATGTGGTCCTAAATGACTAATGATGATAAATATAATCCACCTGTGTGTAGTCAAGTCTCCGTATAAATGCACCTGCTCTGTGATAGTCTCAGGGTTCTGTTTGAAGCACAGAGTGCATCATGAAGACCAAGGAACACAACAGGTAGGTCTGTGATACTGTTGTGGAGAATTTTAAATCCGGATTTGGATGCAAAATGATTTCCAAAACTTTAAACATCCCAAGGAGCGTTGTGCAAGCGATCATATTGAAATGGAAGGAGTATCATACCACTGCAAATCTGCCAAGACCCGGCCATCCCTCTAAACTTTCATCTCAAACAAGGAGAAGGCTGATCAGAGATGCAGCCAAAAGTCCCATGATCACTCTGGATGAACAGCAGAAATCTACAGCTGAGGTTGGACAGTCTGTCCATATGACAACAATCAGTTGTACACTGCACAAATCTGGCCATTATGGAAGAGTGGCAAGAAGAAAGCTATTTCTCAAATATAGCCATAAAAAGTGTTGTTTAAAGTTTGCAGCAAGCCTCCTGGAAGATACACCAAACATGTGGAAGAAGGTGCTCTGGTCAGATGAATCCAAAATCGAACTTTTTGGCAACAATGTCAAATGATATGTTTGGCGGAAAGG
The DNA here is from genome assembly GCF_039654945.1 of Dendrobates tinctorius. Lineage (NCBI taxonomy): Eukaryota > Metazoa > Chordata > Amphibia > Anura > Dendrobatidae > Dendrobates > Dendrobates tinctorius. The sequence continues at coordinate 62,424,224 of NW_027361684.1, forward strand.
CAACACAGCTCATCACCCTGAACACACCATCCCCACTGTCAAATATGGTGGAGGCAGCATCATGGTTTGGGCCTGCTTTTCTTCAGCAGGGACAGGGAAGATGGTTAAAATTGATGGGAAGATGGATGGAGAGAAATACAGGACCATTCTTGAAGAAAACCTGTTGGAATCTGTAAAAGACCTGAGACTGGGACGGAGATTTGTCTTCCAATAAGACAATGATCCGAAACATAAAGCAAAGTCTACAATGGAAGGGTTCACAAATAAGTGTATCCAGGTGTTAGAATGGCCAAGTCAAAGTCCAGACCAGAATCCAATCGAGAATCTGTGGAAAGAGCTGAAAACTGCTGTTCACAAACGATCTCCATCAAACCTCACTGAGCTCGAGCTGTTTGCCAAGGAAGAATGGGCAAGAATTTTAGTCTCTCAATGTACAAAACTGATAGAGACATACCCCAAGTGACTTGCAGCTGTAATCACAGCAAAAGGTGGTGCAACAAAGTATTAAGTTAAAGGGGCCGAATAATATTACACGCCCCACTTTTCAGTTTTTGAATTTCCACAAAAATTTAAAATAACCAATAAATTTCATTCAACTTCACAATTGTGTCCCACTTGTTGTTGATTCTTCACCAAAAATTTACATTTGGTATCTTTATGTTTGAAGCATGATATGTGGGAAAAGGTTGAAAAGTTCCAAGGGGCCGTATACTTTCGCAAGCCACTGTATATATATATATATATATATATATATATATATATATATATACTTGTATATATATATATCACTATGAAAGGAAAAGTAAAAAATAATGTGCACTTCGGTTATATTAAGACTTCTATTTGCCGCATTGACTTGTCTGTAATTTTCGTACGTGGCTTCTGTCTCCCCATGTCTCTGCTACACATGAACAGATTTTGTTGAATATATGAGTGACAGTGGATTATGTTACACTGAAAGAATCCCTGTAAGGATGAAGATTCATATATGATGTAGAGGAAAAGACAGCAGTGTATTGTGGCTCACAGCTGAGCCAAAATATTTTTTAATGAGGGACTACAAAAGGTTATTGACAGAGGGACAAGGTATATCAAGTAAAAAAATGATATATTTGCCTGTGCAGAAAGATGATTAAAATAAATTCTACAGCTACAGTATGGATATTTTTGACTAATTTATATTCATTTCCTGTATATATACAGATATACATACGTACACAGTGAAATAGGTATTAAACATGTAACTAATTTTCTAAGTAAATATATTTCTAAAGGTGCTATTGACTTGAAATTCTCACCAGATGTTAACAATCCATCCATTCGACACAGGCAATGAAATTCAAACAATAGATGTTAATAAATTTAGTTATGTATAATATTGAGAAATGACACAGTAAAAAGTATTAAACACGCCTACTGAAATTTAATTAATACTTCGGATAAAAGCATTTGTTGACAGTTGAAGTTTGGGTTCACTCATCCCTTCACATAACTTATTTTTCTAGGATCCCCTCATTTTAAATAATCAGCTAAGACAAAGCAGACAGCTGAGGACTGACATTGATAAGTGTGGAAGCTAAATGGATATTGTGCGCTTTCCCAGCATAAGACTACTTTACAGCTTTCTGCTTTCCCTTTGCTGTTTATTACAATATGGGAAACCGGACGTCATTTTTTAAAATATTTTTTTTTAATTGTCAGGCCAGGGCACGTGGTGCGCAGGCCGTTACTTGACATGGCTATGATGGGGCCGGAAGTGCCCACAACCTTAAAGCTTGTTAATTGGCTGTGATACAACCTTTCAACAAGCTTTTTTAGCCTCCCGAACCCAAACAGTTATACGTACATACAGTGAAAAGTCCATATTCGGGGTTCCCTACCGGACACTTGGCGCCCGGTACAAACTCCAAAATTTACAGTTCAGGTTCGCTCATCCCTACACATAACTGAATTTTTGGACATCTATAGTTGATTTGTCTCTGCAGATTAGAAGGGTTGCTACCAACATCTGGTGAGAATTACATGTCAGAAATATATTTACTTGGAAAATTGATGGCGTGTTCAGTACTTATTTCACCTGCATATAGGTCAAATATACAACTTTCTATATTATAAATGTAATACAGATATGAAGAAAAAATAGATATCCTATGCTTTTCTTTTTTAATTTAGCCATACATATTGCAAAATATTCACATAATGTACTATATAATCGTCTTATTCTGTCTGTAACGAAAATCCCGTGGCACTGATTGGTCGCGCATGGCCGGCCGCGACCAATCAGCGCATTGGAGCGATGCACGCCTCCGTTGGGAGATCTGTGGCGCAGAGAGAGAGATTGATTCTAGAATACCCGATGCGTTAGAATCGGGCCACCATCTAGTAATATATAAACAAATAAATGTATAACTACAATTCAAACAAAAGTTTGCTGTGTTAACAAATCCATTGTAAGGAATATACTTTATTTAAACCAGGACTGGATTTATTATTGTGAAAACTGTAATTCAGAGACATTCAGGCAATCCCTCCAGTACAGGCAGACAGGTGCAGCAATTGAGTTGAATGGCGTTTGAACATTTGGAGAAGAATATAAAATTAAATGTATCTATTTTCGGAACATATGTGATCATGCCAATTTCCCTCTAGAGTTTGTAAGGTTCTTCAATTTTCTTTCCGATAACTAGATTGAGTGACAGCTGGATCCTGTAGCCAGATCCTATAACTTAATATCATTGTTTATTTCCTAAAGTGTCGCAATAACCAGAACAGTCCTTTTCCTGTTGTTTCCAAGCTGTCTCCTCTAAACTCAGAGCTGCTTATATCAGCTGGTGTATTGTAAAGAAGGTTTTGCCAGCCTCGCATACCTCCCATCTAATCCTTTTCCTGCCAATCCTCGAAGTAAATATTTGCAAGAATGACTTTGCTTACCCGGGACATGCAAATTGATTTAAAAATATAAAAATAAAAATCGCTTAGCTTGAATCCTGACATTTGTGGAAATACAGAATACTACTCATATTCATTGCTAACAATGGCTTGAGTTTTTTCCACCCAACCATGGCACTGGTTTCAGGACACACTGGCGCTAATGGAATTATGATATCTTACATGCTACTCATGTCAAATTTACATTTTACAATCTTCCAGTTTTTTAATGGCAAAAGACAATGGGAAATTGATGTTAAGGATAGGTTGCAACTGCTACATGAAACTGTAATTGTACTTTTATTTATTTTACTCCCTTATATACCACCATTAATTCCACATTGATTTACAGACATTGCCCCCATTGAGACTTACAATCTAAATTCCCTATCAGTATATCTTTGGCATGTGGGAAGAAACTGGAAAATGTGGGGAAAACCCATGCAAACATGGAGGAACATGCAAACTCCCCGCAGATGTTGTCATTGGTTGGATTTCAACCCAAGGCCAAAGCGCCACAAAACAACAGTGCTAATCACTGAGACAATAAATTATTTCAATGTCCTGGCCACTAGGTGTTTTCCTTTTGTCTAACTTTCTGTTCTCTTTTTCTCATTAAGTATGATGTCTCTAGGAACAGAGACACCATGATGGATTATAGGAAGTGGGGTGCAGGTGTAATGGTGAACTGTACATGGCAACCATGTCACTCTTAATACAGTTTCCAAAGACAATCTTTGCTAAAACCACTTTGCTTATCAGGTACCAGATTTACCCTGGTTTTCACCCTTCAACCACTATACTGGGATGTGGACTTACAACAGGGTCCAATGAGTTGTAGACAAGGAGGTCTTGTGTAGTTAAACCAGAGAGGACAGATAAAATGCAAACCTAGAAGTCAGTGACAAAGTCAGTAGATAGCTGAGATTAGAATCAGGAAGATGGAGTTAAGTTCCCTTTACATTTAGCGATGCACCTGTGATCCCAACCATGATACGACCCGCTCAGGATCGCTGGTGCATCGCTAAAGGGTCACTAGTGAGCTGACAAACAGGCAGATCTCACTAGCAATGCAGCAGCGGTCGGCGGTCATACTTATCTTTCAGACGCAGTGATGATGTCTTCCTCCGCCCTGCATCCATGATGTTAGGAACGGCGGAACGCACTAAATAAGAATAATAATAAAGTGCATTTGCCGCTCGGGGTCCACCGTGCAGTAGGTGTTACAACTGCTGCTGAGTAATGGCAGACAAGCAATATGGCGATATAATGTACACGGGTTCAACTTCACTCGAAGTGCGCAGAGCGGGCTCTGTTCACACACAGAGGCGCCGCAACAAAAACATACAAAAAGGCTGAGCCTATTAGAGTCACTGGCCTCAGGTAAATGCACACATGGTATAAGGTCACAGGAGCAGGAACTAAGACAGAGGGGCTGCGTCCATCTAGACCTACCGTGTGTGCGGCATTGCTACTGCGAACGCCAAGTAGGGCTGCAACTGCAGCGTGGCGCTGAGCACTGCCACTGGACAACAGAGCTACAAAGCAGGCGCTATGTTTGACGCTAGCGCAGAGGTGCTGTGTGCACAGTGGCCTAAGGTTTGCCACAGACTAGTGCAGACTACTGAAATAATTCCCTAACTACAGGGGTAATATCAGAGGGAAGGGGTTTCATAATAAGTCAGTCACCAGAATCATACATCCGTCCCCATTCACACATAGCAGTATAGTCTATACTAGCGTGTGGCGGAACGGCCATGCGCGCTTTTTATAGCAGCTGGGACCTTCCGGAAGCTTCCAGATCTCCGAGATGGACCAATGAGATCTGGAGCAGGACCTGAGCACAAGACTCCTGATCTCCAATGGGAAACCATCTCATGAGCATGCTCAGTAGGAGGACAGAGGGACTTAGCCCCTTGAGAGATTTGCTGCAAGGCAATCTCCTCTGCGGTAGATAAAGAGCAAGAGACCGCAGAATGTAAGGGTCTGGATTCCTGCAGAGGAGACGCAGGAACCTGACTCCTAACACATGTCTTGCTTGTCGGCGCCAGTAGGAAGCTGATGACGAGAAATGGACCAGGCAGATCTCGCGCGATCAACGATAGCCAGCGGGGGAGCCGGTCGGAGGTGAGTATCACATGTAGTGATATCGCTAGCGATATCGCTGCTGCATCACAAAATCAGTGATGCTTTAGCGATATCGCTAGCGATATCGCTATGTGTAAAGGCTCCTTTAGAGGCAGAATTATCAGGCAAATGAAGGGTTTAGTCAATCAAGAATAACTAATAAGAATCCAACAAATCAAGTCTGATAATTGGGATAAGCAGGAAAGAAAAACCAGGGTCAATGTACACTTATAACTGGTAACTCCCAGCAGTATGCTCAGCATGTTGTGGATTTAGGTTGGGTGTGAACTGTTCCATTGGTCACAGCAGGGAGTTGATTACATCTGCTGAGCACACACCCCACTGTGCCTGATTGGACAGCACAAGTCCCATTCACAAGTCCCATTGAATAAATAAATCAATGCCTAATGATAGAAGCAGAAGTCACTGGAATGGGTTCTAGTAGGGGTGTGAAAGTGGTGTTTTATCTCTCAGCTCCTGCTCTCCTGTCTGTCAAGTTGCATATGGAAATAAATTAGATAAGGGCTATAAGTTTAGAGAAAGCAAGTAATTGAACTATTGTAGGGGAGGAACTGCCAACTCCTACAGTGCTGGCAGAATGCGGATAAATAAAGAAAATTTCCACTTCAAAATAGTCGATATCAAGTTACTGAATTTGGAAACTAGACTGGAATTTACACTATAAGCAGTCTTAACTTGTTATGAAGAATAAAAGCAGCATGGCAGGTAGGCTTAATAATTTTAAATCTTACAGACCTATTACAATAAGATCCCTCAAAGATTTTAGTTACACATAATCTACTGGTTATTCAAAAAAGAATCACGTAATATTTATAATATGTTTCCCCTTTAAACTATTTGTCTGTATCTGTACAAAGCTGTATACTGTATTATAGAGAGGGAAAAGGGGCAGATTCATTTGGGTCTCTGCCATCTAGGGGTTCTCTATACTATGGGGGGTTTTAAGAATTTAAAATATTACAGCATTATTTATTTTTTGACAAGTAGCCTGATTTTCCTCTGCAATATTCTTTTCCTTTCACACAAGCCCTTCATGTAATATTTTGTTCCCAGGGGCCTCCACATATCATGACCTGATCTTGGCTCCACATCATTCATCTATGAGGCAAGTGCATGTATCAATGTTCCTCCTGAGCTTGAAAATCATGTCAGTGCCACAGAACTGACACTAATCCAGGCGCTGCTTGGTAAAACTGGGCTACGTTGCTGCATTAAGAGTACAGATATAACTGCCATTCAGGATTTGCGCAAAGCTGGGTATTAGGCTGGTATTGTAATAGCTACCATGAGAAGTTATCACCTTTAGAAATTCAGCAAGATGACTGTCTTATGAAGAAAACGATGAGGTCACATAGTCGGGTTAAAGAATCTTAATTGGAAAACAGGCAGAATATTAATTTTTCTTTGCACTCTATGGGTGTTCATTGCTATTCCATGTTGGAGATGCCTGTGTACATCCATACTGTTATTTACTGCAGCATTCAACTGGTCACTAAGAGTTTATTGCATCAAGTCAAAAAATGGCATTAATGATTTCACCTCGGAGAGCATGACTGGCTTTAGCTCTGCCTTTTGATGAATATGGCATGTCAGTTGCAGGCACACACACTTTCCGACATGCCTTATAAATAATTAAAGAGTCAAGGGGAATGGAATAAGCCTATGACAGCTTACTAAATCTGAATCTTTCCAATGCGGAATTTTGGAAATCACCTCTAACTCACAAGATACCCTATGCTCATGTAAGATAAGGTGTAGAACATATCGAGGACCGCACTGCCCGCTTCCTATTTCCCTTTATTTAAGGTATATAAGTGAGTAAAAAATAATAAATAAATGTTCCATTTACAGATGATTGCACCAGGGAAAATAGTCTCTTTCACATTACATCACTATCCCTCTCCCTTCCAAAAAAAAAAAAATTCTTTGCACATGTTGTGAACATTTGTGGACAAATAAAAGGTAAGAGTTAGAAAATAACAGACAGTGCCCCAGGGAGTAATGTGAAATATGCAATATATTTTCCCGTATTCTTCTACAGCTTGCTGAAAATGAAATGAAAAAAAGGAGATTTTCAGATTGCTGAGCAAACATTTTGTCTGTGTTATTAGGAACTTTGGTATATAAAGCGTTATGTAGAACAACACGGTGGCTTAATTGGTGTAACAATATTGTTTTGGAAAACTGGGGTCGGGGTTTGGATTTGCAAAAGAAGGAGCATGGGGGAAAGGGGAGATTTAGCATAAGAGAAAAATGGAAATAAAAAACAAGGATACTCTGTACTGTTCTGTACAAAGGAACCAAAAATAAACTATTAATGTAGAATTTTTATATCTTAAGATGACCAATCTAACACAAACCAAAACACATTTTAAGTAGCGTAAAATATTGTGTTTATTAGATGTTGGTTTTAAGTAAGCAGATCTTGCATGAAGTTTAGGCATTTTCCTGAATACTATTCCTGGTGCCCTATTACCTATTTAGGGTGTGTAGGTTATAGAAAATGACAAGGTGTTCCTTTTCCTTCTATCCTTAATTTGTCTAAAAGGAAGAAAAAACTGATATGCCAACCTATGTGTCAGTTGTAAATGACTTAACTGACATTTGCTTTCTAGGTAAACGACAATGTATGTGTACTGGTGACAGTATGGTGTGCAACTAGATGAAATGAAAAGAGGTGGGACTCACCGGAATGAAGTCCAAACTTTATTGGTCAAAAAAATGTTTAAAACATCTCAGGCAGGTGGGGGGCTAGAGAGTGCAAAGACGATGGCCGTTTCGCGCTGTGGGGCACTTCTACAAGAGACCCGTAGAAGCGCAACACAGCACAAAAGGGCCGTCATCTTTGCACTCTCTAGCCCCCCACTTGCCTGAGATGTTTTAAACATTTTTTTGACCAATAAAGTTTAGACTTCATTCCGGTGAGTCCCACCTCTTTTCATTTCATTTGGATTATGCATCTTGCTTTGGTATGCACCTGAAGGAAGAAAAGGTTTTATGCCTGCTGTATTTTTGATCAGCTGATGGTATTGGCTCTATGAATCACCAGTGGTGCTCGGCTTTTTCTATTTTCTGTGATGGTGTAAAACTAGAGATGAGGATCTTTTGAAATTCAAATTCACCCCCTTAGCTGAATTTTCTAAAAAGAACTTGATTTGCCGCAAATAAATTCATGTCATTTTCAATACTGAAAAGCGTGTAATTGTTCTGAAAATATACCTTGGTAACATGAGAGAAAAAGTGAAAGAGAACCTTGATAACCTTAAGAGTATAGACTGTTTGAGCGAGAGATAGAACCCTTCTGATCATAAGAGATTACAAACTACAGGCGGGAGAGAGAGAGGTCCTCATTGACCCTAAAACTTGTATTCTACAGGGTCAGTGGGGTCCTTTCCAATAGTGGCAAGGTTGTAATTACTAAGAAAATACACATTGGTGAGAGGAGAAATATTGAGAGAAAAAAAGCTAATCAACCATAAGAGCTTACATTCTACAGCCTCTGATTATAAAATCTTATATACAACAGGCAATAAAGAGAAAGGACCCAAATGACCCAAGGAGTTTACACTCTACAGGAGAACTAGGCTCTCATAGATTTATATTGAGTGCCTGTCACCTTTACCTCTGACTTCTGGTCAGTCAGAAGTTGGTGTCACATGATAGTAGGTTTCGGCCTTAATGGCACCCAGAAGAGCGGAAGACATCTGCTTGTATGTACAATATGATGGGCTGGGAATTTACACTAGTGGCACCACTCCATATATAATTAAAAAGTGGAGTGGTGCTTTAAAGTGTCTAAATTCACATTAAACAAATTTAATACAATATTGTTGCATGGCAGCAAATCTCTTGACCGGCTACAAGGTATATCAATCACTGAGTGGTCAGAAAGAAACGCTTAAACATATAAACATCTCCGAACAGAGGATTGCAAAATCATAATTTTTTTCCAAAGCTATTTGTCTTCCAGCATTTATTTTGTGACATGTCAAATTAAGAGAATTAGTGTGGTATTCATACATTTCATATTATACTGTAGTAGAGCAAGGTGTTGTGGTGTACATTGATAATAGACCTTTTGGGTTGCGGTCTATATCTGTTATACTTAATTTAAACTGTCAGTATTATTTAGTATAGTTGATGCACATTGATTTGCATGACAAGGTCTATCTGCAACGTCCTTAATCTGTTACAGCTGGATGGTAGCACTGACAGAATCAGTGGCTCCTGTCATGATTTGTCAGTCTGGAATGATCTTATCTTTGAGGTCGTGTCTCACATTTGATGACATGCCAAGCCGCATAATCAAAAGAAGAGCCACTGGTTGCAAGAAGTAGGTGGCAGTTCTCAGGTCAAGCAATCACAGATTACTATCTTGGCTAATGCTCCTACAAATTGGTTCACACCAACTCAAATATTAAATGAGTATCCACAATTTTTTTTTGTTGGTAGCGTTTTTTGAACTTGGAAGCCTAGTTTTATATCCGTACATGTGCAAAGCGTTGCGCTGTATGCCCTACAATGAAGAAAGGAATGTCCAGTGTTATGAATGAGTCACCGGAGGAGGAAAAAACAAAAACACAAGCTAAGTCCAGAAAACCAGAGAGGTTGGTAGCTAGCGGATTGCAGACCCCTGATCCTATTCACCACAACTAACAGTAGCCATGGGGGGTTCCTACGGTGCCCTAGACCCCTCGTCACAGCCGAGAGCTACATAATCCTAAAGAAAGAAAGGGGAAATCTAAACTGCCCCAGAGCAGACCCCAAAGCAATAGACAGCCCCCAACATGTATTGTCATTGAAAAACAGATGAAAACACAAACACAGACAGAAAGACAGGCTGAGCAAATGATGGGGCCCAACTAACTAGATAGGAAAGGACAGAAAAGATGCTGGCTGCAATCACGCAAAAAACCCTGCCAAAAATAATGTCCAACACATCTGATAGAAAAGGCCCTGAAGTCAATAGACTTCAAAATCTCTATATCAGCACTCAGGTATATTCTGAAGACAGAGCAAAGAGATCAACTGATCAGAGACAAAAATGGAGTTCAGCCCGTCCCAACTAGGGCAGGCTGAACACAAACACTAGGTAAACAGACAAAATCTCATGGAAAAATAGCAGAGCAAAAACTTAGCTTTTAGTAGACAGGAACTAAACTGGATGTCAGCGCTCAGAGCAGAAAGGATCACCAGCAACCCAGCAGGGCGTCGGCTGCCTTATATCCACTCAGAAATTCCGGATGTCCAATCACACTCCACCTGTTCAGATGACAGGTTCTTCCCATCCAGATCAATTTCACTACCTCCTTTCACCAGCAGAGGGAGTTCATCAGACATCAGAGGTGAAGGAGAAAATGAACTCATAACAGTCCAGCTCCATGATGTAGTGAATACATAAATCCTTTTATTCACTTAGTCACTTCAAAGGTGAGGTTAAAAGGCCAGCATAGAAAAACAAGGCTTGCATTCTCAACGCGTTTCTGGTGACTTCGCACACTTAGTCATGATGAACAGATTTCATTTGCATAAAAAATAATTTTTTTTACTTTTATCAGAATCAACAGGTGGCAGATAATTTGTTTATAGATAAATACGTTAGTTAGAATGTTAATCCCAAACAGATTTATAATCTTATAAATTCATAACAAAAATAAGACACCAAATATTCATCATAATTTTATTTTCAGAATTTTTCTGAATAGCCTAAATTTATTAGATTAATAAAAAGCATGATATATTTTCTTTTATTTAATCCCCGTGGTATTCTAGTATTTAATTTGAAGATCCACCACGCTTCTCTATTCCTAAGTATCGATTCTATATCGCCACTAGTGTTGAGCATTCCGATACCGCAAGTATCGGGTATCGGCCGATACTTGCTGTATCGGAATTCCGATACCGACTTCCGATATTTTTTCAATATCGGAATTCGGCATCGGAATCGGAAGTTCAGTTGATTGACGGCCTGACGTCATCATGATGCGCGGTGTGTGCGCATCATGATGCGCCGTCATTTCGGGCCTTCCGGGGGTCTCTGCCGGCCTGCCGGGGGGCTGTGCCGGCCTGCCGGGGGGCTGTGTGGACTGCCCGGGGTCTCTGCCGGCCTGCCGGGGGGCTGTGCCGGCCTGCCGGGGGGCTGTGCACCCTGTGGGGGTCTGTACCGGCCTGCCGGGGGGCTTTGCCGGCCTGCCGGGGGGCTGTGCTGATGTCCGGGGGTCTGTGCAAGCATCGTCCGATGGGACTACAAGTCCCATCGGGCGATGCCTGCTACCATGACAGTGATTGACACATTAGCCAATGATGGGACAGTAGTAGTCCCATCATCCGGCTAATGTGTTAAATGTTAAAAAAAAAAAAAAAATACTACATACATACTACATGCTACATACATACTACATATATACTACATACATACTACATACATACTACATACATACTACATGCATGCTACATACATACTACATATATACTACATACATACTACATACATACTGCATGCTACATACATACTACATACATACTACATACATACTACATGCATGCTACATATATACTACATGCTACATACATACCACATACATACTACATGCATGCTACATATATACTACATGCATGCTACATACATACTACATATATACTACATGCATGCTACATACATACTACATGCTACATGCATGCTACATACATACTACATACATGCTACATATATACTACATACATACTACATATATACTACATGCATGCTACATATATACTACATACATACTACATATATACTACATGCATGCTACATATATACTACATACATACTACATATATACTACATACATGCTACATATATACTACATACATACTACATATATACTACATACATGCTACATACATACTACATACATACTACATATATACTACATGCATGCTACATATATACTACATGCTACATACATACCACATACATACTACATGCAAGCTACATACATACTACATGCATGCTACATACATACTACATGCTACATGCATGCTACATACATACTACATACATACTACATGCTACATACATACCACATATATACTACATACATACAATACATTCATACAATACATACATAGACATACAGTACATATAACATAGAGTAACATACTTACCAATACTTGTCACATTGTTCCCCGAAGCCATTGTCTTTCCGGAATAAATATTAACATAACAAACCACAAAAATACTCACCCACGATCCGAAGCAGTCCACGAGTGTGTCCCACGACGATCTTGGGTAGAGAACTGCAGCATCAGATGATGCTGCCGTTCTCTACGGGCTGCAGGAATCCAATGACGGAAGGTAGGTATCCTTCCGCACTGTATTCCTCCGCCACTTAAAAAAAAAAAAGTCCCTAGTCTCACTTTATGCCATTGCTGTGTGGGAAATTCCCACACAGCAATGGCATAAAGTGAGACTAGGGACTTTTTTTTTTTTTAAGTGGCGGAGGAATACAGTGCGGAAGGATACCTACCTTCCGTCATTGGATTCCTGCAGCCCGTAGAGAACGGCAGCATCAGCTGATGCTGCAGTTCTCTACCCAAGATCGTCGTGGGACACACTCGTGGACTGCTTCGGATCGTGGGTGAGTATTTTTGTGGTTTGTTATGTTAATATTTATTCCGTAGACGACAATGGCTTCGGGGAACAATGTGACAAGTATTGGTAAGTATGTTACTCTATGTTATATGTACTGTATGTCTATGTATGTATTGTATGAATGTATTGTATGTATGTAGTATATATGTGGTATGTATGTAGCATGTAGTATGTATGTAGCATGCATGTAGCATGTAGTATGTATGTAGCATGCATGTAGTATATATGTAGTATGTATGTAGCATGCATGTAGTATATATGTAGCATGCATGTAGTATGTATGTGGTATGTATGTAGTATATATGTAGTATGTATGTAGTATATATGTAGCATGTATGTAGTATGTATGTAGCATGCATGTAGCATGTAGTATGTATGTAGCATGCATGTAGTATATATGTAGTATGTATGTAGCATGCATGTAGTATATATGTAGTATGTATGTAGTATATATGTAGCATGTATGTAGTATATATGTAGCATGCATGTAGCATGTAGTATGTATGTAGCATGCATGTAGTATATATGTAGTATGTATGTAGCATGCATGTAGTATATATGTAGCATGCATGTAGTATATATGTAGTATGTATGTAGTATATATGTAGCATGTATGTAGTATGTATGTAGCATGCATGTAGCATGTAGTATGTATGTAGCATGCATGTAGCATGTAGTATGTATGTAGCATGCATGTAGTATATATGTAGTATGTATGTAGCATGCATGTAGTATATATGTAGCATGCATGTAGTATGTATGTGGTATGTATGTAGTATATATGTAGTATGTATGTAGTATATATGTAGCATGTATGTAGTATGTATGTAGCATGCATGTAGCATGTAGTATGTATGTAGCATGCATGTAGTATATATGTAGTATGTATGTAGCATGCATGTAGTATATATGTAGTATGTATCATGTAGTATGTATGTAGCATGCATGTAGTATATATGTAGCATGCATGTAGTATATATGTAGTATGTATGTTGCATGTAGTATGAATGTAGCATGTATGTAGTATGTAGTATGAATGTAGCATGTATGTAGTATGAATGTAGCATGTAATTTTTTTTTTTTTTTTTTTTACATTTAACACATTAGCCGGATGATGGGACTACTACTGTCCCATCATTGGCTAATGTGTCAATCACTGTCATGGTAGCAGGCATCGCCAGATGGGACTTGTAGTCCCATCGGACGATGCCTGCACAGACCCCCGGAGCCTGCACAGCCCCCCGGCAGGCCGGCACAGCCCCCCGGCAGGCCGGCACAGCCCCCCGGAGCCTGCACAGACCACCGGCAGGCCGGCACAGACCACCGGAGCCTGCACAGACCCCCTGGCAGGCCGGCACAGCCCCCCGACAGGCCGGCACAGCCCCCCGGAGCCTGCACAGACCACCGGCAGGCCGGCACAGACCACCGGAGCCTGCACAGACCCCCTGGCAGGCCGGCACAGCCCCCCGAAAGGCCCGTACAGACCCCAGAGAGGCTGTACAAGGGCAGGAAAGGGTTTTTCTTATTCCGATACCGGAAGTCCCATAGACTTGAATGGGACTTCCGGTATCGGAATCGGCGATACCGATACTTTTTTTAAAGATCGGCCGATACCATCCGATACGATACTTTGAAGTATCGGATGGTATCGCTCAACTCTAATCGCCACCTCTGATCCGATTATGGATTTTTTCTACACCATATACTTTCAATGAATCCAATTTATTTTTATGGACTTCAACAAAGTGTTTCGATAACTGAGAGATATTTCTATCTGTGTTAGCGCTCTCTATGTCATGGATGTGCTCCCTAATTCTTCTTTTTAAAGTGCGCTTAGTGCCGCCTACATATTTTAATTGGCAAGCTGGTCTCTCCATGACATAGAGAAAGTTCTTAGAATTGCAGTTTATGAAATCTTTAATTTCAAACAAATTATTATCATTAAAATCTCCAAATTTAGTTTCATTGCTGTATGTCCTACACCTCTCACTTTAATTCATACCATTTTAGGCTATGATATGGAAAGGTCCAAAAAGATTTCAGGTCATGTATTGCAATTTCATTCAATTTTTTCTGATTGCATATATGCAGCAGCCTATTCTGGAAATCAATTGAGTTTTGTCACTCACATCAGTTTCTGCCTCCATTGGGACACCTATATAGTTTTAATCAGACATACTACAGCTATCTAACCTATCAGTTTTTGCTTAAGAAGTGTAGAGGTAAATCTCCAACTCAAGAGGACCCTAAATCTGTAGACAAATCTTAGTAGAAAACAACAGTGATAACCCCTGACCTGTACCATTGGTTCATGTTATGATGTGAATACAGATATGTCTGCCTTTACCTCTTCATGAACTTCAATTGTTATTATTATTATTAACTACTGAAAGGCTGCAATTCACATCACAACCACTACATGATCCCAATTAGATACATATAGCATAAACTGCTCCTCATAGAGTCATACAAAGAGTTGTTTGTTTCTCCTTCCACCGCAGGACCTTTTGATCCATTTATCTCTGCACATGCTGAGTTCAGAGAAAAATTAAACAAGGGCAAATGCATCATCAATTCAACGCCATGGTCATGGTGTCTTACAAGACCCCATATATGTTAACATTGGGCTGTTTTCTGTGTTTCATGATTTGGGATATACAATTAATTTCCTCTGTACTAACAGTGAAACCTTCACAGCATATGTAATTTTACAGACTTTATCCCACATAAATGATCAAATATATTTACTAAATAATTTAACAGTCTAATAAACATTTTTAATCAAACAGAATTGCTGAAAGCCAAATGCTTCTATCAAAATGCAGGTTCTTAAGGGATTTGTGTTCATAAGTATGTGAGGTGTATAGTGGATAATCAAGAAATTATTAAAGCCTTTTTTTCACTTACCTGTCTTTAGGAAGCAAAATATTATTGCAACGGGATCAAGTAGTGAGTAAGGCAGAAATATTATTATAGCCTCGACCATTGGGACATTGTACTACTGATCTTTTATCTTCATATTGCTGTAGTGGATTGGGATTATAACTTGGATAATTGGAGTTGTTATTTATGAAGGATTGAGGATTTTAGAACAAAGTGTTTTCACAGATACAGATCTACAGTAGATATATTTTAGGGCTATGCAGACATCATTCTTATACATGCATGGACAAGAGTAGCTAAGGATCGGGGCTAGAAGAAAGGTTTAGATGCATCATCTTCAGTGTTTGACAAAAAAGTGTCTCCTACTGTATTCACAATAATGTTTCCGTGTGAATGATATATCATATTTTAATCCCTTAACGACTAGAATTATTTTTGTTTTTGCATTTTCATTTTTTGCTCCCCTTCTTCTCAGAGCCATAATTTTTTATTTTTAGGTCAAAATGGCCATGTGAAGGCTTGATTTCTGCAGGACAAGTTATACTTTTGTACGACACCATTGGTTTTAACATATTGTTTACTTGAAAATGGTAAAAAAAATTCCAAGTGCGGTGAAATTGCAAAAAAAGTGCAATCCACAGTGTTTTTTTCTTACCATGTTAGCTAAATGCTAAAACTGACCTGCCATTATGATTCTCCAGGTTATCATGAGTTGGTAGACATCAAACATGACTAGGTTCTTTTTTATTTAAGTGGTGAAAAAAATTCCAAAATTTGTTAAAAAAGGTGCCATTTTCCAATACCCATAGCATCTCCATTTTTCGGGATCTGGGGTTGCGTGAGGGCTTTTTTTTTTGCGTGCCAAGCTAATATTTTTAATGAAACCATTTTGGTGTAGATACCACCTTTTTATCTCCTGTTATTGCATTTTACTGCAATGTTGCAGCAACCAAAAAACATCAGCTGGAATGTGCCCAGAAAAGTGCAGGCTCAGTGCCGGAGCCCATATCAAACAGGGCGAGTCCGACATCGGCGTACTATTACGCCCATTGTCAGAAAAAATTTTGGGAAAAATAGTGTGTCTAATAATCCGAAAAATATAGTATACATACAGTATATCCTTAATATCATTTAGGGAACAAATGGTAATATTCACCTTGGCCAGTCTGAAATGTTGACACTAAAGATGAGCTGATCAGGCAAAATTCAAATCTGTCATTATTTTGCTGTCAGGGCCCCAGAGTATAATAAGCAATATATGTAAAAATTAACAAAAATCCTTATACTCAAGTCACAGCGCACCGCTTTGGCCCCTCTGCTTCTCCTCATCAACAACCGTCTGGTTATTGTCCCATTGTCCCATCTTCTGATCACTGCTGCTCAATCTGAATTCTCTGATCCTTTCACACTAGGCCAGGACTTCTATCTTTGATGGAGTCCAGGAGGAATTTGCATATTTGTACGCAAGGTCATGGTGCATTCTGTGACATCATGATGCTATGATCTTTCACATGCAAAACCTAGCCCATCATTAGAAGCATGGAGATTTCAGCATAAGCCATGGAAATGTAAAGATGCAGTGTAAGCGAATGAAAAAAATCCACATTTGGTAAAATTCAAGCATAAATCAATTCCACTCTAATTTACTTGCTCATCACTACTTGACACCTTACAGAAATGGTCCATAAATGCATGCTATTTTTGCAAAAATCTTATTTTCCAAGCAGCAAAACTGCAGTAGACATCATGATTAATCTGAATAGGCAATGTATTTAAACTGTTCAGTGATTGCATTCTTGCTCTATTTGTCCACTGGAGTCTAGCCTTTTTTAGACAATCTTAGACAACAGTAAAGGCCCCTTTACATTTAGCGATGCACCAGAGATCCGACCAGCGATCCGACCCGGTCAGGATTGCTGGTGCATCGCTAAATGATCGCTAGTGAGCTGTCACACAGGCAGACCTCACAGGGATGCAGCAGCGACGCACCGCACGATACTCACCTTTCACACACAGCGATCCTGACGTCCTCCCGCCCGCCTCCACGCATCGCTCGTCGTCACAGCAGGAAGCCCAGCAGGAAGCTGACGACGAGAAATGGAGCCGGACATTCTCGCGCGATCAGCGATGGACAGCGGGGGAGCCGGTCGGAGGTAAGTATCACACATAGCAATATCGCTATAACGTCACAAAATCGGTGACGTTATAGCGATATCGCTAGCGATATCGCTATGTGTAAAACCCCCTTTAAACTCTAACTGGTCATCAGCTGTTATAACCCTATGATGAGTTATGCTTTTGCACACATTAGTTGAAGTTCCTCTGTATTAGGCTGCAGTTTGCTTCACTATGCATTTCTTGTTCATCACATTTATTCTTGACATCCTCTTCTTAGTCCCAATTAGAGATGAGTGAATTTGTTCAGATTCGGTTCTAAATAAGATCGGAATCAAATATTTTGTTTGCAATATTCGTCCAACACAGCCAAATGTCATTAGAGTCAATAGGAGTAGAAAATACTGAATATTTTCTGAATCAATCATAAGACAAACATTTGGCACGAATAGTGTTCGAACATCTCAAAATCAGTTTCGGGGACAAAATCCGAACAAATTCACTCATGTCTACTCCCAAGGTTATCAAATTGTTTCTATCCATAGGATCATATTTCAATAGGTGTTTTTCATTTATCACACCCTTATTAATATATTCATGATACTTTTGCACAAGAAAACCACAGTACAGTAGACATGTTTAAACTGTTGTTGGCCTTGGCTAGTCTTGCTCTGATAATGAAGTTGCTCAGATTGCTGGATGTTTTATTCTAATATAAATTTACACTGAAACTAATTCTTG
Organism: Dendrobates tinctorius; assembly: GCF_039654945.1. Lineage (NCBI taxonomy): Eukaryota > Metazoa > Chordata > Amphibia > Anura > Dendrobatidae > Dendrobates > Dendrobates tinctorius. The sequence continues at coordinate 62,442,675 of NW_027361684.1, forward strand.
GCAATATTGTTCACTTGATTTTATGTGCAGTCCAGTGTCAAATGTCTAATTTCCATACAGGGAAGATTTTATCATAAATGAGCAGGTATCTCTAATAAAATGGTCACACCAAGCTATCTATCGATATATCCCTTACATGTATTCTATTGTTGCTGTATCCACTTTTTTCATTGTTAGACCCCATAGTCCATTCAATTAACCAATATAAATGATACAATAGCATGCATTTATCCTATAATTCCAATTTATCCACTTTAACTAGAATTAAGGTGAAATTTAATAAGAACTAAAGCCATCAGCAAGGCCTTGCAGGATCCACTTAACCGATGAAGATGCAGATACATTACTTCAAAATGGTTTGTATTAGCAATAAGTAAGAGTAGCTCTTCAAGAATTATTTTGTGGCTGTATATTGACTAGTTATTGTGGATGCTGAAATCCATAAAAGTAGAACCAGCAAAGATACATTTAAAGTTCATCCACTTAATGTATTGGATTTATCTCTAAATTACATGTTTTCAATCTTATCTTCTACAGAAAAAGTTATCAATTACATAAAGAAATAGGTTGTGGTCAACACATCACAAAATGAAAAGGGCTGAAAATAACACACGGTCAATTTACTTCTGTAAGATGCTTAATTATAATCAAATAGCTTTTTTAATATAATATACAGTGTTATATAGGCTGACACAAATAGTATAAGAGGCCATTACACAAAAGGAAAAAAATAAAACCTTTCAGAACATGGGACAGCTACTTACATTTCACTACCAAGGACAGCTCCAGGTTATCTCATCCCATGTCTACGACTCAAAAGGGTCTGTGTCATCATAACGCAATCTATTAGTTAAAAGGGAACTGTCTTGTCCCCATACTTTATGAATCTTTCCATATAGGATTAGTGAACTGGTTAATAGCCTTACAATGCCTTCCAGACACCTTACTGAAAGTGTGGATACTGAGAGAAAATGAACTTTTTTCTTCCTGGAAGCTGCCAGATTTAAGACATAGAGGTGTACGTTAAAAAGGGTACAGTCATCATTCACAACTTTGTGAAAGGTGGCTGTATACCGGCCTTGGCTCCTTGATTGACAGCTTACTCTGCACAGATGTGCTGCAGAGCGAGCTGTCAATCCAAGTGCTGGGGCGTGCTTACAGCCACTGCTCACTGTGTACTATTTAAGTGAAGCCAGCAGCTCCCAGGAAGAACACAGTTCATTTCCCCCCCAGGAGCTGCACTTTTAGTAAAGCATCCAGACAGCATTGTAACACTATTAATCTGCAGATTAACCCAATATCTAAAAGTTAATAGAGTTTGGAGACATGACATGTTCCTTTTAAATCAGATTTTCACATTAAATATATTTATTTTTAAATGCTTGATGCTTTTTTTTTAAATTTTCCATATCACTATATAGACAAACTATTTGCATGAACATGAGAAACCTTGCAATATTTTAAATTTAGTAATATCTCCTATATCAGCTGAGTTAGCTATCTATGTTTCATATTTTGCAACTTGATAAAATAAATGATAGATTTCTTTTAAAATCCAAATTTATAAGGAATATCCATTTCTGACATTTCGTTTTCTTCACTCAGTTTCACCATAAGGGTCTTACTTCAAAAGTTCTATCTAACTCAGCATGAATTGCCTACAGGATCCATGTTAAGTAGGTGAGGAGAAAAGAAAATTCACATTAAAAGTCAAGGTGATTATTTGATGTCTCTTCCAGCAGACTTTAGATTGCAGTTAGTAGCGTTATATGGAATCTAAGAAAGCAATAGTTAGCCTGTTACAGTAGCATCTGCAACAAAAGATTTCAAAAAGATAATCTTTTTTATGAGTAAAAAAAAACAAATTGTTCAAAATGTTTTATACCTTGTAGCATAAACATTATATAAAGCAAAATGTCCTCATTACAAAAATAATATTTATTTCTTATCAACAGGAATAATCTGTTGACATAAAAACAGAAGTATTTTCCATACTGGAGTTAACATTATGCAAGCTGATTAATCTAGGCCATGCTGTCAGGATAATGTTCATATAAAGATCCGCACATCACCTACTATAGATATTCCTGTATGTGAACACTGAGAATCCATAAAATAAATGTGTTGCCTATTTGAGCTCCTGGCTAGGATTGACCTGCAAATGATGCCACTCGATACAGAATATGCAATGAGTAGAGCAATTAAGGCAAGCAAGGCATTTCAAAAAAGGATTCCTAAATGTCTACTCAACCATTTTTCGTCCTACCAATACCTTCTACTACAATAGAGAAAGTAATTACTTCTCAAAGATACATTTTAAATTGGATATAACTACAATATTTTGTTTAACCACTGCCATACGTTAAGACAAGATACATATGCATACTGTGTATGTATGATTACAGATAATTTATGTAATTAGATTTGTGTTAATTGCCAAAAGAAATGCCTGCCGCTACTGAACAGATTGCACAAGATTGCATCAGCAAAAGTCGGCTTAAATGAACTCAGGCGCAATCATGCAGGCCTACCTATAATGCCTAATAGCTATCTCAATACATGGTATAGCACATCCTTTCAGAAGGGACTATCAGAGCCTGGATAAAGCTGAGGTACAGAATTCAGCAGCCATTTTAGGGTGTCTATGATAGTGAGAGAACATCAGAGCTCAAAGCTCAGCAATACAGATGTGACGCCGAACCACTACTCATGGAAAAGTCATGAGACAAGGTAATCAGGAGATCCAAGATAAGATACCAGGAGGGCTTATAGTACAGAGGGGTGTGATCAATTAACAGTCCAGAGTATAATGCTAGAAAGGTACATCAAGATGTACCGCACAGATCCAGTCAGTCCCACCATTCAACATCCGAGACGCTCTCACAAATCACTTAACCATCTGCTCACTCTTTCTATCCTCCTTCTCCTAGTCGCAGGAGACATTGCTCCCAACCCTGGTCCCCCATGTTATAGAAAGTCAAACCTCCCGACTGCTACACTCAGAGACCCCTCTAATCTTATTAATATTCCCTGCATGCCATCTGTCTTTATTAATTGTGCACTTTGGAATTCTCGCTCAGTGTGTAACAAACTCTCCTTCATTCATGACTTTTTCCTTTCTAATTCTCTTAACCTCCTGGCTCTTACTGAAACCTGGATCCAGCAGTCAGACACTACCACTGCTGCTGCTCTTTCATACGGGGGGCTTCACTTCTCTCATACCCCAAGATCAGACAATAGAGCTGGTGGAGGCGTTGATCTGCTCCTATCACCAAAATGTACCTTTCAGGTTATCCCTCAAGTACCCTCACTTGTCTTCCCTTCTTTTGAGGTCCATGCCGTCAGACTCTACACCCCCTTCTCCATGCGAGTGGCGGTGGTGTATCGTCCTCCCGGCCCCTCCCATCAGTTCCTGGATCATTTTGCCACTTGGCTTCCACATTTTCTCTCCTGTGACATCCCTACCCTCATCATGGGAGATTTCAACATCCCCATTGCTCTTCCCCTCTCACCATCTGCTACTCACCTTTTATCTCTAACCTCCTCATTTGGCCTTTCGCAGCTTACTAATTCTCCAACGCATGAAAACGGAAACTCCCTCGACTTGGTCTTCTCTCGGCTTTGTGCAGTGGATGATTTTGCAAACTCCCCTCTCCCGCTCTCTGACCACAATCTTCTTTCATTCTCTATCAAGAACTACCAGGCTGCTCAGGTCACCCCCACTGTCCAGACTTATAGAAATATACAGGCCATTAACACCCAGAAACTTATGAAGAACTTGCAGTCTTCATTGGCCCCTATCTCCTCCCTCTCATGTCCTGATTCTGCATTGAAGCATTACAATGAAACACTTCAAACTGCCCTGGATGAATTTGCACCCCCTATAAATAGAACACCACAACGCAGATGGCGACAACCCTGGCACACGGTGCAAACACGCTTCCTGCAGCGGTGCTCCAGGTGCGCCGAACGTCTGTGGAGAAAATCCAATCTACCCGAAGATTTCATCCATTTTAAGTTTATGCTTAGAACATACAACACTGCCCTTCACCTCTCCAAACAAACCTATTTCAACACCCTCATCACCTCACTGTCCAATAATCCGAAACGTCTCTGACACTTTTCATTCTCTACTCAATCCAAGAGTACAGGCCCCAACCACGGAGCTCCGAGCTGACAATCTGGCCAATTACTTCAAAGAAAAAATTAACCAGATCCGACAGGAAATTATCTCCCAATCACCTCATACCATGCACTGTCCTCCCTCCCCCACTGCATCTAACTCACTCTCTGATTTTGAACCAGTCACAGAAGAAGAAGTAAGCAGGCTCCTTGCATCTTCTCGCCCAACTACTTGCACCAGTGACCCATTTCCGTCACAGCTCCTCCAGTCCCTGTCCCCTGCTGTCACCCCTCACCTAACTAAAATATTTAACCTCTCTCTCTCTTCTGGTATTTTTCCCTCCTCATTTAAGCATGCCATCATACATCCACTACTTAAAAAACCATCCCTCGACCAAAACTGTGCCGCTAACTATAGACCTGTCTCTAATCTTCCCTTCATCTCTAAACTCCTGGAACGCCTGGTCCACTCCCGCCTTATCCGCTATCTCTCAGAAAACTCTCTTCTCGACCCTCTCCAATCCGGTTTCCGCTCTTTACACTCCACTGAAACTGCCCTCACTAAAGTCTCTAATGATCTGCTAACCGCTAAATCAAATGGTCACTACTCCATGCTAATTCTCTTGGATCTCTCTGCAGCATTCGACACTGTGGATCATCAGCTCCTCCTCACTATGCTCCATTCCATTGGCCTCAAGGATACCGTTCTCTCCTGGTTCTCCTCCTATCTCTCTGACCGCTCCTTTACTGTATCTTTTGCCAGTTCCTCCTCCTCTCATCTTCCCCTTACTGTTGGGGTCCCCCAAGGATCGGTTCTAGGCCCCCTCCTCTCCTCCTTGTACACTGCCCCTATCGGTCAAACAATCAGTAGATTTGGTTTCCAGTACCATCTCTATGCTGATGACACCCAATTATACGCTTCTTCTCCTGACATCACGCCAGCCTTTCTAAAAAACACCGGCGATTGTCTAAACGCTGTGTCTAATATCATGTCCTCATTATATCTGAAACTGAACCTGTCAAAGACTGAACTCCTGGTGTTTCCTCCCTCTACTAATGTACCTATACCCGACATTGCCATTTCTGTGTGTGGTTCCACTATTACTCCCCAGCAACAGGCCTGCTGTCTTGGGGTCATACTTGATTCCGAGCTTTCCTTTGCCCCCCACATTCTATCACTGGCTCGCTCTTGTCATCTGCACCTCAAAAACATTTCTAGAATTCGACCTTTTCTTACCTATGACTCTGCAAAAACTCTCACTGTTTCTCTTATTCATTGTCGTCTCGACTATTGTAACTCTCTTCTAATCGGTCTCCCTCTTACCAAACTCTCCCCTCTCCAATCTGTCTTGAATGCTGCAGCCAGGATCATATTCCTCACCAATCGTTACACCGATGCCTCTACCTTGTGCCAGTCATTACACTGGCTACCCATCCACTCCAGAATTCAGTATAAACTTATTACCCTCACTCACAAAGCCCTCCATGGCTCAGCACCACCCTACATCTCCTCCCTTGTTTCAGTATACCACCCTACCCGTGCCCTCTGTTCTGCTGATGACCTGAGGTTAGCATCCTCAATAGTCAGAACCTCCCACTCCCATCTCCAAGACTTTACACGTGCCGCGCCAATTCTTTGGAATGCACTTCCCAGGTCAATACGATTAGTCCCCAATCCCCACAATTTTAAGCGTGTCCTGAAAACGCATTTATTCAGACTGGCCTACCACCTCAACACATTAACCTAATCTATCCCTGTGTGGCAGATCCAAAAGTTTTACCATAACCAGGTTCCCCGCATCATTCTCCCACATGCTTTATGCATCCATTAGCCCTCTGTGTCCGTACTGTCACACACCTAACATTATGGCTGGTCCATACAATCAGGGCAACTGTTACCACCCACCTTTCGTGTCTACCTCTTTCCTCATAGACTGTAAGCTTGCGAGCAGGGCCCTCTTTCCTCTTGGTATTTGTTATAATCTACTGTATGTGATTATTGTTATGCTGTAATGTCTATTGTCTGTACAAATCCCCTCTGAAATGTAAAGTGCTGCGGAATATGTCGGCGCTATAAAAATAAAATTTATTATTATTATTATTATCAAGATAAGTGGATAACACAAGTGGATAGTTAGAAGCCAACTCTAGGGTTAAGTACTTGAGGTCAGAGAGAACCATGAGCAAAAGGGAAAACAGAAACAAATAGTCACAGCAAATCCAGGGTCAGGCAATAAACAAATAGTCACAACAAATCCATGGTCAGGCAACAAGATCAGGAAATTAGATGCAGAGCTAAGTACACCTAACAGAGCAAAGCTACAGTTGGCAATGTCTGCTCATAGCTAGCCAGCTAAATAGCTAGCAAATAATCAAGAATGTGAGGTACCTGGAAGAATGCACATGGGCTAGGCAAGATTGAACAGCAAGGCTGTAAATCAAAATGCTGCTAGTCCAGCATGCCCCAGCATCAGATTGGATGACTGGGCTGTCACTCGCAATCGTGACAGTCCAGCACACTTTAGAGCATATAGGGTGGCTGAGCTGTCACTCACTGTGCCCCTAGGCCAGAGTAGATGATGAAACTATGACAATAGATAGTAAGAAAAAGCCCTAAAACATTGGACAAATAGTTTACATAATAGTGTATTGTACAAAAGCAGCACTGAAGAAGATAAGTGTAGTAAGCTGTAAAACATTTTGCTTCAAATGCACAAATATAGGCTTTCATCTAATTCTAGTTCTCGTGTATGGGTACTAAACTCTTTTAAAGTATCAGTCCTTTAGATTTCATTTCCTTTGCCACTGTAATCCTCATAACTTTTATGTTTCTGAATTGATGGATATGGAAAAACAATAGTCAAATGACCTTGCAATGTCTACATTGCATAAGTTTATAGACAAAAACATTTGATTTAACAGTTATTTGAGGCAAATTTTTGCATAATTGCATTAAAAAATCAAAAGAAAGTATGTTAAAAAATTGATTAAACTTTTCAAGCCCATGCAACTTTTTCTGATACCTACTGTGCTCCAGTAATACTAGGTATATTATCCTACCATCCCCATCTATCTTTTGTAAGGAAAATATAAACAAATCTTATTGCTGCATATACAGTAAATGGAAGTATATTCGGGACAACAGAACAGGAGAAGGACTTGGGTATTCTGGTTTCAAGTAAGCTGAGCAGCAGTACTCAATGTCATGCAGCAGCTGCAAAAGCAAACAAGACTTTAGGATGTATGAAAGGAGAGATAAAATCCCACAATCCCAATGTATTATTACCCCTTTATAAATCACTTGTGAGGCCACATCTGGAACATGGGATCCAGTTTTGGGCGTCACATCTTAAAAAGGTTATTCAGAAGTTAGAGTCAGTTCAAAGCCAGGCAACTAGAATATTACAAGGGATGGAGGTTGCTCATATGATGACAGGTTGGAAAAGTTGGGATTCTTTAACTTAGAAAAAAAGACCCCCAGAGTAGATCACATTTATATGTATAAATATGTGAGTGGCTAATGCAAAAAACTAGTACACAACTAATTCCTTCCAAAGACCATACTAAGGACCAGGGGGCACTCATTATGGGTGAAAGAAAGGCGATTCCAGTAACTAAATGGGAAAGTGTTCTTTACAGTTACAGCAATCAGACTGTGGAATTCCCTACCACAAGAGGTAGTAATGGGAGACACTATACCATCTTTTGAAAAAGGGATGAATGATTTCCTTGGTACAATTAATATTGTGGATTATAGATAATTTAGTGACAAAAAAAATTATAATTGATGGAGAAAAGTTTAATTTGATGGACCTTGGTCTTTTCTTATCCTATGTAACCATGTAAAAAAATGTTCTCATTATGGAAACACATTGTAGCATCTTTAGAAATATTTTTCACATTTTGCCCTTCTATTTGTCTGACTTTAGATACATGAGCTGGTCTCTTTAGCAAACACTACAATATGGATTAGAAGGTTACTACACAATTGTTAGTGCATTGCAGAGCTGTACATTGCCATACATCCCATTCTGGATACATAGAGGTATATACTATGCAAACATTTGCATTTGAATATATTGAGTAAACATTAGCTTTACCTGCTATTGGAATGGCTAATAGATAAATGCTGGAAAACCTTGTGCAATATCACAATAGTCAGTAATCAGTTAAAAACTATATGTGCAACATAAAAATTCATGTTTAACCCCTTTCTGACATTTGACGTACTATCCCGACCATGTGACCTGGGCTCATATGACAGTGGACAAGATAGTGCATCATTGTGATCAGCTGCGTTCACAAGGGGAGTGCAGCTGATCGTGGCCGGGTGTCAGCTGATTATCACAGCTGACACCCGACACTATGTGCCAGGAACTGTCATGGACTGCACCCGGCACATTAACCCCTGGCACACTGCAATCAAACATGATCGCAGTTTACCTGGGCATAGGAAACAATCACGCAGGGAGGGGGCTCCCTGCGTGCTTCCCTGAGCCCCCGGGAACAACACAATGTTCTCGCATTGTTCTGAGGGCCTCCTTCCTGCAGGCCCCTGGATCCAGTATGGCCGCAGGGGCCTTCAGGGTCCTGCAGGGAAGCGGATTTCTCAGTGCCTGCTGAGAGCAGGAGCTGAGAAAGCCTCCTGCAGTGCCTGTCAGATCGCTGATCTGACACGGTGCACTGCAAAGTGTCAGATCAGCAATCAGTGATCTGACACTATACAGTGATGTCCCACGCTGGGACAATATAATAAAGTAAAAATAAAAAAACTAGTGTAAAAATAATGTTTAAAAATTCCTAAATAATTTTATTTTTTTAAATTCCCTAACAAATTTTTTTTTGGAAAAAAAATAAAAATAAATAAAAGTACACATATTTAGTATCACTACATCTGTAACAACCCGCCCTATAAAAGTGTCCCACTAGTTTACCCCTTTAGTGAACTCCTTAAAAAACTAGGCAAAAAACAATGCTTTATCATCATACTATTGATCAAAAAGTGCAATAACACGTGAGCAAAATGACGGATATAAATAAACATGGCACCGCTGAAAACGTCATCTTGTCCCACAAAAAACGAGCCACAATACATCACCATCAGCAAAATAATATAAAAGTTATAGCTTGCAGAATAAAGTGATGCAAAAATAGTTATTTTTTATATAAAATTGTTTTTATTGTATAAAAACGCCAAAACATAAAATATGACATAAATGAGGTATCTTTGTAATCGCACTGACTTGAAGAATAAAACTGCTTTATCAATTTTACCACACACAGAACGGTATAAACGCCCCCACCCAAAAGAAATTCCTGAAATGCTGGTTTTTGTTTCATTCTGCATCCCAAAAATCGGAATAAAAAGCGATCAAAAAATGTCACGTGCCCGAAAATGCTACCATTGAAAATATCAACTCGTCCCACAAAAAATAAGACCTCACATGACTCTGTGGATCAAAATATGGAAAAATTATAGCTCTCAAAATGTGGTGATGCAAAAAATATTTTTTGCAATAAAAAGCATCTTTTAGCATGTCACAGCTGCCAAACATAAAAACCCGCTATTAATAGAAAATCAAACCCACCTTTATCACCCCCATAGTTAGGAAAAAAAATAAAATTAAAAAAATGTATTTATTTCCATTTTCCCATTAGGGTAAGGGTTAGGGCTAGGGTTAGGGCTAGGGCTAGAGTTAGGACTAGAGTTAGGGCTAGGGTTAGGGCTAGGGTTAGAGTTGAGATTAGGGTTAGGGGTGTGTTGGGGATAGGGTTGGAGTTAGAATTGGGGGGCTTCCACTGTTTAGGCACATCAGGGGCTCGCAAAATGTGACATGGTGTCTGATCTCAATTCCAGCCAATTCTGCGTTGAAAAAGTCAAACGGTGCTCCTTCCCTTCCAAGCTCTGCCATGCACCCAAACAGTGGTTTACCCCCACATATGGGATATAAGCCTACTCAGCATAAATTATACAACAACTTTTGGGGTAAATTTCTCCTGTTGCCCTTGGGAAAATAAAAAAATTGGGGACTAAAAGATCATATGTTTGGAAAAAATATGATTTTTTATTTTCACGCCCGGCTGTTATAAACTTCTGTGAAGCACTTGGGGGTTCAAAGTGCTCACCATACATCAAGATAAGTTCCTTGGGGGGTCTACTTGGGGGGTCTACTTTTCAAAATGGGTCACTTGTGGGTGGTTTCCACTGTTTAGGCACATCAGGGGCTCTCCAAACGGACATGACACCTGCAAACCATTCCATCAAAGTCTGCATTCCAAAACGTCACTGCTTTCATTCCAAGCCCCAACATGTGCCCATACAGTAGTTTTCGACCACATATGGGGTATCAGTGTACTCAGGACATATTGGACAACAACTTTTGGTGTCCAATTTCTCCTGTTACCCTGGAGAAAATAAAAAAATTGGGGATTAAAAGATCATATTTGTGGAAAAAATATGATTTTTTTTATTTTCACGCCCAGGTGTTATAAAATTTCTGTGAAATACTTGAGGGTTCAAAGTGCTCAACACACATGTAGATAAGTTCCTTGGGGGGTCTAGTTTCCAAAATGGGTTCACTTGTGTGGGGTTTCCACTGTATAGGCACATCAGGGGCTCTCCAAATGCGACATGCCATGTGCAAACCTTTCCATCAAAGTCTGCATTCCAAAACGTCACTGCTTCCTTTCCAAGCCCATACAGTAGTTTTCTACCACATATGGGATATCAGCATACTCAGGACAAATTGAACAACAACTTTTGGGGTCCAATTTCTTCTGTTACCCTTGGAAAAATAAAAAAATTGTGGATTAAAAGATCATGTTTGTGGAAAAAATATGATTTTTGTATTTCCATGCCCTGGAGTTATATACTTCTATGAAGCACTTGGGGGTTCAAAGTGCTCACCATACATCTAGATAAGTTCCCTGGGGGGTATAGTTTCCAAAATGAAGTCACTTGTGTGGGATTTCCACTGTTTAGGCACATCAGGGGCTTGCCAAATGTGACATGGCGTCCGATCTCATTTCCAGCCAATTTTGAGTTGAAAAGGTCAAATGGCGCTCCTTCCTTTCCGAGGTCTGCCATGCACCAAAACAGTGGTTCTCCTCACATATCAGGTATCAGCGTATTCATGACAAATTGCACAATAACTTTTGCAGTCCAATTTCTCCTTGTACCCCTGGTAAAATTAAAAAAATTGGACCTGAATTAATTTTTTTGTCAAAAAAAGTGAAATGATCATTTTTTTTAAACATTCAAAATATCTGTGAAGCACCTGAAGGGTTAATAAACTTCTTGAATGTGCTTTTGAGTACCGTCAGGGGTGCAGTTTTTAGAATGGTGTCACTTTTGGGTATTTTCTGTCATATAGACCCCTCAAAGTGACTTCAAATGTGATGTGGTCCCTAAAAAAAATGGTGTTGTAATCATGAGAATTTGCTAGTCAACTTCTAACCCTTGTAACTTTCTAACAAAAAAAAATTTGGTTCCAAAATTGTGCTGATGTAAAGTAAACATGTGGGAACACCAAAACTAACACAAAAGGTTGATACATAAAATGAAAATAATGGGGATAGGGGAAAATATGTGTAAGTGGGTTAAGAGCTGGCTCAGGGACAGGAAACAAAGGGTGGTTATTAATGGATCACACTCGGACTGGGTCACGGTTAGCAGTGAGGTACCACAGGGGTCAGTATTTATTAATGACCTTGTAGGTGGCATAGAAAGTAGAATTTCAATATTTGCAGATGACACTAAACTCGGCAGAGTAATCAATACTGAGGAGGACAATTTTATATTACAGGAGGATTTATGTAAGCTATAAGCTTGGGCTGATAAATGGCAAATGAGCTTTAATGGGGATAAATGTAAGGTCACGCACTTGGGTAGAACGAACAAGATGTATAATTATGTGCTTAATTGTAAAACACTGGGCAAAACAGTCACCGAAAAAGACCTTGGTGTATGGGTGGACGACAAATTCACATTTAGTGGCCAGTGTCAGGCAGCTGCTGCAAAGGCAAATAAAATAATGGGATGCATTAAAAGAGGCATAGATGCTCATGAGGAGAACATAATTTTACCTCTATATAAGTCACTAGTGCGACCACACTTAGAATATTGTGTACAGTTCTGTTCTCCGGTGTATAAGAAAGACATAGCTGAACTGGAGCCGGTGCAGAGGAGAGCAACCAAGGTTATTAGGGAACTTGGGGGTCTGCGATACCAAGACAGGTTATTACACTTGGGGTTATTTAGTTTGGAAAATCGAAGGCTTAGGGGTGATCTTATTACAAGGTATAAATATATGCTGGGACAGTACAAAGACCTTTCTAATGATCTTTGTACTCTTAGACCTGTGACGGGGACAAGGGGGCATCCACTATGTCTGGAGGAAAGAAGGTTTAAGCATACTCACAGACGCGGATTCTTTACTGTAAGAGCAGTGAGACTATGGAACTCTCTGCCATATGATGTTGTAATGAGTGATTCCCTACTAAAATTTAAGAAGGGACTGGATGCCTTTCTTGAAAAGTATAATATTACAGGGTATATACACTAGTTTCCTTAATATGGCGTTGATCCAGGGAGCTAGTCTGATTCCCGTATGTGGAGTCGGGAAGGAATTTTTTTCCCCAATGTGAAGCTTACTGTTTGCCACATGGGTTTTTTTTTGCCTTCCTCTGGATCAACATGTTAGGGCAGGTTAGGATAGGATATGGGTTGATTTAGATGGACTTAAAGTCTCCCTTCAACCTTAGTAACTATGTTACTATGTTACTTATTAAATTTTTTGGGTGCTGTATCTCTGTGATTTAAGGGCATAAAAATTCATAGTTGGAAAACTGCAAAATTTTCACCAAATTTCCGCTTTTTTCGCAAATAAACACAAGATATATGAATGATATTTTACCACTAACATGAAGTACAATATGTCACAAGAAAACTGTCAGAATCATCGGGATCCATGGAAGCATTCCAGAGTTATTACCTCATAAAGGGACAGTGGTCAGAATTGTAAAAATTGGCCCGGTCATGAACGTACAAACCACCTTTGGGGGTAAAGGGGTTAATTGGAATATTATGCTGTATACATTCTATGAAATCTTACTGAAATTCATCAAGTTCTGTGCCCCTGATTCATCAGATCAAGCTGAAATCATCCTCGTTACCTTCCGCAGCTACCTTAAATATAAGACTGCAATACCCTACCATAAAATATTACATACATACCTCGCATTAGTTAGCAGTGAATGTTTTCTTTCTTTTACCTCCCCATAAATCACTGCACAAGACACTACATCTGCAATTCACAAAGAGTCTTGACGAGGAAACCATCTATAAGGATAAGCTATCGCAGATCAAGAAATACATGCGCAGTACCCAATGTTGAAAGTAATCTACAGTATTAAAACCATTTATATGGAACTTTATAAAAATGTGATTATTCCATTTTAATCAAATAGAATTCTTACACCACCACTAGTTTCTGAACTCTTGAGGGACATGAAATCCACATGTTTTATGCATTTCAAGCACACTCATTTTATTTATGAAGCTGGGAACTTAAATTATTGAGACCAGGAAAGGATATTTTGTCTCTTAGGGTTTTCCCTTTAGATTCAAGGATTTTCCCACTGCTCACTACCTTCTGTAGATTCTTTGTCTGCCTCACATTTCTAATGTAATTTAAAATATCAAAGTAAAAAAGATCTATCTATCCCATATCTATCTATCTATCTATCTATCTATCTATCTATCTATCTATCTATCCCATATATCTATCTATCTATCTATCCCATATCTATCTATCTATCTATCCCATATCTATCTATCTATCCCATATTTATCTATCTATCTATTTATCTATCTATCTATCCCATATCTATCTATCTATCTATCTATCCCATATCTATCTATCTATCTATCTATCTATCTATCTATCTATCTATCTATCTATCTATCCCATATCTATCTTTCTTTCTATCTAATATATAGCTATCTAATATCTATCTATCTATCTCATATCTATCTATCTATCTCATATACTGTATATCTATCTATTTATATATCTCATATCTATCTACCTATCTCATATCTATCTATCTATCTATCTATCTATCTATTATCTATCTATCTATTATCTGTCTATCTATCTATCTATCCCATATCTATCTATCTATCCCATATCTATCTTTCTTTCTATCTAATATATAGCTATCTAATATCTATCTATCTATCTATCTATCCCATATCTATCTTTCTTTCTTTCTATCTATCTATCTATCTAATATCTATCTATCTATCTCATATCTATCTATCTATCTATCTATCTATCTATCTATCTATCTATCTATCCCATAACTATATATCTACAGTGACTTGCAAAAGTATTCACACACTTGGCAGTTTTCATGTTTTGCTACCTCACTACCTGAAATTTCACTTTTTTCTATGGTTTTCATCAGTTCATGTAAAGAACGTGTCTACAGCTTTGAACATTTGATTTTCATTTTTTACGCAATCAGCAAATAGGACAAAATAGCTGAAAATTTCTGTGTGCATAACTATTCACCTCTCTAAAGTCAGTACTTTGCAGAGCCATCTTTTGCTGCAATTACAGCGGCAAGTCATTTTGGATAAGTCTCGATGAGCATTCCAAATCTTGCCACTGGGATTTTTGCAAATTCCTCAAACCAAATTGGTTCCAGGTCCTTCAAATCAGATGGTTTCTTCTGGTGAACAGCAATCTTTAATGGTGAACAACGAACAACAGATTCTCAATTTTATTAAGGTCTAGGCTTTAAATAGGCTCCTGCAAAATATTTACATATTCCCCTTTAAACTCCACCATCCATCTTCCCTTCTCCTTGGACCATTTTCCCTGTTCCTGAAAAGCATCCCTACAGCATGATGTTGCCACCACCATATTTCACTGTGGGGATGGTGTTCTTGAGTTGATGAGCTGTGTTTGTTTGGCACTATACATAGTGTTTGGATTGGTGGCCAAAAACACAATTTTGGTCTTATCAAACCATCCCACATTTCTCCATATATTTATCTATCCATCTATCTATCTCATATCTATCTATCTATCTCATATCTATCTATCTATCTATTATTTATTATCTATTTATTAATCTATTGTCTATCTATTATCTATCTATCTATCTATCTATCTATCATCTATATATTTATATATTATCCATCTATCTTTCTATCTATCATTCTATCTATCTGTTATCTATCTATCTCATATCTATCTATTATCAATCAATCTATCTGTCTATCTGTCACATGTCTATCTATCAGTCTATCCATCCCATATCTATCTATCCCATATCTATCTATCCATCCCATATCTATTAATCTACAATATCTATCTATATATCCATGTATCCATCTATCTCATATCTATCAATCTGTCTATCTTTTTGCACTCAACCTTCCATGTCATTTTATGTCTATTTCTTTCTCATCCATCTGCTCTAGTTTTTACATCTTACTAAATTTGCTTCAATAGCAGGCCAAGATATGTCTGAAATGCTACATTAATACAGTAAGTGTTAAAAATTGATAACGTACAATAGTACTTTTGAAACAGATGATTATGTTCAGAAAATAGTTTCTAAATAAAATGTATTTCCATAAAGAGTATGTTGCATAACTCAGCCTGAAGTCACAGACAACATAAGTTCTGACACTAAGCAGACTCTCTTGGTTGCTTGCACCAAAATTAGTATTCAGCTCCTCTAAAAAGATTAAGACCATTGGCTTCTCACATCTCATGAAAAATATTGCATTGCAGTACATCTTTTGGCGACAGTCATGAATTGTGCTTTTTTTCTTTGTTTATTGTTCTTAAAATAAAAAAGTACATTAATTTTTGGGTTTCGGCTACGATCAGAAATAAGCAAAGAGCATATGAGTTTATTAATACTTGCTGTTTATGACCAATAATTACAATAGAAATTCATATTATTATGTATTTGTTGCAAATGTTACATTGGAGAGTGGTGTGTTAGTGAAACAATATGCCTAACTAAAAGATTAAAGTAAACTGTGGATTTGGTGCTTATTAGAGGTTTACTTTAATGTGCTTGTTCTCTTATTATGGATGGATCAAAGGGAGTCAGCCCCTTCCTCTTATTATTGAGAAAAGAGTGGAAAGGACTGACTTCTAAGAGACAAAGGTAAATATTCTTTACATAAGCTACTTTAAACTTCTCACACTTTATATTGCAATGTAAAATTTAAAAAATAGTTCAGAAAATCCAGATTAGAAATAGTTGATTTTTATTTTACATAAATCTTTAATAATTCACTAAATACTAATAATTTAATGATTTATTATTTTTTTAAATAATTAGTTGTATAATATTTAGTATATCTTATTTATTTGATAGGATAGTTTGGTTTTGATGAACTAATATTTATATTGTGTAAAGTTATTCTCTTGTTATAAAGAAATATATACTTTGCTGTTTAGAGTTCATCATTAGTAAGGCCTGTTTCATACTTCCGTTTTTGACCATCAGTCAAAATCCGCCGTTTTTACAAAAAAACGGATCCGCCATTTTTTTGGCGGATCCGTTTTTTTCCCCCATTGATTTGCATTACCGGCGGATCATGATGGATGGCCATCCGTTGGATCCATTTTTTTGCGGATTCATCAATTTTTTTGTGTCCGCCGAGATGCCAGGACGGACCATGTAACGTTTTTTGTGCTGAAGGATCCACATTTTTATAGTGCGCATGCCCGGAGGAATCATGTCAGCATTTAACCCTGAAATCATTTCTGGTGGACAGAAAAAATTCTCTCTCTCCTTCCCGGGCAGCTGTTCCTTTAAAAGTCTTCATCCGGCGGATCCGTCAAAAAAACGGATCCGGTGGCATCCATTCACATCAGTTAGGACCGGATCCGCTTTCCGCCTTTTTGGCGGATTTTAACTGACACAAAAAACTGAAGTGTGAAACAGGCCTAACCCCCACACCAACTTTGAAAATAAAGGGACTGCAGCACTCTGTCATATGGTTACCTGCACAGTATGTAGATCAGATGTAGTTGTGCAGGGAAAAAAAAAATTGGTTGCATTGGTAAATCTCAGCATTAACTCATTCATTCTTAGTATGACTAATGATCCAAAAATTTTTAGGAGCGTTAAAATGCATGGAATACCAACTTCACCTTAAGGGGTTGGTAATTTTTTGATGTAATGTGTACAATCCAAGAAAATGGATTATATTCTCATAGAAAGCCCTTACTTAATGTGATGTTAGTCACTACTCACGGACAGGTCGTGAAGCAGGGTAGTCAGAGATTCCGGACTCAGATGCCAAGAGTGCATATAGTAAACTAAAGGGCAAAGGCAAAGGAGAAGTCAGATCATGGTCAAACATCAGAATACTAGGAAGCTAGTGGATCAGAGCAAAGGAGCTGGGCAGAGATAGTCAGAACAAGTTTGAAGGTCAGGCAGTAATAGCTCAACCAACATAGCACAGAAATACAAGAAAACCACTGAGCGGATGCCAAGTCTTGCAGAGGTCTGGGACTGACAGATCAGCTGAGTAGCTGGGCAGTCACCTGGAACAGGGAACTACTGAAAGAAACTCAGCAGCTTCCAGACTCAGATTGGATGGCTGAGTTGTCCATCAAAACACTGACACCTCAGCATACCCGTGCTCCAGATTTCATGACTGAACTGTCATTCACACTGAGCGTAGGAATCGTGACGCTCAACATTTTTCTTATTTTTCTGTTCAAAGCAATCAGCTGCAAATTAAACTAATATTGAAACAGTTGAAGCCAGAAATGGCACATGCATAACACTTTTGATGAGTGTGGACATGTAATTTACCCCATAACAGCTTTGTAAGCAGTATCTTCACTTATTGTGTCTTAGAAATAAGTTGAACTTACGCACATGCAAAAGATTTGCCATCTTGAGCATGAAAGACATGAACTGAGTGTTGGGTTATTAAAATAGAGGGTTAAATGTATATGCAAGTACACACTTTTTTAAAGGGTTTTGGAGATTTTGTTCAGAAAGTGGAAAATGAATTTACTTTGTCTAAGTTTAAATAATGAAAGTAACTGGAATAGTCATTTCTCCTACATGTAACATAATGAACTTCTAACATTTTTTTTGAAAAATAATTACAATTTACAAATATAGCATATCTGTCAAATTCCAAAAAATAATGTCTATTCTCAGAACAGTTGAAAAGTTTGATCTTTGTCAAAATTCATTAGTGTGTAGAATATGTATGTGGACACATGTCCCTGGTAACTTAAACCTTTGAAAAAAGTCCCAAAGGAATATCTATCACTGGTTATTGACTTTTCATATTGAAGTGGAGACTAGTTAAGTCTGGGAGTGGGTTAGGTTTAAATCACATTCCAAATAATTGGTTCCCTTGGGATTTTACATCAGCAAAAGATCGGATCACATATTTCTTAGGGGTGGACAAGTTGCCACTGGCTAAAATTTCATTCACCTTCCAAGTTTATGACAGTCTTTGATCTACCATTGTGTAGTAGTAGTAATATGTTACATACTATATAATTTTTCATACACAGCAAAAGTGTGGAAACTGGAACGTGTATGAAAAATGTGTTTTTTATCACTGAAAATCCGATGGCAGAAGTTATGCATTATTTGACGTTTTCTCACCTTCATCAGGCCTATTAAATTGATAGATCATTAACAACTTACAAAGCTCATGATAACAATATATACTGTATATATATATATATTATAATTCTCAATAATGGATAACATCATCATGGACGCATTCAATAAAAAATCCCTAAATCCTTGACAATCCTTTTTGTAACAAAAACAGCAATATTATTTCTCTAACCCAGAAACAGATTAAAGATGTCACATGGATTGTATATAAAGGTACTGTCACACTTAGCGATGTACCAGCGATCCCGACCAGCGATATGACGCGGTCAGGATCGCTGGTACATCGCTAATTGGTCGCTAGTGAGCTGCCACACAGGCAGATCTCACCAGCGACATCGCTGGGGTCGGGGGTCGCTACTTACCTGTCACACTAGGCGATCCTGACGTCCTCCTGCCCGCGTCCACGCTCATCGCTCGTCTCTCCACTGGAAGCGCCGCAGGAAGTTGACGACGAGAAGCGGTCCAAGATGTTCTCGCGCGATCAGCAATAACCAGCGGGGGAGCCGGTCGTAGGTAAGTATCAGACACAGCGATGTCGCTAGCAATATCGCTATAACATCACAAGTTATAGCGATATTCCTAGTGATATCGCTTAGTGTGACAGTACCTTAAGACCGGCAGTAGGAAAACATCCTAAATCTATGGGTTGAATCTCTGAGATTAAAAATATAGCTTCTTGTGGACTTGACAATTTAAATATTTTTAAACATTAATGAGTGGGAGAATACTACTAGATAGAATTTCATCATTCAGAGATAAAACTGAAGAGTCTGACTCACCTATTTAAAATTTTGCAGAAATAGTTGTAGAATTGATACCATTTACACTGATTTAATTAGTTCCAGGTGGTACTTAGATTACCATGCCCAGTAAGGTTTCATATTTAATATTTATTTTTAACAAGGTTCTTTACATTTACGGATACATATAATAGCAAGATTATGCATGCAGAAAATCAAGCATTCAGAATTGTAGTGTACATAACTTTCAGAATCTGCATCTATTTATTTCTCTAACATAGTTTCATTTTGAAAGAAGAGACATTGTTATAGGGGCACTTTAAGTGGTTGCCATGATAGCTTTAAAATTGTCTACAATGGAAAGTCATTGTGCTGGCTGCTCCAGCTTTCATATCCCAAGAGAGCTCTGGCCTTGTCCCTTTATCCCCTATAAAAATAATAAGGACTAAGGGTACCGTTACACCTAGCGATGCACCAGCGATCCCGACCAGCGATATGACACGGTCAGGATCACTGGTGCATCGCTAGGTGGTCGCTAGTGAGCTGCCACACAGGCAGATCTCACCAGCGACATCGCTGGGGTCGGGGATCGCTACTTACCTGTCAAACGTGGCGATCCTGCGTCCTCCTGCCCGGTTCATCGCTCGTCGGCGCCACAGGAAGCCCAGCAGGAAGTGGCCGATGAGGAATGGTCCAGGAGCTTCTCGCGCGATCAGCGATAACCAGTGGGGGAGTCGGTCGGAGGTAAGTATCACATGCAGCGATATCGCTAGCAATATCGCTGCAACGTCACAAAATCGGTGACTTTACAGCGATATTGCTAACGATATCACAGTGTGTAACGGGGGCTTTACACAGGAGCCCTGGACTGAGTCCTCAGAGGAGCCATGCTCAAAATCATAAGGCAAGTGAATAGTAAATGAGATGAGGTCAGAATCATAGAATATTTAAAACGAACGCTGTTAGTGTAATACCAGAATTTTGTAAGGATCATTATTCTTTCAATCTTCTCTACATGTAAAATCCAATCTAATTATAAGTGTTTGTACTAATTTACCTGTGGATTGAAAGACTATTTTAATAGTATGTGGCATTTGAAGCGTCTCTGACACAATGTAATTACAAGTTCAATCAATGTAATATTTCTTAGTTTCTGAGAGTCTTACATATTGAAAATATTGTATATGATTGACTTTACCAAGATCACAGAGAGCAGGGTATGTGCCATGCGAGCATTGCCCTTGTGCTCCTGTTCTTGCTCGTTGCAGTTCATCACATTGCAGAATTAGGTGCTACACCTTCTTACGCGTCTGATTATAAATGTGGAAAATTTTAGTGGAATATGTACTGTAGTTGCTGTTACATTGTTAAGATTATTATTTCTGTATCCAATATGTTCATATATTGTAGGGATTCCCTCTCAGATGTAGGTAGGAATTTGGTAGCTCACACATGCAATGCGGTTTTGGTCTAAACACATGCAGTTTTATTACTTTACACAGGTTGCACAGCACTAAAAATAAATGATACACAGAAATCTGTAGCTGGTACAAATGCTAACTAAACAGAACAGACACTGGATAATCATACACGGCTGAGCTAGCCCCAGCTCGGTCAAACAAAACAGTTATTGTCCATAGGAGCCAATGGTCTTTGCAGTTTTCTGCACATGGATTGTGCAGACTCTTCTCTAAGAGGGATTCTGGCCTGTCTTCAGCGCCAAGATAACCTCCAGTCTGAAAAATAAGCCACATTTCAACATATCACTCGACTCTGCTCATCACAGGCTTAACCCACTCCTCCACGATTTCACAGCTTTCAAAGCAGACTGAATTACATGCTTATATGCAGAGCAAGCCAGATGCAAAAATCATGTCATGCAGAGGTGGGATATTGCTGATATATATATATATATATATATATATATATATATATATATATATATATATATATATATAAATAAATAAATAAATAGAAAACAACAAATAGCAGCACGAACTTGAGCAGATTTTGGGTGCTATACTTCCTGAGGTTGTCCAACGCAAAATATAAATGGAAAAATCAGGCAGCACTCCAGTTCAAAGAAAAATTGTGGACTTTAGTCCAGCGCCAAGTGGTGCAGCATTTCGACCTCACAGCACGGTCTTTGCCAAAGACCGTGCTGTGAGGTCGAAACGTTGCACCACTTGGCGCTGGACTAAAGTCCACAATTTTTCTTTGAACTGGAGTGCTGCGTGATTTTTTTCCATATATATATATATATATACATATATATATATATATATGTACAGTATATTTATATATTTAATCCCTTACATTTTTGTAAACATTTTATTATATATTTTTTATATTTTCATGGGACAACGTTGAAGATATGCCACTTTGATACAATGGTAATATCTGAAAGACATTAGAATAACTGTGGCACCATTGGCCCAAATAAATAAATAGATATATATCAATATGGTAAAAAACAGAGTATCATTCAGAAAATTGAGTAGATATAACAGGCTCTGGATCCCCAGTAGCAATATAGGACTAATAGGACAGATGGCCAAAAATCATAAAAAGAGGGGAAGGAAACCAACAAACTTTCAATCTACAAAGTCCAAGTATTGTACTTTATTAATCAGAAAAAGCAGACAAGGACATAGAGGGTTGAAACATTAGTGGATGTACAACCCTGCACTGCACAGGATGGACCAGGCCACACATTGGCACTGATTCATATTACCCAGGGCCTGGCTGTATCAGCCAAAAGAAAGGAGAACAATCACTGCACACATGTATATCTCTATCACTCAGGAAACGAGTATATGTGCTCATAAATAAAGCTATGTTGATAGAAAACATGTCCAGCATATGTATAAAGTAAAGTGCATAGATGGAATAATAATTACCCATTGGTGGTAAGTGGTGATAGTTATCAGCAGCGTCTCTAAGTGGCCAGCCCACCCTCCCCTATGCACGTTTCGGATTACTCCTTCATTTGGGGGCCTCTATGTCCTTGTCTGCTTTTTCTGATTAATAAAGTATATTTTGTACAATACATGGACTTTGTTGATTGCAAGTTTGTTTGTTTCCTTCCTAACTTTAATACAATGTAAAATAATCAGTATACAGCTTGTATAATAGGGTAAAATTGGTGAGACTGCTAAATAACTCACCCCAGAGTCATTAACGTCTAAACTGCTCTCAACTAACGTGAGTACACCCTTAAGTAAAAATGACCAAATTGTGCCCAATTAGTAATTTAACTGTAAATGGTGAGCAGGTATGTTAAATATGGTGTTATGGCTCTCACACTCTCTTATACTAGTTTCTGGAAGTTCATCTTGGCACTTCATAGCAAAAAACTCTATGAGAATCTGAAAAAAAAAAGAATTGTTGTTCTGCATAAAGATGTCTGAGGCTATAAGAAGATGGCCAGCACCCTGACCTGAAGCTCTATGGCCAAGATCATACAGCGGATTAACAAGACAGATTTCAATCAGAACAGGCCTCACCGTGGTCGACCAGTGTAGTTGAGTGCATGTGCTCAGAGTCATATCCTGAGGTTGTATTTTCAAAATAGATGTATGTGTTGTGCCAGCATTGCTGCAGAGGTTAAAGGTGTGGGAGGTCAGCCTGTCAGTGTTCAGACCATACGCTGCACACTGCATCAAATTG
Source organism: Dendrobates tinctorius (assembly GCF_039654945.1). Classification (NCBI taxonomy): domain Eukaryota; kingdom Metazoa; phylum Chordata; class Amphibia; order Anura; family Dendrobatidae; genus Dendrobates; species Dendrobates tinctorius. The sequence continues at coordinate 62,465,900 of NW_027361684.1, forward strand.
GTCTGCGTAGCTTAGAAGGAAGCCTCTTCTAAATATGATGCTCAAGTAAGCCAGAAAAAACAGTTTGCTGAAGACAAGCAATCTAAGGATATGGATTACTGCAACCATGTCATGTGGTCTGATTAGACAAAGATAAAGTTACTTGGTTCAGATGGTGTCAAGCGTGTGTGGCAACAACCAGGTGAGGTGTACGAAAACAAATGTGTCATGCCTACAGTCAAGCATGCTGGTGGAAGTGTTATGGTAAGGGGGCTGCATGAGTGCTGCCGGTTGTGGAGAGCCACAGTCCATTGAGAGACCCATGAATGCTAACATTTACTGTGATATACTGAAGCAGAAACTGGGCTGCAGGGCAATTTTCTAGCATGATGAGGACCCTAAACATACCACCAAGCCTTTCTAAAGAAACTGAAGGCAAAGGTGGTGGATTGGTCAACCATATCTCCAGACCTAAACACTATTGAGCATCTGTGGGGCAACCTCAAAAGGAGGAGCGCAAGATCTTCAACATCCACTATCTCCATGATGTCATCATGAAGGAGTGGAAGAGGATTCCAGCGGCAGCCTGTGAAGCTCTAGTGAACTCCATGTGCAAGACAGTTAAGGCACAGCTGGAAAACAATGTAGTTGCCAGTGGTTTAAATATTAATGTCTGTGTGTTGAGTTATTTGGAGGGCACACCAAATTTATACTGTTATTCAAGCTGTGCACTGACTACTTTGCATTGTATCAAAGTGCCTTATCTTCAATATTGGGAAGCAGGGTAACCCGATCGCAGGGGAGTACAAAGGAAAGGGAGAAGCTTGAAAGGGGATCATGCATACCAGTATTGGGGGGTGAGGGGACCATGCATACCAGGATAGAGGGGGTGAGGGGACCATGCATACCACAAAAGGGGAGTGAAGGGACCATGCATACAACAAAAGAGGAGTGAGGGGGCCATGCATACCAGGAAAGGGGGAGTGAGAGGACCATGCATGCCAGGAAAGGGGGGAGAGGGGACCATGCATACCAGTATTGGGGGGTGAGGGGACCATGCATACCATGAAAGGAGGGTGAGGGGACCATGCATACCAGGATAGAGGGTGTGAGGGGACCATGCATACCACGAAAGAGGTGTGAGGGGACCATGCATACTACGAAAGGAGGGTGAGGGGATCATGCATATCAGGATAGGGGGAGTGAGAGGACCATGCATACCAGGAAAGGGGGGAGAGGGGACCATGCATGCCAGTATTGGGGGTGAGGGGACCATGCATACCATGAAAGGGGGTGAGGGGACCATGCATACCACGAAAGGGGGGTGAGGGAGCCCCACATAGCAGGAAAGGGGGGTGAGGGGACCATGCATACCACAAAAGGGGGTGAGGGGACCATGCATACCACAAAATGGGAGTGAGGGGACCATGCATACAATGAAAGAGGAGTGAGGGGACCATGCATATCAGGAAGGGGGAGTGAGTGGACCATGCATACCATGAAAGGGGGGTGAGGGGTCCATGCATACCACAAAAGGGGGGTGAGGGGACCATGTATACCACAAAAAGGGGGGGTGAGGGGACCATGTATACCAGGATTGGGAGGTGAGGGGGCTATGCATACCAGGATTGGGGGGTGAGAGGACCATGCATACCAGGATTGGGGGTTTGAGGGGTAGCATGCATACCAGGTTTTTGGGGTGAGTGGGCCATGCATACCAGGATAGGAGGTGAGGGGACCATGCATACCGGGATGAGGAATAGGGTGCCATGCTTACCAGGACTGGGGGGGTGAGGGCACCATGAATACCAGGATAGGGATGAGGGGTGCCATGCACACCAGGATAGGAGGGGGGCAGCACATACCAGGATGGGAGACCATATACCAATAAAAATGCTCGCCACCCGGGCACAGAACGGGTTCATAGTTAGTATATATACTTTATATATGTACTTAAAGATATGTTATAGAACTGTTTGTGTAGCATTTTTCATGAAATTTGATTTGTGGAGGCTATTTTCCATTATGCTCTGAGGCCGTTCTGCTAGTCACTGGCACTCGTATAGTCCTCAACACATCCTTTGGTCTCCCACCACTCATGTTTGAATCTTCATTCCTCTTGCTCTATTCCAGACTTCTGGATGTCACAGTGCCTTTGAGAGTTTTGTGCAAGCTTACTCAGCTCATTCAGCAGCTTCATGCATCACAACATGACCTTCCATGTGACTGCGCAGAACTATCTCAGGCGCCATGGCAATTGGAAGTCCGGCACAGTGAGAGAGGCACAAATATTCAAACACAAATGGTAGGAGATCAGAATATATGGATGGTGGTGATTAGTGGAGAGTCCAGAGCGGTGAGTATATTGTTTTATTAATTCTTTGAACTGTTTGATGGTAAATTATGATTCAGAAAATTCACAGTCCGTGAACATTAATTTGCTAAATCCACATGGAAGCAGATTCCAAAGAATCCGCATTTTGACAAATGTGGATTTTTGTAAAATAATTATCATGCTATCTGAAAATTTTCATCCTCACAATGATATTACTCCTGAAATAACAGGATTTTTTTTTACTATAAAACAGATTGTTTTAATTGAAAAGCAACATTATGTCTAGATCAGAAAATTATATTTGTTTGTGAAATCATTATGAAGGTTACAGTATCATTTAATCGGTGTGACTTTTGTCCTGCTATAAACCCAAAGTATCTGAAATTCTGCAGGAATGTGCACAGCTTCCTCTGCCGGGAATAAAGAAGATGACTGTGAAGTCAAATGGGAATTATTCTGCTTCAGTGGGTCATATAAAAAATTGTGAGCGTTAAGTCTACACCAGTGAAGCAAATTAAAGGAGTTTGCTTATCAGAGTGTAATAAATGATTTGTTTGCTCTCTACACTTCTCATTTTCAACGGAAGACCCATGATAAAAGATTTAGATGGGTTTAGAAGCAGGATGCTCCGGAAAGTCAAATCATATGTGGAACAAACATATTTTAATTTTACTAATCTGACATGATTCAGTAATTCCAGGGATATTGCATCTATTGACACTTTATTTGTATGTGGCAGAAAGGGATTTGACAGCATTATAAGAATTTATTTTTGCCAAAATGTAGCTCACTGCTACAGTAAATCACTGCACTGTAGAATAATAGCTAGCTGATTCTAGTAAAAGAGGGTGTTTTAGTTCTTTCTCCCTCTAGAATTTCGTGCAATTAGACGGATGCATACTTATGCACATGGATATATTAAGTTGCCACACAAATTTTCATTTATCCAAAGCCTTAAAGGGAACCTATCACCAGAAAAAACACTATTACCCTGCAGAAATTGGGTTAATCTGTAGGTAAATAGCATTAGTAACATGCCCAGAGTCGGCACTTAGCAGAACGCTGTGGGCTGTTGGCAGAAAATTAACTTTATTCTTCCTGCAGCATTTGGTTTCAGTCAGGGAGGGCGCCCGTGCAGGTTCAGTCATTGCTTTGAGTATACTGTGATACCGCACCCCCAGTAGTGACTGACACTGGCTCTGCATTGAGGCTGGCTGCGTGTCATGGCAGGAGGTGCAGATACAGCTGCTGCTCTATATACTCATGACTGAAACCAAAACAGGTTAAAATGAACCTGTCACGTGAAAAAACATTATTAACCTGCAAATATGGAGTTAATCTGAAAGTTGATAGCATCTTGAACCTGCCCAGTGCTGACACTTAGACTCCCACTGCACTATTCCTCTCAGTAGCATTTGGTTTTCAGTCATGGAGGTGGCATCAGTGCGGGTTCAGTCTTCGCTCTGTGTAAAGAGAGTAGCTGCTGTAACCACTCCCCTTGCACTAACTGACAGCACATGAGCATTAGAGATAGCTGTCAGTCAGTGCCAGGGGCATGGTTACAACCACCGCTGTCTATACAGAGAGCAGTGACTGAAACCAAGCCAGTGCCACCTCCGTGACTGAAACCCAAACACTAATGGGATGATTAAAATTTATTTCTTCCTTGCAGCTGGGGTCTGTGCCAGGATTGGGCAGGTTCAGAATGCTATTAACCTGCAGATTAACCCGATATCTGCAAGCTATTAGCACTTTTTTTTCCTTTTAAAGAAGCATTCCCATGAAATGTTTTATTCCCGAAACCTGTGTAAATATGTATGTATTGTAGTTTAAATGTGGTATTATACTCATCAACCACAGCCGATTTCCAGCACCTCTCCAATCCTCTTCTTGCATGCCTGAAATTCACAAATCATTGGATCACACTGGGTAATGTGTGGAGCCTGGAAGTCACTTTTGCTTTGTAAGTCAATGGAGGCTTGTTCTGAGTCTCACAGGCTTACATTGTGAAAGCAACTTCCTGCTCACACATAAAATTCAGTGTGGTCTGATGAGTCGGATTGAGGTCAAGTGAGTGTGAACAGTACTGGATCAATGCTCAAAAATGGGGAAGATGGCGATCGGTAAGTATATTACTGCATTTGCTTTACAATACATGTTGTACACATTTACTGAGGTTTATTGAATAAAACATTTCATGGGAGTCCTTCAATAATTTTCAAAACGACCCGTGTGGAGGCATCCACATACCTCCACATGGCCTGTGTACCCAATGTTACAGATAGGTACGCAGGCTGCATGCAGATGTCGGCGGAGCTGACCTGAGGAGGTGCGGCAGTGGGTGGAGCTTCACGGAGGAAGTCCGCAGCCCTATGCAGCTCGGCCATCTGCAAATGTGAACCTAGCCTTAGATCCTTTGAGTGTGGACATGTAGGACAATTAAGTAATGGAGTGAATAATTTATCTCATACATATAATTGTGTGTATTATTTTTATAGAAATTCAGCTTCTGTTGGAAAATTCCCAGTATGGTAGCCATTCCAACAAATTTCTTATAAATTGTTTTGTAAGTTCTAGCAGACTCAGAATTTGAACTGGAGGATGTTTGTGTTGTGTAGTCTATTGTAGATATGTGCTCTTCTCTGTTGTAAAAAACAAATGTGCTATATTAGGATGAACAGCATGTGACAGTTTTATTGCCACATGGGTGTTACAATTTACGATAATTTTTTTATATTAATTTCATATATAATTAATATTCAGTGCAATAAACCAAAATACAATATTCAACTATATAAAAAATATCCAATAGTAAATACCAAGATAATCGCTATTCCTCATAAGATAATATATGATAGGGTTGTATAGATTCTGTAGCTATGCTCTGTAAAATGCTCCTTCCTTATAGCTAAAAATTTCATTTGGTATTTTAGTCATTCAAATAAATAGTGAAGGCAGTATGGGTTACCATAGGAACTGCTAATGCCAGGTGAAAAGTCACAGTAATAAAATTTTTAAAGCATTCTCAAATTCTTAGCTGGGTGAGATGAGTGGCTCACTACAAAGATATCACAAGCTTAATGCAAGAAAACTTTCTTTCTTACTTCATCTCTTACTTTTCAGAAATATAAAAGTTTAGATTATCTTTAGAGGAAAAGCCTGTATATTACTTGAATATTTTACTTATCTTGAAAACATAATTTTCAAGTGTATCAATGCATTTATTATTATTAATAATAATATTAATATTAATAGTATTATTACTAATAATAATAATAATAATAATAATAATAATAATGTCATACCTGTGTTTCAATGGGTTTGAAAATACCATAATTTTTTTCTGAAAATGTGAAAGTGACACAGTCCAATCTGGTATTAATTTTTTTTATAAGCAGTGAATTGTGCATGAGTCTACCCAGGATATTCCCAGTAAATGCTTACGTACTGAGCCATTAGGAGGTTTGTGTAATTTAAGAATCTTTTAAAAAAGCTACATTTCTCACCAATTAGAATTTTTACCTATCAGTAGGAATACAAGGAATAAGTAATCTAGAACACAGAGTGAAAACATTAACCCTTCTATATCAATTTCCCCCTTTTGTAATTGGCATAACATTTGCCACCGGGTTAGTCGGTGTCCACAAAGGAACTGCCATCTCATGGGTCTAGTACCCATAAGGGAGCTACCTACTTGCTTCACCCACCCACCCCCGGTGTTTGGCACCCACTTCCCCCTTCAGCAGTGGTTATCTGGGGTCTGTAATACACTACTGATGGTTCAGCACTAGGTCTCTTGACACATACACTATTCAATAGTTTGGGTAATACATATATATCAGCATTTAAAACAGATACACAGAGCAATAAAAAAAATAAAATCTGCATGCAAGTCTTAGTAATACCAGAAGTCCAACTTAAAGCAGTAGGCTTTATTTAAAAAATAAAATGTATTCCCCCCACCAAGAGTCTCTTAGGTCATCTTTTATTTAACTGAAAGCAGGGATTTGTGACCCATCCACCTATAGTCAATGCGGCAAATACTTAACGAGGCACATCTATTCCTCAAAACTTAGATTAAGTCCAGGTTTCATTATGTATGTAGTGTGGTGTTAACACCTCTCTTTTCTCCAGAAGTAACGCTAAGTACATCATAGTCCTTGCAGATATTATATGCCAAAAGGAATCAAAAGTCTCAACCATATGGTGATACCCCAGTACTTTTGGAGGCACCATAATTAATGGAGTTATCCAATGAAGAAAGGTTTTCATCCATGCACAGGATAGATGGTAATTTATAGATCAGTGGAGGTTTCTCTGCTATGTGCTTTAGCAGAAGAGACACTTAAATCCCTTTATTATTATTATTATTATTATTATTATTATTATTATTATTATTATTTATTGTTATAGCGCCATTTATTCCATGGCGCTTTACATGTGAGGGGGGTATACATAAAAACAAGTACAATAATCTTAAACAATACAAGTCATAACTGGTACAGGAGGAGAGAGGACCCTGCCCGCGAGGGCTCACAATCTTCAAGGGATGGGTGATAATACAGTAGGCGAGGGTAGAGCTGGTCGTGCAGCGGTTTGGTCGATCGGTGGTTACTGCAGGTTATAGGCTTGTCGGAAGAGGTGGGTCTTCAGGCTCTTTTTGAAGGTTTCGATGGTAGGTGAGAGTCTGATATGTTGTGGTAGAGAGTTCCTTTAAGAATGAAGTGGCATTGCACATGCCTAATATAATATAGATGTAGAGAAAGATATGGCCCTGTCATGCAAAAATCATATATTGATCCAATGTCACGAGGCAAAAAGTTACAAAACAAAACATAAGATAGAAACATCATAGACAGCACTCTGGTATGGGTAGATGAGGTAGGCTGAGTAGGGTTCCAATCCTTGTGTATAGTAGCAGTAAAATTTTACACTCAAGGGAATACGTGACAAAAATTGTGAGTTTATTTACAACAGATTAGTTCGTAGGTAACAAATATTATCTACTGATTAATCTATTGTAAATAAACTCACAATTTTGCCACATATTTCCTTGAAAACTTAACTAAACTTGCACTGTCATCACAACTTTAAAGGGCCCGTTACACATAGCGATATCGCTAGCAATATCGCTGTAATGTCACTGGTTTTGTGACATAGCAGCGATATTGCTAGCTATATCGCTACATGTGATACTTACCTCCGACCGGCTCCCCCGCTGATTATCGTTGATCGCGCGAGAACGTCCTGGACCATTTCTCGTCGGGCGCTTCCTGCTGGGCTTCCTGCTGTGGCGACGAGCGACGCGTGGACACGGGCGGGAGGACATCAGGATCGCCTCATCTGACAGGTAAGTAGCGACCCCCGACCCCTGCTATGTCGCTGGTGAGATCTGCCTGTTTGGCAGCTCACTAGCGACCACTTAGGCTGGTTTCACATTTGCGTTAAAACAACGCTGCGCCCTGCGTCGTTAAGCCCCGCCCCGAGCCGGCTCCCTGCCCGCCCCATCCAGGATCACCGCCTACTTTCGCATTTGCACGCATGCGATCGGCGCACCCTATCTTTAGCATAGGGTGCGCAGATCATGCGCTGCCAGTGTGAAAGTAGCGTGCTGCGCACTTTTGACGGTGCGCCATGTGCGCCGAAATGCAACATGCTGCATTTCGGCGCGCACGGCGCACCGTCAAAAGTACGCAGCATGCTACTTTCACACTGGCAGCGCATGATCTGCGCACCCTATGCTAAAGATAGGGTGCGCCGATCGCATGTGAGCAAATGCGAAAGTAGGCGGTGATCCCGGATGGGGCGGGCAGGGAGCCGGCTCGGGGCGGGGCTTAACGACGCAGGGCGCAGCATTGTTTTAACGCAAATGTGAAACCAGCCTTATTGATGCACCAGCGATCCTGACTGGGTCATATCGTGGTCGGGATCGCTGGTGCATCTCTAAGTGTAACGGTACCCTAAGGCTATAAAAAGATAGGGACCTAATTAAATGTTCACTATGACATGGCAGTGGGCTTCATACAATCTGATCAGATTGTTAAACTAAGAACTTTATGTTCAGTGTTGTCAATTTTGCTTAGCAGCATTAGATCAATGGATGTGTGACAACAAAACATTTATTCTTAATTATGCCAGATAAATATTTAGTAGGCCCAGAGGCTGAGCTATTGTTCATATGAGTCTGAAGGTTGGCTCTCCTTGCAGATTAAATTGGTTTGTGAATTGTTGAATGCTAGCTGCTTACTTATTGTATAAGTACTTGCAGCTTATTGTTCAACTATCCTTGGGAAGGAAAAGCATAAGATAATTGAGCAGTCAATGTTTGTTAATATGTTGATTACTCATTGTATAAGTTCATGAAGCTTATTGTTCTGCAAATATTGACGGACAATCTATGCAGGTTTTTTGAACAATCAGGGATGACCGCCTCACAGTTTGCCCCAATCCTGTGGCAAAATATCTGAATTAGAGCTGTGAACTATAAAAGGAGGATATGTTTCTGTTTTGTGAGTCTCTACATTACAGCATCGAACTCACCATGATTCCTATTGAGGAATACAGATTTTACTCAACAGGATGTCAGCTTAAGTGACCATAGCTCCAGCTGGAGGAAAACAGATCTGCTCCATTGACCATCACTGAACCCTCAAAGACCATTTAGAGAATCCAGGTTTGGACAATCAGGTCACCTGGTCACATGTCTCAATGGATTCTGTCAGCTTCTTAAGCTTGCCACTATCTCCTCTCTGTGCGTGCCTGCCAAAAGCGGGGTGCCACTGATTGGGGTTATTGGACCTGAAAGCCCCGAAGTCGCAGATATTCTAATTCCCAATGAACCAGCAGAAGGTGAGACTTTGTCATTGGTACCATCATATGTAGTTGCTGTAACTGTACTATATGTTGTTGGCAGCTGGAGCAGGATACATGTGCTATGGTCATGGAATCTGTCATTTGGAGGAGCATGGACTGTGACTATAGACTATACTTTTAGGAGGTACAAAAGCTGTGAAGCAACCAAACATTGTGAGGCAGTGAGTATCAACTGGTATGAGGCAGTGGAACTACCTGGTGGACTGGGGGTATTGCATTGTGACCATCAACTAGTAATTGCATTGTTAACTTGCCTAGGTTATTATGATAACCCACAACCTCAGATCTACATGGTATGATTCTTTAATTTGCGATCCATGTATTTCTCAACAACTATGGCATAGTCTACATGCCCAACTGCTGCTCCATTCATTTGCTGTGTGACTAATGAGAGCTGTGCTTGACTTTTTGCAGCAGCCTTTTGGAGAATGGTTGGAGTATAAGTTGAGTATATGTGCTGCCATTCTATTTTAATGGAGATAAAAGTGCCCTGTTGTCCTGATTAGTGCTGACCCCAGAGGTCAGACTCTCATCAATATTTAGAGATAGGTGATTATTTGGGTGATTGATAACAACCTATCTTCACAGAACACCCATATTTACTTTAAATGGGTTGTCCAGTCCGAAATAAAAAGTCTACAGTCACACTATATAACTGCAGACTTTTGAATCCTGCCAGTGTATGTATTTTGCCCGGAGCGGAGAACAGGGGTCAGGTATGCATACTTCCCGGCAGAACCCATCTTGTATTGAGCAAGGCCGCACACACTAGACAGCTGTGCCCAATGGGTGGGGCATAGTTTTGCTCCTTACACATGTATTGAGAGAGACCATGCCCACTAGATGGGCTCTGCAGAATTTTCATTTTAGACTGGGCAACCCCTTTTACATTTTCCACAATCTTTTGAATAAGCCTGCGAACTAGAGTTTAATGTGTGGTTAAATGTGTAAAATAGATTCAAGTTGAACACAATACTGAGAAATGTTTACTTCTAATTTATACAATGAAAAAATGAAAAAGCAGCACAAAAAGAAAAAAGGGGGTGCACGCTCCCAGGCATATACCAAACCTTAGAAGTATCCATCAAAAATTTAAAGCAGCACGCCTTAGAAAGTTCAATATAATGATGTTTTTATTCAGTCCATCAGGCTATGTGCCCTTTCAGTGCAATGTTTTGGTCCAGAAAAGGTGCGGACCCTTTCAGGACCGAAACGTTGCACTGAATGGGCACATAGCCTGATGGGCTGAATAAAAACATCATTATATTGAACTTTCTAAGGCGTGCTGCTTTCAATTTTTGATGGATACTTCTAATTATAGGAATATGTCTAATTGCAGGATTCCTACAAATATAATCAGCTGTATGAAATGTTATTCATGTAAGTGAAGGCTATTACAGGGATTGTTCCAAGAAGAAACTACATTTTAATCAATATATCTTCTAACAGTAAGTTCCACAATTAGATGTGTTTAAAAAAAAATGTTCCTGTGCTGAGATAATCTATGAATGTTCCCCTTCCTCTACTGTGTAATGGCTGGGTGGAGATCACAGGAAGCTGGCAGAGACAACCATAGATGTCTGCTGGAGACCTCTGGTTGTCATGCCAACCTATCGGTGACCAGCGTTCACGTGACGGGGTCACTGATTGGCAGATTTCTGGCCTGATGGCCGGAAGCGTGTGTTAAATTTTGCTGTCAGTTTGACAGCGGCATTTAATGGATTAATAGCCGTGGTGGATCAAAATTCCACCCCCGGCTGTTCCAGGAACATGTCATCTGTTCAAAACAGCTGACATATGCCAGGAAAGATGTGGGCTCACCGCCAGAGCCCACACCAAAGGGAGAGAAGCGACCTGCACCATACTAGTACTGTGAAGGTTGCGAAGGGATTAAACATGTTTTATCTCACAAAAGCCAGCAGCTGCAATCCCATGCTGTAATGTCTGTATACTCTCTTTTGTTTCCTTCCCTGGCCAGGAGCTGTGGGATAATCAGATCATGTTCCTGCATGGTCAGACAAAGTTATTACACATTGCATAGCAGTGACACCTTCATAAGATTATCTCTGCACAGGAACATTTTTTTCATACATCCAATTGTGGAAATTATTATTATTCCAAGATCAATTGATAAAAATGTATATTGATCTTGGGATAACCCTTTTCAATTTATTCATTAATGGCTCATCTTTAAAATATATGTCTGACATTAGGGTCATCCTGTGCAAATCTAGAAGTTGGAAGCAGAGAGCACAATAGGGTGATACCCTATGGAGGAAGTGTAGGAGATTGCTGGTTACGCTCACCTGATGGAGTTGTGACAACTCCAATGTAGGCATGAAGAAAAACAGCTGCTGCTGCCCCGTGGCTGGTGGATAACTCCTCCAGGAGATATTGGATTTAGTTGGATGAACACGCACATGGGCTGCGCTGCTGGAGTAAATCAATTATATCAAAATAAGTCATTTGTTTTTTTCCCTTGAAAAAGATGGCATTGAAACGCATTGTGAATAAAACCTTTTCCTCATAATCATAATTTCTGAAGAATTATTTTACTTTAGCAGCACAACCCACCTACGTGTACTTCCAACTGGATCCACTAGGGGCATCACCATAGAGTATCACCATAGAGCTTTAGTTTTAGTATAGAATACAGTGTCTTTATCTTCTTTTTATTATATTATTTAATTGAAATCTCTGACAAAGCTCCATATATCAGAAATATTTCAATACGAATTCCGACAAATATATGGAAAAAATTGTATTCCCTCAAAGTCATTTCATTGAACTGTAGCTTTTGATTATTGTTCAGCATAATATGTAGGGTTCACAACAATGAATTGTATAGCTTTACAGGGCACTAATGAGCGTCACCAAACTGTAATTACTTAAAGATTGCAGTTAATCTAAATTTCATTTCTAGGCTTTTACACTCGAAATTGAAACAGCTTCATGATATTTAATGATGGAGGCCACAAGGGTAATTAAATAATTCTATTGTTGTGTTTTATTCGTGTTTTGTTTACTTTTTCTATTTTCATATTATACATTTTTTTTGTTGATATAACATAGATTAAGGATTTTGAAGGTTAACTGCATAATCAGATAGTGCAAGCTGCACAGACTAGTACAGAGATGATTGAGGGAGATTTTAACTACCGAGATATTGATTGGGTCATGGATCTGCTTTAACTACAAAGCTAAGAAAATTCCTCAGTTTCTTACAGGATAAGTTTATAGGCCAGCTAGTGGAATAAACAACAAGAAGCCAAGTTTTTCTGGATCAGATCATTTCTAACAATGCAAAGCTTATTGTAAATGTGACTTTTTTGCAAAAACTTTAGTGATTCATAAAAGCTTTCTGTCAGGCCATGATTCATAAACGCTTTCATGACAGAAAACTAGCATAAAAAGCTTTGAAAAATTTCAAAATATTTGCATAACTCAGAATCATACATAAATTTTGCAACTTTTGGAAAAATGGTTAGAGTTGGGGAGCTCAAGATGGGCGTGTAAGATCACAGCTCTACTAATTCGTGATAAGCTGTTGTGCTCCATATGCCAGAACTCTTAGGGTACCGTCACACTTGGCGACGCACCAGCGATCTCGACAACGATGTGACCTGGTAAGGATCGCTGGTGCATCACAACCAGGTCGCTGGTGAGATGTCAAACAGTCAAATCTCAACAGTGATGCAGAAATGATATGGAATGATACGATGGTCATTGGGACCCTTTCTCTTAGACCTGTAGTATTGAGGTCGTTCGTCGTTGTCCCTGTCAAACACAGCGATGCATGCTGGCCAGCGGGACATCAGCGATCAAAAAAACGGCCCAGGACATTCGAGCATGATCAGCGACATCGCAGCAGGGGCCCGATTGCCGCTATTTGTCACACGTAGTGAGATCGCAGGCAAGATCTCTGTTGCATCACAAAATCAGTGACGCAAAAGAGATCTCGTTAGGGATCTCGCTATGTGGGATGGGGGCTTTACTCTGGCTTTTAATCTAGTATAATTTCTGTGGAGTGGATCACAGAAGCTCACGCCACTTGTCCGACTCTCCTGATTCATTAAAGGTGTCATGTCAAAAAATGCTATTAACCTGCAATCATGGCGTTAATCTGAAGGTTGGTAGCGTTCTGAACCTGCCTGACACCCACACTTACAGCCCTGCTGCCAGGAGGAAGAAAACCTTATTCCTGCCAACAGCATTTGGCGTTAAATCATGTTTGTGGCACCAGCGCCGGTTTAGTCACTGCTCTGAGTATATAGTGTAACCGCAAACCCAGCACTGACTGACTGCAGCTCAGCATTAAGCCCAGATGTCAGTCAGTGATGGGGACAGTTATAGCTACTGCTCACTTTTACACAGTGGCTGAATAATGAATGATGCTAGGGGAATAAATTACATTTTCTACAGGTGGCAGGGCTGTAAGTGTGGTCACCAGGCAGGTTCACAAGGCAACTGTTGTGGAAAAATTGTTTGAGGTGTTTGTAAGGGATTATGTACAGGAGAATATGGTAAAAAATAATATTATAACCTAGAGCCAGCATTGTTTCTCTAAGAATAGGATACGTTCTCATGAAGAGGTGGATAAAAACCTGGACAGACAGGTAAATGTGGATATAGTATTTTTTGGACTTTTCAAAGGCACTGGACACTGTCCCACATATTGCTTAATTGATAAAATGAGGTCTATAGGTTTAGAAACAAATGGATTGAAAACTGGCTCAAAGACCGCTTCCAGAGAGTTGCCATGATTAACCCCTTCATGACCTTTTTTCAATTTTTCATTTTCGTTTTTCGCTCCCCTTAATTCCTGAGCCATAACTTTTATAATTTTCCATCAATATGGCCATGAGAGGGCTTATTTTTTGTGGGATGAGTTGTACTTTTGAATGACATCATTGGTTTTAGCATGCTGTGTACTCGAAAACGGGAAAAAAATTCCAAATGTGTTGAAATTGCAAAAAATTGCAATCCCACACTTGTTTTTTGCTTGGCTTTTTTGCTAGGTTCACTAGGTTCATTAAATGCTAAAACTGACCTACCATAATGATTTTCCAGGTCATTATGAGTTCATAGACACCAAGCATGTCTATGTTCTCTTGTATCTAAGTGGTGAAGAAAAATTCCAAAATTTGCTAACAAAAAAATGCGCAGTTTTCTGAGACCCGTAGTGTCTCCATTTTTCATGATTTGGAGTCGGGTGAGGGCTTATTTTTTGCGTGCTAGGCTGACATTTCTATTGAAGCCACTTTTGTGCAAATATGTTCTTTTAGTCGCCCGTTATTGCATTTTAATGCAATGTTGCGGCTATCAAAAAGCCGTAATTCTGTCGTTTTGAAATTTTTTCTCGCTATGCCGATCAGGCTAATCCTTTTTTTATTGCTAGATCGGACGTTTCTGAACGCGGCGATACCAAATATGTGTATGTGTGATTTTTTTATTGTTTTATTTTGATTAGGGTGAAAGGGAGGTGATTTGAACTTTTAGTTTTTTTTTAATTTTTTTAATTTTTAAGCACTTTTTTTACTTTTGGCATGCTTCAATAGCCTCCATAGAAGGCTAGAAGCATGCCACACTTGATCGGCTCTGCTACATGTGGGCGATGAGCAGACTGCCTATATGTAGCAGATTTACTGCGTTGCTATGAGTGCTGTCCACCGAGCGGCACTCATAGCAATGTGCCTGCAACAACCATAGAGGTCTCTATGAGACCTTTGGTTGTCAAGGCAATGCATCGCCGCCCCCAATCACGGGTCGGCGATGCGCTCAATTCCTGCCCGGCAGCCGGAAGCGGTAGTTAAATGCCCACTGCCAGCGTTTAACAGTGGGATTTAACTAGTTAATAGGCACGAGCGGATCACGATTCCACTCGCGCCTATTGTGGGCACATATCAGCTGTTTATACTGGTGCATTTCAGTTTTGAGCACCAGATTATAGAAAGGCTATTGAGTTAGAAAAATACAACGAAGAGCCACAAAATAAGGGGCATGAGGGGATCTTAGTTATGATTAAAGATTAAAAGTATGTTAATTTTGTCTTGAAAAGAGACATCTAAGGAGGGACATATTTAAATTGTTCAAGCACATAAATAACCCATAAAGAATATATGGGCAAAAGATGTTTCATGTAAAACTTACTCAAAAGAAAATGGGTCTCCCTTCTTCTGGAGAAAAAAGACTCAATATAACAGCTTCAGCAGTTGGTCACATCTAAGGTTTCAAAAAGCTTAGATACTTTTTTCTAGAAGAAGAGACCATAAATAGTTACATAAATGTATACAATATTTGTTCAGAATGTTGATCTAGACAATTCTTAGGATAAGGAGGGAAAAACTTGCTCTTTAGTGCACACTGCCCATACATAATGGATGTACCTACACCCCATTCCCCTTATTATTTCCCATATCTTGATTGAATTTGACTGACATATGTCTTTTTTCAACCATAATGATTATGTAACTTCATAACTATAGAGAAAACAAGTTTTTGAAAATAAATATCAGGGGGAGCTTAGGCTGGTTTCACATTTGCGTTTTTTAGCGCTGGAAAAAAACGCTAACCTGCGCATGCGTTTTTTCCCCTATATTTAACATGGGTGCGCATACCTGCGCGCTTGTAAGCGCATGTATGCGATTTTCATGCGCTGCGTTTTTTTGGGGTGTGCGATTGGATTTTCCAGACGCATCATGTTGCATTTTTTGGCCCTGCAAAAAAGCGCATGCGCACATATGTGCACGTTTTGCGCTAAAAATGGCCATTATAGCCTATGGATGCGCATATGTGCGCACTGGCATGCTCATGTAAGCGTTTTTTTGCATATGCGTTTTTTTTTTTTAACCATGGAATTTAGGGGTTTGGGTTAGAGTTAGGGTTAGTTAAGGGGGTTTAGGGTTAGGGTTAGGGTCAGGGTCAGGGTTAGGGTTGGGTTTTGGGTCAGGGTTAGGGTTAAGTATGGTTTGGTTAAGGGTTAGGGTCAGGGTTAGGGTCAGGATTAGGGTTAAGTATGGTTTTGTTAAGGGTTAGGGTCAGGGTTAGGGTTAGGGTTAGGGTCAGGGTTAGGGTTAGGGTTAGGGTCAGGGTTAGGGTTAGGGTCAGGGTTAGGGTCAGGATTAGGGTTAAGTATGGTTTGGTTAAGGGTTAGGGTCAGGGTTGGGGTTAGGGTTAGGGTTAGGGTCAGGGTTAGGGTTAAGTATGGTTTTGTTAAGGGTTAGGGTCAGGGTTAGGGTTAGGGTTAGGGTCAGGGTTAGGGTTAGGGTTAGGGTTAGGGTCAGGGTTAGGGTTAGGGTTAGGGTTAGTTAGGGTTTAGGGTTTGGGTTAGGGTTAAGTATGATTTGGTTAAGGGTTAGGGTCAGGGTTAGGGTTAGGGTTAGGGTCAGGGTTAGGGTTAGGGTTAGGGTCAGGGTTAGGGTTAGTAAAGTCATGGTTTGGGTAGTGTGAGGGGCCACCTAAAAATGTTGGAAAAAAACGCAAACGCGGTAAAAACGCGCTAAAAACGCATACAAACGCATAAAAACGCTGCGTTTTTTTCATGCATGCTCATAAAAATGCTTGAAAAAAACGCAGCAGTTGTATGCTTATGTATGCGTTTTTTCAATGCGTTTTTTTGCGGGAAAAACGCGCTGCAAAAAAAAGCAAGTGTGAAACTAGCCTTAATCAGGTTTTTATGCCATAAAACTGGTATAATAAAATTTCAAAATGTTTTGTTTAGTGTGTAGTCACTGAAAAATGCAGCAACATTGGATTTTTATTTATTGGCTCTGCTAAAATTATAAAAAGAGTTGAGTATCACCAGAATCTTTTATAAGTTTACCTCAATTGATATACAGTGGGGCAAAAAAGTATTTAGTCAGTCAGCAATAGTGCAAGTTCCACCACTTAAAAAGATGAGAGGCGTCTGTAATTTACATCATAGGTAGACCTCAACTATGGGAGACAAACTGAGAAAAAAAAATCCAGAAAATCACATTGTCTGTTTTTTTTTCATTTTATTTGCATATTATGGTGGAAAATAAGTATTTGGTCAGAAACAAAATTTCATCTCAATACTTTGTGATATATCCTTTGTTGGCAATGACAGAGGTCAAACGTTTTCTGTAAGTCTTCACAAGGTTGCCACACACTGTTGTTGGTATGTTGGCCCATTCCTCCATGCAGATCTCCTCTAGAGCAGTGATGTTTTTGGCTTTTCGCTTGGCAACACGGACTTTCAACTCCCTCCAAAGGTTTTCTATAGGGTTGAGATCTGGAGACTGGCTAGGCCACTCCAGGACCTTGAAATGCTTCTTACGAAGCCACTCCTTCGTTGCCCTGGCGGTGTGCTTTGGATCATTGTCATGTTGAAAGACCCAGCCACGTTTCATCTTCAATGCCCTTGCTGATGGAAGGAGGTTTGCACTCAAAATCTCACAATACATGGCCCCATTCATTCTTTCATGTACCCGGATCAGTCGTCCTGGCCCCTTTGCAGAGAAACAGCCCCAAAGCATGATGTTTCCACCACCATGCTTTACAGTAGGTATGGTGTTTGATGGATGCAACTCAGTATTCTTTTTCCTCCAAACACGACAAGTTGTGTTTCTACCAAACAGTTCCAGTTTGGTTTCATCAGACCATAGGACATTCTCCCAAAACTCCTCTGGATCATCCAAATGCTCTCTAGCAAACTTCAGACGGGCCCGGACATGTACAGGCTTAAGCAGTGGGACACGTCTGGCACTGCAGGATCTGAGTCCATGGTGGCGTAGTGTGTTACTTATGGTAGGCCTTGTTACATTGGCCCCAGCTCTCTGCAGTTCATTCACTAGGTCCCCCCGCGTGGTTCTGGGATTTTTGCTCACCGTTCTTGTGATCATTCTGACCCCACGGGGTGGGATTTTGCGTGGAGCACCAGATCGAGGGAGATTATCAGTGGTCTTGTATGTCTTCCATTTTCTAATTATTGCTCCCACAGTTGATTTCTTCACTCCAAGCTGGTTGGCTATTGCAGATTCAGTCTTCCCAGCCTGGTGCAGGGCTACAATTTTGTTTCTGGTGTCCTTTGACAGCTCTTTGGTCTTCACCATAGTGGAGTTTGGAGTCAGACTGTTTGAGGGTGTGCACAGGTGTCTTTTTATACTGATAACAAGTTTAAACAGGTGCCATTACTACAGGTAATGAGTGGAGGAAAGAGGAGACTCTTAAAGAAGAAGTTACAGGTCTGTGAGAGCCAGAAATCTTGATTGCTTGTTTCTGACCAAATACTTATTTTCCACCATAATATGCAAATAAAATGAAAAAAAAAAACAGACAATGTGATTTTCTGGATTTTTTTTTCTCAGTTTGTCTCCCATAGTTGAGGTCTACCTATGATGTAAATTACAGACGCCTCTCATCTTTTTAAGTGGTGGAACTTGCACTATTGCTGACTGACTAAATACTTTTTTGCCCCACTGTATGTAGACAGTTACTTACCTATTTAGGAAGAGTATACTATGTTGGCATTTAGACGACTCTACTAGCATTTTAAGCAGTGTAGACAACTATATTTAATCATTGCTTTATTTTATTTCATGTAATTCCCTGTTTCTTTGATATAGCACATGTACTAAGCAATGCCAGTCTTGATGTATTCCCATTATAATCATCAATTAATTTTAAAGCCATATCACTCTAGATAAAATAGTCAAATGACTATAATAATCATTCTTCATAAAAGCCATCAAACAGGTACCAGTCCAAAAATTGCAAGATTACAAGATCATGATGTCACATTTCATTGACTAATTTTAGACATCTCATTTTTAATGAAAAAATAAATTATATCGACCACTTTTAAAATATTGCTAGCATACTAAGAATTATATTAGGGTTTATGAATATTGTCATTTTATTTATCTGTTTTTTAATAACTTACAAAACTCATTGGTGATTTGATGTGGAAACACAAAAAAGATTTTTTTCTAGTAGATTCCTTGACGATGAAAACAATTTTGTCACATGCTATATTACAAGTGCACCATATAGGAACCTATACAAAGTCCAATAGCAAGAAAGAAGAAATAAGTTGCTGAAGTCCAAAAAATATCACATCCTCCGCAAATGAAAAATGGTGCACTCCAGTGTTTAATGTGTTTAGCAATGCGTAAGTCCAACTACCGACCTATTTCTTTTGGATTTTTTTTTGCCAAACTATCTATGCAAATAACTGAAAGTGGGGAGAGTGATTAAACCTTAGTGACCAGTAGTATTCAGCTCTTTTGATAGACTTGTACATTGATATACACTTTAACAACAATGTAATACAATACTAAGAAGGAAAAGATCGTATCTCTTCATTAGATTTTTTTTGTCACAACTAGTGTTGAGAGATACCTTCCGATATCGTGAAATATCGGATCAGATTGGATTGGACCGATACCCAAAAAATATCGGATATCACCGATTCCGATACCGGAAACCAATGCAAGTCAATGGGACACAAATATCGGAATTAAAATAAACCCTTTCTTTCGTTATAGGTTAATTCTACATGAAGGAAAACAACTAAGAATAATGTTGAATGTATTGGGGAGGTGGAGGAGATATTAAAGGCATAGAGGTTTAGCCCAATCAAATGGAATAGCAGGAATTAATTTTTTTTAAGACATTCAGAGTTACAAAGATATTGACTATGTTAAGCTTTTTTATATTTTGTCAGATATTTATGTTTCACTACTTCCATGCTCTTCACCTTCTTTTTTACTTCTCCCACACTTTCTCCTTCATCATCCTCTTCAGGGTCATCTTCTTGGTCTGCTTCGGGGTGGTCTCCAGGGTCGTCATCTCCAGGGTCGTCGTTTTCGGGGGTCGTCGTCTTCTTCGGGGTGATCTTCAGGGTCATCGTCTCCGGGGTCATCGTCAGGGAGATCAAGAGGGATTACCAAAAACCATTTCTAAAAGCATGAACTTGGAAATGTAGCAGAAGGTACAAGAAGGCTGAGGAACTGCTGAGAACCAGCTGATGGTACTGTAACCTGGATGGGTAGCAGAAGGTACAAGAGCCAATGGAACTACCGAGGACCAGCTAATGGTACTGGAACCAGGTTACTAAGCAGGAGGTACCTGTGCCAGAAAGCACTTCCAAGGACTAGCAGACATTGATGGAACTCAGATACCGAGAAGGAGGCACCTAAGCCAAAGGCTCTGCCTGGAACCAGCTGACATTACTGGATCCCAGGGGGACATATTCAAGATTGACTTCCAAAGAACCAGCTAATGGTACTGGAACTCAGATAGGCAGCAGAAGGTACACATGAAAAAAAAAGTTGCAAGGCCGCGAGCGGCCGGAGTTACCAAAACCCGCAGTCCTACAGGGGGAGCTTGTCCTATTGGCACTATGGAACAAGGCTTCATTGCCAGATCCCGCAGCCCACATAGGAAACACCTAAACTGCAGGCACCATAGAGTCAGCTAACCCGACCGCAACACGACAGGACAAAGTATCGGAGGCAAAGTGACGTTGACACTACCCGGAAACAGCTGGCGTGCTGGAACCAGGCTGGGCAGGAGGGAGTACCCATGCCAAAGACACTTCTGAGCAGCAACTGACGGTGTTGGAGCCCAGGGATTACAGTAGAAACAGAGTGTAGCAAGAGGCCTAATTGGAGCAAGTTTAATATCTGTAGTAGTGTGAGTGTGGTCGGACCAGGAGAAATTGCCGGACACACAGCAGGGGATCAGCTGATGTTACTGAACCCCAATAACACTGGAGCATGTGTTGACTGTGCAGACGGCACTTCTGAGCAGCATCTGGCGGTGTTGGAGCCCAGGGATTACAGTTCAGGTGGTAGAAACATGAACACAACAGGAGACCTGGATACTGTTGCCAACCAATTATTTAATCTGGAAGAGGACTGGCAAATTTCTGCGAGTTCCAGGCCTTGTTCATTTTCAGAAAAGTAAGCCGGTCAACGTTATCGGAGAATAGTCGCATGCGACGATCTGTTAGTACACCGCCTGCGGCACTAAAGACGCGTTCCGATAATACACTAGCAGCAGGGCAAGCCAGCACCTCCAATGCATACTGGCTAAGCTCTTGCCATGTATCCAGCTTTGAGACGCAAAACTTGAAGGGGGAAGAGCCGTGTGGGAGAACACTGAGAGGGCAAGACATGTAATCTATCACCATCTGACGGAAAAGTTAAATGATCTGCACTCGCCATCTGCATGGAATCATCGAAGGCACACAAAATGTGGCAGATGTCCCTCATAGAGGTCCACTCAGTGGTGGTGAAGTGTGAAGGGCGCGCAGTGCGACTTGTAGCGCCTGATGCAGCTGGTACTCCATTACTGCTGCCTGCTTCTCACACAACCTCTCCAACATATGTAACGTTGAATTCCAAATGGTGGGTAGGTCAAATATGATGCGATGTTCCAGAAGGCGGAATCAGCGCTGCAGAGCTGCAATGCGCGATCTTGCCATGCTGGAACGCCGCAAGTGAGCGCACTCTACGCGGACCTTGTGCAGCAGTGCATTAAGATCCAGATAGTCCCTCAAAAAACTCTGCATGACCAAGTTGAGCACATGTGCCAGACATGGGATGTGAGTAAGTTTGCATAGCGCTGGAGCTGCCACCAGATTTCGGCCATTGTCACACACTACCATCCCTGGTTGGAGATTCGCTGGCACAAACCACACTTCGCTCTCCTGCTTGATGGCATTCCAGAGCTCCTGCGCTGTGTGGCTTCGATTCCCCAAAGAAATTAATTTCAATGCGGCCTTTTGACGTTTGGCCACCGCTGTGCTCATATCGATCGTAACAGGTAAGCATTCACAGGTCCATGTGGAGGTAGACTGTGACGGCTCCTGCAGTGCTGATTCAGAGGAACTGGAGTATGAGGAGGAGTCAATGTGTACAGACTGGATTCCTGCAATCCATGGAGTTGGCAGAACATGTACAGCACCACTCTCAAGATCTGTACCCGGCTCCACAACATTTATCCAATGGGCAGTGAGGGAAAGATATCGTCCCAGTCCATGGTTACTGGTCCACGCATCGGTGGTCAAGGGGACCTTGCTACTGATGGCGTTTAGTAGCGCATGTTTAATTTTTCCCTCCACATGCTTTTGCAGGGCAGGGACGGCTTGCCTGCTGAAATAAAAGCGGCTGAGCATGTTGTATTGTGGGACTGCCAATGCTATGAAGTTACAGAAGGTGTCAGTTTCCACCAGCCTGAATGAGAGCATTTCAAGGGACAGTAGTTTGGCAATGCCAGCATGGGCGCCTTTTATCCCATGCCTTTGCTACCGATGGCTGTAGACTGGCCTGGGAGTGTGAGGATGACAGTGAACGTGGTGCTGTGGGTGGAATGACACTGTGTCTCTGTACAACAGTGCCAGAGGTTCTTCCACGGCGATCCTGTGAGGAAGCCGAAACAGCTGTGTGTGAGCTGGAGGAAGATGCTTCAACACGAGCTGAAGAGGTGGTAGGTGGCACTGTAGGTTGGCCTAGGTCTTCAGTGTGTCTTTGTAACTCCACCATGTGCTTGGTCCGCACATGTTTCCACATATTTGTGGTATTGAGGTTGCTGACATTTTTCCCTCTTTTCACTTTCTGATTACACAGCTTGCATTTGACAAATCAAATGTTATCTGCAGCTGTGTCAAAAAAGGACCAGGCACTGCAAGTCTTGGGAGTGCCCGTTTTGGGTTTTGGAAGAGGCATGCTCCTAATGGGTGCCAAAGAGGAGGCTACAGACAACCAAGTCTGCCCCATCCCTCTCCCTCCTTTTTTGGCCGTTCGGGAAATCTCTTCCTCAGAGCTGCTCCCACCACCTTCCTGTACCTCACGCCAGGATGGGTCAAGGACCTCATCATCTACACTACCCTCTTCAAATGACTGCTTCTCCTTGGTAGTCTCAACAGCACAGTACACACCAGAAAGTGGCACCTGAGTCTCATCATCAGATGTGTACTGAGGTGTGCTGACCATAGGCACTGGCCCACCTCCCTCTTCAGATTCAGAGAGACAAAGCTGTTGTGCATCACTGCATACTACCTCTTCTTCAAATTCTCGAATACTGCTTGGCTGGCCACCTCTTTCCAAGCCAACATATTCAGAGAACAGAAGTAGAGATGGCTCCTGTCCAGGGCTCTCTGACTGCCTGGGCATTTTGGCAGGTGGTGAAGAGACAGATGGGTACTCTTCAGTGCTCTGGACCTGAGAGGATCTGGAACTAATTGAAGTCAATGCGTTAGCTGCCATTCATCCGACAACGGCTTCAATTTGTTCGTCCCGCAGCAGTGGGGTACGGCGAGCTCCTATAAAGCTGCGCATAAAGGAATGCTCCCTGGGAAAACTGGGGGATGCTGAGTCACTGGTGCCGCAGCAGACACCGAATCCCCACGTCCTCTCCCTGCAGAAACTCCATGCCCACGACCACGTGCCTTACTCCCTGCCTTCTTCATCTTGGTAGACTGATAAAGATAGGCAGAAAAGTACTAAGGGCTTAGTGTGCTTATTCCTGAACAGCTGCTAACAGGTATAAGGAACACTAATTTTATAAAGTGTGGACTAGACTTTAATATGAGCTAATGTGGCCTACACAACTGTAAAGTGGAGTGTTTTGTGAACTTTATTTACTTTTTTTTCATAAAAAGACACTGGATGTGCCCAAAGATGTAAAACCGATAGTATCACAAACTTTTTGTAGCTATTACAATGCAGGAAGGTAACCTACAATGCAATAGATGAGGCTCCAAATAAATAGGCTAATACTAATCTGGCTGGGGCTGCAGGGCACAAGCTAGCAAAAAGGCTCCTCTATCTACTCCTATATAGTGTTTGCAAATATTGTAGCTAGATACGGATGGAACCACACTAATAGGAGAAATCTCGAAAAATGAGCAGCACTAATGCAAAAAAGGACAATGTATGAGACAGTGACGCACGCCGAGCGGACTACAACCAGAGGTGGCTGGCTGCAGAACACACTACAGCGTGAGCTGCGCTCACACACAGAGACCTTGCAGACAGCCGTGAACAGCACTGCAAGGCAAAAGAAAGCTACAGGGGTTGATAAAGTAGCCTGGGTAAAGCACAATATAGCAAATCACTAGGTCACACTGACCCTCAGAACAGCAGCATCCTATCCCTTACTGAATTCACAGCAGAGTGAACCCAAAATGGCGGCGGCGGGTTTTATAGTGCATCATGACATCATTTCAGCAGCCAATCACAGCCATGCCAGTAGTTATATGCCTAACATGCTCTAACAGGATGTGCCCACACTTCTTAGGATCCTCACTGGCTGAATAAAATCAAACTGGCTCATTGCATTATAGGAACTTCCGATTCCGGTATTCGATATACTAAAAGTATCGGAACTTAGTATCGGAATTCCTATACAGCGAATATCAGCCGATACTCGATATTGCAGGATCGGAATGCTCAACACTAGTCACAACATGAAAATTGTAAATATATTTAATTTTTTATGGACTATGTGATATGTAATAATTGGCCAACGAATTTACAGATTGTCATTGCGATGGTCTTTTTTTTGTTCTGTACAAAGAAAGTAGTGATGAGTGGATATGCCAAAAGGCAAATTTGACAATTCGCTTCACTTTTGCTTAAATATTTGATCTTTCTTGAATTTCTCTAGACCCCCACAGTATAATAAACATAGTTAAAACAAAATAAAAATTATACACACACAGCCCATGGAAATGTCCTGGACCTCATCATTGCTCTAGTATGTAGAAGCCTGGGGATTCAGAGCTAAGTGGTGGTGATGAGAAGAGGTGGTGAGGACCAGACAGGATTCAGTGCAGAGTGGAATAGATGAAGGTGGGGAGGAAGAGAAGTAGCAGGCAAATACTTTTTTTACCATATTGATGGCAAATGTGGTTATTTGCTAAATAAAGGTAAATTCTACTTGAATATATTTGCTCCAGTTATTATACTGTATATGGCACATGATATACAACAGATATCACATTTGTGGCTTTAATAAACTTGTTAATTTCATGAGAATATACGTAACTAAATTTGACTTTTAATAGAGTATCCACATATACATAATAAATACACTGAGTCCAAAATTACAAACCATATTCCTCTCATTAGCCCAGTAGCTCAGTGAACATGTTTAGATACCGAACAATATGTATGCAAATTATATGTAGCTATTGCCAAGATTCTAATTTTCACTCTTTATCAGACAGATTTGTTGTCAGTTCAATTTGCATTAAAGTATTTTAAGCTGCTGACTTGTTCTGTATTTAGATTCTATTATAGATTAGACTTTGTAAAGCTACTGGGTGTAAGAATAGCAATGTAACATTTTAGTCTTTAATAGTAAACATTACACTATTTAAGGTAAAAACACTCGCATATTTGTTTGATATTTTGTTTTATATTTTATACAAAGCAGAAACCAGAAAAAAAGTAAAGTAATAAGTAAAGGTAACATAGAATCGTAACATTATTTGTGTTACAATTTAAGGCAGTGAGTGGACTAAAGGCCCCGTCACACTAAGTGATATCGCTAGCAATATCGCTGTAACGTCACTGGTTTTGTTACGTAGCAGCGATATTGCTAGTGATATCGCTATGTGTGATACCTACCTCCGACCGGCTTCCCCGCTGTCTGTCGCTAATCGCGCAAGAATGGCATGGGCCGCTTCTCGTCGTCAGCTTCCTGCTGGGCTTCCTGTGGTGCCGACGAGCGATGCGTGGACGCGGGCGGGAGGACGTCAGGATCGCCTCGTCTGACAGGTAAGTAGCGACCCCGACCCCAGCTATGTCGTGGGTGAGATCTGCCTGTGTGGCAGCTCACTAGCGACCTCTTAGCGATACACCAGCGATCCATATCGTTATCGGGATCGCTGGTGCATCGCTAAGTGTGACAGTACCTTAATTGTCCAAAGTTATCATTCAGAGCTGAAATAATTTTTCTTTTTTGTGCTTATACAAGTTTTCAGAAACATTTCCCAAAATGTTGTATACTACATTTAGCTAAATGTGAGCAGATTGCAACAATTACCGAAACCACTCACTGGCCCCTGTCTGGTACCAGTTGTAGTTGGTATTTCTATTTGTGCCATTTCTAATACTTTAGTGATTTCACTTCTTAACCTGTGATTGGTGAGCTGGGTGGTCATGGCCCTTCTCGATCCCCAATTATTACTTTATCATACTGTCCTCCAATTGACAATTATTGGACCACCATGGTCAACAAAGCTTTTGTCCTACTGCCACTGATTTCCATTCACGCCATTTTTCCGTTCACCTAGCTTTTTATATATCTAGTGAATTAATCTCTAGAGAACCAACTTCCACAGGCAGCCAAGGCCAAAACTGAGTTTAAATGAAAATAGCAGATCATAGGTGAATTGTGCCATAGTTATGGACTCTAATTTATGGATTGATTGAGACTGAAACAGCACAGAGTTAAAATTCAATTTTTAAATTAATTTAAAATATGAGCTCTCAAATAGATTGGCTATATAAACAATCTTTTGTAATATACCACCATTAATACTTTTTTATACATAGAAGCACCTAAAGCTTTGTTTTTAGGAGCAACCCACAGCTTTGAAAAGTTTATCTGTAATTTGTGGAAAGAAAAAACAACATGTCATGTTCTATCATATTTTACAGGAGATTATAATGCCTCGCAAAGAATGCTTTTGGATATTATAAACCCATAAGGAGTCTATATGACATTATACTGTATATGTTCCAAATGATGTGTTTTTTCCCGTTTGTAATTTCACAGTCATATGAAGCGGTTAGCGGTTACCATTTGTAAAATACAGCAAACAATTTTACAAATCTATAAAAACAAATGGTGGGGACCTCAAAAATTGTGCCTATTCTCTAGTAGGATAATTGTCATGTTGATAAATATAGCGCACCTTGCACTGAGAGAGATATACTGCTCCTGTACCGCTGTGGGTATTATTACAGGAAATTCTCCAACGTGTTTTATTTGCTCTTTATTCACCATAATTCCTGATATGTTTATATGGCATTTTAACAATATTGTTATCCCCATGTGACTAAGCAATGAGAAGACATAGTAAGAAAGACAAACTGCAAAAACTGCTTTAAGCAAGAAAATGATAATGCTCAACTAAAAGCAGCCCAGTGACATTTCTGTATCAGATTTAATGAATAGAGATAATTATATTTTAATTTGTTTATCCCAAAGTGTAACTTGCCTACTTAAACCTGTTTCTGAAGAAAATATGGAACATTTTAATCATTATTGATGCAAGCGTATGGCCATAAAAGCTTTCTGTTTATTAAGTTACCAAAAGTATTAATGCAAAGTTATTTTCTATTTGTAAGGAAGGACATTTAGAGGGTTTAGAAGAAAGCTGAATTCTCAGGGTTATAGAGTTGAAAAAAAATCTGCATATGTCATATATGCCAAAGAAAATCTGTCTCATATCTATCTATCTATCTATCTATCTATCTATCTATCTATCTCTCTATCTATCTATCAATCTATTTGTTTATCTATCTATCTATCTAATGAAAAAATGAAAAAGCTGCACAAAAATAAAACAGGGGGTGCATGCTCCCAGGCATATACCAAACCTTAGAAGTATACATCAAAAATTGAAAGCAGCACGCCTTAGAAAGTTGAATGTAATGATGTTTTTATTCAGCCCATCAGGCTATGTGCCCATTCAGTGCAACGTTTCTGTCTCAAGGCTTGAGAAAGGTCCGCACCATTTCTGGACCAAATCGTTGCACTGAATGGGCACATAGCCTGATGGGCTGAATAAAAACATCATTACATTCAACTTTCTAAGGCGTGCTGCTTTCCATTTTTGATGGATATATCTATCTATCTATCTATCTAGCTATCTAGCTATCTAGCTATATATCCATTCCATATGTATCTATGCATCTATCTATCTATCTATCTATCTATCTATCCTATATCTATCAATTTACCGTATATACTCGAGTATAAGCCGACCCAAGTTTAAGCTGAGGCACCTAATTTTGCCATGGAAAACTGGGTAAGCTTATTGACTCAAGTATTAGTCGGGTATGCATTGTTCCCTCATCCCTGTCCTGCTATGTGTGGCTCCCCCTGACCTGTCCTGCTATGTGTGGCTATGTGTGGCTCCCCCTGTCCTGCTCTGCTCTGTGTGGCTTCCCCTCGTTGTATGCATGTCTCCCCCATCCCATCTTGTATGCATGGCTGGACTCCCCCAACCCATTCTTGTATGCATGACTCAGTAAAGCTTGGCTCCCCTATCCTCCCCATCCTCCTCCGTCCTTCCATGTCATCCCCCATCCTCCTCACCCTCCTTGCGCCATTGCTGCACGTCCCTGCTTTGCTTCATACTACCACTATGTGGTGTAACATAGCTTGGTACTTTGCGCTCTGTGCACACTGAGTGATATTTAACTCAGTGTGCTTAAAGTGGTTTCTTGCAGCCTTGCTCTGCCATTGTGCTAGCTGTGGTTTCTCAATCACTGCACGGTGGAGCCCAGGTTGCAAATGCACCTTACTACTATTTCCTATTTGGTGCGTTCCGGCCAATCCTAACAGTCATTAAAAACAGAGTGATCTACTTCGCGTGTTTATTTCTGTTAATGTTGATGATTATGACTTACAGCCAATGCAAACTACTTTATAACACCAGCTTGAAAAAATGATTTTAACATCTGAAATGTTGGCCTACTGAAATGTATGTTGAGCTAATGCACTCAATAATAGGTTGGGGCTCCTTTTGCATCATTTACTGCATCAATGCGGCATGGCATGGAGGCGATCAGCCTGTGGCACTGCTGAAGTGATACTGTTGTTTTTAAATCAGGAATTGGTACTTTTGGCAGTGTGGACAGGTGCCAAATCCTGCTGGATAATGAAATGTCCAGCTCCAAAAAGCTTGTCGGCAGAGGGAAGCATGAAGTGAAGGTTTGGGGAGCCATGTCATCTTCTGGTGTAGGTCCACTGTGTTTTATCAAAACCAAAGTCAGTGCAGCCATCTACCAGGAAATTTTAGAGCACTTCATGCTTCCCTCTGCCAACAAGCTTTTGGGAGATGAAAATTTAATTCCCCAGCAGGACTTGGCACCTGTCCACTCTGCCATAAGTACCAATACCTGGTTTAAAAACAACAGTATCACTGTGCTTGATTGGCCAGCAAACTCACCTGACCTTAACCCCATAGAGAATCTATGGAGTATTGTCAAAAGTAAGATGAGAGACACCAGACCCAACAATGCAGACGAGCTAAAGGCAGCTATCAAAGCAACCTGGGCTTCCATAACACCTCAGCAGTAATTGATGCCAGAGGAGCCCCAATCAAGTATTGAGTGCATTTACTCAGTGTAGGCGAACATTTCATATTTTAAAATCATTTTTTCAAGCTGGTGTTATAAAGTATTCTAATTTAATGAGATAATGACTTTTGTGTTTTCATAAGCTGTAAGCCATAATCATCAACATTAACAGATATAAACACTTAAAATAGATCACTCTGTTTTTATTGACTCTATCTAACATATTACTTTTACTTTTGTGTGTGTATATATATATATATATATATATATATATATATATATATTAAAAAGTGTTTATCTGCTGTAGGTTATATTTGTAAAATTGCATTTGATTGACAAAATGGAGAGAAAGAAATAGGCCATGAGCAGGGGATCTCCCTGAATAGGAAATAGCATATATAATACAAATTTTATTAAACACAGCAAACAGCAAAAATTCTTAAAACATTAAAAATGGTCACAAATGTGACACATACACAAATAATACAATGCTCATAATAGAGCAACCCACCTGCTACCAACTAGGTCCATGTAAACAGGATTCTCAATAGGAGAATTAGTAAGCGCACACATACCGTATTTTTCGGACTATAAGACACACCGGACCATAAGACGCACCCCAATTTTCAGTAGGAAAATAGGGGAAAAAAAATAATGTGTCAAATGGGGGTCCGTCTTACAGTCCGAATTCAGCTTACCAGGGAAGGGATCCGGCACAGGTGGAGAAGTAGTCACAGGGGTCA
The DNA here is from genome assembly GCF_039654945.1 of Dendrobates tinctorius. Lineage (NCBI taxonomy): Eukaryota > Metazoa > Chordata > Amphibia > Anura > Dendrobatidae > Dendrobates > Dendrobates tinctorius. The sequence continues at coordinate 62,496,118 of NW_027361684.1, forward strand.
TTCAGTAGTCCAGGCTCGTGCGGTGGCGGCTCTGTGCTGGGGCAGGTTGGTTGTGCTGGGGTAGGGGCAGCTGTGCTGGGGCAGGGGCAGCAGTGCTGGGGCTGGGGCAGCTGTGCTGAGGCAGGAGCAGTTGTGCTGGGGCAGGGGCAGCAGTGCTGGGGCTGGGGCAGCTGTGCTGAGGCAGGGGCAGTTGTGCTGGGGCAGGGGCAGCTGTGCTGGGGCAGCAGTGCTGGGGCTGCTCTGCTGAGGCAGGGGCAGCTGGGCTGGGGCAGGTGGGCTCTGCGGTGGTGGCAGCGGGCGGCGCTCTGCGGTGCGGTGGTGGCAGCGGGCTGAGCTCCGGTGCAGGGGCGGCGGCTCCGCCGGCATTTCTTCGCAGCCCGGAGGCCCCCCGCACTTCCCTTGCTGGCCGCCGCCCTGTTGCGGTGGCCTCCGGGAGCATGGATGCCGGAAAGATGGCCACCGGTCCGGGGATGGCGCATGCGCGGGATCAGATCTTGTCCCGAGACCCCGGGGACAAGATTCAAATCTCGGCAACGAGATCTCGTCCCCCGAGATCTCGGGACGAGATCTGAAGCTGCGCATGCGCCGTCCCCGGACCGGCGGCCATCTTCCCGGCGTCCATGCTCCCGGAGGCCACCGCAACATGGCGGCGGCCAGCAAGGGAAGTGCGGGGGCCTCCGGGCTGCAAAGAAATGCCAGCGGAGCTGCCGCCCCTGCACCGGAGCACAGGCTGCTGCCACCACCGCACCACAGAGCACCGCCCGCTGCCACCACTGCACCGCAGAGCCCCGCCCGCTGCCACCAGCCAGAAGGTTAGTACCGTGTATTGCGACCATAAGACGCACCACTCACTTTCCCCCAAAATTTTTGGGGAAAAAAGTGCGTCTTATGGTAGGAAAAATACGGTAGGTAATATAGAGCATATGAGTCAGAAGCACCAATAATATACAAATACAATGAAAAAATGATGCAATTCCAACCCAATAATTACAAAAAACAGTACAAGGGATAATGTAAAGATGCTGATCACTATGAGGTGTACAAAAAGATAGAAATGCACACTAAATAGACCTCATATATGCGTAGAGGTACCCCAGCCCAAGATCAGGCATAGGGAACATCAAGGACCAGATGAGCCAGACCATTAGGGGCCAGAGAGGGTCTAAGTGGACAGAGAAAATCTCCATAACCACCCCAAATGATAACCACACATACAAATCAGCACAATACAAAACCCATGAGAAGTGAAGTGGGGCAAGCATAGCCAGAGACCCGACGCGTGTCGCCACTCTAGGTGACTTCGTCAGGGGTACAGATTGCCAGTCAGCTGTGTCAATACATATGGTTGCATAATTAGTAGATAGGGAGCAGCTGCGCCACTGCTTACCATGACAGGGTTAACATCCAATATACCTGAGAGTCAGCGGTTAGTCACTGATCCATAGCTATGGCTGACACCTCACAGCAGCGGCATGAGACGTCACAGAATGCCAACTGCGCAAGCGTCGGTGTCCGGGAGACAAGGCACACATCCTGAATACAGGAAGTGAGAGAGAGCTCAATATTGCTACTGCGCAGGCGCCTGCAGTAGCCTACTGCGCAGGCGTCGGCGTATAGTAGACAAAGCGCGCGTCACGAATAAATAAGAAAGACCAATCAAGGGGACGCTTGCGGTCATGTGACCGATTAACCCTCAAAGATATACAGCTCACTTGCTGTGATGATTATCTGCACAAGCATCAGCGTATAATAAACAAAGCGCGCTTCACAAATAGGTGAAGAGACACAATTAAGGGGACATTCTAAAGATATGCAGCACATTCACTGTAGTAATTATCTGAGTAGGCGATGACCAAAAACACTCCCCCATAGGCGCTCCCGGCCAGAGCGAGGTGTAGATAACCACTGTATTACTAGTCATACAGCTCCCATAGTCACCAATAGATGCACATCGCTGGAGAAAACAATTATAAGGCACAATACCTGTGATCTAAAGCGCCTGTACTTATACAAAGACCGTGCTGGTTCGGGGCTCAGTTACCATGATGATCAGTTAAATAAACAGGACACTTTATGCTCAGCCAACTGGGCAGAGCTAACACGGGACACTGTTTATACTCAGCCAACTGGGTGGAGCTAACACACTCTTCTACAGATCTTATAAAAGAAGGACCAGAAGGTAACTATTGACCTTTTTGTCTATCCCAGTGCTATAATCTGTAGTTATAGGAACGAAGACAACAAATAAAAGGATGAAAGAGCTCCTCATCACTGGTGCGCAGGCGCTAAGATAATAGATATGCTAGACTAAAATTAGTCACAAGCACATTTCTAACAGTATTTCTAGTAGATCTAGAAATAGAGACAAGGCGCTACTGCGCAAATACCAGTATACATACCCTCACTCATAGCTAGGTTGGTAAAATAAATGGCCAGCTAGGCAGTGGCTGGATAAACCGACCAGATACAAAGTAAACGGCCCATCCCCAGACACGCAAATACCCTGTGAGCAAGTGTGGACAAAAAGTTACGGTATGTAAAAGATAAAGATCTTTATGCTCAGCCAAGTGGGCAGGGCTAACACACTCTAATACAGATCTTGTAAAAAAGAGACCAGAAGGTAACTGTTGACCTTTTTGTTAGTTCCAGTGCTACAATCAGTAATTATAGGAACGGCGACCACAAATAAAGCCAACTGGGCAGAGCTAACACGGGACACTGTTTAAACTCAGCCAACTGGGTGGAGCTAACATACTCTTATACAGATCTTATAAAAGAAGGACCAGAAGGTAACTATTGACCTTTTTGTCTATCCCAGTGCTATAATCAATAGTTGTAGGAACGACAACCACAAATAAAGGGATGAAAGAGCTACTCATCACTGGTGCGCAGGCGCTAAGATAATAGATATGCTCAACTAAAATTAGTCACAAGCACATTTCAAACACTAGTCAGTTCTAGAAATAGAGACAAACTCACCTGACCTTAACCCCATAGAGATTTTATGGAGTATTGTCATGAGGAAGATGAGAGACACCAGACCCAACAATGCAGACGAGCTGAAAGCTGCTATCAAAGCAACCTGGGCTTCCATAACACCTCAGCAGTAACTGATGCCAGAGGAGCCCCAATCAAGTATTGCGTGCATTTACTCAGTGTTCAGTAGGCGAACATTTCATATTTTAAAATCATTTTTTCAAGCTGCTGTTATAAAGTATTCTAATTTACTGAGATAATGACTTTTGTGTTTTCATAAGCTATAAGCCATTAATTATCAACATTAACAGAAATAAACACTTGCAATAGATCACTCTGCTTGTAATGACTCTATCTAACATATGACTTTTACTTTTTTGTGTATATATATATATATATATATATATATATATATTTATATATGCCTGTGTATATATATATATATATATATATATTTAATAAGTGTTTATCTGCTGCAGGTTATATTTGTAAAATTGCATTTGAGTGGATTACCTATTTGAGAATTTGCTGTTTCATCATTCTTATCAGGCACGCTTCTGATATTGCTCATCCAGCTATTATCAAAAAGTTCAAAGATCAATTCGTTATTTATCCATGGGCTGGATAATGTTGATCTCAGCTGAGTTTTTATTTATATTGCAGCTGTTTTACAAACTTTGGGATGTGCTGCAGATGCAGAATACCCACAGCTGTATAATGCTTAAAGTTAAATATGCTGAGTTTTTTGCATACATTTATTCCCTAAAAGTTTAGTAGTCCTGTACAGTTTAAACATTTAAAATGAGAGCTGCTGAATGTGCTTGCAAATTTGCTGATCATAACATTTTGTGAGTTTAGTGTACAACAGTAATCCTTTTTACAGCTCGTGTATTTCAGAATTTAGGTCACATATTAAAAAAAATAATATCAATGGCTGTGTGTTAATTTAATTTGCTATTATATTTTTCTTTCTCTATATATATGAAATTTATATATTGAATATATGTATGTAATTTCTTTCATGATTTATGATATTTACTATATATATATAAATACATAATATATATACATATATGTTTATATATAATATATATACACACTGTATGTACTATGTGAGTTACAGAGTCCACAAGAAAATACATACTTTACCCATAGCCTTTGGACGCTGTAAAGGGTCCACTTGTATTATCCAGAGTACAGATCTCCTGTCTAGGACCTAGTGTAGGAAACCTACCATGGGCAAAATATAATTGTTCTTTTTACCTGTAGCATTAATGCAGGAAAGTTGAATAATAGCTGTGTAATGGTAGTGGTGAAACGACTGTGCCGTGGTCCGAGGAGAACCTTGAGGGCCATAACTAGATGAATATCTTATTCTTCACTAGTGCCCCTGATGGTGGGGTTAGGCTTGGCTCCTGGTGAACATCAGGTGCTACTCCAGGACAGGCCATGGAAGCACGGTAGCTGACTCCCTAGTGGCTGGAAGCTGGAACCTTGGTCAGATCTGTGCCTTGCCACAATTCTGTCTCTGAGCTCCTTAGCCAGTTCCTTTGACCTCATGATTCTCATTTGGTCTGACATGCGCTGTGAGCTGTGAGGTCTTATATAGACAGGTGTGTGCATTTTCAAATCAAGTCCTATCAGTTTAAATAAACACTGTTTGACTCCAATGAAGGAGTAGTACCATATCAAGGAGGATCATAAGGAAATGGACAGCATGTGACTTAAATATGAGTGTCTGAGCAAATGTGTGAAAAACTTGTGACATCTTTCCCAAAAAGACTCATGGCTGTACTAGCTCAAAAGGGTGCTTCTACTCAATACTGAGCAAAGGGTCTGAACACTTATGACCATGTGATATTTCAATTTTTCTTTTGTAACAAATTTGCCAAAATTTCTACATTTCTGTTTTTTTTTCAGTCAAGATGGGGTGCAGAGTGTAAATTAATGATAAATTAATGAACTTTTTTGAATTTAACAAATGCATGCAATGAAACTGTATATCTGGCTTATATTAAATAATGCAGCACGCTGCAGTACACAGTCCTTCAAGAAATAATAGGAGTTTCTGCTAAGAGTGAAGAACATTGTAAAGAGAATAGTAGATTTCCTTTTAAAGTAGCTTCAAAAGAAAAAAAATGAAACCTGTGTTTGTTGTTTTAATTGCAGAGACAATAGTTTAATTGAAGGTCATTTTTTCTATACTATTGTATGTTTCAGATAATGTAGTATTGTCTTTCAAGTGCATTTCTTTGCTCTAATGTTTATAATAGATCTGAAATTAAATTATCATACCAATCTCCATACTCCTGCAGAGATGCATGTCATTTACACAACTAATACCCACAGATCTTTTGCTATTAATTCATTTCATTTACTTAAAAGAAAAAACACCAAAAATTTGCATAAATCTTAAAGCAGCAATGCTGAAAAAGAGGATTCATTTTTAAAGAGAACAAATGATATCATAAATATTGTCCGATATATAGTAATATTTCAGTCTACTCTTATAATCACATTGTTACAGAGTGTGTGAGAAAGGTCTTAGGGACAGCAGATATTGAACAACCTTTATTGTGTCACTTGGAGAATATTCCACCAAACATACATATAGTTCCCTAGAGTCTATAACATGGCAACAGGAACAAACAGGAACAAATCCAGGTGCCACCTGGCAATCCTATGCCAAGGAAAATACAACACTGGTGTCATGATCCATGCTGGATTAGGACTGATAAAAAGCACAGGTAACCTTTTTTTTCCTTAAGCTGTGCTTAAGTTTGGTTTTTGCCCCCGGTGGCCATTAGGATTATTACACAGTGGTGTCTTTTGCCTAAGTTTGCCCCGGTGGTGGGTAGCGTCATTGCACTCTGGTTTCTTTAGTTAAATGCACATGATTATAATGCAGGTGTGATTGCTCTGGCTCTGCTATAAAAGAGTCACAGGTGTTGCAATCAGTGTTGGTGATTATTCATTTCAACCATCCTTGGTGAAGGAAGGAGCTGGAGAGCGTTCCTTGCAGCACTGTCTTAGCCCTGGTGTGGAAGGAGTCAGAAGGGATTTCCTTGTAGCTCTGACAGAGCTTGGTGGCAGCTATTCAGGAGGAGAGCTGCATGCTAGTGGTGGACTCTGTTGCCGGGAGCAAGAGCAACAGAGTAAAGCTAAGTGGTGTTTCCCTGTTTGTGTTTTTCCTTAGTGTGTATTAGTACAACGGTGGGGCCAGTGCCTGCGACACCCAGCTCCCTAGCAAGGGATAGGTATAGGGTGTGCTAGGGTGACAGGTTCTTGATCAGTACCCGGTGTGGAACCGGCATAGGGAACGTTGGGAGCGTTAGGGACACTGACTCAGGGGAGTGCAGGAGGTCTCCACGTCCCCTTTCCCTATCGCAGGGCCCACTGTTGTAACTGTTTCCCCTTTCCCCGTGTCTTGTGGTCTTTGTTACCGGCCTGTAGGCCGTGTCACACAGGACAGTTTCACGTGCCGTGTCTTGTAGTTTCAGTTACCGGCCTGCGGGTCGCGTCACATAGGATGGGTCATCATGACAACTGGTCCCTAGAATATCTCCTCAAATCCAGGAGAGTAACCAAAGAGGTTACAATAGTGTGGGGCAGATTTTCCCCCACTATTTAAGAGTCCCAGTAGTGTCACCGGGATCTGGCGGCAGCCGCAGAACCTAGCCCTTCCTAGACAAAGCACCAACAACTAGAACCCATACATGTGTCTTCCCTTTTCTACCTTCTTTTTGGGATCAGCTGCCAGGTTGGGTAGAGACACTTACACCTCACCCCCTAAAACTCAGGTACATTTAATTCAAAGAGTCAGGGAAGGTCCCAGAAGCCCTATCTCTGGTTAGTATAAAAAGTTGTTTTTCAGCAAGGCCCATTGGAGACAGGAACAAAGACACACATGCTGCCACCAGATGCAGGACAAAGAATGCTAATGGGGGTCTAATTACATTATGGTACTTGGAGGTTGCATGGGGGTGACACACTATTACACACCTGTCTACAGGATAAATGATATTTTTAGATGAGCAAATCTCCTAAAATTAATTCCAGGCACATTTACTCCATTTAACTAGCACACTCAATTTAGTCCAAATAAAATCAGTAAATGTAGAAGGTGTCTTGACATGAAGATAGTTTGCTATGCTTTGAGGTCTCTCCAGACCCCAGAGCATAAAGAAGGGAGAAGAATGATTGAGGTTAAAATATATAGCAAAAAGCAATATAATCACTAGATTTCTTTGCCACCCACACTGTATTTCACCAGTCCTCCATGCTAATCATCATATCTTTCAGAAACAAAGGTCAATAATTGGCCTTATGTGGTCACAAGGAGGGCACGCACATTAACACCAATTATGTAGTCCCTACTTGGGACCACGGCCTTCTTAAGGGTGGAGAGCTTCTATGACTGAAGCACAATAAGGAGTCAGGTGAAAGCTTGGACAGGTGAGTATGTGAGAATATTTTGTTTTCCTAATCCCTTCCTGGTCCTCAAGAAAGTCTAACAAAATGTCAGTTGGATGGTTAACATTTTGCTAGATTCATACAATTTTAATCCCAAAAATTTCAGATGTACCAATCTATCCTAAACTCTGCTGCCTGAATAAGCCACCTAGTCCCCCCACTATTCCCCAGCCACTCCTCTCTGTCAATCTTTTCACTGACTCTCCATTGCCTAGAGACTCCAGTTAAAAACCCTAACCTTGGCATACAAAGCCATTCACAACCTGTCTCATACATTCATCTGTGACTTAGTCTCCCGGTACTTAACTCCACACAACCTCTGATCCTCACAAGATCTCCTTCTCTACTCCCCTCTTATTTCCTCTTCCCACAATCACATACAAGAATTTTTCCCTACTGTGCAGACCTTCAATAGGAACCTGAAGACCTAGCTCTTCTGTCAAGCCTACAAGCTACAGTAACCCCTGATCCATCATACCACTACACCACCAGCTCTACCCTCACCTTCTGTATCCTCACCCATCCCTTGTATATTGTGAGCTCTCAGGGACAGGGTCCTCTCTCCTCCTGTACCAGTCGGTGACTTGTTTTGTTCAAGATTATTTTATTTGTTTTTGTTTGGTATATCCCCTTTCACATGTAAAGCGCCATGGAATAAATGGCACTATAATAATAAATAACATTAATAACAATCCACTGGATAGGTGCTAATTGTTATAGCCTAAAATACTCCTTTAGCTAATTAACTAGATAATTTATTTTGTATTTGTTTAGTATTTTTATTGTAATATGTAATAACTTTTATTCTTCATTGCTTACTGTAGCCTAATATTGTTTGCTTTTACTGTCATCCATGTATCCAGTCCAGTGGTATCAGTTTTTTGTACAACTGATCTTTTTCACCAGTTCTTCAGCAAAACTAGCTAACTGGATTAATCAATGTAGCATTTTTTGATCCGGCATTTTGAAGGGTCTAGATCAACAAATGATGCACCAATAATTGTGTATGATCCCCTCTCTTGTCTGATTGACAGATATGTGGAAATTAAGTCTTAGATACTTTTTATTTAATCTTGGTCTCTTTTGCAAGTATACAAAATAATGTGTAGCTGGATGTGTTAAAACTGGGAATAAGAGAGACCAGATTGTGGAGCTTGTCATGCTGACATTGGCCAGTAAAGGCTCCCTGGGCAAAAGTTATGTAAAGTAGCACTCAAAAGCTGGCGGTTTACTACCATCAGTAACAGGTATCTATCCTATAATGTAATATTTACCCTTTAATGAAGCTGGCATCTAGAGTTATGAAATTAAGCAAAAGTAGAGTCTTCTCCAAAGTAAAAGACACATACCTCATACAGCTGTATTGTGGTTCTTGACCTCCAGAAATGCAATAATTTTCCATAAGCAGGATTGTTTAATAGTGATATAGCAAGGCAAAGTTCACATCAAGTAATAATCCATTTTAAACAGATCCAGCAGCAATCTGTTGACAAAAAAATTCTGCAGACAAAGAAATAACTGATTGCAACTGGATCCTTTTTTTTATCATTGAAGCCTATGGAAAACAGAAAGCTTAAATAGCCATCCTTTTTATTGTATTTGAAATGGATCTGTTTGTTGATCACTGGATCAGTCTCAAATGACTATTTTTATTTTTTTTAAACTGATCCAGTAAGAAAAAAATGGATCATTTTCAAACGGATGAAAAATTGATGATTATTTAATAAATCCGTTTTCCAAAGATTTTAATGTTAAAATAAATGGATCCAGTTGAAATAAGTCTTTTTAGCCAGACAAAAATGTTGTGGCTGCACTATTTCGTTTTCAATGGATTGCTGCTAGATTTGTTTCAAGCGGCACCCTGGATTCCTCCTGTGGGCACTAAGCGCTGTATCTGTTTGGAGAGCCTGCACCCCTAGCGCTGTCAACCCATTCCTGTAGCCCTGCTTTATCCAGTCACATTAATCCAACTCCAACCAGATAGACTCGTGCTCCAGCATCTATACAATACCAGCATAGAATTTGCTACCACCTAAGGATATCTATTACCCTATCTGTATCTTTTGCAGTTTTCTACCAAAAGAAACCCAAAAAACCCTTTCTGATGAAGGCCCGTTGTTGGACCGAAAATGTTCATACGATATGAGTCTATTTTTGTCTGGATGCTAAATAAAGAATATACTGCTTCTTCATTTTTGAGTGCCAAGTATTTTTGTACATATTTATGGGTTGGAAACCTTACTTGAGCACCGAACGACCTTCCTTTTTCTCTGGAGTGCCGTGTTCTTTTGCCTACTTATCCTAACAGAAACAGTCTTTGCTGGTGGACAGTATTCAAAGAAATGTCAGCTATGATTCTATCTAGTGCAATATAGAAAGAACCGATTAGATGCAGCTTGTATCCACTTTTAATTAGAGAGATAGGCACAACATGTCCCCAAGGGCAGATAAATAAATAAAAGGAAAGGTACAGTCCTCTAGAGATAAGATGTAAGCATTAGACTAAATTGCTCTAGGATATTGGGTGGGTGGGATCCACAGGATATATTTATCTATGATAATCCTATAGCATTGGCATTACTGTCAAACTCTATGGTGCCCAAGTGTTCAAATCAGAGGCATTATTCAAAGGAACCCGAAGAATAATGAGAAAATGTCAAAATATACATCTGTACCACTAATGACTGTATTATACCATTTTCAAGAATAATTAGGCATGCTACAACTGTTTTCTCTGTCTCATGCTATTTTTAATTACTTTTAATTGGATTATAAGGTGAAGAAGAGTAGGTGACTAAAATTTCAAAACAACATTTTATTCATCTGTTATTTAGTTTCTATCTGAAGTATTCAAAGTTAACAGACTGTGCACATTCAAAACAGTCCTGCAATTTATTTTTAAAAAGAAGTCATCACTGAGGAGCTCAAAAAATTAGCTGATTTTGTCAGGGAACATTACGTGGATTTTCACAAATGAATGAATTGCTACATAATACAGAGCAAGGTTACGACACTGCATAGTAAAGGTCTTTATTGAGAGACCCTCTGTGTAATGTTTCTTAAGTTTACAATGTCTTTCTCAATAATAAAAAACTGGAGTCTGAACTGAGAAAGTAAATTAATGTGTATGCACAATGTGAGTGCATATTAACACATGACCTTTAACCAAAGAAAACAAAAAGCACAAATATCCTGAAATGAAAAGTAAAAAATAAACTGCAAATAATGCATAAAGGTAATAATAATAATAATAATAATAATAATAATAATAAGGGTATTTAGTAAACATAATTTTGATCAAAATAATGTACAAGCCATCCCGCCACGTCACGGCAACCCTTGTGGGACAGTCCTACTCTAGTATTTAAAACCTTTTCACTTGCCAAGTGACGTGAGCTGGGAAAGCCATCCAGTTTGGCCTATGCTTTTACTGGTGGGTCAGTCCCTTGATCCTTGTTCACATTCACGTCACTTGGCAAGTGAAAAGGTTTTAAACACTAGAGTAGGACTGTCCCACAAGGGTTGCCGTGACGTGGCGGGATGGCTTGTACATTATTTTGATCAAAATTATGTTTACTAATTACCCTTATTATTATTATTATTATTATTATTACCTTTATGCATTATTTGCAGTATATTTTTTACTTTTTATGTCAGGATATTTGTGCTTTTTCTTTCTCAATAATGTAGAATTTTCCATTTTTGCTCCTTTGTTTTTTCTTTCAAGTGTCATAACTTTTTAAATTTAACATAGACGTATGAGAGCTTGTTTTTTTAAGGATCTGTACTTTAAAATTACACTAATTTTGCTAAATACTGCACTGAAAACAGGAGAAAAAAAATCCTAAGTGCAGTATAAAAATGCTAATTCTGCTACTGTTTTTACAACGATCATTGAATGGTAAAAATGACCTGGCAATTTGACTCTTCGGGTAAGTACAGTTATGGAAATATGAAACCTACAAATATCTTATGGTCTTGTAATGGTTTAAAATTAAATCAAAACTTATTTAAAAAATATGGTTTGGTTTATTTGTTATTTTTTGAGAAGTGCATCTTATAGATTTTTCTATCCATGGACTATCCATGATCCATGTGTGAGAGCTTAATTTGGGGCACTGGGCTATCATTTTTCTTGGTGCTCTTTTGAGGTGCATATTGTTATTATTGAACTTTTTGGAAGGAAGGACTGTGATGAAAAATGACATTTCTGTTGTTTCATTTAGTTTTTTCACTTCAGCATTTAAAGTATGGTATAAATAATATTAGAATTTGATAGATGAGACTTACATATATTAGATACAAACATATATATATATTTTTATTTTTTTATTTTTTTTCCTTTTCTTTCTTTTTGAATGGGAAGAAGGGTAAAGTAAAGTTTCAACTTTTACATATTTTGTTATTTACATACGCACAATATTATATATTAGGTATCATACTTTTTACACTTTCTATCTTTATTTTTACTCTTCTTAGCAGACTTGAACTTACACATTTTTCATTGCTTATACTACATATTGCAACGCTATGGTTTTACAGTGTTCAGCATAATTGAAATTCTCCTATGAAAACAGTTTTTTATAGCATGACTAAGATGGGTCCAAATTTTTTTTTTTTTGGAAAATTCAGATTTTTTTTGTCAACACTAATATAATAATAAAAACGAGTCATGCTTGGTATCAAGGTAATCATACTGGTCAGAAGAAACATATTGCGAGGTCATTGTTACCATAAAATATACAGTGTAAAAACAATTCCCTAAAAACAATTTTAGAATTGCATTTTTTTTCAGAATTTCCCCTCATTTGGGATTTTTTCATCCATTTTCCTGTGCACTATGTGGCAAAAAAATTGTGTTATTCAAAAATACAACTCTTCCTACAAAAAAACAAGACATGGCTCTGGAAATTAGGGGAGGAAAAAATGTAAATGCAAAAAAACGGAAATTGGCTTTGTCATGAAGGAGTTAAGTTAATAAATAGCCATTCCAGTAGAATCATCATGCTATTCAAAATTACAAGTCACCTGCTATGCGCTCCTCTATATTTCTGTTTATCAGGCGCTACTTTTTTTTTTAAAGACAATGATTTGTAGAAATACTTCCATGCAACTCAGTGTACGGTTACAATAACTTTGTGTTTTATGGCTTGGAGGGCCTCCTTGCCTATTCGTCCCTTCCTGCTATTTCAATGCTGAAACGAAGAATCCACAGCTGCCTTTCGCTCCTTCCATTTTTTCCATTTTGTGATTTTCACTAGAACAAAGGTTTTGGGTCTCAAGAGATGTATAGAGAGGCTGCAAACTGCACCTGCAAACCAGCAAAAGAAGTGCAGGCTGCTGCAAACTAAGATGCCACTTTTTCCTAATTCGAAGATTTAGACTTATTGAAGTTATTTTGTCTCACTACACTTGTGCCTGGTAATTTGTTTTCTATTCTGAGATTTGGGTTGCTTTTTATCATTTTATTTCTACTGTTATAAATGATAGCCAATCTTAACAATCAGAGTTTTAGAGTAAAGAAAAAGTCAGAAAAAACACAATGTTTCTGCCAGAAAGTTGACAAATCTACAATATAATAGTTATGCCAGAAAACAATCCCCCCATATCAACAATTTTATTGGCACTTGTTTATATATTACACTTAAAGATTGAGCTTTCTAAAGTAAAAAAAAATAGAAAAATGAAATTGAATTACCGCTATTAGAGATGTGTTATGTAACCTTTGAAAATTAATGATTTCCCTTATGGTATTACTACAATGAAATGAGTAAAAGCATGTTCTTTCCTGAACAATAAACTAGAGCCAAATATGAAGTACTTCCTCTAGATTTATCTGCTAAGAAAATGTCACTGCGGATATCTTAATTAAGTGGAAAGTGGAATGTATAAAATATTTGGGGATTAATCTTTAATCATGCCTGAGAAACCTGTTAAAATTAAATGCCCCGGCACTACTTCTAGGTGTGGAATTGAATCATAATTGGTAACTTGGGCAAGATTACCGTAAAGTACGACATATAAGGTAGGATGAATTATGGAGGATGAATTCATTTCAATACATAAGATTAAAATTCTTTAGCAGGCAATATTCTTCTATATCCATAAATGCTACGTAGCGGAATATAAATGCATAACTAATTTTATCTGGATCGTAAATAGTTGATGACTAAGAATATGCAATATTTAACCTTTTCCAAAGACCAAGTACCTTGTTATTGCCAAACCAAACAATTTTTTATTGGCAGAATATCTGTCTCCGAAATATTTTTTTTTAATGTATTACTACTAGACAGTATATCAAGTAAATATTTTTGTTTCAATCATTAATAGCAATAATGTCACCCAATATTTATGTGTTCAATAACGAAACCTCAAAAGGTTCAAAGAAAAAAGTAGGGCACATGACAGATGCCAAATTTAGGCTTTAGATGTCAAACATCGACTACTAACCTGGCTTGTAGGAAAAATGTCTTGAAAAAGTTGTATGTCTGAAAAGTATCTGGAATAAAGTTAGTTCAGTTTTATAAATACAGGGCATATTGTTAATTACTTATGTGAAATCATTTTAAATGAATAAAAACCTAGTGTTTCACTTTCAGATACTCTGCAGAATAGAAAACTAACAAAATCTGTTTAATGATCTCGCTATCAAATAGTATTTCATCTTTTCCCATTTCTTTAGGTGACCGCTGCAGCCAATCAATGGCCACTGATTGACTACAGCGATCACAATGCCAAGTATGAAGTTATGGAACCAATGTGATAGATAAGTATCTTTTTCAATTTCTGTCCACATTAAAAAAAATGTTTAAAAGCTGAGGGCCACCTCCTTATCACCAATAGCAAAGTTACGTTTTCACTTTAGTTGAACTGGGAAAATCGATTAAGATGATGGGCAGAACTGCTAATTAAATTTGAGATTTTAAGGAGACTTTTTTGTGCTAGATAATTTGGATTAAAGCCCCCGTTACACACTGCGATATCGCTAGCAATATCGCTGTAAAGTCACCGATTTTGTGACGTTGCAGCGATATTGCTAGCGATATCGCTGCATGTGATACTTACCTCCGACCGGCTCCCCCGCTGGTTATCGCTGATCGGGCGAGAAGGTCCTAGACCATTCCTCATCGGCCACTACCTGCGGTGCTTCCTGTGGCGCCGACGAGCGACGCGTGGAGCTGGGCGAGAGGACACAGTCTGACAGGTAAGTAGCGATCCCCGTCCCCAGTGATGTCGCTGGTGAGATCTGCCTGTGTGGCAGCTCACTAGCGACCACCTAGCGATGCACCAGCGATCATATCGCTAGTCGGGATCGCTGGTGCATCGCTAGGTGTAACGGTATCCTAAGCAGAAGCAATGTAAAAGATTTTTTTAACAAGAGTGCACAAAAATGTCCCCGCTTTTCAAAAACCTTGCTGACAAATCTGGCCTAGGCCTCTGACAACCTAAACTCAGATTAACTTTGTATTCCACCAATTGTCTTACAGGCAAGAAGGCAACAGAAAAAGTGAATAATGGCTTTTCTCTTTGGTCTGTGGGAAGATATATTTACATGTGTTGCATAAAGTTGCACAGTGGCATTATTAATATTCTGGCATTCGATCCAATATTTTTTAATGTGCTTATATAAAAAAAAAGCTTACAATACTACATAGCATGGGCATAAAATACATGCCCATATGTAAAGACCCAGATACATTTTTGTTGTTCTTCATTTCAAATGCATCAAGTAATAATATTTGGAGGTGATGAATGGATAATTAGCACTTTTTCACTACTACTATAGCTTTGAAAATTTGACTTATTGTGGCTTTATTATTATTGTACAAAGCATACGAATGTACATAGATCAGAAGGAGGATTAAATAAGCATGAAGCTGTTTGATGAGTGATCGTAATTTCCTGAAGCATAGCCAATGGATAGTCTGTAATTTATTTCTATAAAAGAAACGCCTCAGTTCTCTTTCTGCAGCCTCTTTTGATCCATATGGACTGAAGATCATCACAAGAAGAAAAATCTGCTCTCAAGCTGGTTTTTATGTACAAAAGTTAAAGTTCAAGGTGGCATCCTGCTGATAGCCAAAGGGACCAGAGGGTGGCTCATCGGTGGCGCATCATTTCCTTCCCTATTAGAGCCCTTAATACTATGCTGGACATGATTGCTCATGTAGTACACATCAAAAGAACTGAAGAACAATGCCTCTGATGTGAGGCACTCATACTGGCTGCCTATCAAATCCATAAGTTACTTACAAGTAACTTAAAAAAATGATTGAACAGTTTAGAAATCTACAGTAGTATTGGGATAGTACAAGAAATGCATTTTTTTTTCATTTTATCGTACACTCTTAAAATTGACAATACTAAAATGATAATGAACGTAGCACAAAGAAAAAATAATTTGTGAATTTATGTATTAGAAGGCAATATGCATTTAACTTGTCTGTCATTAACTAAAACTGATAGCAATACGAATACTACTAAAGTGTAAATCCAAGATTGGAAGCTACATGGACATCATGGGGCCCTAGTCAAAGATGCTCTGTCAATTACATGCTGAAATGTGTGAATAAAAAGCTTAAGGAAAAGAAAAGGTGTGAAAGCAACTTAATTTGCACAGTCATAGCCTTCAATTGGCATCCTTTTTGGGGGAGGCCATACTGAGACTTGTAGCTGGAGATATAAATCACTTCACTGCGGTATATTGAACTTCATGCATACTTTCAGCAATATTGATCGTGTGACTATAAATATTTTAAGAAAATGTTGGTAACCATAGAAACTGATATTATATCTTACAACATGAAGAAAAGTTAAACAGATCTCATGTGACAATGATATTAGTAGTATTCTAGATTTCAACAATTATTCAATTATTAGGGAAACCTTCATTGCATAGGGATATGCCAAGTCAATTTTTCTTACGTAATTTTTTTTTATTTTTACTTTAATTGGATGCAAATTCTGTAAATAATATGTGTATATATATGTGTATGTGTATATATATATATATAAAATTATTCATTCCCCTTGATATTTTAACTATTTTATTATATTACATCCTGTGCTTATATTTTTTACAATCCGATTTGTGTGTGATGCATCAGCACTAAGTATCTTAGTTGCTGAAGTGAGATAAATGTAGACATAGATTAAGTGTATTGGAAAAAATGACTAAAGGGGGTTTTACACATAGCGATATCGCTAGCAATATCGCTAAAGCATCACCGATTTGGTGACGCAGCAGCGATATCGCTATGTGTGATACTTACCTCCGACCGGCTCCCCCGCTGTCTGTAGCTGATCGTGCGAGATCATGCAGCTTCCTTTCCGGTCGGACGCTTCCTGCTGGGCTTCCTGCTGGCACCGACGTGCGACGCGTGGACGTGAGGACGTCAGGATCGTCTGAAAGGTAAGTAACGACCGCTGTATTGCTGCTGCATCACTGTGAGATCTGCCTGTCTGGCAGCTCACTAGCGACCATTTAGCGATGCACCAGCGATCCTGACCGGGTAATATCGTTGGCGGGATCGCTGGTGCATCGTTAAATGTAAAGGGGCCTTAAAACTTGGCATGTTCATATGTATTCATGCCTTTTGCTATGAAGTCCCTAAACACTTCTGGTGCAAACAATTACCTTCATAAGTCACATGCTAATTGAAAGGAAGTCCACCTGTGTGTAATCTAAGTATCACATGGTCTGATGGTCTGTCAGTATATACACACCTTTTCTGAAAGGTCACAGAGGCTACAACACCATTAAGCAAGAGGCACCACTAACCAAGCAACACCAAGGAGATCTCCAAACATGTCAGGGACAAAAATTTTGAGAAGTTCAAGACAGGGTTGTGTTTTAAAAAATATTCCAATCTTTAATGATCCCATGGAGCACCATCAAACCATTATCATCAAATGGAAAGAATATGGTACCACAAAAAACCTGCCAAGAAAATGACACACTCCAAAACTCTCAGCATGGTCAAGAAGGGCATTAATCAGAGAGGCAGCAAGGAGAATAAGAGTAACCCTAAATGAGCTGTAGAGTTTCCAAGCAGAGACTGGAGAATCTTTCCAAACGACCATTGCCGAGATCTCAATCTGAGCATGTGCTGCCCCTGGTGGCCATTTTCCCAGAGGCCACCGCATCACAGCAATGGATATGTGGGGCCTCCATGCTTTCACAAGATCCCTGCGGAGTCCTCTGCACCACAGAGCACCACTGCCAAACCTGCCGCACCAGCCTGGGATGGGATTTCCCGGAGGCCAACGCATCTGCCTTACCAGCCTGGCTTGGGAGTCATATCGCCAGACCATCGAACACCCCCTTTGACCCCGCTTCACCAGCACTGCTGATCTCCCCAGATAAGCTGAATTTGGACTGTAAAAAGGATCCTTATTTGAAACATTATTTTTTTTCCTATTTTCCTTCTGAAAATTTGGTGTGCGTCTTATGGTCCGGTGCATCTTATAGTCTAAAAATCACAGTACTTCGAAATGCATTGACAAATATAACCACCTTAAAATGGATTGACTTACCTATTCTTTTCTCTGTGGCAGTGCAGAATAATACATTTGTTTCTCCAGATCTATGCGTTTATCGCCTCATGGGTCTGCAGCAGCCATAAAGGCCCCGTCACACACAGCGAGATCGCTAGCAAGATCGCTGATTTTGTGATGCCACAGCGATCTCACCAGTGATCTCCCTGTGTGTGACACACATCAGCAACCGGGCCCCCTGCTGGGTATCGCTGATCGTGCAGGATCGTCCTGGGCCATTTTTTGATCGTTGCTCTCCCGCTGGGCAGCGCGCATCACTGCATGTGGCAGTGGAAGCCAACGATCAGTGAGGCTCCCAGCACTCTAAGCAGGCATTGGGAGCAGGTATCTAAGGCAAATATCGGGTTACTAAGCGGCGCACGTCACTTAGTTACCTGATGTGTACCTTAGAAACCTGCGTGCTTGCAGCTCCCGGCGTGAGCATGCAAGTTTCTAAGGTACACATTGGGTAACTAAGTGACACGCGCCGCTTAGTAACCCGATATTTAACTTAGATACCAGCATCCTCGCTGGTGCTGATCGCTGGTGAAGCTGCCAGTTTGACAGCTCACCAACGATCATGTAGCGATGCACCAGCGATTCTGACAAGGTCATATCATTGTCAGGATCGCTGGTGCATCTTTAAGTGTAATGGTACTTTAAGCCTTGTAAGTGGTTGTGAGCATCCAGGTGAGCGCAATCGTGCATATCCTTCTATGTTGTTACCCAGATAAGACCCTATTTGCGCTTTATCTCTTCTCCAGTTTCTCTCTTAAAGAGAAATGAGAGCTCCAATGCAAGTTTCTATAGGGTCAGGAAAGGGGAAATTACACAACACCTACAGTAGGATCGTTGACTGTCAGTACAGGTTAAAAAATATCATCATCTACAGAAGAGAAAATTGATATAAAAATAGATCTACAATAATACATGAGGCTAGCAAATGGACAACATTTTTAACAAACAGAATTCCCATCATGCAAGAATTACCTTGATGGACATGCTTGCATATGAAATGTCTAAAACTACGAACAGGTTGGGGGTCTTAAAATTAGAAAAGTAAAATGAGTGCAGCCAAAAATTTAGTGCAATTTTTTTAATTCAAGCTAATCAATAATATTTTTTAAATAATTGTACACATTAAAGGGGTTGCCCTACAATAAAAAAAAAATATTTAGCCATGGATTGATTGAAAATATTAAATGGTGGCATACTCACCTTCTGAAGCCCACACTGACCTAGCTCAGGCTGCTCTGATAGCTTTATATTTGGTGTCTGTCCTGTTTGGATGTTCAAGCACCACTTTATCCTGTAATTCAGGGTTCCCCAACTCCAGTCCACAAGGCCCACCAACAGATCATGTTTTCTGGATTTCCTTAGTATTGCTCAGGTGATAATTGCTTCACCTGTGCAATGCAAAGGAAATCCTGAAAACATGATCTGTTGGTGGGCCTTGAGGACTGGAGTTGGGGAACCCTGCTGTAATGGACTGAAGAGGTCAAGTGAGTATAAGAGTATAAAAGCACCACCTCTGATGTTTCTGTGGTGATGGGCTTTTCTATTAAACTGATTTTTGCAGTCTTATACCGACTATAACAGTGCTGGGACTTCAAAAATGGGCAGACACTGCTTGTAAAGCCAGTAGAGAACTATGAAGTGGCCAGCACTGGACCCATGGAGCTGCTGGAAGGGGAATTTTACACAACTTATTGCATTCTAGGAGTCCATGTCTATTTTTTAAACATAAGTCTTATGATTATTTAAATAGCTAGCATATTGTATATACTCATGTATAAGCCGAGTTTTCAGCACTTTTATTGTGCTGAAAACACACCCCTCTGCTTGTACATGAGTCATTATCCTAGAAACCCAGCAGGGGGAGGGGGAGTGGTGGAGCAGCAGGTGACAGAGGCAGGAGCTAGCAGCTGCGGCTAAAGCCTGTGTCGCTGCTAAAGATAAATTAAAATTCATTTCTCTCATACTGTGTACAATGACAGCTGCAGCTACCGGCTTCCAGAAGACAATCCTACTCACCCTCCTGTGTGCCCTGCATCTCATTGGTACCAGCTTACAGCAGCTTTTCCTGTGCCACCATGCGATCACATGGCCGGCTCATTAAGGTAATGAATATGCATTCATCTCCACTCCCATAAGCATGGAGGGAACATTCATTAACTTAATGAGCTGCTGGAAGCTGGAACCAACAAGATGCAGGGCATGCAGGAGGGTGAGTAGGTTTATTTTTGCATTAGGAAGCATGCATACAAGGATGGGAGGGGGGAGCCATGCATACCAGTACAGTGATGGAGGGAGCCACGCATACCTTGACAGTGATGGGGGAGCCACGCATTCCAGAAAAGCAATGGGGGAGCCTTGCATATCAGGACAGTGACTGGGGGAGCCATGCATAGCATGACAGCGACAGGAGAGTCACACATACCAGGACAGCGACGGGGGGAGCCATGCATAGCAGGACAGTGATGGGCGGAACCACGCATAACAGGATTGTGATGGGGAGCCATGCATTCCAGGACAAGGATGAGGGGACAATGCATACCAAGCTTATACTCAAGTCAATAAGTAGACCCAGTCTTTCGTGGCAAAATTAGGTGCCTCAAGTCGAGTCGGCTTATACTCGAATATATACTGTAATCATTCCAGAAGATCATCTCTTTGAAAAGATTCTTCTAACTTAAAACCAGATTTCTTATGACAGATTGTTAGCTATCTTCTTTGAAATGACCACCTTGTTTGGTTGGACATCACACAGAGATTTTACTACCAGTTATTTATCCCATTGATAAGCAGACCTGTATACATTTTGTCCCTATATTTCAATAAATGAATGTATTATTGTTAACCCTTCTTTTATCATGTCTAACATATATTACAGCAAAGAAAATGTAACCTTTTTATTTTTTACATTTAATTGACAAATAATCTGGCTTTGTATCTTTCATTTTGACCTTAGTGTAAATGTTGACGCATAAAAGAATATAATACACGTAATCGGTTTTATTTTTAATCTTGCGTATCTAGGTTTCTTGCTAAGTGACATTTCCTTTTAGCTGTGACTTTTGTACAATCAATAAATGACCTTAAGGTTTTCCTCTTAGGGACCAGTGAAGACTTCAGGCCTAATTTAACTAGACAAAGTTTCCCAACACATAAATATATAAAGATAACACGTTTGGGTGTTTTGTGAGAGACAGAAAGCACTGTACATAGCGTCTTTGGTGGCACAGAGTGGATGAAGCATGCCTTGAATATCAAACAGCAGAGATATGTGGAATATCTAACTGGGTATTGACATCTGCCCATTGCTTTGTAACCCTGCCATTCTGGGATAACTATTTCTCACATTCACTAAAGACTATGTACATCAAAAGGAATGAAGGCTCTTCAACAGTTAACTTTCTTGACATCACCCAAAAACAGGTATTCTAAAGAAAAATTAGGCTTTGGAATTATTAAAGACAAACCCATCAAAATCTTGCTTTCCCAATGCATGCCATTAAACGAGGAAGTCCATTCTTGTTAAGATAACCTCTTTCCTCGTGGATCTTCTATCTCGTATGACCTCTGCTTTCCAGAATCAGCTGCTTCTCCTGCATCTATTGCAATTGATTGTCCTGCACAATAGAAGCAATCATTCTGCCAAATACAGTATATACAGATGGATTTGTACTGAGATTCTGAGCACGTATATACTGTCAATGGACAGGTTAAAGGTGTTTTTTATAAAACTTAACTTAATATTATTATTAGATATGTAAACTGAGCAAAACCTCTAAATATATTAATAGTTCATGTGTATGTTTTTTCATCCATTTTTTTAAATATCAAGTATTAAACTAAGCAGTAAAACTTTTGAATTTGTCATCTGTCAGTTTTTAAATAGTCAAAAAGATACCTAATGTTTAAATCAGGTATTTAGCTTCAATGCATTTGGGGCAATTTTTAAAAATATCACAATGAAATAGAGACATCCCTGTATCAAAAGCCAATCGACCGTCCAACATACCTTAAATGGGACAGTTTCCATCCAAAA
Organism: Dendrobates tinctorius; assembly: GCF_039654945.1. NCBI lineage: Eukaryota > Metazoa > Chordata > Amphibia > Anura > Dendrobatidae > Dendrobates > Dendrobates tinctorius. The sequence goes on from NW_027361684.1 coordinate 62,518,157, forward strand.
CACAAAAAGAACTCTATTATCTATAGCCAAGCCATCAGATACAATCGTATATGTTCCAAACCCATGGATAGAGACAAACACCTTGGTCGCCTCAAAAAGACCTTTTTGAATCAGGGTTACCATCCAAGAACAATTGAAAACCAAATTACAAGAGCCACCAGATTGTCAAGGAATCACCTGCTACATTACAAAGCTAAAGAAGAAAATAACCGAGTGCCTCTAGTAGTCACCTGCAACCCAAATCTGGAGGTGCTAAGGGGAGCTGCACGGAAATTACATCCTTTACTACAAAAAGATGCCCGATTAAAATCCATTTTTCCAGACCCCCCACTGCTGTGTATTAGGCAGCCCCCAAATTTAAGAAGCATCATTGTCAGAAGCTCCCAGTCCTCTCCAACAGCTGCAGGAACCTTTCCTTGCAACCAGAAAAAATGTAAAACCTGTCCATTTATAATGACCACGGACAAGATAAAGATCCCAACTCTCATCAGGACTACAAGATCGCAGGTACTTTCACCTGCATTACATCTAATGTGGTGTACTTTATTATTTGTACTAAATGTCCAACTGGGGGTCTGTATGTGGGGAAGACAGGGCAAAAGCTTAGAACAAGGATGAATTCTCATCGCCACACAATAAGAGAAAAAAGAATGGATCTACCTGTGGCAAAACATTTCTGTATCCCTGGTCACTGCAACGTGGATATGAAATTACTGGTATTGAAAGGTAACTTCACATCTCAGAGAGAGAGACGAGTTTGGGAGTACAAATTTATGACGAACTTTGACACTCTAAGTGCGGGAATGAATGTGTCGCATGGATTTATGTCTTTTTACATCAATTAAGGAATTTCCTTTTAAAACCTTGTGGGGGCATCACAACACAGAACTAGACCCCAATCAGAGGACCATAAAACATCTGGACTCCTTATCTATGAACTGGTCCAATGTTTATATTTATGTTTCTCCCTCTCCCATATTGATAGTTCTGCTTCACGTCACTTGTCTTATCTATTGCATTTTTTCTAGGCTGTATTGTGCATAAATATGTGACTTCAGATTTTATATTAGTCTAGCCTGATGAAGAGACCTGAGTAGTCTCGAAAGCTTGCAATGTGTAACCATCTTTTCAGTTAGCCATTAAAAGGTATCAACTACTGAGGACTCTCAATCCTGAATATTCTTCACAATGTGTATTAGAAATCTAATATATAAAGCTCAATGTGGGTGTGTATGTATGTATGTGTGTATGTATGTGTGTATGTCCGGGATTGGCATCCGCACCATCGCAGCTACAGCCACAAAGTTTGGCATAGTCAAACATCTGGACCCTGAGAGCGTCATAGGCTATGTTGTGAGGCAAAATTTAAACCCCGCGCATTCCAATTCACCAAACAATTTTGCCCCTATCTACATAATGGGGAAACAGTGTATGTATTGGCATCTGCACCATCGCAGCTACAGCCACAAAATTTTGCACAGTCACACGTCTGGACCCCGAGAGCGTCATAGGCTATGTTGTGAGGCAAAATTTTAACCCCGCGCATTCCAATTCACCAAACAATTTTGCTCCTATCTACATAATGGGGAAACAGTGTATGTATTGGCATCTGCACCATCGTAGCTACAGCCACAAAATTTTGCACAGTCACATGTCTGGACCCTGAGAGCGTCAAAGGCTATGTTGTGAGGCAAAATTTTAACCCCGCGCGTTCCAATTCACCAAACAATTTTGCTCCTATCTACATAATGGGGAAGCAGTGTATGTATTGGCATCTGCACCATCGTAGCTACAGCCACAAAATTTTGCACAGTCACATGTCTGGACCCCGAGAGCGTCATAGGCTATGTTGTGAGGCAAAATTTTAACCCTGCACATTCCAATTCACCAAACAATTTTGCTCCTATCTACATAATGGGGAAAAAGTGAAAGGAAAAGTGTTGGAGGCAAATTGACAGCTGCCAGATGTGTACAAGGGGGACTTAATGAATGAGAGCGAAGGCGCCAAAGAGTATATACCGTGCAGTTGCTAAGGTGGGGCCCTGACATGGGATGCTCACCACACATGGGGATATGAACACACACAAAATGCACCACACACTACCACGTGCTTCAACACATATACCACCCTCAGCACACATTTCACCACACATACACCAACCTCGCTGTCATGATCTCAGTGCGGGTTTGACTCGCACACGTGGGGTTAATGTCTGGAACCAGTGCTGATGACTGGCATTTCTGGGGTTAAAGGTTGTGATCCCGGTGCAGGCTTACCTGCTCACCTGGGGCTATGATTGTGGCCTCTCCCTGGTTCTGGGAGAGGCTTCTTATAGCCTCAGGATGCTCCCATCCCTGTCAGTTATACTCTTGCCCTTGGCATTGTGTGGTGACCCCTGAGTGTGTTTGTGCTGTGTTCTGGTTGCTTGATAATCTGTGTATGACTCGGTCTGTTCTCTGGATATTACTTTGGATTCTGCTTGGTACCTTCTATGTCTGTTTGGTTTTGACTGCTGCTTGGGCCTGACTATCCGATCTGTCTCACCCTTGGTACGTTACGGCTATCTCTGTGTATGAACCCCGTTTTGCCTGACTCTGAGTACTTCTGTATAGTGTCTTTCCATCTCAATAAGCCGGACGCTAAGCCCCACCCCCTTGCAGTCACATGACCATAGGTCCTGTGTTTGCTTGCTAAACTTCAGCATGGTCCTGTGCATCGGTTCTTTCTGGCTGTACCTGACCCCGGTACCCCTACAGTGCGGGTGAGTTCCTTCTCAGCAGAGGCTGCACACCGGGGCTGACAGGATCCTGACACTCAGGACACGCGCACTGGCTCAGTGAGCAAGTACAGTGCGGTGTTCCTGACACTCGCCACATAAAAGTCGAAACACAAAAGTCGCCACTCAAAACTCGCCACGCTGTCCCAGAGCTGCTTAAAAGATGAAAAATGAGCTGTGATTGGTTGCTATCAGCAACAGTTTTCTTTGTAGACAGTTGTGGTAACTGAGGCCTATTATTCTTATCATTTCTATGGTGTTATCGTCCTTCTGTAAAGCTGGAAATAACACAATTTATTACCGTGCCAACTCAGACCACCCTCTGACACAGACTGCAGGGGGAGCCCAGTATCACACAGGATAGGATTAGATACATGGCTCAGCAGTCAGTATCACACAGGATAGGATTAGATACACAGCTCAGCAGTCAGTGTCACACAGGAGAGGATTAGATACACGGCTCAGCAGTCAGTATCACACAGGATAGGATTAGATACACAGCTCAGTAGTCAGTATCACACAGGATAGGATTAGATACACAGCTCAGCAGTCAGTATCACACAGGAGAGGATTAGACACATGGCTCAGCAGGCAGTGTCACACAGGATAGCATTAGATACACAGCTCAGCAGTCAGTATCACACAGGATAGGATTAGATACACAGCTCAACACACAGTATCACACAGAATAGTATTAGATACATGGCTCAGCAGACTGTATCACACAGAATAGGATTAGATACACTGCTCAGCAGTCAGTATCACACAGGATAGGATTAGATGCATGGTTTTTATGTGCAATATAATCATTATAATTTGTTATAACTAACCACAGTTGGTTACTATGCCCAGGCAACGCCGGGCTCTTCAGCTAGCAATAAATATAATTCTTGCAATTTTCACACTAGCCATTGGGGATTTTTTTAGAGTCTAACATAACCCCAATTGTCAGACTATGACCCTATCTTTGTATTAATGCATCTATAGAACATGCAGAAAAGTCAGTGTTAAGGGAAGGGGAGCAAGAATAACTGTGAAATCGCCTATTGCGATTTGTGATTCCTCTACTGTTAGTTGCGTATGGAAGTTTTATCTTGAGATGAACATATCAAGAGGCAGAATATTGAGCTCCACTTAATTTATAAAAGTTCACAGTTCCATGTGAATTCAAACACTTTGAGTTTTGATTCACACAAAAAACTTGCCGGGAAGCATCTTGTATTGTGTGGTATCACTCTCTTTTTCCCTCTTTCTCTTTTTTTTCCACTAATAACATCTGCACAAATTAAGTTGGAAATATTTTAGGGAAATCAGTGAATTAAAATATCAAAAGATTCACTCATCTTGTGTTACCTGCAATTGTAATCCTGCATTTGATGATAAGAAGTCTTGCTGAAGGATTTTACTTATAGGACAGGAACTATGAGTCTAAGTGTGAATTGCCAACTTTGGAGAGATCAAGATATGAAAAAAAATGTTCTAAATTTACATGAAATGCTAAAACCTGATTTAAACAGTAGATCATTTTTTGATTATAGTTTTCATTTAACTCCTGCATCATCAAAATTAAGCATGTTGTTCATTGCCATTGGTTCTACTTATTGCAATAAGAAAAAAATCAACTGGATTCCCCAATTGTTTTCTCCTTTGGATATGCCATAGTCTCAGGCTCAAGATTAATGCATTTTCAGAATGAGAGATAAAGGTCAAAGGGATTGTCAAATAACGGGTACATGACCATTGACAAATAAGCTATTATTATGGTAAACTTATGGAAACTTTGTCACCAATTAAAACTCCTGCAAAATCCCCTGATCTCAACTCTACCTCCAAATTCTAACATATCGGAATATATGAGAGTCCATTGCCTATATATATTAATATATCACTTTTTATGAAGTTATGTGGATTGCGCCACTATACCTCTCTTGTGCAGCAGTTTTAAAGTTAGTGATATAATATTTTTAGCCAATTAGTGGAGCGCCATGTTTTAGATATAAAGTACACTTTTGTTTTTATGTTATAAATTTTATACCCTTTATTTTTTTTCTGTTTTTTTTATCAAGATACAATTAAATTATCATATAGTAAGTGTCTGTGTCAGAAAGTTATAAGGAAAATAAAATTGTCTTGATACTTTAATTATACTGCTGGTACTTCAATATAGTAATCAGCAACAGTTGGATTTCTGCCAATTGGACTTTGATGCAATATCTTGGCTATATGCCACCTATTTTTGTGATGAGGCAACACCTTTAAAGTTTTGCTCACAAAAACTTTCAGGGTGTTTCTTAGTGTAGACCAATTTATCCAGTCTCTATATGTGACTGCAGATTGCTGAATCTTAACATTGTGCAATGCACATGCTGTCAAGTTTCCTCCAACTTCTCTGAATGGTTGACCGGTCTTGTGACTGCAAGGACTTGTGTAGTTGAAGTCATGTGCCAACTAGATTGGGTTCATCCTCTCACAATGCTCTATTGAGTGAAGTGAATGATAATCTGCTTGGTATGTGATTTCAATGAGGACACTGACCGTTTTGGGCCTCTGTGCAAGAAATATGTCTGGGTCCCTCTCCTTTCCCAGCATGCCACTTATGATGAGGACAATGTGTCCATGGTTTGCCTGGAGCCTTGAGTTCTGAGCAACAGGCCAGATAGCCCTTATTATCACCGCCCTTCAAACACGGGCATACATAGCATTCACAGGGCCACATAGCAAATGTTCTATTTGAGCCTCACCACACCTTTAAAAAATATATATACTTTGTTTTACTGAGATTAAGATATATTTCTCCATTAGCATTCGATTCTGCTGAGCCCAACTATGTTTTTTAATATATTAAATTGTTTGTCTGGTGTCTATACCATCTGGTATCTGATAAAGAGTTATTCCCAAAATAAATCAAGTTATCCCCAATCCCAATGATAGGGAATATCTTAATAATTGTTGGGGGACTGACCACTGGGAACCCTAGCAATCCTGAAAACAGGACTCTGCAGCTCAGCTATCAATGCACTGAGAGGGTGCATGTTTGACTTCTCTATGGAACTGATGGAAATAGCTGAGCGCAGCAATCAGCAGCTCTATAAATAACTAGCTGAAGAGCCCGGTGTTGCCTGGGCATAGTAACCAACTGTGGTTAGTTAAAACAAATTATAATGATTATGTTGCACAGAAAAACCGTGTATCGAAACCTATCCTGTGTGATACTGACTGCTGAGCTGCGTATCTGATTGTATCCTGTGTGATACTGTCTGCTGAGCCGTGCATCTATTCCTATCCTGTGTGATACTGACTGCTGAGCCATGTATCTAATCCTATCCTGTCTGATGCTGACTGCTGAGCTGTGTATCTAATCATATCCTGTGTGATTCTGACTGCTGAGCTGTGTATCTAATCCTATCCTGTGTGATACTGACTGCTGAGCTGGGTATCTAATCCTATCCTGTGTGATACTGACTGCTGAGCCATGTATCTTATCATATTCTGTGTGATACTGACTGCTGAGCCGTGTATCTAATACTATTCAGTGTAATACTGACTGCTGAGCTGCGTATCTAATCCTATCCTGTGTGATACTGTCTGCTGAGCCATGCATCTATTCCTCTCCTGTGTGATACTGACTGCTGACCTATGTATCTAATCCTATTCTGTGTGATACTGACTGCTGAGCTGTGTATCTAATCCTATCCTGTGTGATACTGACTGCTGAGCTGTGTATCTAATCCTATCCTGTGTGATACTGGGCTCCCCCTGCAGTCTGTGTCAGAGGGTGGTCTGTGTTGGCACAGTAATAAATTGTGTTATTTCCAGCTTTACAGAAGGACGATAACACCATAGAAATGATAAGAATAATAGGCCTCACTTACCACAACTGTCTACAAAGAAAACTGTTGCCGATAGCAACCAATCACAGCTCATTTTTCATCTTTTAAATGCTCTGGGACAGCGTGGCGAGTTTTGAGTGGCTACTTTTGTGTTTCGACCCTTATGTGGCGAGGTTGATGTATGTGTGGTGAAATGTGTGCTGAGGGTGGTATATGTGTTGCAGCACGTGATAGTGTGTGGCGCATTTTGTGTGTGTTCATATCCCCATGTGTGGTGAGTATCCCATGTCAGGGCCCCATCTTAGCAACTGTACAGTACATACTCTTTGGCGCCATCACTCTCATTCTTTAAGTCCCCCTTGTTCACATCTGACAGCTGTCAATTTGCCATGAACACTTTTCCTTTCACTTTTTCCCCATTATGTACATAGGAGCAAAATTGTTTGGTGAATTGGAACGTGCGGGGGTAAAAATTTTGCCTCACAACATAGCCTATGGCATTCTTGGGGTCCAGACGTGTGACTGTGCAAAATTTTGTGGCTGTAGCTACGACGGTGCAAATGCCAATACATACGTACAATTTTTCCCCATTATGTAGATAGGGGCTAAATTGTTTGGTGAACTGGAACGCGCAAGGTTAAAATTTTCCTCACAACATAGCCTATGATGCTCTCGGGGTCCAGATGTGTGACTGTGCCAAATTTTGTGGCTGTAGCTGCGACGGTGCGGATGCCAATCCCAGACATACATACATACACACACACATTGAGCTTTATATATTAGATGGACAGAGCAGAAGCCGTGCACACACAATTCTGCTCCATTCAGGATGAAACAGCAGACCTCTGTTCTCAGAATCTCTCAGGGCCTCTGTGGTTGGGTCCTATGGATCAGAGATAACTTGATTATTTGGTGAATAATCCTTTAAAGAGCTAGGTTAATTTTCCAATTCTTTACAATTACAGTATCATACACGAACCAAAAACAAATATGTTCACACATATATACATACATACACACACACATACACTCACATACACAGATACACACATATACAAGCACACATAGACACATATGCATACATACACACCCATGCATGAACACATACTTATACATACACACACACATAGAGGGACACACACATATGCATACACACATACATACACATGGAAAAACGCATTCATACACACATGCATCAACACATACATACACACACATGCATGCATAAACACACACATGAATAAACTCATACATACACACATGTATAAACACACACATGCACACAGACACACACAGGCAAAAACACATATATACACATAAAACATGCAAAAGCACAAACTAATGTTCTATATCAGGTGTTCAGTCGTCAGCCACATAGTTCATAGATCAGCTGGAAATGGCTGCAGAAGCCACTGTGGGGGCCTTTGACACAGCAGAGAGAACTGGTAACAGAAGAGCAAATGTTGTTCCTATCTTCAAAAAGGGGAAGAAGGTGGACCGAGGCAACTATAGGCCGGTGAGTCTGACTTCTATACCAGGAAAGATCTTTGAAGAAATTATTAAACAACATGTATGTCAGTACCTGGATAAGAAAGATGTGATTAAACAGAGTCAGCATGGGTTTGTAACTAATAAATCATATCAGACTAACTTAATTCCCTTCTAAGACGGAATCACTGATTGGGTGGATCAGGGAAATGCTGTAGATATAGTATATCTTGACTTCAGCAAAGCATCTGACAAAGTATCTCATACAATCCTTATTGAAAAAATGACTAAGTATGGAATGGACAAGGCAACTGTTTGGTGGATTCATAACTGGCTTAGTGATAGGACACAAAGAGTGGTCGTAAATGGCTGCACATCCAGTTGGAAGAATGTCTCAAGTGGGGTACCACAGGGCTCTGTCCTGGGCCCTGTATTGTTCAACATTTTTATCAACTATTTAGATGAAGGAATTGAGGGTAAACTGATTAAATTTGCTGATGACACAAAGCTAGGAGGGATAGCTAATACTAGAGAAGAGAGAGAGAGCATTCAAAAAGATATAAATAAACTGGAGCAGTGGGCAGCAACTAACAGAATCGATTTTGAAAGGAAAAATGGCAAAGTACTACATCTGGGCAATAAAAATGAAAAAAGCATATACAGAATGGGAGGAATAGGGCTAAGCCACAGCACATGTGAAAAAGACTTGGGTATACTAATAGATCACAGACTGAATATGAGTCAACAGTGTGATGCGGCAGCAAAAAAAGGCAAATGCAATTCTAGGATGTATTAACAGAAGCATACAGTCTAGATCATGTGAAGTCATTATTGCCCTCTACTCCTCTTTGGTCAGACCTCATCTGGAATATTGTGTCCAGTTTTGGGCACCACGTTTTAAAAAAGACATCAACAAACTGGATCAAGTTCAGAAAAGAGCGACCAGAATGGTGACCGGTCTGCAAACCCTGTTTTATGAGGAAAGGTTGCAGGATTTGGGAATGTTTAGCTTGCAGACGAGAAGACTGAGAGGAGACTTAATAGCTGTCTACAAATATCTCAAGGGCTGTCACATTGTAGAAGGATCCTCTTTATTCTCATTTGCACAAGGAAAGACTAGAAGCAATGGGATGAAACTGAATGGGAGGAGACACAGATTAGATATTAGAAAAAACTTTTTGACAGTTAGAGTGATCAATGAGTCGAACTGGCTGCCATGAGAAGTGGTGAGTTCTCCTTCAATGGAAGTCTTCAAACAGAGGCTGGACAGACATCTGTCTGGGATGATTTAGCGAATCCTGCTTTGAGCAGGAGGTTGGACCAGATGGCACAGGAGGTCCCATCCAACTCTACGATTCTATGATTCTATGCTGCAGTGCTGTCCTGTGCTGTGAACCTCCTCTATGAACCTCTTCCTCTGTGATGCTGCTGGGAATGTAACAGTGGAGGAAGCAGAAGATGCAAGGCTAGTCATGTTCTTCCTCCACTATTATCCCCAGTGTGCTGTGTGTGGCCCAGGCCCCTAAACTGTACAGATGAATGCTCACCATTAGATGCACCATGCAGTAAGACAGAGCCTGCCGCCAGTGAGCTCTCTAATAAGGCTGGCTGGGAAAGTGTTCATTAGTCAGAATCTCTCTTCCTGCATAACACACCCCCTTTTTCAGTGGAAGCACTCTGCTCACCACCCTCTCCCGTTCTCTTGGTATCAGCATGATTACAGGCTGGAGAAAGCATTGGCCAGGTGTCAAGCAGCACTGGGCTGGCTGCATGAACTGTTTTTGTGTGAAGTATGCCTCTGCCTGCAAGGGACTCCTCCTCTTCTAGGCTCTCTGGGTATGACCCCCCTGGTGACGACCCACTCATGCTGGGAATACAGGGGAATCTTTACAGTGTGTGGATGACTGCAGAAATTTGTTTAAAGCCTAGAAAACCCTCTAATTTATACTTAGAAATCATGAACTTGTAGTGTTAAAAGCTGCAGAATTATTTAAAAATGGAGAAACCAACTGCTCAATACATTATAAGGTTTAATATATTATTTAGCTGTCTGTAGAGCTGATGTAAGCCAAGCCTTTTCAATTCATTAGTAGTAGTCTCGTTTTTATATTCCTTTTATTCTTTATTTCCAGGACTTCTTTATTAAGTTATATCCTCCTGATGTCCATACGCTTTTTTTTTGCAATTTACCCAGGCAATGATACAATTAACTCCACAGTATGTGTTATTAGCCATAATTCTACATTTTAGTTATTGTAGAAGTATAAAAAGAAGACATTTCAGAATGGATTACTTGACAAAAAAAACATTTCCATGCACTCAATTTTATTGCATTACTTTTCACCTGAATGTCTTACAATTTGCTAAATATATCAGATTTCCTTTAGCATCACCAGAGGGGATTCAAATTAGCAATTCCATTTTAGAGCAAATAGAATTCTCCTCTATATGGGAAGAATGTGTACACAGCTCATTAAAATGAACCAGCCAACAACTCTACCTAGCTGCCGCAGTGGATAAATGCTTGAGAATTCCTAAATGTCATATCTCTATTTTACTCTACGTTTGTTATGTTTCACTATATTCCATGTTAAGTACTGAACTCAGAATATATAATTTATTACTAGTAAAGTAATTCTGCTTAGGCCTAAAAACCCTAAATTTTAGTACAGTAGTATATTATCATGAAACAAAAAAGTTACACAACAAACAAAGAAAAAACTTTATTTTAAAGTAAAATGGAAAGCCATTTTGTTTATACTTAACTTTGAATCAAACATCTTTCTGGGGAATGGAAGCTTAGGAAATTTACACATCTCCCATCCATAGATAGAGAGCACTGACCTGAACTGTGGACTGGTGTTGTGTGAAGAGATCGACTCATCTCCAGTAATGTGTAGAGATAAGGAAATCAGATGGAATTCAAATTTGCCTGTTTTCAAGGATTTTCCCAATTTGCAGAGAAGTTATTCAGTGGAAAATAAAGATCACTTATTATGCTCTGAGGTCACTGTAAAAATAAAAAAATTTCTTATGCTATCTTAGATTAAGTTTCCGGTAGTGATGCGCTATGACCTTTGTTGCTCGGGTGTCCTCCGAGTATTTTGGCGTGTTAGGAGATTTAGTTTGTGTCGAAGCAGCTACATGATTTGCGGCTGCTAGACAGGCTGAATACATGTGGGGATTCCCTAACAAACAGTTATTCCTCACACGTATTCAGTCTGTCCAGCAGCCACAAATCATGCAGCTGCGTCGACAAACACTAAATGTCATGGCCCACGTGCCTCCAGCCATGCGCCGCGCCGCACCTCCCGTCGCAAGCACTCATTCTTACCCGGCGCCGCAGCCTCGCTCTCCCCTGCTCCAGCGTCACTGTCCTCCTCTGACCGGCCCGCGGCCTGTGACATCACTGAGTGCTCTGCGCATGCGCCATAGGCCGCGGCCGGCCCTCTGCCTTTGATCTTATTGGCTGGCGGTGCCCTAACCCGGTAGCACCGCCGGACCAATGGGGGCACATCTGCAGCTATATCAGGCCGCCCTCCCTTAATGGAGGTGCCTGATCGGTGTTGTTTCTGACTTCCATCGAGGTCCTGTGGATTGCCTTGCAGCTTCCACTCCCTCTCACTGCCTTGTGCTTCCTTGCAGTCCTGTTCCAGTCCAGCCTACCCGTGTCCGTACCCGCTGTCCTACTCCGGTCCTGCCTGTCCGTGTCCGCACCTGCAGTCCTGTTCCAGTCCAGTCTACCCGTGTCCGTACCTGCTGTCCTACTCCGGTCCTGCCTGTCCGTGTCCGCACCTGCAGGTTTGTTCCAGTCCAGCCTACCCATGTCCGTACCTGCTGTCCTACTCCGGTCCTGCCTGTCCGTGTCCGCACCTGCAGTCCTGTTCCAGTCCAGCCTACCCATGTCCGTACCTGCTGTCCTACTCCGGTCCTGCCTGTCCGTGTCCGCACCTGCAGTCCTGTTCCAGTCCAGCCTACCCGTGTTTGTATCTACTGTTCTACTCCAGACCTGCTTTCCTGTGTTAGTCCCCGCACTCCACTCCGAGCCACCCCTCTTGGTTCTGGCTGCCGTGGCATTCGAACCCCTGGACCTGCTCCTAACGATTCCTGTATAAGGGTCGGTTCCACCTGGTTGCTCGTCCGGGGTCCCTCGGTGTCACGGTCCAAAGGGTCCTTTCCGGGAAGTCCGCCTTGCCTAGTACAAAGCTAACACTAAATGTCCGATCATGCCAAATTTCTCGGCGATCACCTGAGCATGCTTGAGGAAACCCGAGCAACGAGTATACTCACTCATCACTAGTTTCCGGCCCCTTTGCTCCTCACCATCATCCATCTGGTTTTTATCACATCATCTTATTATTGCTGCTAATCACTGAATCCCCATGCCTCTCCATGGTAGGATGGGACTTCTGTCTCTGATGCGGTTTGGGAAGATTCTGTGCAAGTGCATGTACGGCCACAATTCAATGACTTTGAGATGTGTGCCGTGAACTGTACTGAGTGGAAGTTTCAGCTTTTTGTGAAAAAGACTGGGGATTCAGCTCTTGATGGCAATGATAAGAAGATGACCCAGCAGATGACAGTGATGACCTAAGGACCCGGAGAGGTGACATGTGAGGTGAATATAAGTATTATCTTTATTTATAACCTTTTTTATGAACATTTATTCTTCAGTAAAGTGGCAAAAAAATCCAAATTTTGGCTAATCTGTCTTTTAGTAATATTCAAGTAGCATTCAATTCCTTTTGAATATATTTGATCATCTCTAGTCATCTCTAGTTATAACAGATGTTGGTTGGAGAACATTGTTGTGCTTGCAACCCCTAAAATTTCTTATAGTTGATCAAGTCAGCACACATTAACTTAACCTGGCTCAAACAATTGTTCTAAATATCTCATACTAATCCTGTGTGATAAGCATTGCATTCTCTCCAACTGTACTCCCTGCAGTAGAACTATTGTACATAAACACAACCATATATTGTTTATACTCTAACTGACCATATTAGAAAGATGATAAGAGAGGATATGCAGCTTACAGAATGGTATCGGCCTGTGCGAAACATTGTTTAACCCCTTCCAATATTGAGACATCCTGGAAAGGTGGTCTGCATGTCTGAAACTCCCTCCACACGTGGTAGATGCTGGCTATAATAGCCTGCATCTATCTCTACAAGCTGCGACAAGAGTTCACCTGAGCTCAGCTATGCCTGTTAGGCCTGTTTCACACTTCAGTTTTTTGTGTCAGTCAAAATCCGCCAAAAAGGCTGAAAGCGGATCCGTTATTAACTGATGTGAACGCATGCCACCGGATCCGTTTTTTTGACGGATCCGCCGAATTAAGAATTTTAAAGGAACCACTGCCCGGGAAGGAGAGAGAGAGAGAGAATTTTTTTCGTCCACCAGAACGGATTTCAGGGTTAAATTCCTGGCTGACTTCCTTTATGTGGGCATGCGCACTGTAAAATGCGGATCCTGCAACAAAAAAAGCGTTGCAGGGTCCGTCCAGGCATGTCGGCGGACGCAAAAAATTTGGTGGATGCGCAAAAAAATGGATCCAACGGATGGCCATCCATCAAGATCCACCGGTAATGCAACTCAATGGGGAAAAAACGGATCCACCAAAAAAAATGGCGGATCCGTTTTTTTCCAAAACCGGTGGATTTTGACTGATGGTCAAAAGCGGAAGTGTGAAACAGGCCTTAGCCATTTAGATAGCTCTGTGAATTTTGACAGAGATGTTAAGATGGCACGCATGCAGTGTGTGGGGGAATTAAAAGTTACTATTGCAGTCAATGTGTGAAGGCCCCAGTCACTGCCATTTTGGCTTCACAATAAAGCTTAGTCAAAGGCTTAGCTCCATAGGAGACCATGATTTTTAACGTATACTACAGTACTAACGTATTGCAGTGTAAAGTTTAAGTGATCAAACAATCACAGTTTCAAAGGGGACTATACAATAATGGAAAAATGAAATTCCTTTCTTTTAAACAAAAAAAAAAAAATATATATATATATATATATATATAAATATATATATATAGTTACTGCATCTGGAAATGCCTGCTCTATCAAAATAATATATATATACATATACATATATATATCAATACCTATATTAAGCTCCATAAATACAGAAAAATCGAATTGTCTGAATGGTGATTATTTTTAATGTTACTTCACCTACAAAAAAACATAAAAGAAAGCGATCAAAACATGCTATGTACCGGAAAATCATATATTAAAAATGTCAGTTCACAATGCAAAAAACATGGCCTCTTTTGGCTTCATCGACAGAAAAGTAAAAATTATTTGGGTCTCTTTAAACAGGTGACAAAGAGGTGTTCCTTTTTGTCTGACAACCCAAGTTAAGTTTTGCAGTTTTCCGTTTTTGCTTTTTTTTGAAGAGTTAGACTTTTTTTATTGGCTAGAAAGTGTTTTTCCAACAACTAGCGAGTTAATTTTTTGCAAAAAATTGTTCCAACATTTTCTGTGCATTACAGTGTAAAAACATGTTTGGTCTTTGTACCCAACTCATTCAATACTGCTTCATTTTTTTAATAAGGTGAATTAATGATGCATTTTAGAATGCAGTTAATCTTAGCAAAATAAACATTTGAGAATCATCAGAAAATGTATATACTCTGCTAACACTTTCCTTATAGGTTTTTTTTTCCTTTTATTATAGTAATTATGCTTTGCAAGTTGCAACTTCCGTAGAGAAAAGCTTAAGTTGGAAAATAAAAGTTCAATTTTAGTTAATTTTATAGCTGATTCTGGCCATTACACAACCACCAATCATATATTGAAGTTGATCAGTGGTTGTTTATTAATATGTTTAGGTAGGCCGACCGCATTTTCCACACACACACAATGATAGGTACTATGATCATTCTGTGCACCTAAACTCTTAAGGGGGTTTTACACATAGCGATATCACTAGCGATATCGCTTTAACGTCACCGATTTTGTGACATTATAGCGATATCGCTAGCGATTTCACTATGTGTGATACTTACCTCCGACCGGCTCCCCCGCTGTCCATCGCTGATCGCGCGAGAATGTCCGGCTCCATTTCTCGTCGTCAGCTTCCTGCTGGGCTTCCTGCTGTGACGACGAGCGGGCGGGAGGACGTCAGGATCGCTGTGTGTGAAAGGTGAGTATCGTGCGCTGCATCGCTGCTGCATCGCTGTGAGATCTTCCTGTGTGGCAGCTCACTAGCGATCATTTAGCGATGCACCAGCGATCCTGACCGGGTCGGATCGTTGGTTGGATGGCTGGTGCATTGCTAAATGTAAAAGGGCCTTTAGTGTTCTCATCAGCACAGCATTTTTTTATGGTGTGTTAGGTGACTGGCAGTTTGCTTACAATGGCCAATTATCAAGAAAATATTTTCCTAGGAATGTTTCTTTCCTGATACCTGGCCAATGTAAATGTACATTTATTCTAGCATAATACTCATTCTAAAATAAAAAAAGAATGAATTCTAGTAATAAATGAGGAGTGTTTTTATCATTTATGTATGAGACGTTTTGTTGAGAAAGCAGCAAAATAATCTATAATGCAGTAAAATCTAATAATCTCAGTTTGACTTGTGATACACAGAAATACTGGACATTTAATTTTTCGCTTTTGACTGTCTGAAGTTACAAGTGAGACAAAAGGTTCTTAAACAATGAGTAGGTATTAGCAGGAGGACAGATCCTGTTCATAACGGACCAGGTCCAGCATGTCTAATCCTTCTGCTTTAGTGAAGTAACACCACAGTTTTTGCTTTGTTTCAGCCGCATGAGGTCTTTAGAATACAATATGTTCCAATTTCTATTTCACTTGTGGTATTCAGCCTGTACTGAGTGATGGATGTCGCTGCTGAATCACTGGGTTATAAAAAAGCTTTAATATCTAGTTTTCCCAGCTATACATGCCTTGTGTTCAGTGAAACGCTAACATAAATCTCATGAAATGCTCTAGGTAACTACACAGTGAGATATATTGCAGCAACTGAACAAATTTTTACTATATAATGTTTAAGGCAAACATATATCATTTGAATAGTTCATATTCATATGGAAAAATACTGCAAAGTAAAAATGGTTTTAAAAAATAAGTTTTAAAAGTTTATTGCTATCAAATAACAAAATGCAAAAGCGAATGAACAAAAGTTCATTCATATCATCAAATCATATTCATGTTTTGTGTGACCACCCCTTGCCTTCAAAGTAACTTCAATTCTTCCAGATGTACCTGCACACAAATTTGAAAGGAAGTTGTTAGGTTGTTCAAAACATCTTGATGAGTTAACCACAGATCTTCTGCAGATGTAAGTTTGCATCAATCCTTCTGTTTATTCTTCTGTAAACTCAAACAGAAACAAAGTTGTTGAGATCAGGCTCTACAGAAGCCATATCGTCACATCCACTTCTTTATGCAAAAAATAGTTCTTAGGGACATTTGCTGCATATTGGAGATCAATATGCTGCTGCAGAAAAAATATGAAGACAAGTTAGATGTCTCTCTGGATATTTTTTTATAATGGATAAGATTCTGCCTAGATTTCTCAGCAATGCTGAAAGCCATAGATGTAGTCATCAGCCAAGGGAACTTAGTGCAGCAGATGAAAAGCTCATTCCCATTCAAAATCAGATGTCCAGCAACAGTGACATCAACTCAGAACTCGAAGCAACCAGTAATACTCAACTACACTCATATACTGTTTGGAGAAAGCTTGCCACAAGAGGTCTTCATTGAAGAGTTGCAGCCAAAACCCATACTTTTGACATGGAAGAAAGGCTTAGTGACTAAAATATGCATGAAAACATAGGATTGGGGAGAAGAAAAACAGCATTGGGTGCTTTGGACTAATGAGTCACAATTTGCAAGATTTGGTTGTAAAAGAAGTCAGTATGTTTGCTAAAGGGCTAGAGAGTTTTATAATAATAAGTATTTGCAGGTAATAGTGAAGCATGGTGTAGGTACATTGAAAGTTTGGGGCAGCATTTCAGCAAATGGAGATGGTTTTTTGTCAGGAATAATGGTTCTCTTAGTGCTGATAAATAAAGGCAGATATTTACGCATTATGCAATATCATCATGGCATCATCTGATTTGCTTCAAATGTATTTTGCAGCAGGTCAAAAATACTAGCCAATGTCATTAAAAACTATCTTCTGATAAATAGCAACAAAGAAGCTAAAAGGCTATGATATGACTCCCACAGAGCCCTGATCTCAACATAATTGAGTATTTATGGGATTGCATGAAGAGTCAGAAGTAGAGTTGAGCGACTTTGGTCTGATCGGGTTTCATGAAACAAAATTTGTTTCAGATGAAACTGGTCCGACTAGGGCAAAAAGAGTTGGAGTTTCATCCGAAACCCGACCCCAATGCATGTCAATGGGGAATAAAAGTCGGCATTGAGCGGATGACATTCATCCACTCAATGCCGACTTTTATTCCCCATTGACTTGCATTGGGGTTGGGTTTTGGACGAAACTTCGACTTTTTTTGCCCTAGAAGGACCAGTTTCATCTGAAGCAAATTTAGTCCTCCAAGTGGTTTTTAACAAACACCTGTAATCCTAGCTGCTATGGAAGGCTTGGGCTGTGGGATCACTTGAGCTTGTCATTTCTGGTCCATCCAGTGCTATGTGGATCAGGGGTCTTCTCTGTCTTCAGTATCAATATGGTGACTCTGAGCCAGCTGCTGGGAGACATTAAGTTGATGGAGGAGGGGATGTCCATGGTCCAAAAAAGAGCATAACACATGAATATCAGAGCACTATGGAAAATAAAGGTGATAACATTAATTCACTCACAATGAAAGACATGTAATACAAAATAATTATTTTTTTGATATTAGTAGCAATAATATTTGTGGATGTGCACCACTTGTGGTGCATGGTAATGTAGATGTTTGTCATTAATGCTCATGTGAGCACAACAGCTGTACCAGTGCTATCAGGAGTGAAGTGTGGCCTTTTTCCTCTTTAGCATCAGAATATGTGCTGATGGTACAGTCAAGAAATAGACTCCCTTTGTGTTCTTTATGTCTATACTGGCAATGTGTTTTTCAAGCTGAGTGGGAAATTGTGGCAGCCTTGGGCCTGATTAAGTGTAGTGTAAAGTACTGTTTAAATCTTTATAAATGTTTATTATGCAGAAATATAGCCAACTTACTAATATACTGTATAAAACATTTGGAGTACTGAACTTTTTGACTGCTGGTAAAAGCCATGACCACTAGTTAATAGGAGATTCCAGGAATACCAAGTTATCAGTGAGGGCTCAACCACTGAAGTCTCCAGATATTGCTCCATCTATGGTCCCCCATTTAAATAAAAAGGGGGTTGTGCTTGAGTAATAACACTTTCTTCAATCTCTGTAAGACTCAGATATAGCCGCGCATTGTTAACATTTTCATTAGTCTCAAAAGCTTTAAATAGGTTTCAGTGTTCATTGGTGACCACAGCTGTTTTCAAACAAAAGATATACAGTATGACTATGATATATGATATTTCATTCTGGCAATTGTTAATCGACCCCATCATTCTACATTTCATCAATTTTTCATTTTTTAGCATAGACATGATTTCTTGTTATTAATTGAATACCCCATTAGGCAGTGCCTTCTTCCTTAAATTTGGGCCCAAAAAGTAGTAGGAAATTAAAGAAATTTTACGCAACCTTTTTGGAAACATACTGTCCATGTGCTAATTTAATTGATGTCCAGGGCTTGTTCAAGCACAATTTTGATTTGTGCTTGCATATGTATTGAACATCCAGAAACTAACCCTTGTGTCATTGGGAAATTCTTGACTCAATCAGGAGCATGGTGGCTTTCAGCAGTGAGAAAACAGTGCTGAATTTCTAATGAATATATATTTTATACACCTTTGTATTTAAAAAGTGTCCATAGGCTTTAAGGTCAAAATTTACTTGGTCCTTAGGGGTTTAATATAGTAAAATTATACTTTGTGGAATGATAAAAAATCATATGAAGATTTATTAAATCTAAACCACTATGGCTTAGTGATTAACACTTGTTTGCAGTACTGGGGTCCTGGGCCGAAATCCCATCAAGGACAACATCGGCAAGGAGTTTGTTTGTCAGAGTTTGCAAGGCTTCTCCATCACACTCCAAAGACATACTGATATGGAATTTAGATTGTGAGCCCCAATGAGGACATGGATGATAATGTCTGTAAAATGCTGTGGAATATGATGGCGCTATATAAGTGAGTAGTGATGAGCGAGTGTGCTTGTTACTTGAGTGTTCTCAGCATACTTGGGTGTTCTCCGAGTATCTTGGGTGTGGTCATAAATTATGTCTGAGTCCCTGCAGCTGCATGATTTGTAGCAGCTAGACAACCTGAATACATGCAGGGATTACCTAACAAGCAGACAATCCCTGCATGTATTCAGGCTGTCTAGCAGCCGCAAATCATGCAGCTGCAGGGACTCAGACATAATTTACGAGCACGCCCAAGATACTCAGAGAACACCCGTGCATGCTCAGAAAATGTGAGTAACGAGCACACTTGCTCATCACTATAAGTGAGTATAATAAATAAAAGCTAAAAATAACCAAATAAAGCTATGCTTTAATTTCCTATATTGCCTATTGAAAGGTCAAAGCTACATTGTGATTGGCTTCTATAGTTAACATGGCCAGTTTATGCATTAGACAAGATTGATAAATGAGATTCATTGTTTCCTGTTTACATTTACTTTAAGTATCGCTGAGAAAATCATTTTTCAGTGTTCTTGCCCATTGTGATCTCCTCTGCCACTGAAGACATATCGCCAAGTCTCCAAATCTGTACAGTACTGCAATAGAAAACCTTCTTTTATTTTTTTTCTAGTCTGCCCCTATTTTGTTTAAATTGCCTTGTATAGCTCACGGTGATTGATTTTCTTCAATTGCTTTTGTTGTTTTCCTAAAATGACTGTCAAGAGAGAAGTGTAAGGATTTTGATGAAACAGAAAATATATGGATATAGCAAGGTTTGTAATCTACTCATGAACCAGTACATATTAATGGAAGAACTACACGATGTGTATTAATTACGTTCGAAAGAAAAGAGGCTCAGCCATCAATGCTGTATACCCAATTAAAATGAGCAAGTACTGATACGTATTCATATATTTACTATGCAATGTACAGCAAATAACTGCATATCAAGGTTCTTCAAAAAGTAATTGATTCTAGACTTGTAGATTACATTTTATGAAAACACTGGCATTGATTTATAAGCAGTATAGTTACAAGTAAACCTTTAAATGTAACCAAACATTGCACAAATTCACTAAATTTAGCTAAGTGGGGGATGGCAGAAAAGAATTGGCTCAATACAACATGCATGTTGGATACATTTATATTTCTTAGGCTACTTCATGGCTGGTAAGCATTGACATCAATATTTAGTGACAAGGACCAAGGGATTGCTGTTCTATCAATTGGTAGAGATTTCAGTAGTCAGACCTGATCGCGTGAGAACGTTCAGGACCGCTTCTCGTCGTCAGCTTCCTGCAGCGCTTCCTGTGGAGAGACGAGCGATGAGCGTGGAGCCGGGCGGGAGGACGCAGGATCGCCTAGTGTGACAGGTAAGTAGCGACCCCCGTCCCCAGCGATGTTGCTGGTGAGATCTGCCTGTGTGGCAGCTCACTAGCGACCACTTAGTGATGTAACAGCGATCCTGACCGCGTCATATCGCTGGTCGGGATCGCTGGTACATCACTAAGTGTGACAGTACCTTAATGGACAGCCTCATGTTGGTCTGGATCCTTACTTTTAAAAAACCTGCACTAAAAATAAAATAAATGTTCTTGATATGCTTTAGAGTCCTGGATGATGCTATCATGTGGGAATGTTATTGTAATACCTTGAACTTGACATTAGTAGAACAACCTTTGCTTGTAACCATTTTATTAATTGGCTTTATTGTGCATGGGATAATTAATTCATATTAAATTTAATTTAATTCTTTAAACAGTAGCAGAGGAGGCCATGGGGACCCAATTTTTGAACATGTGGAATCACGCTGCAAAAACAAACTGTGATTTTATCAGAACTATTTTAACAACAGTTTTACTTTGCCCTCATTTAGGGCGACACAAAGTGATATATTTCTATTAAAAAAAGCTAAAAAAAATCTACAATACAAAATTAATCATCACATGTATGTAACATTTATGTGTAATTTCAATGTCTGACGATAGCTGGCGTTAGAAACGAAAATGTTTCAAGAGTCTTTACAATATGAAGCTGGATATAATTAATTGGTATCTGGAATTGTTATAATAAATTATGCTTGCTCTATTTGTATACCTAAAATTAATCTTGTTTTCATACCTAAATGCTGTGTCATTATTTCCTTGTTCTTCTCCTAAATTGGTTCCAAAATTAAAATCAGAGAAGCAGAAAATAAATTTTATCAGACAATAAAGTTTAGAACTCTTAAGCAAACAAATTTTATATGTTATTAAATTGCAGTAGAAGTAAAACATTTACGCATTCATTATATTGCAGATTTACTTTCCTGGCTATAAACCTGTGATGCTCTTTTTTTATTCTAGGGCTCGTTTTGAAAAAAATAATAATAATACAACATGAAAACAATGTGTTAAACACTATTGATTAAAGGAACGCATCATGTAAAAAAATTCTACTAATCTGCAGATTGGGGGTTAATTTGCTGGTTCATTGTGGTCTGAAGGTGCGTGGTGCTCACACTAAGAGCCCCGCTCCCAGGGGGAAATGAACTTTATACCTCCCGGCAACCTTAGGCCTTCAGTCATAGTGGTGAGCTGGTGCAGATTCAATCACTGCTAAGTATACAGTGCACATAGGCTAAAACCACTCCCTGGCACTGACTGACAGCTCACTCTAAGGTCGGAATCACAAATGCTAGGAATATGGCCTAGTCACGCATATTAATACCAGGCACTGCCGCCGGCACTTAGGAGCAAAGCCTGCGACTGCATGTATTGCTATGCAGCCGCACACTCCGATCTGAGTGCCGGCGGCAGTGCCGAGTATTAACATACGAGACTCGACTGTATTCCTCACATTTGTGATCCCGGGCTAATGCTGAGCCGGCTGTCAGTCAGTGATGGGAGCGTGATTACAGAAGCCGTTTACTATGCACTGAGCGGTAACTGAAGCTGTGGCTGGCCCTCCCCTATGACTGGTAGACCGAGGCTGCTGGGAGGAATAAAGATAATTGCCTCCCAGCAGGAGGAGTCTCAGAACGGGTGCCTGGCAGCTTTAAAACACTATACAGATTAACTCCATATCCACTTTTTACAGGACAGGTTCCCTTTTTTAACATTGAATAATTCCACCTTTGTTGGATACATAAACAAATAGGATATTATGACAATTTTTTTTGTTAATTTGTTTCTGATAATAATTTTGTCAAATTTTATTACATTTTATTTAAGTAGAAATAAAACTGAAAAAATGTATTAAGATTCTAAAAAGTTCCATTGCAAATTGACCACTTCAAGCAAACTAAAAATAGTTTTTTATATGATTGAAAAGATTTAGGGATCATTCACATGTCAGTTTTTCTCTAGGATAGCACTTGCACCTATGACAGTCTATGGGGCTTTTCACATGTCAATTTTTGCTTTCCTCCTACTGAGTGGTCCATGTACTCAGGTAGACATGTCAATATTGATCCAGGTGTAAGATCAAAATCGGCAATACAAGGCTATGAGAACTTTTTTTCTCATCAGTGAAAAAACTGATGAAACTCAGACCAAACTCTGATGAAACTCTGATTATACTGATGAAAATCTGAAGAAGCTGATCAAAATCTCTGATGTAACTGTCCCTTTTCTCATATGTAAAAAAAAAAACAGACATCTAAACGAGGCCTAAGGTTAAGTTCCACAGATGAGTTTTTGGGGCATTTTTGATTCTGTAAATTTGCTGAGGGATTTTTGCACCAACTAGCTGAGACTACTTGCATTTTTTCATTGTCTGCTTGGCGTTGTTCACACGTTCAGTATTTGATCAATGTTTTAGGCTAGCTTCACACTAGCGTTTTGGACCGCATCGCACGGCCGCTGCTAAGCCCCACCCCCCCTGCCCGCCCCTCCGGTCATCTCCGCCTAGTATCACACACGGCTGCATGCGATCTGCACACCCTATCTTTAGCATAGGGTGCACAGACATGCGCTGACCGTGCACTAGTAAAATTTTGTGTGCGCAATGCCCTTTTGACGGTGCGCTGGTGTGCACCAAACGCACCATGTTGCATTTTGGTGCGCTCGGAGCAGCGTCAAAAGGGTGCAGCACAAGCAAAATTCTACTAGCGCATTGTCAGCGCACGGTCTGCGCACCCTATGCTAAAGGTAGGGTGTGCAGATCGCATGCAGGCATGTGCGATACTAGGCAGAGATGACTGGAGGGGGCGGGCAGGGGGCAGGGCTTAGCGGCGGCCGTGCGCTGCAGCCCAAAATGCTAGTGTGAAACTAGCCTTACATCAGTATTCTCAGCCAAAACAGAAGCTGGTAAAAAATACAGAAGTGGTGAGGTGTTTCTATTATACTTTTCCTCTGATTGTTGTACTCCTGCTTTTGGATCACCAATGCTGAGGTAAAATACTGACAAAATACTGAATGTGTGTACCTTGCCTTTTGTTTATGTTACAGGAAGAATGAAGATTAAGAATTCTTTAATATTTTAATATTTCCCTTTGTAGTCCTTAAATTCTCACTAAAAGGGATTAATTATTACTCTTTTAGCAATGATTATGGTTATAATTTTACAGATATTTCTTTCTGCCTTGTCATGAGCAGCATCAATTAAACTTTTTATAGTAAAGTGCGGACCTAAAGCATTTTAAGTGTTTTTTAAATAGGGTTTTACACATAGCGATATCGCTAAAGCATCACCAATTTGGTGACACAGCAGCGATATCGCTAGAGATATCGCTGTGTGTGGTACTTACCTCCGACCGGCTCCCCCGCTGTCTGTCATTCATGGTGCAAGATCGAGCTGCTCCATTTCTCGTCGGGCGCTTCCTGCTGGGCTTCCTGCTGGCACCGACGAGCGACGCATGGACGCAGGCGGGAGGACTTCAGGATCGCCGGGTCTGAAAGGTAAGTAACGACCGCTGTATCGCTGCTGCATCGCTGTGAGATCTGCCTGTGTGGCAGCTCACTAGCGGCCATTTAGCAATGCACCAGCGATCCTGACCGGGTCGTATCGTTGTCGGGATCGCTGGTGCATCGCTAAATGTAAAGGGGCCTTAAGAAATATTCCTAAATTAGGAGTTTGTTATCAGTAATGTACCAGTTTCTCCATTACATTAATACTTGTTTGCATTCATTCCTTTCAAAAAGTTCTGGCTTTTCCATATTAAAATTATTTGTAAACTAGTCTGATTATAATTGCTAATCATTTACATAATAGCTGTATTGAGATTTCAACATAGTAAATTCTCATGATTATTTATATACACCTTGTAGAATTTCCCTTATATTTTCCTTTAAATTGCTTTCTGCTAATCATAAAACACTAGGTGGTTATTAGCGGTGGCAAAAAGGTATTATTTTTCTGGTTATTATTTTATTAATATAAATGTGGAACATATGATTTTTTTTTTGTTTTAATAGAAAAGCAGTAGACTGGAAGCTGTATAATTATGCTTCATTAGATATTCATGCTCACAGCCCAGGGAGAAACTGGATTTTATGAGGTTTCAACAAGCAATATATCTGCATGATGGGCTATTGCGAGAATCCATGCAAATGAAAATGTCAGTTTTCAGAAACTGTCATAGTCTGTATCACCTCATTTGGATTTTTTGCTTATTTAATAAACCGCTGGTAACCTTGCCAGGTAAAATCAAGTCATTCTGGAAAAGAGAAGCTTGTTTAATATTCATTTAAGATAATATGAGCAGATAATACCTAAGGCTGTCTTAATCACAAGATGGCACAAATTAGATATCGCTTGCATAAATGTTTTTGCAGTGCCTATTATCAATGGCTATTTATCACAATCATCCCTTCTAGAAAGCTCATAGTTTACTTATTAGAGCAAAAGGTTCTAACTGGAATACATTTTAGGAATTATTAGATGATGTCAGCCATGGGAATATTTCGTTTTGTGGTTTTACATGGAATAAATTGCTATTCTCCATTTCCCTGAATTGTTCCTTTTGAAATGCATCAGTAAGTGAAATATTATAAGGAGGTCAGAGAGGGACACAATTAGGACCCATTTCCATAATAGTGCTACTTTGTATTCAATCTCAGTATATGCACATGAGTGTAATATATCTCTGTTGTTTGCAAAGTCATAATATGTATTTATTGAGGTGAGTGATTTATGCCTTAAGCCCCCGTTACACACTGCGATATCGCTAGCAATATCGCTGTAAAGTCACCGATTTTGTGACATAGCAGCGATATTGCTAGCGATGTCGCTACATGTGATAACTACCTCCGACCCGCTCCTCCGCTGATTATCGCTGATCGCGGGAGAAGGTCGTGGACCATTTCTCGTCAGGCGCTTCCTGCTGGGCTTCCTGTGGCGCCGACGAGCGATGCGTGGACGCGGGCGGGAGGACGTCAGGATCGCCGCGTCTGACAGGTAAGTAGCGACCCCCGACCCCTGCGATGTGACTGGTGAGATCTGCCTGTGTGGCAGCTCACTAGCGACCACTTAGCGATGCACCAGCGATCCATATCGTTGTCGGGATCGCTGGTGCATCGCTATGTGTAACGGTACCCTTAGGGTGCAGAGATGAGCGAACCTGAACTTAAAAAGAGAAAGAGGGAGACAGAGAAAGGGGAAATAGATTTTTCTTACTCTGACTCAAAGTTTGGGTCTCTATTGTTTTTAATGGGGTTCAGGTCCTAGCTCAAGCTTGAGTAAATTATGTTACCTGAACCGAACTATGTACTAAAGTTTGAGTTGGGAACCAAAATCCCAAAATCCATGCGTCCCCACATTTCTATTGAGGAGTCATTCACATTGTATAAAATTGTAATTGAGTGGCCAATTTTAACCATAATAAATTTCAGCCAGTTTAGTAAAATCGATCAGATGTCACTGCAAGCTTTGCCATAACACACGAGAAGCTCAAATTTTAATATTTTAATGTCATAGTATGCTAAGTGCAAGTATGCAATATGGTAGGTACATACAGTAGAGGAAATTGGTTAGTTACTCAATGGAAAGACTAAGCCATGAAATTCAAAGAAAAAGCCAAGGCACTCCAAGTTTTCCAGTGAAAAAGAAGTTTATTGAAGTATTATATTCATCAGTAAATAAGTTCTATTAAGACTTTGATCATGGTCTCCAAATATAAATACATATACATATGAAATTGTACAATCATTAAAAGCTGGAAGATTTGGCCTAGAGTGAAGATGCCAAAGGGAATGGCAAGGAAAAGGCAAGGCAAAAAAAGTGGTAAGGAGAACGGGATAGTGAGTTGTGGTGGCAGTTGGACAAGTGGGTGGTGAGATGAGTATTACTTTTTTAACCTTTTGCCTGTCTTCTATTTTTTAGAAAATTGATGACCCCAACTGGTCTGCATTTTTCTAAGTTTGTGTGGTATGAATTGCAAAAAGTCTATATTTTGAAGAACCGAAATTTTAATAAAATTTAAGGAGAGTTCAATTTCAGGTTAAAATATTTTGTCATCTATACTTATTTTCCTTTGTCTTGGCATTTTACACAATTTCTACTGAGTATCTAAGACAGTGTATAATCATTCTCTGTGAATACCAGTGGACCTGGCAACAGAAAGGTAATTGTCCTAGGTCGACATCCTCTTTATAGATTGCAAAAATGTTGCTTTTAATAAATATTATATATGCAGATGTATATATAATATATACTTTTAATGGCTGAAATTCTATAAGTGTTCGATTTAGTAAGCAGGTATGGTGACAATGCAAGAGGAACGATGGATTTGTCCGCATTCATCGGTATTCGTAATCTACGTAATATTTAAATATATAAAGATGTGACATTAAAACTTTTTAAATTTGATTCATTTTTGCCATTGCTCAGAAAATATTTTTGAAAGTCACAAAATTACAAATACATTTTGCTGCTAGATGGCTAACATGTTCCCATTACACATTGCAGTTATTTTCTTCCATTGCAAATGTTTACAGCACTCAATTTATAATTTGACACAGCAATATGAGGTAAGCAGATTATACTAAACTCACTCATATTTAATTAAGTCATCTGAGCATCTTAGCATAATTATGCAAGCTGCTAAGAGGTATATCAAGTGCGTGTGAAGATGTACATACTGAGCAATTGGATGATGCTGACAGCAAGGAAAATATAAAACTAGAATGGATATCAAAGTTGTTAAATGGGTGGTCTAAACATAGTCCATAAGTAGTACATGGACCATTAATACCTGATTGGATTTGTTCTGTCTCCCAGTACTCTTGTCAATCAGATGAATAAAAAGGCTACAACGTTCTTGCGATCATGGCCACACCCTTACAGCAATATACATTTTTCAGGCTGTGGCTGATACTGTCGTCTTTCAAAATAGAGTTGTGCAAATGAGACAATTGTCAAGATCCGGGGGTTTTGGTCAGTTGATTTTGCCTCTCTTAAGTATATAAATAGCCTTTAGGAAAGTTAATCAGCAGTCATGGCAGTGAACACATGTTGTAAGAGAGTCACTTTGGTACCGAAAATTCACTAAGATTATTTATAAAATTCTTGTTTATTGGTTTTCGACCAATAGAATAGATAAATACCATCATTTGGGCACACTGGCTGCAGTGTGAGACTTTCTGCCCTGTCCACACAATGCTGTCAGTCTCACATTTCAGTTGCCTAAAGGTGCTGTCACACTTAGCGATGTACCAGCGATCCCGACCAGCGATATGAGGCGGTCAGGAGCGCTGGTACATCGCTTAGTGGTCGCTAGTGAGCTGCCACACAGGCAGATCTCACCATCAACATCACTGGGGACGGGGGTCGCTACTTACCTGTCATAATAGGCGATCCTGCATCCTCCCGCCCGGCTCCACACTCGTCGCTCCACAGGAAGCGCCGCAGGAAGCTGACGACGAGAAACAGTCCTGGACGTTCTCGCGCGATCAGCAATAACCAGCGGGGGAGTGGGTCGTAGGCAAGTATCACACACAGCGATGTTGCTAGCAATATCGCTATAACGTCACAAGTTATAGCGATATTGCTAGCGATATCGCTTAGTGTGACAGACCCTTAACACACAACTCCTGAAGTATGCACCAACCTCTACGCCATACAGATAAACCATGACAAAGGCCAGTGTGGCCAAAACATTGGTATTTATCTTTTCCATTGGTCAGAGACTAATAAACATCACTTGAGGAATCAACTACTTTTTGCATATTTTCATTGTGGAAGTGACTTTCTTATAGGC
Source organism: Dendrobates tinctorius (assembly GCF_039654945.1). Classification (NCBI taxonomy): domain Eukaryota; kingdom Metazoa; phylum Chordata; class Amphibia; order Anura; family Dendrobatidae; genus Dendrobates; species Dendrobates tinctorius. The sequence goes on from NW_027361684.1 coordinate 62,546,658, forward strand.
CACTCTTATAGGCACAAAACACTTGCAGTTGAACAGACTATCTGTTTATCTGTAGCAAACACATGTTGAGTATAGATTCATGTAAAACACACAACAATTCTTTGAGGAAATGAGGAAATGATTACTAATCAATTAATCATTGCTGCTGAGCTTTGCCTATCATATAGAGCCATCAACACACATATACCCCCGCTGTTCCTAGCATATGTCTTGCTGTTGGAATCCAATAACAAATAAGCCTAAATCATACAAAAACAACTCAGCTGTACAATACACATATTAATTTTTCTTTATTTTCTTGACTGATCATTAAACTGAATTAGAATTAAAGATAAAAAAAAGAAATGTTGAGATGTGTCATTACTAGATTTGCTCTAGCAGTCTAGTAGGTCTTGCTAGCTAATTATAAAGTGATAATGACAATAATGATGACGATGATGAAGATAATACCAGCAACAAATAAATTATATTTTTTTAATTACTTTATTAACACCTGACAGTATTTCAATAACTGAGCACTCAGAGATCCAGAAACATTGAATGCTTACTGATAACAGCAGTTTCTGTCTATATGAAATACCATGGACTCAGTGGTATTTCTGATTTTTATTAGCGTCCTTAAAACTTTGTTACTCAGTGGAAGAAAAGTATAGATTTGGACTATAGTTTTATCACTATTACTAAATCCTGCTGCTTTAAATAGAAAATACTTATTATTAAAAAAAAAATTGGGGGGAAGTTTTAGGGGCATATCTCTTTGTTTTTATAATTAATGAGTTTAGAATTGCCAATGCTAAGGAATTAAAAAAAAATCCCATAGTCTGTGCGCTAGACCTTTGCCTTTTACTGCATTTAGAATAATTTAATGAGAAGATGTTAAAAGTACTTTGGAGTAGACAACTTAATGGTTCACCTTGTAGTGCATTGGTTATTGGTCTAATTGGGACAACGGCAATACACATATGATGTTATTTACTCTGTATTTGTTTATATGGATTTATCAAGTTCAGAACTGGTCAACATGACGGCCAGAACACTACAATAATAGCATAGCATAAATAGCGCTACCATTGCCATTCACTTTGAATTTATGGTAGTAGAGGAGTTGTATGGCTTCCAAATGTGGGCATACCTTATACTCGCCATCTTGAGTGCTTTGATTTAACTGTTTTTGGATTTTAATTAACTTTTCTAATACACTGGGCATCAAAATATCAGGAACAGTGAAAATCATACCAAGGCAGCATATATTAAACTGTAAGACAATATCAGGAAGAGTAATGCCAGCTTAGTGCTTCCTTGAATGGAGTCTCTTAAACAATTCAATAATGTCATCACGAGTTATATACCTACTCTGACAAATTACTCAATGGCCTAACACTGTATCTTCAGCTGGTTCTGCACAAAATTAACATGAACTCAGCTCATCACAAGTAAGTGAAAATCAATGTGCATCATTGTCATTTACTGTGCATTCTGTTGTAGTCCTCTGAGATAGACCACAACTTGATACATTACAGAAGACTGCTTGCTCTAATTATGGTATTAATCCTACTATTTTTGTAATGGTTCATAAGCATGTTTAGCTATTTATTATGATTACTAGCTGTGGATCCTTCTGTATACAGATGACATGGTGCAGATTCATCTGAGGTGTGGAGAGAAAGGTCTGCCATACACATTAGACTAATGACTGCTGAACCTGCCTGTAAGGACATCTTGTCAATGGTCATTTGACAGCTGTAAAATGGCTTTCACAGATTGGGCTTTGTGCTAGCCACTCCACTTACCAGGTCTCAGGTGTTGCCCTAACCATCTCCGTTTATCCCCTGTACAGCGATCAGGATTTAAACAGGCAGCCACTGGGTTGGGAACACGGAATAAACTGCTGATTGATGGTGCAGGTTGGCAAAAGTGGTGAGGTGGACAAGAAAGAACCAAGAGGACAGGAAATGTGCAAAATCAGAATATGTAAGAGCAGTCAGAAACACAAGCCAAGGTCAAAACAATTAGCCATGTTGCAAGGTGCTAAATAGACAGGACTAAGCCAGAAAAGGACAAGACTATGTCTGGCAGCTTCCAGCAGTTCCACCATCAGTAAGCTGGAAGCTTAAGTATGGTGTGGTGGTCTTCAATTGACTGGAGCAGGAGGCTGATAACTCCAGCTGGACAACACACACATCCATACTGAAATACTAGATGGCACTGCAGGTCTGAGCCACTCTAAATGGCTGGACAGAGCCTATGTGGTCAAGAACTTCTGATTCTAAAATGTCTTCTATCACAAGTGCAGCCTGAAGAAAGAATTTAGCAGCACCTGGGGATAGAAGATGGTACAGGAACAGGGATAGAAGATGGTACAGGAACAGATCCTGGTGGAGATGTGACACTGCCAGAATCAACCGGTTTGTCCAACAGTCTAATGTGTATAGGAGCCTCAAGCAATATATTATGGGGAAAATAATGATCTGGCTTGATCTGGTATGTCCAGTATAAGATTCCCAATTATATTGTATCCCAAGATAGCTATAGGCTGAATCTTTGGCCAAACCATTATTTGGCTCTTGGCTATTTAATGTGTATTGTTGGCTTAAAAGGAATCTGTTATCTTTCTAAACATTAACAACCTGTAGATATAGGGTTAAACTGCTGGTTAATAGCATTAAAATGCTGTCTGGCTTTCTTATTGAAAGCATGGCTGCCATGAGAAAATCAACTGTAATTATCTTGGGATTCACTGGCTTCCAGTCATAGAAAAATTTACAGAGGTAGCTGCTACTACCACCCTTCAGTATACTCAATGGTCCCTGCTCATTGTGCAGTGTATCTGTGCACTGTGTCAATAAAAGTTTTGTGGTGTGCTTACAGCCTCTTTTCAAAGTATAGTAAACAGTCCTGTGGGTAGTGGCTGTAATTGCTCTGTGCACATCTCTGTGACTAAAAAGTGACGGCTCCCAGGAGGAATAAAGTTCATTTTCTCACTGCAGCCAAGCTTTCAATAAGGTGGATGGACCATATTCTAAAGCTATTAACACTCTTTACGCGGGTTAATAGCATTTGGGGACATGACTTGTTCCCTTTATAAATGATCTGCTATTTAACATTGATTCCTGTAAGGACATGTTGTTTTTCCTGCAAAGTATTGAATATACTGTGTTTCCCTGAAAATAAGACGTACCCCAAAAATAAGCCATAGAGGGGTTTTACAGGATTTTTGTAGTATGTTTGAAATATAAACTCTACGCCAAAAATAAGCCCTATTTACAGTCAGAGTTGGCAATAAGGTGGGTAGAAAACTGGGCAATTGTCCAATGCCTCAATCTCTTAGGGTCACCCGGCATTTCTATTCTGAAGTTAAGACTGCTTAATGAACTTTGGTGACTTCACTATGACTGCAGCAGTTTAGTAGAAAAAGAGACAGGCTGATTTGCAGTGCTGGCATTGGGGGAAGAGGAGCCAGCTGAGTAATTTTTCAGAGCCCTCACTCTATTAGTGGCCCCCATTGTTTCTATTTTGAGGTTAGGACTGCTTGCAGACCTTTGGTGACATCACAATTATGTGACCATAATTTCACCAAAGGTCCTTTAATTGCAAAAGTCTACAGGAACTAGGCTGGTATATACCATATGTGCAGTGTGTGTATATACATGTGTATGTGAAGTGTATGTGTACACTCACTGGCCACTTTATTAGGTACACCTGTCCAACTGTGTGTTAAGACTTAATTTCTAATCAGCCAATCACATGGCGGCAACTCAGTGCATTTAGGCATGTAGACATGGTCAAGACAATCTCCTGCAGTTCAAACCGAGCATCAGTATGGGGAAGAAAGGTGATTTGAGTGCCTTTGAACGTGGCATGATTGTTGGTGCCAGAAGGGCTGGTCTGAGAATTTCAGAAACTGCTGATCTACTGGGATTTTCACGCACAACCATCTCTAGGGTTTACAGAGAATGGTCCGAAAAAGAAAAAAAATCCAGTGAGCGGCAGTTCTGTGGCCGGAAATGCCATGTTGATGCCAGAGGTCAGAGGAGAATGGGCAGACTGGTTCGAGCTGATAGAAAGGCAACAGTGACTCAAATTGCCACCCGTTACAACCAAGGTAGGCAGAAGAGCATCTCTGAACGCACAGTGCGTCGAACTTTGAGGCAGATGGGCTACAGCAGCAGAAGACCACACTGGGTACCACTCCTCTCAGCTAAGAACAGGAAACTGAGGCTACAATTTGCACAAGCTCATCGAAATTGGACAGTAGAAGATTGGAAAAACGTTGCCTGGTCTGATGAGTCTCGATTTCTGCTGCGACATTCGGATGGTAGGGTCAGAATTTGGCGTAAACAACATGAAAGCATGGATCCATCCTGCCTTGTATCAACGGTTCAGGCTGGTGGTGGTGGTGTCATGGTGTGGGGAATTTTTTCTGGGCACTCTTTGGGCCCCTTGGTACCAATTGAGCATCGTTGCAACGCCACAGCCTACCTGAGTATTGTTGCTGACCATGTCCATCCCTTTATGACCACAATGTACCCAACATCTGATGGCTACTTTCAGCAGGATAATGCGCCATGTCATAAAGCTCGAATCATCTCAGATTGGTTTCTTGAACATGACAATGAGTTTACTGTACTCAAATGGCCTCCTCAGTCACCAGATCTCAATCCAATAGAGCATCTTTGGGATGTGGTGGAACGGGAGATTCGCATCAGGGATGTGCAGCCGACAAATCTGCGCCAACTGTGTGATGCCATCATGTCAATATGGTCCAAAATCTCTGAGGAATGCTTCCAGCACCTTGTTGAATCTCTGCCACGAAGAATTGAGGCAGTTCTGAAGGCAAAAGGGGGTCCAACCCCTTACTAGCATGGTGTACCTAATAAAGTGGCCAGTGAGTGTATATAAATGCGTATGCACAGTGTGTGTGAATACATGCATACAGTATGTGCATTGTATGTGTCTGAGATGACATGAGTCAATTTGAATAAATGTTGATTTTGCTGTTCAAGAATAAATGTGGATTATTGTTCGTGGATAAAAACTAAGACATCCTTTGAAAAAAAACACTAATCCATCTTTTGGATCAAAAAAGTAATATAAGACCCTGTCTTATTTGGGGAAACACATTAGACCCTAAATAAGCCTCCAATCACCTCTCCATTCCCTTTGTACTGAAGATATTGGAGTAACACCAATCTAATTTTTCCAGCAGTATTAATCATATATAATAACATCATTTTTGCTTCATTTCCAATTGAAAGTCATTATCCTACAGCAGTTACCATAGTAATTTGTGATGAGAGAACGTGAGCATACTCAGTTGCTATCTGAGTGTCTTCAGTGTGCTCGAATAATATGTTGGAGATCCTGCAGGTACATGTCTCGTGGCTGTTAGACACCCTCAACACAAGCAGGGATTGCCTGTTTATTAACCCCGTAGTGACAGAGCCAATTTTGTACTTAATGGCCAAGCCAATTTTTGCAATTCTGACCACTGTCACTTTATGACGTTATAGCTCTGAAACGGTATCACACTGATTCTGAAATTGTTTTTTGTGACATATTGTACTTCATGTTAGTGGTAAAACTTATTTGATATGACTTGCATTTATTTATGAAAAAAAGGAAATTTGGCAAAAATTTTGAAAATTTTGCAATTTTCAAAATTTAATTTTTGTGCTCTTAAATCAGAGAGTCATATCACGGAAAATGGTTAATAGATAACATTTCCCACATGTCTACTTTACATACGCACAATTTTGGAAATATCATTTTTTGTTAGGACGTTATATGGGTTTAATGTTGACCAGCAATTTCTAATTTTTCCACCAAAATTTACAAAATCATTTTTTAGTGACCACCTCACTTTTGAAGTGAGTTTTGGGGCATCAGTATGACAGAAAATACCCCAAAATAACACCATTCTAAAAACAGAACCCCTCAAGGTGCCCACAACCATATTCAAGAAGTTTATTAACTCTTCAGGTGCTTCACAAGAACTAAAGCAATTTGGAAGGAAAAAATGAACATTTTACTTTTTTCACAAAAAATTGACTTTAGACCCAAGCTTTTTTATTTTTGCAACGGTAAGAAGAGAAAATGGACTACAAAATTTGTTGATATTATTATTATTGTTGTTCATTTTTATAGCACTATTTGTTCCATGGCACTTTACATGTGAGAAAGGGGCATACAAAGAAAAATACAAAAAACATGAGCAATACAAGGCACACACAAGTACAGAAGGAGAGAGGACCCTGCCCGTGAGGGCTCACAGTCTACAGGGGATGGGTGACGATACACTAGGAGAGGGTAGAGCTGCTTGTGCGGTGGTTCAGTAGACTGAGGATCACTGTAGGTTGTAGGCTTGTTGGAATAGGTTGGTCTTCAGGTTTCATCTGAAGATTTCCATGGTAGGCGAAAGTCTGATGTGTTGGGATAGAGAGTTCCAGGGTATTGTGGAAGTATTGGGGAAGCACGGGAGAAGTTTTGTATGCAGTTGTGGGAAGAAGAGATAAGAGGGAAATAGGGGAGGAGATCTTGAGAAGATCGGAGGTTACATGTAGATAAGTACCGGGAGACTATGTCACAGATGTATGGAGGAGACAGGTTGTAGATGGCTTTGTATGTCAAAGTTAGGGTTTTGAGCTGGAGCATCTGGACAATAGGAAGCCAGTGAAGGGCTTGGCTGAGAGGAGAGGCTGGGGAATAACGGGGAGACAGGTGGATTAGTCGGGTGGATAGACTGGAGTGGTGCAAGAGTGCTAGAGGGAGGCCAGAGAGTAGGAGGTTGCAATTGTAGAGGTGGAGATGATGAGGGCCTGCACGAGTGTTTTTGCAGTTTCTTGGTCAATTAATGATCTGGGAAATAATTTTGAGATGGATTCGGCAGGAGGAGGCAAAGGATGGATATGTGGTTTGAAAGAGAGGGCAGAGTCGAGGATCACCCGAGACACCAAGCATGCGAGACTGGGGAAAGTGAGCAGCCATTGACATTGATGGATAGGTCTGGTGGAGGGGTAGAGTGAGATGAGGGAAAGATGATGAATTCAGTTTTGTCCATGTTCAGTGATAGAAAGCGAACAGAAAAGAAAGAAATAGTGGACAGACAGTGTGGGATTTTGGTTAGTAGGGAGGTGATGTCAGGTCCAGATAGGCAGATCTACATGTCATTATCATAGAGATGATATTGAAAACCATGGGATTTTATGAGCTGTCCCAGGCTGAAGGTGTAGATGGAGAAGAGTAGAAGTCCTAAAACAGCCTTGGGGAACACCGACAAACAGGTTGTGAGGTGAGGAGGTGGTGTGGGAAAGGGAGACTCTGAATGTCCGGTCTATTAGATATAACAAGATCCAGGACAGAACCAAATCTGTGATGCCAACAGATGAGAGAATCTGTAACAAGAGGGAATTGTCCACAGTGTCAAAGGCAGAAGACATGTGCAGGAGGAGGAGGACAGAGTAATGTTGCTTGTTTTTGGCGGCTAGTAGGTCATTGGTGATTTTAATTAGGGCAGTTTCAGTTGAGTGATGCAGTTGGAATCCAGATTGTAAATGTCAAAGAGGGAGCAGGAAGAGAGGTGGGAGGACAGTTCAAGATGGGCATGCTGTTCTAGTAGCATGAGGCATAAGGGAGAAGTGATATTGGGAGATAGCTAGACACAAAAGATGGGTTGAGGGAGGGCTTTTTGAGAATGGGTGTGATTGAGGCATGTTTGAGGATAAGAGCAAGACACCATTTGTAAATGAAGGGTTGAAGAGATGTGTTAGGGTTGGCATAAAGATTGTGGCAAGGTTACGGATGAGGTGGGACGGGAGCGGGTCAAGTGTGCAAGTGCTGAGATGTGATCTTGACAGAAAGGTGGAGATTGTTGTCCAATTTCTCCTTAGTACACCAATACCCCGTATGTAGGGGAAAACCACTGCTTGGGCACATGGCAGGGCTCAGAACGGAGGGAGCACCGTTTGACTTTTTGAACCCAAAATTTTAAACAATGATGGGCACCTTGTCACATTTTGAGACCCCCTGATGTACCTAAACAGTGGAAACACCCCAATTCTAACTCCATCCCTAACTCAGCTCTTCACCTGACCCTAATCCCAACCCTAACCCGATTCACAACCCTTACCCTAACCACAACCCTAACTCCAACACCACCTTAACCCAAACACCAAAACCGTAACCCCAACACAACCGTAACCCCAACATAACCCTAACCCCAACACAATCCTAACCCCAACACCACCACCTAACCCCAACACCACAAATCTAACTCTAGCCATAACCCAAACCCTAGCCCCAAACCTAACCTTAATGGAAAATTGGTACTAAATCCTTTTTTATTTTATTAATTTTATATATCTAAGGGGGTTTTAAAGGGGGTTTGATTTGCTATTTTTCATTTTGATAACTGTGATATGGTCTATCACTGTGATCAAAATTAACTAGTAGGTGAAATCGGCAGATCTCGGCTGGTGCTCTGCGCATGCGATCACCATTTACTTCCTGGAAAAAGATGCCGAGAACTGAGTGACAGAGATGGAGGAACCAAGGGACAAAGAAGGTAATAGAAGTGCTTGCGGCACACCATTTCTCTCTCCTCTGAAGTGCAAGATCATAACAGAGGAGAGAGAAATAAATGGGAAATCATGACTTTTTTCATTACAGTCGCAGTTATTCGGTGAATAATCGTGATCACAACACTGTGGATGGTAAAAACCAACCCGAATCATGTTCTCCAGAGTCTCAGCTACCCCCAGTAGCTAACACCCTGGAGATTTTCTGATGCTGGGGGGCGCTATAACCTTCTTTCACAGTGCCATTAAAAAAGTGGCACTAATAAGTAAGTACCCTCATCTGCCGCCGTTAAAAGGCTTATCGGTGGTAGTTAATAATTTTTATATAGCTCTAACAAATTCCACAGCACCCCGATGGGGCTCACAATCTAAATTCCCTATTAGAATGTGGGAGGAAATCAGAGTACCCAGAGGAAACCCACACAAACACAGGAAGAACATACAAACTCCTTGCAGATGTTGTCCTTGGTGGGATACGAACCCAGGACACCAGCGATGCAAGGCTGCAGCGCTAACCACTGAGCCACTGACCTTATTCGACCATGTTTGCTCATTACTAATAGTGATGCTAACCAACCAAGAAGAGAAACTAGCCAGATAAGTCTCTAGGAAATTGTTTAACCTATAGTCAGATTTTGCTAGCAGATGAGATTTTTTCTTTATCCCAGTAATAATTAGTTTTTAGTAATGCATTTTTATATTTAAAGCACATGTAAGTTTGGTATTATTTATGCACATAAATATTCTCTCAAATGTCATGATATCAAGTCTATGGCCTTTAAAAATACAGAAAGACAACCTATTCACTCACTATTGGAATTTAGCCATTAAAATAAGCTTTCTTAGCAAAGAGCTGTGGTAATGTGGATATTGATGTTGTCCCATATTACGGGCCTACCAATCAATAAATCAATGACAATGTAACCTCATCCTCCTATTCTTATATTCATTCTTGCCCTGTAATAGGTGCTGAGGTTTAGTTAACCAATTATACTTCTATGCAATTATGGTGATGTTTGTCACAGAATGTCATAATATGGACAGTGTTGCCATTTTAATTGCACGGGTGGTCTTTTTAATAAGATAATGTGCCATCGGGTCATGTGGTCGTACTATAAATATACTACTGTGGTTAAATTTCGGATCTGACTAATCAACACACTACCATTACTTTTAAAGTAATATTAACCAAAAATAACCACCAATCAATGAATGGTCTAAATATAAATGCATTTTGAACATCAGCCTCAGATTTTTTTATATGGGTAATATATATTTAAAAAAAAATTTAAGGCTGAATTCACATGAATATGACAGGGTTACATTTTTGCATCTCAACTGCAAATATTTGCTTGAGTGCATTGACCTGAGCTAGCAATTTTTCGAGATACTTACAATATTTTTACTATAGAACTCACTTTTTGCCCCCAAAATTTAGGAGAATAATGGGTGTGCTTCTTATAGTCTGAATTTAGCTTACCAGGAGGTGGTGGTGGAGCAGCAGGGTCAAAGGAGGCTGGGTCGCCACTGCAGGAAGCTGGTGGTGGCAAGAGTGGGGTGATGCTGCTTGTCCTGAGCTGGCAGGAGGGGGCGTCCTGGCAGTGTGAGACAGGAGCCGTTTTTCAATCTACAAACATGAAATGAAATATTCTGGGGCAAACTAAAAAAAAACACAATTACAGCAACAGCAATATGCACTATTAGAATTCAGGATGCCAACAGGAGACATTTTGCTTTGGGTGTGAAAGTCTACAGTAAATCATTTCCAGACATAATAGGGTTAACCTAACAAGCAGGGCCAGCTTCAGGTTTTCATGGGCCCTGGCAGAAAGAGTCTCAGTGGGCCCCTTTAACACATACCTTGATTCATGATGCACAAATAAAAAATATAGGTATAGTACAATGCCAAAGATTTAACTTACTTCTTTAATTACATGAGTGATATCTATCATAAATTCTACAATAGATTAGAAACCGGTGAATCCTTGCAGCATTCAGGACACAGTGACTGCAGACTTATCATATAAGGTCGGACAGCATAGTCCTTCATACAGTATTATGGCCACGACCTAGTCCTCCATACAGTATTATGGGCTCCACACAGTCCTCCATGCAGTATTATGGGCACCACATATTCCTCCAAACAATATTATGGACATCACATGGTCCTCCAAACAATGTTATGGGCACCAAATTATCATCCATACAGAATTATGGGCACCACATAATTCACCATACAGTATTATGGGTACCATATATTCCTCCATATAGTATTATGCACCCCATATATTGCTCCATATAGTATAACAGGCATCACATAGTCATCCATACAGTAAAATGAGCCCCATATATTCCTCCATACAGTATAACGGGCACCATATATTGCTCCATACAGTTTTATGGGCCCCATAAATTGTTCCATACAGTATAATGAGCCCTATATAATGCTCTATACAGTATAATGGGCCCCATGTATTGCTCCATACAGTAAAATGGACCCATATAGTGCTCTGTATAGTATAGTCGCATCATATATTGCTCCACACATAATAATGGCCCTATATATTGCTCCATACAGCATAATGGGCCTCATGTATTGCTTCATACAGTATTGTGGGCCCCATGTATTGCTACATATATTATAAAGGGCCCTATATATTGCTCCATACAGTAAATAATGGCCCCATATATTCCCCCATACAGTATAATTGGCCCTATACAATACTTCATGCAGTATAATGGGTCCCATATAATGCTCCATACAGTATAATGGGTCCTATATAATGCTCTATACATAAAATAAAAATGCTCATCTCTCCCATTTCCCGCAGCTTTGGTCTCAGATTCTTCTCACTCTCTGCATTGCTCTGCACAAAGGCACAGTGTTGTGACATCATTGCGCCCTCTGCCCTGAGATGTCACCAAGAGTCAGTAGACACCAAACATACTAAAGCTGCGAGTTGTGAGGAGAGGTAAGTATTTGATATGGGGGGCAGTACCAGCATAGGGATCTGGCAACCCCGACTCATGGGCCCCATAGGGTGCCGATGTCCCCAATGGTGTGTGGGCCCCCCATTTGTCCAGGACCCTGTCACTTGCTCAGATGTGCCGGGTGCTGACGCTGACCCTGATGACAAGACCAGTCAGTTGACAATGTTCTTCATAAAAGAACTAAATGTACTTTTTACGTAGTTTTGTCAAAGCATGACCAGCCTGTAAGTAGCATTACAGAATCTTCATATTTAATATCTAGCTCTGAGTATAGTCCGAGAAAATTTGTCTCATCAATTTTTATTTCACAGATCACGGTTTACATTGGAAACATTTGTGGTGCACCTTACAGGTTCTAAAAAAACATAACTTTGCTAAATGCTATAACCAAGCCTATTATGTTCAACATGTCTATGCAAGCATATGATTATCACATTTATACCAGTGGCTTCACTGGGGTGGAAGAAAACAAAGTAGTATACTCCTTGCAGTCTATGGTCTGTAAAATATTGATGTTGGTGTGGAATCAGGTGAATTGCCATCACACTCTTGTTATATGTCATCCTTTTGAATGATACATCATTATGTTGCTAAAGCAAACAAGTGGTGCTGCACTTGACAATGAAGTGGACTGCAGACTGTGCCTGTGAAAATGTATTATGAGCTAAATATATAAAAACCTTTGGAAAGTGTGGACTATGCATTGTCCTCAAATGGCTACTCTCATCTTAAACATGTATGTCATATCTATAGGATGTTTAAAAAATAATAGATGTCAGGACCTTCATCTTGAAAGCAGTGCTCGTAAGCATTAGTGTCAGTGAAGAAGCATCTGTGCATGCACCACTTTTTCTGTTAATTAGTATTTTGGTTTTGAAAATTGCAGATATACAGTATGTGCAGTATATCACGTTATCCAAAATGAATAGAAGTCCAGGAATGCAAGTCCATTTGTATAGGAGTTATAAAAATTAAAGAGATAGATCGGCAATTTCCTTAAACACAACAAAAAGTAAAACAAAGAGGCACTTGTATATAGCCCCACCTCCGTACCATAAGCCTCTGTACATAAGAGCATGGCTGGATCTGCAGCTATCAAACATGGCATACAGATATACAGATATATATATACTAGCCATGAACCCGTTCTTTGCCCGGGTGGCAGGCTTTTTTTATTTGTATATGGTCTCCCATCCTGGTATGTGCTGCACCCCTCATCCCTATCCCGGTATGTATGGTCCCCTCACCCCCAATCCTGGTATGCACGGCCCTCTCATCCCTATTATGGTATGCGTGGCCCCCTCATCCTTATCCTGGTATGCATGGTCCTCTCACCCCCTATCCTGGTATGCATGGTCTCCTCACCTCACAATCCGGGTATGAATGATCCCCTCACCCCCAATCCTGGTATGCACGGTCCCCTCACCCCCCAATCCTGGTATACATGGTCCCCTCATCCCCCCAATCCTGGTATGCATGGTTCCCTTCACTCCCCTATCTTAATATGCATGGTCCCCTCACCCCCCTATCCTGGTATGCATGGTCCTCTCACCCCTCAATCCTGGTATGCATGGTGCCTTCACCCCTCAATCCTAGTATGCATGGTCCCCTCACCCCCCAATCCTGGTATGCATGGTCCCCTCACCCCCCAATCCTGGTATGCATGGTCCCCTCACCTCCCAATCCTGGTATGCATGGTCCCCTCACCCCCCAATCCTAATATGAATGGTCCCCTCACCCCTCAATCCTGGTATGCATGGTCCCCTCACCCCCAATCCTGGTATGCATGGTCCCCTCACCCCCAATCCTGATATGAATGGTCCCTTCACCCCCCAATCCTGATATGAATGGTCCCCTCACCCCCCAATCCTGGTATGCATGGTCCTCTCACCCCCCAATCCTGGTATAGATGGTCCCCTCAACCCCCAATCCTTGTATGCATGGTCCCCTCACCCCCCAATCCTGACATGAATGGTCCCCTCACCCCACAATCCTGGTATGCATGGTCCCCTCACCCCCCAATCCTGGTATGCATGGTCCCCTCACCCCCTAATCCTGATATGAATGGTCCCCCTCACCCCTATTAAACTGCACAAATTAAAAAAACAATAAAAATGTATACTCACCTTTCTTCCCCGTGTCCAGCCCTGTCCTGTTCTGTGCGTGTTGTGGTGCCGGACTGGGCACCTGCGCAGTCCTCGCTTTCTGCCGCCATGTTCTTGAAGACACTGCAGTGTGTCTTCAAGAACATGGCGGTGGAAAGCAAGGACTGCGCAGGTACCCAGTCCGGCACCACAACACGCCCACTGCAGACATGAATCGGCGCCTGTGCAGTCTGCACTTTCCGTCGCCATGTTCTTGAAGACACACTGCAGTGTGTCTTCTACAAAATGGTGGTGGTAAGCGCGGACTGCGCATGCGCCGATTCTGGCGCCATAACCTTCCCTCTTCTGACTTCACATGAAGGCACAAGACCCCATGGCAACAGCAACACTGGCTCGGTAAGGTGTTGCAGAGATCGCGGTATGTGTTCAGTGCTTACGCATACCGCGATCTCTTGGGGGTCTGAATCATTCTGTGGGGGGATGTGTCACTCTGTCTGGAGCAAGACTGCGCAGGCGCGTCGCGCTTGCGCAGTCTATAGAGGCTTCAGAGTGATGCTTAACCCGTTATATTATATATATATATATATATATATTTGGCTAAAAGTAGGAAACAGGTCATGTCTGTTCAGAATATTTGTATTGTTTAATTTCATGCATTTAATAAAATTGACCTGCAAAACACATTGACCTATAGCTATTTTCCCAATGTACACTAACATACAGAATCTGATCGGGATTCTGGGTAACTGCGAAGCATCAGTATAGCTACATTATACGTGTAAACAAACCATCTGATCTCCATTATCTTTATCACTTGGGAGCTGTGCTCTCCATGGTGCTGAATGCTTTCCAAGTCTAGTGGATCATCAAATATCAGGTAGAAAGAGGAAATATTTTACTTACCAATTGTGCTGCAATTCAGTCAAATTAAAACTCATGGTAAATAGACATTAATTTATGTTATATAGAATTACTTCTTTCAGGTGTATATTTAATATGGCATAAAAATAATGCAGTCATCAACTTTATACTCCTCAACATTTAACTAAGTAAATGTAGTGGAATTATGAATCTCACAGGATCAAAATACATGTTAAGTATATGCAAATTATAGCAAATTATAAAAATCTGAAAGCAAAATTATCAGATCATCTCAATACATTTAATAACGAGTATATGTGTTATGTGTAGAAATACACTTAATTCCACATTTTCTCATGCTATGAAGGTTGTCTGAGGAATTTTCTGCATGCTGAAAGTACTTGAGAATGCATGTCATCAAGATCCTCTGCTGGCAGTCCAAAGATACTCTAGGTAAGGTAGCATGTTTAGGCCACGCAGACTGCCCTCAAATGCACTTGAGAATGCATGTCATCAAGATCCTCTGCTGGCAGTCCAAAGATGCTCTAGGTAAGGTAGCATGTGTAGGCCACGCAGGCTGCACTCAAATGCATGGACAACATGCGACTTGATTTAGTGATGTTGAAAAGGTGTTAGGACACATTGAAAAAATGGTCATACTTCTGGTTCTATGGTTGATTCTTTTTATCCTGCAAGTTAAATTGGACATCATATACCAATCCTAAAAAGCAATACAATCAGGCAAAGAGAGTATTAATGAGACACATTACAGTCAATGTCCAATTTGCAGCTACTAACGATTGACTTCTGTGTGGGCCTGTTTTATGTAAGGTAGCATAATATACAATAGCCAGACCCTTTAGTCTTTATTCTATCTCACAGTCCACCTGTCCTGCTGTCTGATTATCCATTTTGTCTCTTCAGTTTGTCTCCCGCATCTTTTTACCTTCCCTTGGCATGCAATGTTCACTATGGACATCTTTACTTTGCTCTAAGTATTCTGGAACCAAGTAGACCTGTTATGTGATACCATACATTGCTGAATCGTGATGTCATTACCGTGTCTTGATGTGTACGGTGACATCAAAAATCTAACTCCTTTCTAAGCCCTTTACAATTCAGTAAAGTAGCCCCCAGCTCCTTGCCATTGTGCTGAATTTGTATAAAGCAAGATCCACAAAATTCGGATTCAGGAGATGAGCAATCTCCTGAATTTCATTTCAGGCAGATTTGATTGAATTGGTAAGTATATTCAATTCAGTTCCAATAAACTGGGTTCAAATTGAAAGTTTTGCAAAGAAAAGACATTATTGCTCTCTGTGGTGTCTCCAAATACCAAAGCAGAACATTGATATTAGGAAAGGGGTTAAAAACAATAAAAGAGCCGTCCTTGGCCAAACTTTTACTTTTCATGCTGCTGCATCTCCTTGCCTGTTTCTCAACTCACTCTCCTGGTCTTCAGGTATTGTTTCACATGACTAAGTTTTACATAGTCATGTGCTGCAAAACACATATTATTGACTTAATTCCATCAACATGGATGCTAACTGGATGGGTGTAAATCAAATCCTGAAAATGTTGGTTTTTAGCAAAGTTGAATTTTTATCGATATTGCTAGTGACTTTGATTTGTTATGAATAATTGAATCATCTCACTACATAATCAATGCATTTTAGATAGATAAATAGGATATAGTTAAGTTATGTAGGTAGTTTCAATAAGAGGTGAGCAATTTTTTTCTGATTCGGTTGCAAATACAATTGGCAGCGAATATTGTTTTTGCAATATTTGTCGAACACAGTCAAAAATCAATAGAGTCAATGAGAGTAGAAATTACCAGATATGTTCTGAACCGTCATCAAACATATATTCGGCACAAATAAGGTACCAATATGACACGAATATTGCAAACTCAGATTCGAAAACCCAATCTGAACAAATTCGCTCAACTCTAGTTACAATGTGTATTTTGCACTTGCTGTTAAAGATTATCAGATTGCTTTGTACAACTCTTATCCTGGTACAAGGGCCTGATTCATCAGGACCATCATTGCTCACACTGGTCTTGATCATAGGACATGCTGGAGTCAGATGCTCCTGATTCATAAACAAGTCCATACCTCTTCATGAATCTGGAGCGTCTCATGAATGACATGCATCACTGTGCGCTATGCTATAAATCTAACTCCAGTCAGGGACAGGTGATTTCTGGCACAAGGAATGTCATCCCAGCCCCACTGCGACCCCATCCCTTCAAAGCTCCTATCTTTTTGATGGAGATGGTAGAAACTGGGGTGAAAACACAAAAATGGGCCAACATTTAGGTGCAACTCTCAGTTGTGCTTATATTTTGATGTGTTTCAAAGCTTTTATGCCAATTCTGAAAGCTTGATAAGTTGTGCATCCAGTTAGTGCTCTTTGGTTGTGGACAGGAGCAGCACAAATTTCCTGAGCTTCTGGGTTTCCCAGCTCGGTGTGATGTCATATGTGCAGCACTCAGCTCACAGGTGACATCTCAAAGGCTTGGCTAATTACCAGCCCAGCCTGGGATCCTGAAGTGTAAGGGAATTCATGTAGCTACACGGACAGATAGCACTGACTTAGAGCTTGGACCGGGGTTGCGCTAAGTGATCTGCTCATTTCCACCTACTGTGTATCAATTAGTTTCACTTTTTTAAGCTACTAAAATTTTTCTTTTAAAACTTTTGATCAGCCAAATAAGACGAGCTGTTTGTATGTACCAAAAAATTACCATATTAATTAATGCGGCAAGTCACGTTTCCACCCTAATGGTGAGTAAACATTTTCAGATTTTGAGATCTCTACTCTTAACCTAAAACACACTTACCTCTCTGCATGAACAAATCCATTTGCTTCCCTCCATGAATAAATCAATTTTTTTCAAAGCATTTTACTTCACATCCATCAGGTTTTCTTGAGTTCACCTGACAATAATTGTCAGTAAATGCTGCAAGTATATTATTTAGTAAAAATGTCTTTTTCTCCTTTTGAATCTTGTAATTTTAAAAGTTGTCAGCCTTTGCTTCTGGCAAATGTGAATTAGTTTACAAAAAAAAAGTTAATTGCATTGCCTATTTTGGTCATTATCTTTTGGCTGGAGATAATTTTCCCTGTTAAATCTAATTGAGAAGGTTGTACATTTTTTTTCTCTCTTGTCTTGATATCACTACCACAGTAATTAGATGAGCATTTCATTGCATGGATTAAATGTCTGAAATCAAGCTTAAAAATAGTTTAACTATGTCACTATGCACTGTCACTTTTAATGGCCAAGAACACGTGCAATAATGTGCATGCCATGGACCTTGAATGTAGCCTCTATTTATAATCTTCTCTCTCTTTGTAAGACAAAATAATGAGGCACCCTCAATAATTCATTATTTTTTCTTGCTTGAGTCATGTTTCGGATATTCGGATAATAGAACTCTTGTACCAAAGTGGAACTTTAATGACTTCTGCAGCAAATGATGTTATATTTCTAAGCTAGCAATAAAACTTAATAGAGTTGAGAGGATGGTTTTCCTTAAAACTGGAAATTTAGTTTTGGATAGGAAATCATGTCAATGCTCTAAAATCAAAATCACTTTTTCTGTTAATGCTGCATAATGTGTAGAATATGAGAAATCACCATTTTTTATACCTCCCTGTAGCATTCGGTATTCAGTCAACAAGGTGGCACTTGCATGGATTCAGTCACTCCTCTGTGGATAGAGACCCCAACAAAGACTGACAGCAGCTCTGCAATAGGGTTGGCGTTCATAGCAAATCATTTATGACAAGCACTGGGGTCTGCAGACCCCTGATTGTCATGCCAACCCCCTGGCACCATGAGATCATGTTACAGAGGTGCCAATCAAATCAACTGTCATGTGCTGGAAAAGATGCAGGCTCAGCACCTGAACCTGCATGAAAAGGGATACATGACTTATGATGTACCTATACGTCATAGGTCCTGAAGGGTTTTGATATAATTTTTTTCACATGACAGGTTCCTTTTAAGTGCTTAAGCATTATATTAATGTAAGAACAAGTCGCAATAACCTTTCACTTACCTAAATTTCAAAGCTTACCCTTAGGGCTTGTTCAGATGACTATATTTTCTGTCCAAGTGCTATCTGACAAAACATTGGATCACACTTGGTCCAATGTTACTCGATTTGGCCTTGCACACGTCCATTTTTTTCCCTAGATAGAGTCTGTGTGAGGAAAAAAAATTGCAACATATATAATTTGCATATGATGTTTGGATCGCACGTCAATTAATCTGCTGGAAAAACTGGACTGCAATCAGATGACATAGAAGTTATGTCTGATATTCATAAACTGATAGAATGGACAAGATGGAGAACTTTTCTTTCCATCTTCACCTCATCCAAAAAAATCGGGTCACATTTCGATCACATTCTGATCATAGTCTGATGAGACTGTGATTAGAATAATCTAAACCAGTGGTTCCCAAACTCCAGTCCTCGCGGACCCCGACAGGTCATGTTTTCAGGATTTCCATAGTGTTACACATGTGAGAGAATTCCTGATGCCTTGATGATACTTCCATCACCTGTGAAATACTAAGGAAATCCTGAAAACATGACATGTGAGGACTGGAGTTTGGGAAACACTGATCTAAAGCCAATCATTCAGATGAG
The DNA here is from genome assembly GCF_039654945.1 of Dendrobates tinctorius. Lineage (NCBI taxonomy): Eukaryota > Metazoa > Chordata > Amphibia > Anura > Dendrobatidae > Dendrobates > Dendrobates tinctorius. The sequence continues at coordinate 62,565,855 of NW_027361684.1, forward strand.
AGATAATCCGGTCTTGTGCCCCTAGCCTTACACAGCTACCAAGCTGTATCAGTGATTTGACACAACGAATACTGTAAAAGTAGTAGTTTCGTATTTTCTCTGCTATTTGCTAGATTCTTAATGTCATTGGTGCTCAGTTGTCAAGTTGTCATGAACTTAGCAGCAGCTAGAAGACAACTGTCTAGGATCTCCTGAATTATAAGTTAAATGTGTTGGAAAATGCAGAGCCCTATGGAATTAAACTAAGAGGTTAAATTTTCAATATTTTCCTGGTGTTTAATAGTTAAAATACATTTTAATATGACATACAATGGCAGATAGTTGAGAGGTTTTTAAGCTTCAAAGCTATCAGGAGAATGATTTGTATCCTATACAGAACGGGAATAAAAATAATGATTTACTGCTCTGCAAGATCAGGTACAAAATAAGTCAAGCAAAGCATTGTTTTCTGGTGTGCTATGAAATGTAAGACTAAAAAAAAAATAGATTTTAATGTAGAGGTTCCCAGGATATGGGTGTAACACACGAGAGGTCTTACAGAAATAAACTGGTGGATTGATAAGGGAGGAAGGCATTGCCTTATTAAATAAGCACACATCATACTGTGAACATACATAATATCACTTTGTAGATATCCCTATAGCAAAAAAAATGCAAAGGCCTATGATGGCATAACATTACCAAGAAATTGCTATGTCGAAATAAGATTTGGCTTTACAGCATTGACCCACCTGGTCAGTAAATCATAAAAGCTGTCATTTTCGCCTTTCTATAAAGATTAATGAAGGCTGGGTAGGAAATACCGCTTGACTCGGAGAATGCAGATCCATACTACTGGCTAACTAAATGTCATGAGAGCAGATTTTCTCCTTCCATGAATTCTCAACCTGGGTCTGAGCCTCGATTTGTAAATTCCAAATTACATTTTCTGTGTTATTAGCACCGGAGTGTGACTTCTTTGACCCTGTTTTGGCTGGATTCCAGGGATCGGAGAGTGCCTTGAAAAACTCAGTAACAAACAAGCCATGGCACAATGAACCTTCGTTATTAAATCATTACAGAACCACAGGATTAAACCACTCCACTTTACACAAACAGACTTTTCTTGGCTGCTGAAAAAAATTAAATATTTAGGAAATCAATAGGTTCACCTGATTGTTCATATGATACAATGGGCAGTTTTTATTTGAATTTGTACAGTGTTCGCAGATAATAAGTGATCTGACAGCGTGATAAACTTCCCCTGCTATAAATGTAGAACTATATTCCAGGTAGAAAGTAAAATCTCATAAAAAATGTAGCAGACTTTTCCATTGCATGGCCTTGTTGATAGGTTAGGTCCATCAATAACGTTAGATGCAATAACTCTATTATTATTTTCTAAATAATTACTGTAAATTAAAGCATATCTGTAGTTTCAGAAGGCTTTTCAGAATAGGCTGTGATTTTTGTGTATATGAGGTATAACACTATTTATTACCATTTTATGACTTGTACCCTATGTTTTTTCCTTCCTTACAGTTGTCTCTGAGTTAGTAGGTGGAGACCAAGTGTTACAGCACACACAGAAAAAGACAGTAGAGGCATGGAGAACATTATTCAGCAGAGATCAAACAAATTTCCTAGATGCTGCAGCACAAAATATCTATCTCTCTGCCAGCATATACCTGGCCTCTCACTGTGCTGAGCGCTCCTCATTGCTCCAACCACTAACCTCTCCATAGCATCTAAAGAAAATCTGTAAGCGGGTTTTTGCACTTGAATCAGCATGAAGTAAGGGCTGAGGCAACTATTTTCACAATATATCACTTATTAGGCTGTGTGCTGTAGTTTCAATACAATGAGTGTTTTATCAGCAAGAGATTATCACTGCCCAGACTACAGCTCATGTGCCTCCTGGTCCAACTCTGTTCCAACCACTGATTAGCAGCTTACTGTCAATAAAAAATCTACACAAAAAGTTGATAACTAAGGTTGTGGGTAGGGTTGGTTTCTGATTTCTGCTACATGATGTATCTAAAATCTCTGATTATATCACAACTGCTGCACCCAGTAAGTGATACATCGCTGGAATCAGGATCTCTTTTCCTACATTATGCAGCTCGCAGATGAGGTAGCAAAAACGTGGCGACAGATTCCCTTTAAAAAAGTTCGTATTCTGATACCTCAGATAGTGGACAGTCATTCTTGCTTTGACCAAGGAGATTTGAAATGTTTGTCAGAGTGAAAGATGAGTTCAGGAGGCAGGTGTATAAAAAATGGCTCGTAATTGTAAAAAGACACATATTTCTCTGGTAAGTTAAGAAATATTACTGGTTAACTGCTGGTTAATAAAATTTTGGGGGATCCTTCTACATTTTTTTTCAGAAAGTAGTTTATTTAGTGATAAAATACATGTATAGTAAGCTACACAAGCACTGTAATAATTATATATGTTACTGACAGCTCTCTATTTATCTATTCTACCAATACATATCTAATCTATTCTTTTCTGTCAGTCATGTTGTGATTTGACTGTACGCAGCAGATGAAATGTCGGGTTTTCAGGGACATGAAAGTGTAAAAATCTTATGGCACTCGCATGCTCAGGGTGCCGTGCAATTTGTTTTACACACCCAATGACTTCCAAGTCATGGCCAAGATATGAGGACCATCGTAGCAGGCTGTGATTTTATTCTCAACCCGATCTGACCTGAGAAAAAAATTGCAGATGAGCAGGCACTCAGATTAACATTGGTCAGTGTGCAATCCAATTTTTTTTTTTTGATTGCACTTGTCCGTTTTACTCACAAATGAATATGAGGCCTAAAGCAACATAAAGACCATGAAAGTAGTATTAGATAAAAAGGCCAATTTACAGACATTCCTGCTACTCAATTTTTTTTAACCTGTTATTTTCGGATGAAACAAACAAAGCAAATGGAATACTCAGAGGAGCAGTGCTAAAGAAATAAGAGCAATAACTGATCACATTTGAATGGGTGGCAGGTTCTCTTTAACTTCACGACTAGAGATGAGCAAATTTGTTTGGATTCGGTTCCGAATATGTTCGGAATTGTTTTTGCAATATTCGTTGAACACAGTCGAACATCATTAGAGCCAATGAGAGTAGAAATTGCCGAATATGTTCGGAACCGATCATAAGACATACATTTGGCACGAAAAGTCTTCGAATATGGCCCGAATATGTCAAAATCAGATTCTGGGACAAAATCTGAACCAAATTCGCTCATCTCTACTTTATTCACAACCCAGACGTTTCTCAGGATCTGCATTCTAGCATCAAACAGTCGTACCTTGTGGCAAGCAACACACACAAACTTCAAACATTTTCCGCATTTGACTCTGTTCCTATCCTGACAGTATCCAATCTTTACTTTGATATTTGCAGTCCACTTTTCTAGCTAAATGGGTCAACAACTCCTGGGCATTCTTGGTTTAACTGCTCCAAGGCCCCATTTAAAATAAAAACAATGCACACTGACCTCCTGCACTGGCGCCATTCCAGAAAATCAGTGCAGCTATTGTTGGTGGATCATTTGACATTTTTATATCACAGGTCTGCTGCAGCCAATCTGGGGCTGCTGGTTGACTGCAGCCTACACTATTTTGTTAGAAATATTGCTGAGATACAGCAATCCCATGATACCACAATGTCATCTGATCCACCAGAATTAGTGGCATCAGCATAACTGGAATGACACTGCTGCTAAAGGTGAGTCTATATTGTTTATGCTTTATATGGGTCCTTAAAGTGATAAAACTGAGCATTTCCAAAAGTATACAATCCCTTTAAACTGCACTTTTCATATCCATGCTGACATATCCATAATTGTTATAGTAAACTAAGAAAATAAATGTAATAGAAATAAAATTATCTGCTACAAATGAAGATATTTAGGCTTAGTGCTTCAAAATGTTTAAGATTGCTTATGCAAATTGCCTCTTCAGAAAGAAAGATTACTTTTACTCTACAGCACCACCTATTGATAGTAGCGATCCAACAAGTCACAATCAACCCTTTAATGAGTCTTGTAATATGACTTAGGATAAAAGCCAAATCAGAATCTCATTGCAAATTGAGATTCTGATTTGGCTTTTATCCTAAGTCATATTACAAGACTAGTTAAAGGGAATCTGTCACCCTTTTTTCCCCTATTAGCTGCCGGCATAGACATCAGGGGCTTATCTACAGCATCCTGTAATGCTGTAGATAAGCCTCCGATGTAACCTGAAAGAGAAGAAAGACACATTATATTATACTCACCGAAGTGCGGTCTGGTCCGATGGGTGTTGCTGTCCTGTCTGGGGCCTCCCTTCTTCATGCGATGACATCCTCTCCTCCCGTCCTGAAATGGCTCCAGCGCAGGCGCATTGCTCTGCCCTGTTGAGGGCAGAGCAGAATTCTGCAGTGCGCAGGCACCAGACCTCTCCCGACGCTTGCACATTGCAGAACTCTGCTCTGCCCTCTACAGGGCAAAAAAGGTGACAGATTCCCTTTAAAGGGTTGATTGTGACATGTAGGATCGCTACTACCAATAGGTGGCACTGTAGAGCAAAAGTCCTCTTTCTTTCTGAAGATGCAATTTGCATATTATTTTCCCAGAGCAGCATTGCATGGCGAATAAGCCTCCTTACCTTGACAAGCCAGAGCTGGCATGTCACTCTCCACAAGGAGAAACCTTACCCCTTAGACCTAAAGGGCCTGTCACACTAAGCGATATCGCTAGCAATATCGCTATAACTTGTGACGTTATAGCGATATTGCTAGCAATATCGCTGTGTATGATTCCTACGACCGGCTCCCCGCTGGTTATCGCTGATCGCACGAGAACGTCCAGGACTGTTTCTCGTCGTCAGCTTCCTGCGGCGCTTCCTGTGGAGAGACGAGCGACAAGCGTGGAGCCGGGCGGGAGGAAGTCAGGATCTCCTAGTGTGACAGGTAAGTAGCGATCCCCATCCCCTGCAATGTCGCTGGTGAGATCTTCCTGTGTGGCAGCTCACTAGCGACCACTTAGCGATGTACCAGCGATCCTGACCGTGTCATATTGCTGGTCGGGATCGCTGGTACATCGCTAAGTGTGACAGTAACTTAAGATTGCTTATAATTCTGTCATGTAGCAGTCATCGAATATGGGATGATGGCATAATAAGGAGCAGCTCCAGGTGTACTTATCTTTGTTGTTCCACTATGCGGTACTTGTAGGAACTAGGCTGCTACTAATAAGTGCGCTGTGCTATAATCGACTCCACTTTGCAGCATGAGTATGTAGAATAGGTCTTATTGCTCTCTGGAGATGCAATCAGTTACATGTATTATGTAGTGAGATTTCCAAGTAATCTGTTTTATTGATACCGTTTCATTTGTGGACAATAAATCAACTTTAAATCCTTCTCGGAAACACTTGCATTTTATTTGGCCCTAAAGAACAACAGTATGTAGGAATTCTTATCTGCTGGTTTTGGTAATTTGTTTTCTTTTCTATATATCCTCGAAACAGTATTTGATACTTCTGTGCAATGTTTAGTCAGTTTAGGTTTTGTTAGGAAAGCTTTACTGTGTTATTTTAAGTAAGGCGCAAAATGATAAAAGCAAATTCATATGGAAAATGCGCAACAGACATATCCCTGGCTCACATGGGAGATGCAGGCGTAAGATCCTAACCACCTCCTAGAGGCAGCGGCAGGTTACCAGAAAGGCAGATCTGAAATATACAGTATGGCTGTGCAGAGGATTGAAAGCATTGCATAAGAAAATGTTTCAAGGCTATAAGGATGTATTAAGACAGTGTTTCAAAACAGTGACAGTAAAAATTAAAAAAATAAATAAACACGGGTGTAAATTTACGTTAATCCCTTAATTGCTGACCAATTTTTTTTCTCTTTTTTTTCATTTTGTTTCAACTTTTAATCAGCCACAAGTTTGTTATTTTGTGCTGACATGGCTTCAAGAGGCTTTGTTTTATGTGAGACATACTGTATTATTTTTTTTAACAATTGCATTGAGTTCCATACAACTCCGTAATTTATATAGCATCCCTGGAAGAAGCTACATAGAGAAACGGCGCTCGTCGGGCGGGGGGAGACTCCTGCGGCATTCCCTCAGCTGTTACCGGTGGGCGCTACACCGAATCCGGCACATTCTTCTAACTCAGGTATTAACAACCAGTCCCCGGTTTATATCAGGCACTTTATTTCTATTATACTCTGTGCAGCTCCCTGGCACACTTTACTCATTAACCCTTTAGCACACTCAGGACACTAATAGTCACATGGGCAATGTGCAATACTGTTTCATTTGCAGATACTCAGCAGTAACAAACAATGGCTTTTGTCTACTGAGGCATTTTGAACCCTGCAGTGATTAATTTGCATGTCAATACCTCTTTATATTTACATCTAATTTACATCTACTTTTTCCACAGCCACATGGGCAATGTGCAATATTGCCTTTTTTGCAAAACCTAGTAGTTACAAGCATTGTTCATTGTCATCTACTATAGTGCACTGACTCTGGCAGGAATTATTATTATTACTTTTGAATGCAAGAACCATTTTTGTATTTATATTTAAATCTACAGGGTTATTATTGTGTGTATTATTATTTTTTACATCATTGTATACTGTTTTGCCGCAGCCTATCCCCCTTTTTTGGAGGCCTTTTGCCTTGTCTTTTTAAGTTCACTTATTAATAATATTTAATAAAGAATCATTTTTTAACAATCAATATTTTCTCTTATTTTCACTTTTTTTCCGCATGATATACCTTCTTGTGGAATATATTGAGCTCAGTATTGAAGTGACTTTGCCTTTCTAAAAAAGGACTACGAGATTTATTCCGTAATTTATATATTATATTTTATTTAATTTTTTTAATGCAAATATTGAGAAAAGCTATTTTTGCTTTAGATTTCTTGCCTATACTTTTTACACCTCTTGTTTCATGCAAAATAATTCTCCAGGTTGTATAAATATTGATACTTAATGTGCCTAGGTTTTTATTTTTCTGTCCCACACAAAACATATTTTATGTATTTACAATATATATATATATATATATATATATATATATATATATATATATATACTACCGATCAAAAGTTTAGGGTCTCTTAGAAAGTTCTTTATTTTTGAAAGAAAAGCACAGTTTTTTCCAATGAAGCTAACATTAAAGGATTCAGAAATACACTCTATACATAGTTATTGTGGCAAATCACTATTCTAGCTTCAAACATCTGGTTTGTAATGCAATATCTTCATAGGTAGGAATATAGAGGCCCATTTCCAACAACATCACGCCAGTGTTCTTATGGTTCCTTGTGTTTGCTAACTGTGTAAGAAAGCCAATGAATAGTTAGAAAATCCTTGAAAACCTTTTGGGCAAGTATGTTAGCACAGCTGAAAACAGTTTGGCTGATTAGAAAAGCTCTAATCCTGACCTTCATTTGCGCTAGTTGAGAATCTGGAGCATTATATTTGTTGGTTCCATTAAACTTCCATAATGGCCATAAAAAAGAACTTTCACGTGAAATGCGACAGTCTGTTCTTGTTCTAAGAAATGAAGGCTATTCCATGCGAGAAATTGCCAAGAAATTGAAGATTTCCTACAACAGCGTTTTTTCTACTCCCTTCAGAGGAGAGCACAAACAGGCTCTAACCAGAGTAGAAAGAGAAGTGGGAGGCCCAGCTGCACAACTGAGCAACAAGACAAATACAATAGAGTCTGTAGTTTGAGAAATTGACTCCTCACAGGTTCTTAACTGGCAGCCTCATTAAATAGTACATGCAAAATGCCAGCGTCAACGTCTACAGTGAAGAGACAACTCCGGGATGCTGACCTTCAGGGCAGAGTGACAAAGAAAAAGCCATATCAGAGACTGACTAATAAAAGGAAAAGATTAATATGGGCAAAAGAACACAGACATTGGACACAGAAAGATTGGAAAAAAGTGTTATGGATAGATGAATCCAAGTTTGAGGTGTTTGGATCACACAAGAGAACATTTTTGAGACACAGAACAACTGAAAAGATGCTGGAAGAGTGACTAACGCCATCTGTCAAGCATGGTGGAGGTAATGTGATAGTCTGGGGATGCTTTGGTGCTGGTAAAGTGGGAGATTTGTACAAGGTAAAAGATATTTTGAGTAAGGAAGGCTATCACTCTATTTTTCAATGCCATGCCATACCCTGTGGACAGCGCTTGATTGGAGCCAATTTCATCCTACAACAGGACAATGACCCAAAGCACACCTCCAAATTATGCAAGAACTATTTAGGGAAGAAGCAGGCAGCTGGTATTCTATCTGTAAAGGAGTGGCCAGCGCAGTCACCAGATCTCAACCCCATTGAGCTTTTGTGGGAGCAGCTTGACTGTATGGTATGCTAAAAGTGAACATTAAGCCAAACCAATGTGTGGGAGGGGCTTCTGGAAGCATGAGGTGAAATATCTCCTGGTTACCTCAGCAAATTAACTGCTAGAATGCCAAAGATCTGCAATGCTGTAATTGCTGCAAAGGGAGCATTCTTTGACGAAAGCAAAGTTTGAAGGGGAAAATTATTTCAAGCAAAAATCTTTTTTTGAACCTTGTCAATGTGTGGACTAGATTTTAAATTCATTTGACAACTCATTTGATTAATAAAAGTATGAGGTCTCATGGAAAACCCAAAATTGTGTGGGCGACTCCAAACTTTTGAACGGTAGTGTATATATTATATATATAATACTGGAGGGGAGATATGCAAGCTAGGAAAATGCTCCAGCACACTAAGTGCTGAGAGGGGTTAATGTTAAGGACTGGGTTATTGCGGACACTGAAGAGTGAGTGAGAGGCTATTCACCATATTTGCACCCCAGGGTGTGGTCCAGAAAGTAAATAGTTAGCTTTCTGACTCATTTAGCATTTGACTCTGGAGAGTAGAGCTCAAGAGCTGTGTTTGTGATAAAGTGAGCGGAACCATGTTGTTTTCCCTGAGCAGGCGGATCCTTGTAGCCACGCAGACTGTGATATAAGGTACTTTTTCTTTTTCTTGTTATGCCAGGAAAGTTTTGTTTCTTTTTCTTAACTTTGCACTGGTTTTTGCAATATGGGTTTTTATTTATTAACTAATTGATGATTCAAATCAAAAACATTGTTACTTCCACCTCTGTGATCAATTAAGTGAGCAGTTCTACCACTATATATATATATATATATACATAAATATATATATATAGTATGTCCATATATATATATTTATATATATATATATATATACATAAATATATATACTGTATGCGCATATATATATATATATATATATATACAGCTCTGGCAAAAATTAAAAGACCACCGCATCAAAACCCTGTCATGGGCAGCCCATTCTCCAGACCTGAACCCCATTGAAAACCTCTGGTATGTAATCAAGAGGATGATGGATAGTGACAAGCCATCAAACAAAGAAGTGCTGCTTAAATTTTTGCACCAGAAGCTGTGTGAGAGACTGGAGGCAAGCATGTCAAGGCACATGAAAGCTGTTTTTAAAAATCATGGTTATTCCACCAAATATTTATTTCTGATCTCTTCCTGAGTTAAAACATTAGTATTGCTGTTTCTAAATGATTATGAACCGTGGTCAGATGTGACATCATTTGAAGTGACATCTTTTAAGCGTAACATAAGAAATATACCAGAAATAGTCCAGAAATTGTCCAGAAAGGTAAGAATTATTACTGTCTTCTAATTTTACTTGCCTTTCTTTTCTTACCCTGCTATTTAACCATGTTCACATTTGCCCTGACCATTTTTGCTTCACTAATTCTCATTCTCCTTTGCTATCCCCAAACTCCTGCACCCTCGAACCAAATAACTATCTCCCCCTCTCTCTTACCTCACTTCATTTGCAGACCTGCTCCTTAACCTCAGACCTCTCCAAATAAAATATAATACAAGTCAGTCACTCTCTTTCACCCACCTGCTTTCCCTTTCTCTGCTTCTACTCACTGCTGGCGACATGTCCCCCAATCCTGCCCCCCGCTTCATACATCCCTTCAATCCTCACCCCTATCCTTCTCACACTAAGAGAAACTACCGCAATTCCTCACACTTGAAATCTGTGCCACTGACCCCCACCCCCTGTTCCCTCTCACTGGAGCACTTTGGAATGCCTGCTCCATCCGCAGCAAGCTCCTCATGATCCATGACCTCTTTACCTGCCGCAACCTTTCCTTCCTGGCCCTCACTGAGACCTGGCTAACACCCCCTGATACGGCTTCCCCTGCTGCACTAAGTTACGGTGGTCTCCACTTTACCCACACTCCTCGCTCTGGCAACAGACATGGCAGAGGCGTTGGTTTCCTCCTTTCTAAAAACTGCTCCTTTAACCCTATCCAAACCCCACCCTCCCTTATCCTCTCTTCCTTCGAGGTTCTCTCTGTCCGTATATACTCTCCCTCTTTTCTCCAAATTGCTGTAATATACCGACCACCGGACTCAGCCACTGCCTTCATTGACCAATTCTCCACCTGGCTCCTTCACTTTCTCTCTGCTGACATCCCCACCATCATCATAGGAGACTTCAACATCCCTATTGACACCCACCAGCCAGCAGTCTCCAATCTCCTGTCACTTACCTCACCCTTTGGACTTACTCAGTGGTCCTCTACAGCCACCCATACAGACGGACATACATTAGACCTCATCGTCTCCCACCTCTGTTCCCTACCTAATCTCACAACCTCTCCCTTCTCCCTATCTGATCATCATCTACTCACCTTCTCACCCTTGTCCTTCTCACCTGCCCCCCATGTCCAGCAACTAGCACATCCTCGCAGAACCGTCGTACACCTAGACACTCACAGACTCTCTTCTAACTCTGTCCTCCATATCTTCACTCCACAACATGGACAATGCCACCACTTTCTACAATGCCACACTCACATCAGCCATAGATTCAGTTGCTCCTCTCACGCATGGCAAAGTGTGACGAATCAATAGGCAACCCTGGCACAACAACCTCACAAAAAAACTTCGACAAGCATCCAGGGTCACGGAGCGGCATTGGAAGAAAACATGCCCCCCAGATGTCTTCACTGCTCTCAAACAAGCTACACTTGCCTTCAAATAAGCCCTCACCTCTGCTAAACAGACCTATTTCACAAATCTTGAATCTTCATTATCCCACAACCCAAAACAACTGTTCAGCACATTTAACTCTCTCCTCCGCCCACCACTGCCACCTTCAACTCCCCTCATCTCTGCCGAGGACTCTGCCACCTAGTTCAAAAATAAGATCGACCTAACAAGGCAAACCTTTATTGTTCCACCACCCCAACCACTCCACATACCAGACCTCTGCCCTTCCCTAATTACCTCCCTCTCCAACATCACTGAAGGAGAGCTTACTCATCTCCTTTCCAAATAACACCTCACCACTTGTGCACTTGACCCCATCCCTTCCCACCTGCTCCCCAACCTAACATGCTCATTCCAGCCCAAACCCATCTCTTTAACCTATCAAAATCTTCTGGTACCTTCCCCTCAGCCTTCAAACATTCCAAACAAGTCCCATGGCTTCCAGTACCACCTGTATGCAGATGATACTCAGATCTACCTCTCTGGCATAGATGTCACCTCTCTGTTGTCCAGAATTCCGGAGTGTCTATCAGTCATATCCTCCTTCTTCACCTCTCGCTTCCTAAAACACAATGTAGACAAAACCAAACTCATCATCCTTCCTCCATCTTACGTATTTTCTCTACCGATCTGTCTATTATGGTAAATGGCATCATTCTCTCTCCTGCACCAGAAATCCGCTGCCTCGGAGTATCTCTCGACTGTGCCATGTCCTTCAAACCTCACTTTCAAACTCTTGTCACCTGTCGCCTTCAACTCCAAAATATTTCTAGAATCCATCCCTTCCTCAGCAATCAATCTGCTAAAACTCTTCTACACACCCTCATCATCTTCCACTTTGACTACTGCAACACTCTCCTATGTGGCCTCCCTGCTAACTCTCTTGCACCACTCCAGTCTGTCCTCAACTCTGCTACCTGACTAATCCACCTCTCCTCGCTACTCCCATTTCTGCCGTCTGCAAATCCCTCCACTGGCTCCCAATTCCCCAATGAGTCCAGTTCAAACTACTAACACTGACCTACAAAGCTATCCACAACCTGTCCCCTCCCTATATCTCTGAACTAATCTCCCAATATCTTCCCTCATGTAATCTTCAATCCTCCTATGACCTCCTACTCTCCTACACACATTCATTCCTCACACAACTGCCTCCAAGATTTCTCCTGAATATCCCCCATCCTCTGGAATTCCACTCCTCCTTCAAACGGAACCTGAAAACCCATCTCTTCAGGAAAGCTTACAGCCTGCAATAACCATTCTGCCGCCTCACCACCACCTGGGCTGCCACCTCACCACCATCAGAGCTGCTGCACCCCTGACCTTCTATTTCTTCCCTATTATCCAGTAGAATGTAAGTCCGCAAGGACAGGATTCTCTCTCCTCTGTACCAGTCTGTTATTGTAAATTTGTTTACAGAAAACTATATCTATAACTTTTTATGCATCCCCTTCTCATGTACAGCACCATGGAATTAAAGGTGCCATATAAATAAATAATAATAATATATTGCATTATTTGAGGTCTGAAAGCACTGTTATTTTTAATTTTGACCATTTTTCTTTGTCAGAAAAAAATACAAAATTTATTTCTTGGAAATTCAGAGACATGTTGTCAGTTTATCGACTAAAAGGACAATTTACATTTTACTCAAAAATATAGCTATAGAGAGAAAGATCAGACAAACTGAACATTTGAAAGTGGTCTCTTAATTTTTGCCAGAGCTGTATATATACCGTACATATACAGTCATAGCCAAAAGTGTTGGCACCCTTGAAATTATGAAATTATTCTGGGAAAATTAAGTATTTTTCCCAGAAAATTATTGCCTTTTTGTGTATTGGAACAACACAAAAAAATGAAAAGAGGCAATGTCACAGTCCATTTTTGGAGCCGTGGCAGAATGTGGATTCATATAGAAACTTTTTTCCTTTTTCCCCCGGTGGCCGCTGGGGTTTACTACAACTGTAGTTGTTTTTGGTGCTGGTTTTGCCCCCGTTGGCCACTGGGATTACTACACATGTGAATTAACCAACAGGTGATGACTACTCCCCCTCCTTCCTATAAAAGGTCGTCATGTGCAGTAATCACTGTTGGTAATATTGTTCATTTGTTATCCAACCTTGGTGAAGACTGGACCTGCTTGGTGGAGAGGGAGTTCAGCTTGTCTGGAGCAGTGGAGTTGCTTCTGGATGCTGTTCGGATCCTTTCTCTGTTGCTTGGAGCTTTTGCAGCAGAGCAAAGCTAAGTTTTGGGTTATAGTTGCTTTAACCTTGTGGTATCTGTTTTATTTTCCTTTGTGTGTTATTGGGTGCAGTTCACTTTATTCCCTGTCTCACCTCCTGGGGAGGGGGTTGGTGGTTTAGCTCAGGGCTAAACAGGAGATAGGGACAGGTCAAGGACTTGGGCCTCACTACCTTCAAGTGTACCCCCAAGTTAAGCAGAGTCAGGGCACCCCCTTAGCCTGAGGGGCTGTTCAGGGGCCCAGGTTCCACGTCTCCTGCTTTTTTCCCTACTGCCCCGTGACAGGCAAAAGTTGGACATCACTTTCCGCAAAGCTCCAAAAATGGGCCAGACAAAATTGTTCGCACCTTTCCAAAATTGTGGGTAAACAACTTTTCTTCAAGCATGTGATTTTCATTCAAACTCACCTGTGGCAACTAGCAGCTGTGGGCAATATGAACATCACACCTGAGATCAGATATAAAGGGGATAAGTTGACTCAATTTTGGCAGTGTGTGCATTTGTCATACTAAGCATGGAGAAGGGGAGGAGAAAATAGCTCTCTGAGGACTTGAGAACCAAACTTTTTTAAAAATATCAACAACCTCAAGGCTACAAGTCTAACTCTGGAGATTTGATGCTCCTTTGTCCTTGGTGTACAACATAATCAATAAGTTTAAAACCCATGGCACTGTAGCTAATTTCCCTTGATGTGGACAGCAGAGAAAAATTGAACAAATGCAAAATAGGATTGTCCGGATGATGGATAAACAGCCTCAATTCAAAGAAATTTAAGTTGTTCTGTAGGCTTAGTGTGCATCACTGTCAGTGTGAACTATCCATCATCATTTGAATGAAATTAAACACTATGACAGTAGACCCAGGAAGACCCCAAAGCTTGCACAGACATAAAAACCTACACTGCAGTTTTCCAAAATGCGCATGAGTAAGCTAAAATACTTCTGGGAAAGTGTCTTGTGGATAGATGAAAACAAGAGCTTTTTTGTAAAGGACAACATTCTATTTCCCCACAATGGAATGAGTCCTACAAAGAAAAGAACACAGTACCTACAGTCAAATATGGTACAGGTTCAAAGATGTTTTAGAGTTGTTTTGCTGCCTCTGGCACTGAGTGCATCAACTGTGTTCAAGACATCATGAAATCTGAAGATTACCAATGGATTTTGTGTTGCAATGTAGTGTCCAGTTTCAACAAGCTTGGTTTGCATCCTAGGTCATGAGTTTTCCAGCAGGACAATGACCCCAAAAATACCTTAAGAAATGGATGGAAAAAAATTGCTGCAGAGTACTAAAGTGGAAAGCAATGAGTCTGGATCTAAATCCCACCTGTGGAAAGATCTTAAAATTGTTTTTAGGAGAAGCACCCTTCAAGAAGAGTGGTCCAAAATTCCAGTTGAGAGGTGTAAGAAGCTTCTTGATGGTTATAAGAAGTGATTGATTGCAGTTATTAACCTTTTAACTCCCTGAGCTTTTTTCAGTTTTGCTTTTTCATATTTCTCTCCCCTCCTTCCTAGAGCCATAACTTTTTAATTTTCTGTCAATGTAGCCATGTGAGGGCTTATTTTTTGTGGGACAAGTTGTACTTTTGAACAACACCATTGGTTTTACCATGTCGTGTACTAGAAAATGGGAAAAAATTCCAAGTGCGGCGAAATTGCAAAAAAAAGTGCAATTCCACACTTGTTTTTTGTTTGTCTTTTTTTTATAGGTTCACTAAATGCTAAAACTGACCTGCCATTATGATTCTCCAGGTCATTATGAGTTCATAGACACCAAACATGTCTAGGTTTTTTTTTATCTAAGTGGTGAAAAAAATTCCAAACTTTGCTTAAAAAAACCTGCCATATTCCGATACCTGTAGCATCTCCATTTTTTGTGATCTCAGGTTGGGTGAGGGCATATTTTTTGTGCGCCGAACTGACGTTTTTATTGATACCATTTTGGTGCAGATGCAAACTTCTGATCGCCCATTATTGCATTTTAATGCAATGTCGCGGTGACAAAAAAAACTTAACTCTGGCGTCTTGAATTTTTTCTCGCTATGCCGTTTAGCAATCAGTTTCATCCTTTCTTTTATTGGTAGATCGGGCGATTCTGAATGCGGCGATAACAAATATGTGTATGTTTGATTTTACTTTTATTGTTTTATTTTGAATGGGGCAAAAAGGGGGTGATTAGAACTTTTAGATTTTTTTTATATTTTTAAACACCTTTTATTTTTACTTTTGGCATGCTTCAATAGTCTCCATAGGAGGCTAGAAGCTGGCACAACTCGATCAGCTGAGCTACATAAGGGTGATGAGCAGATCGCCTCTATGCAGCTGAAATACTGACCTGCTATGAGCACAGACCACTGGGTGACGTTCTCAGCAATACTACACTGACAACCATAGAGGTCTCTAGGAGACCTCGAGTTGTCATGCCGACACACCGGTGACCCGCGATCACATGATGCGGGTCACCGGTGTGTGTATTTCCAGCCCAATGGCCGGAAGCAACATTTCAATGCCACTGTCAGCGTTTGACAGTGGCATTTAGCTAGTTAATAGCTGCTGGTGGAGTACGATTCCACCGGCGGCTAATGCTGGCACATGTCAGCTGTTCAAAACAGCTGACATGTCCCAGGAAAGATGTGGGCTCACCGCTGAAGCCCACATGAAAGGCAGGGATACCGACATTGGTGTAATAATACATCAGAAGTCGGTAAGGGTTTTTAGTTACTAAGGATGTGCAATCAAATATTAAGTTGAGGATGACAACAATTTTGTCCTGCTCATTTTTGGGGTTTTGTGTAAAATTGTGGGTTTTCTGTGAAATTATGTACAATTTGCCTTTTATTCTCTGTTTTTTGTGTTGTTGCAATACACACAAAGAAATAAATGTGTATAAGAAAACGTGCAATAGCAATAATTGTCTAGGAAAGATATTTCATTTTCTGACACAATTTCAAGTGTGCAAACACCTTCGTACATGACTGTATATGTACAGTGGGAAAATAAGTATTTGATACACTGCCGATTTTGCAAGTTTTCCTGCCTACAAAGAAAAGAGAGGTTTGTAATTTAGGAGGGCTTCTTAAAGAAAACCTAACAGGTCTGTGAGATCCTGAACTGTTGCTGTTTGGCAGGTGATCCAATACTTATTTCATTCAATAAAATTCAAATTAATTAAGTAAAAATCATAGAATGTGATTTCCTGAATTTTTTTGGATTCTGTTTATCACAGGTGAAGTGTACCTATGATAAAAAATTACAGACCTCTCCATTCTTTGTAGGTGGGGAAACTTCCAAATATATTTAATATAATATCTTTATCTATCTATCTATCTATCTATCTATCTATCTATCTATTATGTTTGTGTTGTTTGTTATTTAGGAGATTATGAAACATTTATGAGGAACATATTTTATTTATTATTATTATTATTATTATTATTTATTGTTATAGCGCCATTTATTCCATGGCGCTTTACATGTGAGGGGGGTATACATAAAAACAAGTACAATAATCTTAAACAATACAAGTCATAACTGGTACAGGAGGAGAGAGGACCCTGCCCGCGAGGGCTCACAATCTTCAAGGGATGGGTGATAATACAGTAGGCGAGGGTAGAGCTGGTCGTGCAGCGGTTTGGTCGATCGGTGGTTACTGCAGGTTATAGGCTTGTCAGAAGAGGTGGGTCTTCAGGCTCTTTTTGAAGGTTTCGATGGTAGGTGAGAGTCTGATATGTTGTGGTAGAGAGTTCCAGAGTAGGGGTGATGCGCGAGAGAAATCTTGTATGCGATTGTGGGAAGAGGAGATAAGAGGGGAGTAGAGAAGGAGATCTTGTGAGGATCGGAGGTTGCGTGCAGGAAAGTACCGGGTACCGGATATTTTATTGATATTTTTTATGTACATGAGGCATCAATAAGTCACTTTCAGTCATGGTAAGGGTCTGACAGGACCCAGCAGCTACCGTATGCTTTCAGACACCTAGTGATCATTTGTCAATGATTATATACTCTTTGTAGCACTCTCTGAGCACTATGTAGTTTGGTAAATGGAAGATAAAGGTGGTATTAAACTACTTCGGTCTTCTCCCCAGAATCTCAAGCTGTGTCTGACTGTCAGTGACTTGATCTTGTCTTGCTACATTGCAAGATCTTTAACCACATGCTGTGCTTTCCATTTTAATAACTTTACCTAAACAGCAGTGAGGTTAAAATTGGGTTACATGTCAAGAGAGGCCTCTCCTCATTTTCCATCCATTCTAATATGGATGCTCACTTCAGATATTCATCTGATGTCTCCTACAAAGGCTACTGGAAATGCTCAGTCATGCAAAAAGTTTGCACAATTCAAGCTCGCTTCATTCTACGCATGGTCAGTCGAGTATTAATGAGTGACTAAAGCTGGCTGAAATGCCAGCACAATCAAATATGGAAAATATAGGAAATCAATACAGGAAATAGACTTCAAGTATGGCATGGTAACAAACTGTAGCAGCCTACACATTTCAGTGAAATAAAAAATATATAGGATCTAGATTACAAATGATTTAATGAATTTCAAATTAATTTTGATTAGAACTGCTCATAATTTGTGAATCACAGTAAAAGCACAATTTTGGAAATTCAATTTGCATGAATCCTGCAAAACAATGGGTGACAAGCCAGTTGCCATGTTTTAGAATTTATATGGGCTGAAAATTAATTAATAAGAAAAAATAAAATATGATATGTGCCTCATTCATCACCTGTAGCTACCCCAACAATCCTCCACTGGCTTCCTGAGGAACCTGCTTTGGATTTGTTCTCCACTTCTCCTTTTGAGGCTTAGCCAGTGCTGCAAGCACCATTCAAGAGAAGAGCTTAGCAGATGCCTTAGGAAGCCAAAAATGCACCGGTGCAGAGCTGCAGTGGCACTGATCAGGTGAGCAATCAAATCTGTGGATCTTAATTATTGGTAGATTTAATGATCTTTATTCTTGACATAACCTAATAAAAATAAGGGTATCTATTTACAATGTCCTGGGTAAGGTATTTATAGAACACATATTGATCAAATATAGTGCATTAATCTCTTTTTACACTGTCTTCTATGCTTTTCTGTTAGACATATGTTTGGTTAGCGAAAATAACAATAAAAGCAGTTTTAAACTTTACTGCAATGCATCATTAGGTCTTTTAGCTTCTAAGCTTGTTCTTCAGGGATATGTTTTATTGGTCAACATCTCAACACTGCTGAAATGTGTGCTATTGTAAGCAACAATATACTGTACTTTGAGGTGTATGTTTTTATTTTTTTGCTATGAGTTTTGGATACTGTTGAGCATAGGTTTTGGTGTAAATGGAGTGAGTCTGCATATCTGTTAGGCTTGTAAGTTAAATGGTCTGTCAAGATTGTTTTTCAAAAGTGGGTTACATTTTGTTAGAAGAAAACAATCCATACTGTATTAATTCAGATCTGAAGGTAGCAATTATCTGAGCACACAACAGAAAATCACATATCAAAACTTATTGATTTATTTATAGAAAACAGGATGGGAACAGTGCCCTATTTACATTGGATGATCTATGTGCTTTAGGCTATTTATACATAATCATATGATCAAATATCAAATATGTACAAAGACTTCGGTAAATTATCCAGGGCAAAAAAAACATTGACACCATTTCCCATTATATAGTAATGTGTATTTTTTTAACACAGTGAATTATTGGCAGGTATAGCAGCAAATGAAGTAGTATACAATATATTGCATCAAAAACTTCTGTAATAAAACAATTACCATTATCCAGTTTACGCTATCTAAGAATTAAACTAATAATTTTACCCAACATCCAATTTTTTGAATTAAATCTGCAAAATGTAGTTTTTCTAAATGTAGCAGGTGTAGATGAGAGAACAAACTTGAATGGAATTGATTTCTAATAAAATTTAGCAAAACTCCGTATTCAACAAAATTCAGATTTTTTGTAATTTACTTTGACGCAGATGAAGTAAATCGTCAGCAAAATGACGATCACTGGCCATCATTTTTTTCTGAACCATAAAAGGCCATCAATATGTAAAAACAAAAAAATAACACATATTCACCTTACATCTCACCCTTCTGCATCACCCGTCTGGTCCCTGTCACATCTTCAGATTGCTGCAGCTTAGGGTCCTGTTACACTAAACTACACACCAGCGATCCCGACAACAATACGACCTGGTCAGGATCGCTGGTGCGTCGCTACATGATCGCTGGTGAACTGTCAAACAGGCAGACTCACCAGCGATCAGTACCAGCGAGGACACTGGTATCCATGGTGAACAGCGGGTAACTAAGCGCGCGGCGTTTAGTTACCCACTGTTAACCCTGGATACCAGCGTGCTCGCACTGGGAGTCTATAGCGTGCTTAGTTACCTGCTATTTACCCTGGATACCAGCTCCCAGCGTCTGCTTACAGCAAAGACTTCTGACAATGGGGAGGCCCTGAAGGATCCTGCGCAAGTGCATTAAAGGTTATGGTGTCATGATGTCATGCTGTGTTCAGCATCCTTGTACACACATATGCAGAACCTTACCATGACAGTCCTGGGAATTTCAACTTGAGTGGTGGCAATCTGAAGATGTGTCTAGGACAAGTCACGTGATGGTGAAGAGTGGATGGGTTGGAGAGGTGAGCAACTAAGTGAATATGTATTTTTTTCATTTTCATCATCTTACATTTATTATGCTTAGAGAATAAAAAGGGACCTTCAATTTATGGAGAATAACTTAAAAATAAGATAAGAAAATCAGTTTGACAGACAAATTCCATTTTTGCCTGATCCACAGAGCTTCAGCAGCCGGTGCTGTTGCTCTCTTTGTACAATGCATAGTTCATGTGTCATTTCTGTACATTATGTAACTATGATGTCACTCTAATATAGCAAAATAAATACAATGCAATACACATATAGAAACAAAGAGATGTTCCTTTTTCATGTGCTAGTTACGGATATGATGTGTGATGTGCCTCTCGGAACAGTTGTACTATGAAAGCCAGAGATTGCCTTGTTTTCTTGGAAAAACTCGCATTAACTTAATGTACCTTGTCATTGTACTTACTCCAGCTATAGTGATAAATTGGCAGCCATACAATAACTCGCAACATTAAGAAATATAGAAGGTAAGGCATGCCAAGTGGCATTTGTATTTCAAAAGGTGAATGGTGCTTTTCAGTTGTAACATTATGACCTTTGCAAGCACTTATTCCCCTTTGTAAGTTTTGCAATATTCTCTCTAGGTCAGAATGTAAATGTTATATGTGTCGAGTGTATTGACAAGCTATGTGACGAGACACAAAGAGTAAACCACAGTTACAGAGACTCCTGTTCTCAAAAACATGATGTAATACTACTGAATTCATCAAAAATATTGGTGTAATTAGCAAAAAAAGCAAAATTAGGTCAAGCAAAACATTTTTTCATTTCTGTAATAGCTAGGCTTTTTTTTATCTGGACCTCGTATTGAAATATGGTAGCCAACGGAAAGTGATTGTTGATGTCTTTCTCCCTCATCCCCCATAACTCAGCACCTGGCAAAATAATATGACCTGTTAAGCCCCTTCTAACTATAGTACTGGTTTTGGTTAGCAAACAATAACTGTGATGATATATTTGACCTACACGTAAGGTACTGTCACACTAAGCGATATCGCTAGCAATATCGCTATAACTTGTGACGTTATAGCGATATTGCTAGCGATATCGCTGTGTCTGATACTTACCAACGATCGGCTCCCCCGCTGCTTATCACTGATCGCGCGAGAACGTTCAGGACCACTTCTCGTCGTCAGCTTCCTGTGGCTCTTCCTGTGGAGAGACGAGCGACAAGCGTGGAGCCGGGCGGGAGGACGCAGGATCGCCTAGTGTGACAGGTAAGTAGCGACCCCCGTCCCCAGCGATGTCGCTGGTGAGATCTGCCTGTGTGGCAGCTCACTAGTGACCACTTAGCGATGTACCAGCGATCCTGACCGCGTCATATCGCTGGTCGGGATCACTGGTACATCACTAAGTGTGACAGTACCTTTATACACAATGTAACAAATTAATGAAACAAAGGAGTATCAGTGCTGCAGATGTATTTTGCCTAGTATATATTCACAAAATCATGAAAAAAATCATCCAATTTTCATCCAGAAAAAATGGACGATTTTTCATCTGTATTGTAATCCACATTTAAGTCATATGACATTCCTTTCCTAAAGAAAATATTTGGATGCTGAATAGTTGATTTTAATTCTTTTTCGCACTTAAAGACTTGAATAGGAGAGTCTGATCCAAAATCTGGAAGAGATTAGTACATACTGTGATTTGTTTTACATGTGAAGATATAGGCTATTTGAAAAAAATCAAATGTTCATCTGAACTGCCCTATTATATAACAATGGCCTGTTTTCATAGGAAACACTTGGATAAAAACTATGATCATGTGAACTTAACCTTATAGCAATCGGTGAGATTTGAAAGTGAGATTATGTGATATTCCAGTTTTGTAAAGTAGTTGAGGTTCACCTACATCATCAGGGAACTCTATGTTCTATAAATTAGTTAATCGATCAATAAATACATCTAATACAAGTCTAATCTTAACTTCTGCATTATAAAGCTTTGCTAATGCCAAACCATTTCAGAGCATTTCAGAGTTTTGCTAAATACTTCCCAATTTCATTACTCTGTAAATCAGCAATTTGGAAATCTACTGTAACCTATATTGGAGAGATTGAAGAGGAAATGATTTAATGACCATGGTAAAGAGACAGTATTGACAGTCTTTTATTAGAGAGTCTTTGGCAGCATTGCTATAAGTAAGCCAAGTGAATTTATCGTTAATTATTGCCTAAGGCCGGGGTCACACTAGCGATTAAAACGGACGAATGCAATGCGATAAAAAATCGCATTGCATTCAAACCCATGTTATTCTATGGGGCAGCTCACATCATGCGATTTTTTTATCGCATCCAATCGTCGGACCGAGACAATCGTAGCATGCTGCGATTGTCACCGATTTTCGGATCGGATTCCACAATGCAAGTCAATGGATGTGATTAAAAATCGCATGGAAAACGCACCACACGTGTGACTTGCGTTTAAATCGCAAGACTTTTCCAGGTTAACAGCAAAGAGCATCAGGCATTGACATTGGATGTCAATTTGATGCATAGATGCGAATAAAATCGGTTCCACGCCGGAAAATGGGATGACAGATGGATCTCTGTACAAGAATTCTTTGTGCGATTTCGTACCGTTAAAATGGGACCGATTTTTTATTCGTTGTGTGTGACTCCAGCCTTACTATCAGTATTGAATGGCTTATTACTTATTTGGATGTTGGAGCATTGGGCTATAATAGAAGTTTTTTACCTATTGCAAAATAGTATCAAAATACTAAGAACTTTTCTAACAGTCACCCATTGCAGTAACCCACTAATAAATATAATACAGTACAGTAGTACTTTTTGCGCTATTATGCAAACCTCTATAGCAGTGTTTCTCAACTCCAGTCATCAAGACCCACCAACAGGTCAAGTTTTCAGGATATCCTTAGCATTGCACAGGTGATTTCAACACCTGCTCAAGCATTAATTCCATCACCTGTGCAATACTAAGGAAATCCTGAAAACATGACCTGTTGGTGGGTCTTGAGGACTGGAGTTGAGAATCACTGCTCTATAGGGATTATCAAGGACTATTTAAATGAAACCTGTCATGTGAAAAAATTCTATTATCATGATCTGCAGATATGGGGTTAATGTGCGTTGTGAACTAGCTTGGTGCCCGCACTTACATGTTCGGTCTTCAGTCACAAGGGCGGCGCCGATGGGGCTTTCAGTTACCGATCAGTTTATAAAGATGAGTGGCTGTAACTATGCCCTCAGACAGTGACTGACAGCTGGCACTAATGCTGAGGTACTCTCAGTCAGTGGTAGGGGCACAATTAGAACTACCGGTCTCCATCCAGTAGTGATCAGACACACATAGAAAACATAACTATTTTAGAAATTAGGATACGTCTTCAATATAAAATCAATGGAGGTTAGACACCTGGGACTTCTAGTGATCAGTTTTCAACTCCAGTCACAGCCAGATGTAGTCTGTACTGATCCAGATCATCACAGTTCTGTACACTGTTTAGTAACCATTCCTGGGGACTACTGTTCAACTTACATTCACTGTAGTATCTGAAACTGACTATTAGACAGCAAGAGCTGAAAGTTGCTGATCCATGTAAGTACCAGGTGTGAGACCTCACCAGCCTGATATTAATGACATATCCTAGGGCTAGGGTCACCCGACCATTTTTATGTCAACTGAGATCCAAGAAGTATTGTTTCTCCTTGCAGAGATTGACATGCTAAGCATGCTGAGTTGAGGAGACTTAAAGCCACAATGCTCCTCTGGGAAATATGCATATTGTCTCTTCAGAGAGGAAGAGGACTAGAACTCCAGTGCCACCTATTGGAAGTAGCAATCCTAAAAGTCAATGTCGACCCTTTAACGAGCCTTGTCACATGACCTAGGATAAAAGCCAAACTAAGTCATGTGACAAGGCTCCTTAAACGGTCGACATTGACTTTTAGGATTGCTACTTCCAATAGGTGGCACTAGAGTTCTATTCTCTTCCTCGCTGAAGAAACAATCTGTCAACTGAGAAAATTGGTCCAATTATGCTAATCACTCTGTGATCAGACTTTGAGGACAAAAATAGAGTAATGAATTGGATATAAGGAGGTTGGGTCAATAAAACGGCATTAAATCAAAATACACCCAGTGTAAAAGAA
The DNA here is from genome assembly GCF_039654945.1 of Dendrobates tinctorius. NCBI lineage: Eukaryota > Metazoa > Chordata > Amphibia > Anura > Dendrobatidae > Dendrobates > Dendrobates tinctorius. The sequence continues at coordinate 62,590,004 of NW_027361684.1, forward strand.
TTGAAGTATAATGGCAACAAAAAATGGACATGTACAGCATTCAGTACAATAGGATGCGATCAGACAGAAAAAATGTACACATGAATTAATTATAATAAGGAAGTACAAAATTTTATTAACAATTATCCTAGGGCTAGGGTGACCTGACTATTTTTGTGTCAACTGAGAAAATTGGTCCATTATGCTAATCACGCTGTGATCAGACTCTGAGGACAAAAATACAGTAATAAATTAGTAACATAGTAACATAGTAATTAAGGTTGAAGGGAGACTTTAAGTCCATCTAGTTCAACCCATATCCTATCCTAACTTGCCCTAACATGTTGATCCAGAGGAAGGCAAAAAAAAACCCATGTGGCAAACAGTAAGCTTCACATTGGGGAAAAAAATTCCTTCCCGACTCCACATACGGCAATCAGACTAGCTCCCTGGATCAACGCAACACTAAGGAAACTAGTGTATATACCCTGTAATATTATACTTTTCAAGAAAGGCATCCAGTCCCTTCTTAAATTTTAGTAGGGAATCACTCATTACAACATCATATAGCAGAGAGTTCCATAGTCTCACTGCTCTTACAGTAAAGAATCCGCGTCTTTTAGTATGCTTAAACCTTCTTTCCTCCAGACGTAGAGGATGCCCCCTTGTCCCCGTCACAGGTCTAAGAGTAAAAAGATCATTAGATAGGTCTTGGTATTGTTCCCTCATATATTTATACATTGTAATAAGATCACCCCTAAGCCTTCGATTCTCCAAACTAAATAACCCCAAGTGTAATAACCTGTCTTGGTATTGCAGACCCCCCAGTTCCCTAATAACCTTGGTCGCTCTTCTCTGCACTCGCTCCAGTTCAGCTATGTCTTTCTTATACACCGGAGACCAGAACTGTACACAGTATTCTAAGTGTGGTCGCACTAGTGACTTTTATAGAGGTAAAATTATGTTCTCCTCCTGAGCATCTATGCCTCTTTTAATGCATCCCATTATTTTATTTGCCTTTGCAGCAGCTGCCTGACACTGGCCACTAAATGTGAGTTTGTTGTCCACCCATACACCCAGGTCTTTTTCAGTGACAGTTTTGCCCAGTGTTTTACAATTAAGCACATAATTATACATCTTGTTCGTTCTACCCAAGTGCATGACCTTACATTTATCCCCATTAAAGCTCATTTGCCATTTATCAGCCCAAGCTTCTAGTTTACATAAATCCTCCTGTAATATAAAATTGTCCTCCTCTGAATTGATTACCCTGCAGAGTTTAGTGTCATCTGCAAATATTGAAATTCTACTCTCTATGCCCCTTACAAGGTCATTAATAAATATGTTAAAAAGAAGCGGGCCCAAAACTGACCCTTGTGGTACCCCACTGCTAACCGTGACCCAGTCCGAGTGTGCTCCATTAATAACCACCCTTTGTTTCCTATCCCTGAGCCAGCTCTTAACCCACCTACACATATTTTCCCCTATCCCCATTGTTCTCATTTTATGTATCAACCTTTTGTGTGGCACTGTATCAAAAGCGTTTGAAAAGTCCATATACACCAATTGGACGTAAACAAAAACCAGCACAAAACTAGAAAAAAACAGGTAAAAAGGCAATAATGAATTGGGACCAAAGTGTCAGAATTTTTGTAATTCTCCATACCATTCTTCAGTTTTCTGCTCTTCAACTTAAATGTTAAAGTTTATGCTCCATGGCTATACTTAGTGGCACTAACGCCATTGGGCATACACAGTTTTTTCCAGTGTGATTGGCATCTTCTTTCAGGGCCTGGAGTCTCCAGCATCTCTTTAGCTTGCACTTCTCATCAAATGCAGTTTTATCAGACACAGCTTCCTCTGCTTTAACCCAGCTAAACCAAAAACACTCTCATTATTAGACTAAGCTCTTTTCAGTAGACACTGTTAGGATTGGCAGAAAGCACCAAATATGGAATAATAATAAGGTGCGTTCGCAACCCGGGATCCACCATGCAGTGATGGAGAAACCGCAGCCAGCACAATGGCGGTGCAAGGCTGCACTTTAAGCACACTGAGTTAAATGTCACTCAGTGTGCACAGAGTGCAAAGTACCAAGCTCTATTACACCACAGAGTGGTACTATGAAAAAACGCTAAAAGGACTATACCCTGTTAGACTGCACAGGTGTATAGAAAAATACTAATTGGGGTCCCTATAACTTAACCCCCAGGGAAGACTAAGCTGGTGGTTGACCCTGCTTTGACACATGGTGTGCTTTAGCACACACGCCCGAGGACGCCCGATGCAGATGCTAAGTTCAAGCGGGAGTTCCCACCCTACACTGCCTGTCTAGAAAAAAACTCACAGTGCTTTTAGTGGCAACACTCCAAACACACAAGATACTAGCTCACAGGTGTGCACTCCAGAGGACCTTTTATACATACAGCTCAAGTCCAGGCAGACAAGACCTTGTCTGTGGACCAATCAGGAGCTGCCACATAGCCAGAGCAGGTGATGTCCAAGCACTAATGAGAAGGTGCCACATCCTGGACATGATCAGTAGGATGAAATCTGGACTTAGGCTAAAGAGTACAATGCTGCATATGTAAACCAGTAATCACCATAGGCTTAGCTGGAGAGCCAGCAGCAGCTACACATGCAGCATGAGCCTGGGCAAGGTGCTGGGGCCAAAGTCTGTGCTGAGAAATCATCCCAGCGGCTGAGCCTGAATGGGAGACCACAGCACCAGACAAGGCCAGAGATATATCCCATGCAGCGGAAAAATCCTGGCGCCTAACAGAAATATAGTTTTCTACATTATATAGCAAATAGTCACATTAACAGTCATCAAAGTACAAAGGTTCCACAAATAATGCATACATTTCTTGTGCAAAAAAGATTTTTCAATATAACATGCTGTGGAAAAATGTGATCCATGAAAACAGTATTCTAGTCCATCTTAGTGTTTTAGAAGGTTAACAGATTCCTTCTAAAGGCAGATATGCCTGCAGACATAGTGGTAATCTGCAGGTAAATTGCAATTAAATCATGCCTGCAAGGCTATTTGGAAGATTGCCTATGGGGAAAAATTAAGCTATATTCTCTCTTCAGCTTCTCACTTCTAGTCATTGGGGTGTTACAGGGGGCTATAACTTTTACTGCTCACAACACTGTATTCAAAACCTGCAAGAAACAAAATAAGCAAAAACCCTGCTGTAACTAAATAAGTAAAAAGCAAAAGTGCCTCTAAATAACACAGGGTTCTTAGCAATACTGTCTTTGATTAAAAATAGCATAAAAGCCATCCCACCATCGACAAGGTGACTCAGATTGGGACGGTCCTATGCGGTCTAATATTAAAAACCTTAAAATGTGTCAGAGTTGACCTCAGTGTGTGATTAAGGGCAGACTAAAGGACCGGGTCCTGACCTGTGGACACCAGTCTGGGGAAGCCTTAAAATGTAATTTCCAGCTCAGGAGTAGGAGGCCACCAGGGTGTGCACAAAATGCACTACACAGTATTGCACATTAGGATGTCAATCATGGTGTTGGGGAATTGATAACAACAACTCATTGATTAGTGAGCAGTGACTGAACTACTCCCTCCACTACCCCAAAAGACTAGAAGTGAGCTAGTGCAGGGATAAAACACCTCCATTTCTACATGTAGCTGCTGTACAAGTAGTACAGTAATACATTGTTTAATAGCTGTTTTATGTTTTTCAAGTCCTTGCTGTGCCAATGTTGTTTAACCATGTCTCTTCTTAAGCCACATCCCTCAAAATAACTATTACTATTTTTGCCACAGCCCTTTGATTTATTATCACCCTGTAAAGTGCTCTCCAGGCTGACATATCTGGCCTCTAACAGCCACAGGTGAATTTGCTATCCACCGGAAGCTGTTAAACATTTAAATGCCGCTGTCAATTTTCCAGCAAGCGTGCCGGAAATCCCACCTATCAGTTACTCCATCATGTGGTCGCGGGTCACCGATGGGTTGGCATGAGAACCAGAGATATCCAGCAGACCTCTATGGTTGTCACTGCCAGATTGCTATGTGCGTCGCCCGGTGGTCAGTGCTCATAGCAAGTCATCGATTCTGTGACATACAGGCGATCTGATCTTTGCCTGTATGTAGCAGAGCCATTCGAGTTATAGCAGCTTTTAGTCTCCCATGGAGTCTATTGAGCCATGCCAAAAGTAAAAAAATGCTTTTAAAAATATTAAATAAATGAAAAAACTAAAAGTTCAAATCACCCGCCTTTTGCCCCATTCAAAATAAAACAATTAAAAGAATAAAAAATACAAAGATTTGGCATTGCAGCATTCAGAATCGCCTGATCTATCAAGCTATAAAAAGAATTAATCCGATCAGTAACCAGCATAGCGAAAAAATGTCAAAACGCCAGAATTACGTTTTTTAGGTCGCTGCAACATTGTATTAAAATGCAATAACGGGTGATCAAAAGATGGTATCCACACCAAAATGGTCTCATTAAAATAAAATGTCAGCTCAGCCCACAAAAAATAAGCCCTCATCCAACCCATGATTACGGAAAATGGAGATGCTACAGTCTCGGAAAATGACGCATTTTTTAAAAAACTTTGAATTTTTTTTCACCACTTAAATAAAAAAGAACCTAGAGATGTTTGGTGTCCATGAACTTGTAATGACCTGGAGAATCATAATGGCAGATCAGTTTTAGCATTTGGTGAACATGGTAAAACAATCCAAAAAACAACTGTGGGATTGCACTTTTTTTGCAATTTTACCACACTTGGATTTTTTTCCCATTTTCCAGTACGCGATATGTTAAAACCAATGGTGTCATTCAAAAGTATAACTCGTCCCACAAAAAATAAGCCCTCATATGGCCATATTATTGGAAAAATAAAAAAGTTACGGCTATGCGAAAAAGGGGAGCGAAACATAGAAAAGCAAAAACTAAAAAGGGTTCCGACATGAAGAGATTAAAATGAGGCCTGCACCTTAATTGATCGGCACTTGTTGATTTTTTATTATCTATCTATCTAGC